>NW_024704757.1:374250-1094849 GCF_018977255.1 Callorhinchus milii | reverse complement strand
ACAACCACCGACACCCTGACACACAACCACCCACACACCCCGACACACACCCCGACACACACCCCGACACACACCCACCCACACACCCCGACACACACCCACACACCCCGACACACACCCACCCACACACCCCGACACACACCCACCCACACACCCCGACACACACACACCCGACACACACCACTCACACACCCACACACCCCGACACACCCACACACACACCACACCACCCACACACCCACACAACCCCGACACCCCCCCACACACACACCGACACACCCACCCACCCCACACACACCCACACACCCCGACACACACCCACCCACACACCCTGACACACAGCCACCCACTCACCCTGACACACACCCACCCACACACCCACACACAGCCAGCCACACACCCCGACACACACCCACCCACACACCCCGACACACATCCACCCACACACCCCACACACACCCCGACATACAGCCACCCACACACATTGGCACACACCCCGACACACACCCCGACACGCACCCACCCACACACCCACGTATCCCGACACACACACCTACACACCCCAAAACACACCCACCCACACACACACAGCCAGCCACACACCCCGACACACACACACCCACAGACCCCGACATACACCCACCCACACACCCCGAAACACACCCACCCACACACCCCGACACACACACACCCACACACCCCGACACACCCCGACACACACACCCACCCACACACCCCGACACACACCCACCCACACACCCCGACACAAAGCCACCCACACACATTGACACACACCCACCCACACACCCCGACACACACCCCGACACGCACCCCGACACATACCCACCCACACACCCACGCATCCCGACACACACACACCTACACACCCCGAAACACACCCATCCACACACACACACCCTAACACACACACTGACACCCACCCACCCACACACCCTGACACACACACACCCACGCACTCCGACACACACCCTGACACACACCCCGACACACACCCACCCACACACCCCGACACACAGTCACCCACACACCCCGACACACACCCACCCACACACCCCGACACACACCCTGACACACAGCCAGCCACACACCCCGACACACCCACCCACACACCCCGACACACAGCCAGCCACACACCCCGACACACACCGACCCACACACCCTGACAAACAGCCAGCCACACACCCTGACAAACAGCCACCCACACACCCCGACACACACCCACCCACACACCCCGACACACACCCACCCACACACCCCGACACACGTCCACCCACACACCCCGACACACACCCTGACACACAGCCACCCACACACCCCGACACACCCACCCACACAACCTGACACGCAAAAACCCACCCACCCCGACACACACCCTGACACACAGCCAGCCGCAAACCCCGACGCACAGCCACTCACACAACCCGACGCACACCCACCCCGACACACACCCCGACACACACCCACCCACATACCCCGACACACAGCCAGCCACACACCCTGACACACAGCCAGCCACACACCCCGACACACACCCACCCACACACCCTGACACCCACCCACACACACCCCGACACCCACCCACCCACACACCCTGACACACAGCCAGCCACCGCACAGGGTGAGGGCGGTCACACACCCCGACACACACATACCCACACATCCCGACACACACAGACAGCGAGACAGAACAGGGTGCGAACAGACAGACAGCCAGACACCACAGAATGCGAACAGACAGACAGCCAGACACCACAGAGTGCGAACAGACAGACAGACAGACACCACAGAGTGCGAACAGACAGACAGACAGACACCACAGAGTGCGAACAGACAGACAACCAGACAGCACAGGGTGTAGACAGACAGATAGACAGACTGCACAGGGTGTGAACAGACTGACAGACAGCACAGGGTGTTGACAGACAGGCAGCACAGGGTTCAAACAGACAGACAGCCAGACAGCACAGGGTGCGAACAGACAGACACAGTCACACAACACGGTGCAAACAGACAGCCAACCAGGCGGCACAGAATGTGAACAGATAGACAGCACAGGGGCGAACAGACAGACAGACAGCAAGCCAGCCACCACACAGCACAGGATGTGAACAGACAGACAGCCAGACAACACAGGGTGTGAACAACAGACAGACAGACAGACAGACAGACAGACAGACAGACAGACAGACAGACAGACAGACAGACAGACAGACAGACAGACATCTCACGGTGTGATCAGATGGCCAGACAGCACAAGGTGCTAACAGACAGCCACGACACAGCACAAGGAGCGAACAGCCAGACAGTACAGGATGCGAACAGACAGCGACACAGACAGCACAGGGTGTGAACAGACGGCCAGACAGCACAGGGTGCGAACAGACAGCCAGACAGCACAGGGTGGGAACAGACAGCCACGACACAGCACAGGGAGCAAACAGCCAGACAGCACAGGATGCGAACAGACGGCCAGACAGCACAGGATGCGAACAGACAACCAGACAGACAGCACACGGTGTGAACAGACAGCCAGATAGCACAGGGTGCGAACAGTCAGCCAGACAGACAGTACAGTGTGCAAACAGGCAGCCAGACAGCACAGGGTGCGAACAGCCAGACAGCGAGACAGGGTGCGAACAGACAGCCAGACAGCACAGGGTGTGAACAGACAGCCAGACAGCACAGGGTGTGAACAGACAGCCTGACAGCACAGGGTGCGAACAGCCAGACAGCGAGACAGGGTGCGAACAGACAGCCAAACAGCACAGGGTGCGAACAGACAGCCAGACAGCACAGGGTGTGGACAGACAGACAGCACAGCGTGCGAACAGACAGACAGCAGACAGCACAGGGTACGAACAGACAGACAGACAGACAGACAGACAGGTAGCACAGGGTGTGGACAGACAGACAGCACAGGGTACAAACAGACAGACAGCCAGACAGCACAGGGTACGAACAGTCAGACAGACAGTCACACAACACAGGATGCGAACAGACAGCCAACCAGGCGGCACAGAATGCGAACAGATAGACAGACAGCACAGGGGCGAACAGACATCCTACCAGACAGCACAGGGTGCAAACAGGCAGCCACCACACATCACAGGGTGCGAACAGCCAGACAGAACAGGGTGCAAACAGACAGACAGACAGCACAGGGTGCGAACAGACAGCCAGACAGACAGCAAAGGCTGCGAACGGACAGACAGGCAGACAGCAAAGGCTGCGAACGGACAGACAGACAGACAGCACAGGGTGCGAACAGACAAACAGCACAGTGTGCGACCAGACAGACAGACACCACACGGTGTGATCAGACGGCCAGACAGAACAGGGTGCAAACAGACAGACAGACAGACAGACAGCCAGATAGACAGCACAGGGTACAGACAGACAGCGAGCCAGCCACCACACAGAGGGTGCGAACAGACAGACAGACAGAAAATGAGGACATCTGGGTTGAAAATGTTCTATAAGCCCACCAACTCCCACAGCTACCTTGATCAGACCTCATCCCACCCTCCTGCAAAAACACCATTCCATTTTCCCAGTTCCTCCCCCTCCGCCGCATCTGCTCTGACAATGAAACCTTCCACCCCAGAGCAACCGAGATGTCCTCATTTTCCTCGTCTGAGGATTCCCATCGACAGTAATAGCCAAGGCCCTTGACTGTGTCTGCCCTATTTCCCACACCTCTGCCCTCACCCCTTCCCCACCATCCCGAACTGTGATAGAGTCCTCTTAGCCCTCACCTACTACCCCACCAGCCTCAAGATTCAGCACATCATTCTCCGACATTTCAGGCACCTCCAGCGTGACTCATCCACCAAACACATATTTCACTCCCCTCCGCTCTCCGAAGGGATCGTTCCCTCCGGGATTCCTTAGTTGATTCTGCCATCAGCACTGCCAGCTGCTCTCCTTCCCCTGGTACCTTCCCATGCCAGCGCAGGAGATGTAATACCTGCCCTTTCACCTCCTCCCAGACTACAACCCAAGGCCCTAAACACAGCTTCCATGTCAGACAGCGGTTTACATGTACTACCACCAACGTAGTCTATATCTGCTGTTCACTGTGTGGTCTCCTCTATATATTCTCTATCCGTTCTGTACGCAAGGTCAACCCTGATCTTCCGGTCTCCTGCCATTTTACCTCACACTCCCATTCACAGTCTGACCTCTCCATCCATGGTCTCCTGCGCTGTTCCAATGATCCACAGCGAAAGCTTGAGGAACGGCATCTTATGTATCTGCTCGGGACCCTACAGCCCTCTGGCCTCAATATCGATTTCAGCCACTTCAGACCATAACAGCTCACTCTCCCCACCCCCTCTTTCTGTTACCAGAAGTTATCTTCTGTTATCATTACAATCATCACCCCAGACACTCTTTGCCTCTCTGGTGTGTTGCCTGTTCCTGCACTATCAACACCTCTTTTCCCTAGTTTTGTTTCAACCCATCCCCCTCTTTTGTTTTAGCCACTATCACCTCTTTAACCCATCAGCTAACACATTCTCTCCTTTGTTTTTTTTGTCGTCTTTGTCCTGCCGTCCCTCTCAACTTGTCCTTAAAAACCTCTCCCTCCTAACGTGCCCCAGTTCTGACGAAGGGCCGTGGACCTGAAACGTTGACTCACTTTCCTTTCTCCAAAGATGCTGCCTGACCTGCTGAGTGTTCCCACCTCTCTATGTTTTTGTTACAGGGTGCGAACAGACAGCCACAACACTGGGTGAGAACACACAGCCAGCAACCGCACAACACCGGGTGAGAACACACAGCCAGAGAGAACACATATACAGTAACCACACAATACAGGATGAGAAAATACAGGCAGACAGACAGCCACCATACAACACAGGATGAGAACACACAGACAGCAACCTACACATTACAGGTGGACTTGTCACTCATACACACACGTGAACACACTGAACACTTCACTGAACATGACTGAACCCTTGGACAAGTATGAACTAGTTTGTTCTTGAAGCCACACTGCACACAGACAAGTTTGCAGGGATATGGGGAGAATACGGGGGAGTGGGATTGAATTGCATAGCTTTTTTCAAAGCGCTGGCACAGACATGGTAGGCTGAATGGCCTTCTGTGCTGTATAATTCTATGATTAGTCAAAGAGAATCAGCATGGGTTTGTGAAGGGCGGGTCGTTTCATGACTAATCTAGTTGAATTTTTTGAGGAGGTCACTAAAATGGTAGATAAGAGAGTGTCTATGGATGTCGTTTATATAGACTTTCAGAAGGCATTTGATAAGGTTCTGCACAAAAGATTATTAGCGAATATGGAAGCGCATGGATTCGGAGGTAACCTTGTGATGTGGCTTGGTAATTGGTTGGGAGGCAGGAAACAGAGTAGGGATAAAAGGAACGTTCTCTGATTGGTGGGACATGACAAGTTGTGTCCCCCAGGGGTCTGTACTGGAACCTCAGCTTTTTGCTATACACATATATATATAAATAACTTTGATGAAGGAATAGAAAGTTTTATATCCAAGTTTGCAGATGACACTAATCTAGGAGGTTCAGTAAATTATATTAGATGGGAGTAGGAATTGGCAAAGGGATTTAGACATATTAAGTGAGTGGGCAAAGCTGTGGCAGATGGAGCTCAATGTAGGGAAGTGCAAGGTCATTCACTATGAATCAAAACAAAATAAAGCAAAAATAAAGATATTTCTTAATGGAGAGAGACTAAGAACTGTGGAGGACCAAAGGGATTTGGGTGTCCATATCCACAAATCCCTGAAAACTAGTTTTTCAGACCCCATTTGGAGAGCTGCATTCAATTTCGGCCACCATACCTCAAGAAAGAAATTGGCCTTCGTGGAGGTGCAAAGGGTGGTAGAAATCTGGAACTCTCTCCCCCAAAAGGCTGTGGGTGCTGGATCCATCCACACCTTCAAGAGTGAAGTTGATAGATTTTTGGTAGGTCAGGGGTATCAAGGGATATGGGGAAAAAGCGGAAAATTGGAATTGACAGGATTAGTTGAGGTACAGATCAGCCATGATCTAATTTAATGGCAGAGCAGGCTTGAAGGGCTAAATGGCCTACTACTGTTGTTATGTTCCTACATATGAATGCAGGCAGACTCCTTCACAAAACCCGCACAGGAATGACAAAGCAACATCATTGCAAAAGAGGTAAAATTGACTTCTGAAGAATTGAAAAACAAACTTCTAATAGAAATTGGAATCCATTTTTTAATTGTTAGGAGACAATTTTATCTTTTTTAGAGGGTTACTGCTCTTTAAGAATACATATCACACCTTTAAGTTAATATGTGTTCTTCCAAAAGTAAAGCTCTTCAGTTTCAGGTCAAAGCTAGGTTATAATCATTTTGATAAATTTGGAGAGAAAAGCACTTGTAATAATACCGTAAAGAAATGATCAAACCTTGTATTGAATTTAATTCCAATCCCTTTGGTGAAAAAAGTGTGATACCTATTGACATCCATTAACTGAAAGTTTGTCATCATTTGCTTAAAACAACCTATGGTTGCATATATAATCTGATTTACACTTTACTTGCAAAATCTAATTTCTTTGACCAATGACAACAATTTATGTAGAGAGGATAGGAAATGTAGAGGTGAGAGGGAGGGGTTTTCAGGATGAAATTCTAAAGAGAGGAAGCAGAATGTCTGAATGTTTTGAAAGACCAGTTGAACTGCCAATTTGGCAGTTTATAAAATCTCACTTCTTGAAAACATTTAATTTGGCAGCAGTGAGAAATGAAACTAAGGCTTGGAAATTTTACCGTGAGGCTTTCTAAATTTTATTTCTATGATAATCCCATTCTGCCACACCCAATCAACAGGGTGGAGAATATGGGGTGGGGGGAGGGGGTTCTGTCTGAGTAATATAGGATACTGCTTGGTCAAGTGCAAAGCATTGCAATTTACATGTTAAATATGTGTTGGGCAATCGTAATTAAAGCAATTGCAATATATATGATACATGAGTGACATTCACTGGGATTCTATTCCACATGCCCTTTGCAAATAACCATTGGAATAGATCAAAACATAGATACCAATGAGACCAATTATAATACTTTGCTTTTTATGCAATTTGCTCAATTATTTTGTGAATATTCTTAACTGTTCTTATCCCATGTTGATTTCTTCAATTATTATGTTGTCTCTAGCAGTATCAGTGTGAAATCACTACAAGTTGTTTCAGACTGATACCATTGATTTAAAAATGTCAGGTCAAGGAGTGTCTTGGCCACTTGGACTATGACTGCAAAGAAAAACTGGCTGTGAAAAGATTACAACAAACACTATGACAAAAGCTAGACATCAGCAGACTGCTTCCATGCAGAGACTAATTTAAACCTCACCACAGGAATGCAGTTACAAAACAGGAACGCATGAAAGTTCCTCCACACCCTGGCATTTTGAACTTTGCTGCCGCAGCTTCAAGCACAAAATTGGAACACCCTGAAATAGTGTGATTGTCAAACTAGATGACGCAAGCACAAAATTTGTCATGCATCAAATAAAAGCGATTAAAAGTGTTTTTGACTCATGTAGATCTATTTGCAGTACAATTCAATATATATGTGCCAAGCAATACACTTTGAGCTTGAAGGTTGTCTGGGTTCAAGCCCCACTTCAGAACTTGGAACTCATATCATCTAAGATGACTCTCCAGTGCAGTGGAGGTGCACAGAAATCTTTTGCACATTTTGAGAACTATCATTTTCATGGAAGATTAATTTTTATTTTGCAATGATATTATCCAGGCCAGTCACATTCGTTATTTTCTCATGTCGGAAGTGGCTCTGAAATCACCAAGACCTACTTTATTCCGACGTACAAAAGGAAATTGCATCAGCATCTATATATTTCACTGCTCATCATCTTGTTTTTTTAAAAAAAAACTTTGGCTATGACGAAATTGTTCTTTTAAAAATGAAATACAGTAATGTAAGAAAACTGCTTGATTGGGGGTGGGGGAATTCCTCTTAGAAGAGATTTAGAGATACACTAGTTCCATTGCTCGGTTGCTATCTCCATTGTCTGTGGTGAAAATCAGCCATAACATAGTAATGATTTCAGGAAGGAGTGGATCGTTGGTGCATCTCGTCTCTGCAGGTAATTTCCCAGAAGATTCCATCTTTGCAGCCATCACTTAAGTCTAATAACTGAATCTTAGAACAATAATGTCCCAGATTCAATCTTGATTTTGTGCTGCGTTGGCTAATCTCAACCTCAGCAGCAATGGGGATGGACAAAATCAGAGAAGGTTCACACTCCTTATTACTATCTGGTAACCCTCGCAGGCATGTTCATTTGTGTGGATATTGACTGAGAACAGGATCAGGCTGAGCTGTTTGGTCAAATAGCCCGCAATGCCCTCAAATGCTCTTTTATATACTAATGTGGAATATTCCTGTGAGAATTTCTGTTTTTAAGATCTTTGAATAGTCCGTTAGATCCCACATACTCTCAGTTCTTGCTATCTGGGGGACATGTTCACATATTTTGTATTTTTAAATTTAGATGTGAAAGGCAGATAATGCAAACATCAAATACATTTTAAAAAACTGTTTGTGGGACGCTGCTGTGCGCAATTGACTGCTGCATTTCTCCCACAAAATACACAGTCAATTCACTTTACAGTATATTCTGTGAAGCACTTTGAGGTGCCTCAAAGACGTGATAAGGCGCTATATCAAATTCAAGGATTATTATTAATAAGCTATCTTCTGCTCATGGGATTCAAACTGAGTCCATTTTTTTGGTCAATGTAAGTTGATATCCCAGGCCACTGAAGGCTGATGTGATGGTGAGGCAGGGCGTACTGAGTAGGCCAGCGGGAGTCTGTGCACCCAGTCACGCAGATTTTTTTAAAAATGATTTGGTTTCGGGCCTGGTTTGGCTAGATGCGAATTCTGGGTCCCCGGAGTCCAGAGGTTTAAGCTAGGGGTTTACTGTATCAGTGCCTTAGAACATCCTCCTGACATGAAAGGCACTATACTAATGTAATTTGTCGTTGTTATATCAATCAGTGTTTATTTTGTTCAGTGAAGCATGAAAATTGCATTACCCAATCCTGAAATGCGCAGTGTAACTCCCCTATTTGTTGACTGCCTTTCCCAAACTAATATGCATTTGTTTATTTTTCTTTGCTAAGTTTAAAACCATATGCAAAACATTATTTAATCGCTTTACAATATTTTGGTTGCTAAAAATATTCACAGAAAAAACAGATAGCTACAGCAATCGGAAATTAAAAGATATTTCAGTAGTTACAAAACTACTATTCAGAACAACACTAACAATTTATGCAGATTTTCTGGCAATGAAATGCATTCCATCTTAAAATGTATTCTAAACTATACTACAACATAGAGAAGGTTACAGTATAAGGCTTCATGTGCTTTCTCCATTTTATTATTTTCAATTGTTTACCCACTGAATCAGCTCTCCCTTACTTCCTCTTTATAACCACCTGCTTCCTCTCTCTATTTGCACTGAACTCGATTAAGGACTAAGCATTAATTCAAAACACACTTATGGCTTTTTGACGATATTGATTGAACACTGAGAATGTTCTCTAAATCACGCTGTTCAACATCCTTTGAATAAAATTAGATGTCATTTATATTACAATTTATGAAAAGAGATTAAATGTAGTCCGGATTTAAAGTATTAAATAGCATAAACATTTTAATACATTCTTAATGTGAAAATACATTATGCAATTAGAAATTTAATAAACCACTGTAACATTGCCATTCAACAAAACATTATTATTTGGATTAATTTACTTCATAACAAGGTTTGCTTGAATGAAGTTCAGAGGTGAATATATTTTCAGGTTTGCAATCAGAAAGGTGAATTCATTCCCAATTTAGTGCCTAGCTGCAGCCTCTGCCTTTTTTAGCGACACATCCTTATTCTGTGAATACAGAAACGGGAAAATTATAATGTACGCTTTTCCATAACATCAAGAAGACATGCTAAATTATTCAAAATGTGCTGTAAAACCTATTATCGCACAAAATGGAAAGAATGCTTATAGTGACTAAGAAGATTTCATTTGAAGAGATAAAGATAATAATATTAAAAACCTGTGTAATTTTTGGAATGTAAAGAGAAATTATAGTGACTTTCATGAAGCAGAATGCAATAATTGGTTCTTGTTTGTTTATGGAAATTTATGGAAATTTAACTCAGATCAGCAAGCACATCAGAAAGGTATAACATAAGATGTGAAATATCATCAGGCCTTGTTCTTGTCATCTGCCCCACCATCGCTTTCAGCCATTCTGTCCCTAGTCTGTAGAACTCTATCAAAAAAAATCTCAGATCCGTTCTATCCCATTGTTCAAGACCCATCTCTTTCAGTTATTCTCCTCCCCAGCTCCCTACACTACAATTTATAGAAATGTAAATTGAATTATATTATTGCATTGACTGACAGAATTCATGTTTAAGCTATTTCCAACAATAATAGTATTTTCATTTCAAATCATCAATGGGGTTCAATGATTAATTAATCTCGATTAATCTTGATGATGTGATAAGGTGCTAAATGAAATGCAAGGATGAGAAGTGGATATTGTGAGAGAAAGAACCAAGAGTGATTGAGAGAGCAGACCTGATTGATTGTTTGCTTCCTGTACTGTGAAGGAGAGCACCGTTTTACGAAACAAAACAGATCCTCGATAAAATCTCCATATTTTCAATGTATTAATGTGTTAAGACTCCACATCAGGACTTTAAACATTAGGCTGACATTCCAATGCAATGCTGGGAGAAGTGCTGCAATGTTGGAGTTGCTGTTCTTCGGGTGAGATGATAAAACAAGCGCTCACCTGACTGTTGAGGTGACCATTAAGCCATGTTTGTCCACAAACTACACAGTCACTACACTTTGCAGCAAATTCTGTGAGACACTTTGAGACATTTGAATGATGTGATCAAGTGCTAAATCAATTAGAAGGTTCTGCTTGGAGGCTTAATTGAGGAAGGGCAGGAGGAGGCTCATGTGGAGCATAAACACCAGCATAGACCAGTTGGGCCCAATGGCCTGTTTCTGTGCTGTATATTCTAATGTATTCTAACCACCCCATCAGAAATACAAACTGTGGCTTCATTGACCATAGAAAAAACCTCATAGAAAAAAATCCCATAAACTGGCACACACTGATGAGTCTTTCTGATGAATTTATCTGTGGAGAGGTGATGCAACACATAAGTTAGAGCATGAAAGAATGATTCCATCTTAATCTAGCCCATCATCGGTAGTGGGAATCTCACCACCTTAATTCAGCTGGTTTACCTAATATGGATATAATGTACAGGCATGTTACCAAAGTCTAGCATACTTCCTATTGGTACTGCTCCCGGAATTCAGCTCATCAAGAGCAATTGTTTGTAACCAAGCAGGAATTTTGCCAACTTCTTAAACAGTTTTCCCTCATGTTACCGCAAGTTGATTTTTACCAGAAAGAGTCATCCAAACATTGGACTTCTTCCTCGATTTCTTCTTCCCCAATGTAACTAATGTGTTGTGAATGGCTACAACTGATAAGCTGTATTACTCCACAGCACAGAACTTCTGTTTGAAATGATAGGAAGCTTGTTCACTTTGCACATATTCTTCATTATTATCCTGTTGATAAGTTTCATTACAAGAATATTGCATAGAAACAAAAGTGACATCTATAGCGCCTTTCATGTCGGGACAACATCTCAAAGTGTGTTAAATAACCGTCTGGGAATCCTAGCTGTGTGGGAAGGGAAAACTGAGGAAGCTCAAGATGATAATAATAATCCTTGCATTTGATATAGCGCCTAATACATCTTCGAGATGTCTCGAAGTGCTTCACAGAATATACTGTAAAGTGAATTAATTGTTTATTTTGCGGTGAAAGATAGTGGGGAGAGGGAGAAGAAAGTTTTTTTAAAAAAAACTAAGCTTTTTACATGAAATCTGCATGAATTGTCAAACTGCAATACTTTCCTCATCTCTTTCCAGGTGCTATCTCTTTCACCATCATTTTAGTCAAGCTTTCCTCTTCAAGAGTTGTCACTTCTGACACCAATTGAGTCATGCTCTCTTTTGGGTGCCGATGGGGGAGGGTTGTTGCTGTTTGTTCTATCATTATACGACAGAGGCTATGATTAATGCATTCCCCTTTTGGTCATGTCAACTTCATGTCTAGGCTAATACAGTCAGTTTCATTTAAAAACAAATTCAATCCACTCTGTTTAGTTTATTCAGTTATGAATGAACTTCCAATAACCACTTTTTGTGATTCTTTGTGCAATAGTGTAAGATTATAGTGAGGTTGTGAATTTATACCAGCTAAAAAGGGGTTAAGAATACGTATGTGCAACTTAATTGACCTCCAACTGCGACACTGTGACAATCACAGAATATGTAGATTTTTGGTGCAGGAGATGGCTTTCTTGGCTAATCTCCTGAGAATGTGTGAGAAGTTGAGAACAAAGGGCAAAAGATAAAAAGGACAAGCTAGCATCTACACCAAGAATTATAGGAATCATAGGGAAGCACATGAAAGGACAGGATATTTTTGCACCCAACCCGCAAAACGCAGGACACGACACTTAGAGGCGTAATACACATGACAGTATAGCCATTTTTGTATAAAACGGGGAGGGTATTAAGCTTAGAATAAGAGACAAAGAACATCCAGCCGAGGGTCACCTGCTCTCCAAAAGATCGGGTAATATCGTTTCTTTTGTACTGTTGATTTAATGTCTGTAAGGGTATGTTAACTTTGTGCTTGGTGATTGATAATTAAAACTGGATTGTACACCACCCATATGGGTTTGTCTGCTTCTGAACCCCTTATAAAATCCTACAATGGACAATAATAATACTTATATACACTGTATTATTATTTTCCAGGCACCATTCATGTCTCAAAGTGCTTCACAGGAAATACTGTAAAGTGTAGTGACCACTTTCTGCTCAGCAATGTCCCACAAACGAATGCAGCAGCTAATTTTGCGCACAGCAATGTTCCACAAACAGCCATAGGGTGAGTGACCAAGTTTATTTGGGGGAATTTGTTGGCCAGGACACAAGGGGAGAAACTCCCTTCTCTTTTCGAATAGTGCCATGGGATTTCTTAAACGTTAACTTGAACAGGCAGATAGGACCTTGGTCTGATCCAAAGGACGGTACCTCCAACAATGCAACACATCACCAGCACTGCACTGGAGTGTCGTCTTAGACTATGTGATTCCAAGTCCTGACATGGGGTTTGAACCCAAAACCTTCTGGTTCAGAGGCGAAAGCACAACCACTGTGCCAAATTGACACACAATTTGCAATTGAATTTGCAATTCAAGATTGATTGCATTCCTGTTTCATCAATGGAATATCTCGCTCTGTGTTTCAGCTCATGTTCTTCCTGGAAGGAAAGGATATGGGAGGTCAAAACAGTACCTATTTTATTGCTTCTAGCTGTGGAAAATTAGATTACCACTGGAAACCTCCTGATGATAGCCAGCTGAAAAGTTGACATCTGTTGTCCTTAAAGTTTTAAGTTATCCCAGCAAGGCGTTTTCTCGTTTGCTGGAGAATAACTTCAAGGTCACTTTGTCACAAGACAGTTTCATGCGTTTTTGCATGAATGTACTAACTGCAAACAGCAACAAGGGTCATATTTACATGTAAAATATGCAAACAGCGAAACAACACTGTCTGCAGAGGAATGTGGCACTTAATGCATTTTCCTATTTAATATACAGGAACTGAGAAGGAATGTGTGCTTTTTAACTCCCTAATGTCCTGCAAGCTCAGCAGGTGGTAAACAATGATAAATATCTGGAGGATTCCACACTCACCTGATTTGATGACGCTTAATAGACTGTTAATGGCCATCAGTGGGAACAGCCAAAGAAAACCAAGAAGCCAAGCTGCTGCTGGAATATCCGAGACGTTAGAAGCAAGCTGTGACAATGTATTATTCCACAGATGGTAGGCTGGAGTTGCCTGGAGTTGCTTGCGTGCCATGGAGAAGAAACCTGAATCAATAAAAATAAGAGTAGCATTTTGACTCATCTTTCTCTGTTTGATTTCTAATTTATCAAAGCTATCAGTTGAATAGAATTACATAGAACATTGTACCATGGAAACAAGCCATTTGGCCTAACTAGCCCTTGTTGATGTTTATACTCCACACAAGCCTCTGCCCTTCCTATAATCCCCTCTATTCCTTTTATGTTTCTCCCTGATGCACAGAATGTATCAAGTTTCTTCAAATACATTGATGCTTTCTTGCTTCAATCATAGTTTCCGGCAGTGAGTTTCACATTCTCACAACACTCTGTGTAAAGAAATTCTTTCTAAATTCCCCTTTAGATCTGCTATTAGCTATCTGATGCCCCTTGTTTCAGACTCATTAACGTGGAAACACAGCCAACATGTTGTCTACCCTATGTGTTGTTGAAATGTGACAAGCACTGCACTTTCATCAACATTAATTTTATTAATTTTCACTCAAGAAAATACTAGTGTACACTAGTACTGTTCTGCTGCTTTGTTCTCATTCTAAAATATTAATTTGAGGGTTATACTTACATTATGCCAAATGCTAATAATAATCCCTTCATTTGGTATAGTGGCTTTCACTTTGGGAGAATGTCCCAAAAAGCTTCACAGGATGTACTGTAAAGTGAGTGAGTGTGTTTTGTGGGCAAACATAGCAGTTGATATGTGCACAACAATATCCCACAAACAGCCATTAAGTGAATGACCCATTTTATCAGAGGGATCTTTGTGCAGAATATCGGGAGAAACTCCCCTTTCTTTTCGAATAGTGCCACGGGATTTTCAACCAAATGTACATGTGTTGCATTTGATGACATCGTACGGTATTGTGTACAATAATGTGGAAGAAGACCTTGCTACAATGCTTAATCTCTGACAGCTCATTCATTTTAAGACAGCACAGCAGCTATTACTATGATGACATAAACATATTCTGGTCCTCAGGACTACGTTTGAAAATAGGATAATTTATATGATAAGCAATTAAGAACTTTCGATATTGATGTGAGATTTTTTCATAAGAGGAGAGAGAGAATGTAGGATCAAAATAATTTGAGATTGCTTGGATACAAAAGCTAGAGAAGGGGGGAATGAAATGAATGGTCTTCATTTTAAAATAAACTGACATATAACGATGTCTGTTAGAATTGAATTAGGGTTTTTCATTTGCAGTTGTAATTAGGTTCTTACTAATGAATTATACATATCGCTCTGATATTTATTTACATACATAATGGTGAAAGGAATAGAAGGGTTTGGGAGAGGAGATTAGGAGGGGTATAGGCTCATATGGAGTATAAACACCAGCACTGACTCACGACCTGTTTCCGTGCTGTATCATTCTATGTAATATGTGACTGTGCAATTAATCTGGATCCTGTTCTTGTAGGTTTTTCAAATAATTTAGTTTATATCGCCACTTTGTATCTCCAATCTGCATCCATACAATCACCCTAATCTTCTTCAAATTGTTAAACGTTCCACTTGCGTAATAATCACACCGTGTACCACCACTGGTTTGTAAAAGGGCTTTGTTTCTTTCACAATGCAAAATTGATAAACATGGCTGAAAGATATACACACTGAGAAAAAGACTGATGCCTTAACAGGCCACATTACATTTCTAAGCCTTCATAATGCAAATTCACTGTTTGCAATCAATAATTAATCAATCCATTTTATAGCGGTCATTTCCTGTGCCTGTTGTAATCACTTGGCTGCTGATGTCATACAGCGTTTCATTTATTCTGACAATTTCCCCTGTTAAATATCAAGAGGAAGCTAAACTTGATTCAGAGAGTCAAAAGTAAAAATAACCAACATTTTCTTGGAAAGCATTACTCTCTTCCCTAAAAGTTGCAGATCATCAGGAAAGGGAACTAAGTGAGGTCATGAGTCCTGGCAATTGCACATTTTCTGTAATAAGTTTGAGGGTTTGGGATTCAATGCACAGCTGCCTGTGAGAGCTGGTGCAGAAGTCAATGGCCCAAATGGCCTACTTTCTCTTTGGTCAACTGGGTGTCTGACACATGCGGAAACCCATCACCACGATTATAAGAATCCAAACCAAACTGAGAAATCCATGCATCCCACCTACACATGGAAATCCCAGAGATAAACTGTTGGAAAGGAATGTGCACTCTCCTGGAGGGATGCATCCTGCTTACCTAATTCTGGAAAGTATTAGGCAAGAGACAAGTCTTGGGGTCCCCAAAGTGTGCATTGGGGTAACTTCTGGATAACCAGCTAAACCACATAGCTTGCCATTGATAGAACTGACTGGCAAGCTTTCCCACTGCTAGTCTAGTTAGGACCACCCTCCCATTAGGGTATTGGCTTGCAGGGTTAACAGGAGCTGAGTGAGAGCCTCCTTCTGCACTGTAAATGTCTGTGATTCTATGAGTATAAGTTTGAAGCTACTAATCACTTTGCTGCTAAATGTGATTTCAAATCCATTCCTGCAGTATAAATGGAGCATTAGACTGTATGCCAATGGATTTATTTGAGCTCATTTAATAATAATCTTTGCACTTGATATAGCGCTTTTCACATCTTCTAGACGTCTCAAAGTGCTTCACAAAGTATACTGAAAGTGAATTGACTGTATATTTGTGAGCAAAACGCGGCAACCAATTGCGCACAGCAGCGTCCCTACAAACAATCGTGTATTGAGTGACCAAATTATTATTGTTTTTTTCTTGAGGGACTTATCACTACTCAGCATGGCTCAGGCTTTTCATGTACGTACATAACGGATCAGGTGTGTGGAGTAAGGAAACTTGCTCAATATTTCGCCTGCCGGGAATCGAACCCAGGTCTCTCGCTTGCGAGGCGAGTGCTCTCACCACTGAGCCACAGATGAAGAGGATTTGAAAGTTAATTTTTTTCAAATAGTCAGATGAAAATTGTAGTTTCTAATTCTCCATATTTGCCAGCAATCGCAAGTTCTTACTATATATAAAATTTGCTTCCCAGCACAAGGCTCAAGCATTTCCACTTGTTTAGGAACGTTCCCCCCTTCCACCACCTGCAACCCCCTGAAGTCCAATTTAAATTATAATTTAAAGTAGGAAAAAAATTACTTCTCGTCATTAACTTTAAATGTCAAATCTGGTTTGATAAAAAAAATCTCTTTATTTACATCCGTTTGTTCAGATGGCTGAAAAGCACTATTATCTTCTGAGCCAATTGGAGAATTTGCATATTTTCCAAACCAATTGGGCGACACATCACTTGAATTTCCTTTTCAGGAGTACAAAAAAAGCAGCCTAAGGAAATGTAATCAGTTGTTATTGTACTTGGCTTGTGTAATGTTCTGATTTGTAAGAGGCTGCACTAGCATTACACATTCTGTCACAGTTTGAATACATGTGCATTTAAGACATCACATATCAAACACTTTATCAATCAACCATTGCAGAATTTTCTTATACGCCCACATGAAAAACCTGAACCATGCTGAGTAGTGATAAGTCCTGATGTACAAAATTCCATGGAATTAATATGAAATACATAAAGGCATAATTTTTATTCCCATGAAAAATCTTAATATGATAACATTTTGTGAATGTTAGTGATTTTTACCTATTGCTCAAGGCTCAAGCTATAAAAATGCAGTGAAGCTAAAGTCACTTGAAACTATATACATAGGCACTGAATTATCCTGCATAACACAAGCAAGAATGTGTTATCTTTTAACTTCTATTTTTTTCTCTCTTCCTCTTTTAGGCTCCATAACACTGTATGGTATTTCCTGATGAAGAAAGCAGCCATGCCCTTGTTCCAAGTCCTCTCTAAATTACATACCATAACAGGGTCTTGTTGAATTTCTCTCTGTATCCCCCCCAACAGTAAAACAAACAAAACTCCAGAATGCTGGTCTATCCTTACCACCCATATTGTTTAATGGCCAGCATGGTGCTATCATTTCCTTTTGTTACGTCATTTTATTATCTCTACTTATTCCAATAACTGTCAAACACATTTCAGCATTTAAATATAAATATACAAACATATAAATAAATAAGGTATTAATCTGATTTTGCTCTCTGCTCTCCCTCTTGGGGAATTTAGTTCATTCCCCAGATCAGGAAATCACACTGTGAGTGTGGAGCTGAATCCCAACACTTGATTAAGCAGAGTCGCTCCACAGAGCAGGGCTGCTCTATACTGCAAAGGCTGCTCTTACCATTAGGTGATGAGCTGGTAAATGCCAGGCTTACCAAGATCCCACAGTGGCAAAACGGCAAGGCACTGGGATTAAAATAAGTGCTAAAATTCTAATAAACTGTTGAACCGAACTGAATGCCTCCTCCTGTTGTGGTTTTTCTATGTTCCTACATTCTTATTGAAGAGAAAACATTGTGCTGGGCATAATGGACTGTAAACTTCTACAATATGAAGCAATTCATAATCTGACTCCTTGTACATGGTAACATTTGCATGGCCAAGATATCCTGTTACTTTTGATTCAATTTAGCTCTCTGTGAAAGACGATGTTGGATGGAACACGAGTTGCAAAATAATATCTCAGTCCACTGTGGATCTGAGCACTTGTATTCATTCACCTTTCAGTCACAGTTCAGAAAGATTTGTTTGTTTAATTCTGATCAAAACTTTAAGGCTAGATGCTCATGAATGAAATACTACTTATATGAACAGATGGCAAGAGAAGTTAGCTTCAGAGAATCCCTTCAGAGAGAACCCATGCAGCATGAGTCTAAAGCATGTTAAACACATGCGCACATCTCATGAGAAAATACAAGACAAAGAACTGCTGTGTCTAGGAGTTGCAAACAGAGGTAAATATTTACACCAAGAACAAATTGTGCTCAAATACTCCCGTTGGAAATCTTTCCTGTGTTTGCAGCTTCCTCCCCACTCTATTCAAACTAGTAGAACCCTTCCCAATCTTCCCCTGTTTACCACTGGACCCATAATGATGTGCTGATGATTACAAGTTGTTGTTGTAAAATGATCGGGCTGGTTTCTATAAAGTGGGACCCATCAAAGTGAGAAACGCATTAAGGAAAATGTGTCACCAACCATTGCAGAAATGTAATCTGTAACAATAGTATCACAAAGTGCTTTTGAATTGGATATTTTAAGAGCTACAAAGGACATTCAAATAACTCATTTCAATAAAACATTTTCTCTTTGAAAGTGCAATTTAAGGACAGATATCGGGAAGTATCTCTTTACCAAGAAGGCAATTAACGACTGGAACAGGTTGTCAGGAAACATTACAGGGTTGAAGCCAAGATTCTGAACTCATTTAGAAAACATGGAGAGTGGGTGTTTTGGGAGGATGAGATCAATTGAGCCAAAGAGCCTTCTGGCTTTATGAATTTGTTTGTGATTGACATAATGTGTCTATTCCTTCCTCTTACTTGTCATTATAGTTTAGCAAATTAGTATAGTTGTATGCGTTGAGTGTATTTACACAAAGGGTTTAATATAAGATCCTTTCCTGTTATTTCATCAATAGACCTGAATAGTTATGCAGCAAACCTAAATGATACAGGATTTGAAACAGATTAGTTCCAAGCCTTAGCTCTTGCCAAACTGCACCTAATACTTTCCGGAATTAGGTAAGCAGGATGCGTCCTTCCAGGGAGAGAGAGCGCATTCCATCCCAACAATCTATCTCTGAGATTTAATAATTTAATAATAATAATCCTTGCATTTTGATATAGCGCTTTTCACGTCTTCTCGATGCCCCAAAGCGCTTCACAGAATATACTGTAAAGTGAATTGACTGTATATTTGTGGGCGAACGCGGCAGCCAATTGCGCACAGCAATGTCCCACAGACAGTTGTAGATTGAAAATGACCAATTTATTATTGTTTTGTTTTTTTGGAGGGATTATTATTAGGCTCTGTGTGGAGTCAGGAAACTTGCCCAAGGTTTGGCCCTCTGCCTGGAATTGAACTCAGGTCTCTCACTTGCAAAGCGAGTGCTCTAACCACTGAGCTACAGGATTTCCATGTGTAGGTGGGATGCATGGAATTCTCAGTTTGGTTTGGATACTCTTAAGCACGCTGATGGGTTTCCGCATGTGTAAGACACCCAGCTGACCAAAAAAAATGCTGCCTTCAACCCCATCCAGCCTGAACAGTTGTGAATGTCTCCCATGCCACAAGTATTTCCTTGACTTATCGCATTTCTGGTTTGATGTTTTGCAGTCTCAACAATTTGACCTCCTTATCATTCTTGGCTTATCCGCTCCTTGCTTTTGCTCAACCATTTATCCATAGTATTTGTGTAAATGGTGATGCACACGCCTTGCCTTCAAGCACGTATCCAACATTTTTGGTACTTTCCTTTGGACGTCAGCAAAAAACAGAATCTGTTTGAGTAAATGGGAAAGTAATCATCTTAACTAGGCTCCATTCCACATAATGTTGCCCATGTTTTTCACTCTCCTTACAATGCTACTGTCATCAAATATCTCCTTCTAAAGTTAAGTGTAAAGGTAGTCTGGCTCAGTTGGTGCACTTTCATTTCTGAGTCAGAAGGTTGTGGGTTCAAGCCCCACATTGGGACTTTGTACACACAGTATGAACTGACATGCTCCATTTTCAAAGATGCTGCCTGTCAGGTGAGCTGTGAAACCGAGGACCTATCTGACTGGTTATGAGCTAGTTTGCTTTGTCTACAGTATAAGCACTGGCATGAACTAGTTGGATTGAATAGCCGTATGTAACAAGGATGGTAAAGATCCATGCCATTATTCAAAAATTGAAGGAAATTGCTCCAGTGCCCTGCCAACAATCCAACAGATAAAATTGGTCATTCATTTCATGGCTCCTTTAGAACATTGCTGTGCGCAAATTGGCTGACATGTTTGCCTACAAAATGCACTTTTAGAGTAAATCTTTTGAAGTGCCCTGAGACATCCTCCGACGTGAAAGGCAAATTCAAGGATTATTACTGTTATTAAGTTGATTCTTTTATGTTTTCATTTAAGAAGAAATCTAATCCATTCCCATGATGTCCCAGTGTGTTACATGCTGTAGTGCTGGTTTGTACACTGTAGAAAGGTCCCCATCTTTGATATAATAATAATAATCTTTGATCTCTAGTCTGTTTTGAGTTATCTGATGTCTGAGTATTCCTAGCCTAGAGAAGCCAGAAAGCCAGCTATGGTTTCTGCTCCTTAACGCTCACTTTACCCTTTATTTACTTACATTAGTTTTTACTTGATCAATCTTGTTATCTCTTCTACGCTTTTTAAACTTGTAGTGCCTTTCACTCTGGGGTTTGTCTCTTCACCTAATCTCAGCACAAGAAATAGACTGCTGGAGAGTGGATGTGTGAGGACTCTGGTTGAGACTGCTGCCTCCCACAGCCAAATCATGAAGAAAAGTCAATGGAGTGAGCTGTTGAAATCCTGATGATAGTGCGAGTGAACTGTACCGTCCTGTCCCACACCTTCAGGAAAGGATGGAAAAAAGGCTGAGGGGAAGCTAAAAAAAGGCAGTTCCTCAGTCTGGGTTTTGGGTTTGACTTTTAAAATAGCGAGATTCCAGTGAACCAGAGCATAATCGTGTAGGCTGGAATTTCTGAAGCTGCAAAAAGCCCAAGCAGATCAGTGAAAGACATAGGCCACAAATGAAGCCTCTAGTATCAGACCACACGAAGGAAGGCAATCTCTGCTTTTAATTTTAGGCTCATAAATTAGATGTGCTCCCAAGTCTTACAAACATGTTTCAATGTGGATTTGCAAAGCAATTCCACACAAATATAAATGCCTCATTTAACCTGATATAAAAAAGATATATAAATGGCAATTCAAAAGGAATGTGATTAAAATTTGTGCTGTGCCTTTGGCCATTGTATTGATCTTCTCAATATCCACTTTATCAGGTGGAACCGATGAGGAGCAATTTCACTTGGGGTCTAGATTGACTCCATTTATTGTGGCATATCAGAGGCATTCAGAATTTTCCAAATTGTTGAACTAACTGAAATCGCGCCTGAAGACCTTCTTCTTCAAATGTGCTTATGATTACACCACCCCACTTCAGCATCAGGCTCCGCCACTGTCAACTGCTCCAAGATGCTACCCTGCATGAGGGGTGCTATATAAATGCAAGTTGTTGTTGTTGATTTTCTCTAGTTTCTGAAAAGAATTTACAGCAAATCAGTTCACAATTATGGATGAATTTCAGAATTTGCTAAATTCTGATAACACTGTAAATCTTTAATTTCTCTCTCTGGCTCCCTGTAAATTATGTTGCAGTTGAATTTGTGATCATTTTAACATACCATATAAATTGTACATCATACAAAAGATAGTCACAAAGGCAGCACATTGGAACTTTTTTTTAAGTATTTGGGCTTTTTCAAGTTGACGTCAAGGGTCTGTGAACATTTTACATTGCTGTCCCCTTGTGGAGGCTTTCGGTTCTTCAATTCTCTGTAGAAAAATCATAGAATCATAGAAACATAGAATTGTACAGCACAAAAAGAGGCCATTCGGCCCATCTTTGAATAGAGCAATTAATGCCAATCCCACTCCCCAGCCCTTTCTCCATAACCCTGCAAACCTGTCCTCCTCAAATACCCGTCCACCGCGTTTTTAAAAGTAGTTATTGAATTGGCCTCGACCGCCCTTTCTTTCAGGCAATGCGTTCCAGATTCGAACAACTCGCTGCGTGAAAACATTTCTTCTCACCTCCCCTCAGCTTCTTTTAGAGACTATTTTAAATCTGTGACCTCGAGTCACCGACACACCCACCAGTGGGAACAGTTTTTCCCTTTCAGTCCATTTGAAATCAGTCCATTTGAAAAAACTTTAAAACTGTCTATAGGATTTCTAATTTCCTAGCTATACATTTAATGTGTGTAAAAAAAACAAGCATTGTAAGAGTGTAATTAACTAAGAACAAAGCATTTTACATTTTGGTATTTTTGTAGTCAAAGTGGAATATGTGTGAAAGATAAAAAGATCGAGAGATAAAGGCTTGAACAGGTGTAGGGATAAGGCAGGGCCGTGGGATTGAATGAACACCTTGTTCTCTGAGAGGTGGTGAGCAGGCTTGATGAGCTGAATGACCTCCTTCTGTGCTGTAAATTTCTATGATTCCATGATATAAATTTAAAAAAAAATTATTTATGGTACAGCTATGGAATAAATACTTGATGTAAAGCAGCATTCAAAATCGCCAAGAAAAAAAGATCTTACTTGCATTAAGTTTACCAAAGGATAACATATTCAAATGCATTGAGCTCCTCCAAGTGAATTCATGTAAGATTTTAATAAGTTTTTCATTCAGTTAGGGCAGCCTCCACAGTAAAACTCAAGAAAAACATTCTTTGCACGTTCTGCTCATGTAAATCACATTATGGAGATTAAACCAAAGCTGAACTCATTCCCCTTAGTTCTTATTCATTGTCAGTTTTCAGTAAAAGGAAATCTCTGAAGTATAGCCAAGCACTGTGGCTTAGATTCAAAATGATAAAAGGGATCTTTCTTGGACTGTGAGACTGTGGAGATTTTTGAGAGTCCTGTTTAAAAGACATTTCTTTGTGTAAATAGGATTTTGAACCACAACTTGTTTTGTAGCTAAATCTTTCACATCTTCCATTAAATTATTTCTTAAATAACTGATCATTATTTGAAAATGTGCGTAGAAAAGAAACCTTATGAGAGGAAAGTAGACCCAAATGACGGGAACAGGAGGGCAGGGTTTCTGTGGATCATAAACACTAGCAAGAACTAGTTGGGCTGAATGGCCTGTTTCAGTGGAGTGCATCACTCTCTATAACTGTGTCAGCCTGCGCATTGTTAGTACTCTCTCCTCTAAGTCAGAATATCGTGGTTCAAGGCCCGTGTTGGGATTTGGAATTACATAATCTAAGATGACACTCCAATGCAATCCTGGAGGTGTGTTGCATTGTCGGAGGATCTGTCCTTCAGATACATTAAACTGAGGTCCCATCTGCCTGTTCAAGTGGACGTTAAAGATCCCATGGCACTATTCAAAAAGCGAAGGAAGTTTCTCCCAGTGTCCTGGCCAACATGGATGGCAGCAGCCAATTGTGCGCAGAAGTGACCCACAAACAGTCATGGATTGAAGTGACCAATTCATTAGTATTATTTTTTGAAGGAATTATTACCCTGGAAAAGTGATTTGCCAATCGCCTAAAAAACATGTTCCTACTTACCACTAGGAAAACAGAGGCATGTGGAGTAAGGAAACTTGCCCAACATTTCGCCCTGCCTGGAATCGAACCCAGGTCTACTCACTTGTGAGGCGAGTCTTCTAACCACTGAGCTACAGGTCTCCATTGTTCTTGCTCAGTTTGTTGCTGAACTCCCTCCAATACTGTTCCTAACCAGACAACTATTCGCGTTCAAAGGGGTTCAACACCTGGAAACATTGTCAGATGCCAAGCCTGTGACCTCCAGCTTCAAGGATTTAATGTCAGAATGGAAGAAAGGTGTTATACATAATTAGCAGCAGACTTTTTGGATCACCACAGGAGGGCGCAATTACCCAATAGAAGCACTCACCAAGAGTGGTTGGTTTCCCAAAGGAAAGGGGTGGGTGGGTGGGGGTGTAGTTGCAGGGAAACAAATAACATTGGGTTAATTGTAATTTTATGGCATTGTCTGGAACTGAGTCATTACTCAAGTAACTTAACATGCAACAAAAGGTAAATCGTGTAATAAGTGCTTCATTAAAATTGCCACAAACACGACCTGCTCCTTCATTATAATAAATATGCTGACATTTCATACAGAGCCTATAACTTCAAATGTCTCAAAGCACTTCACAGGCAATTTCTGTCAAATGCAATGACTGTGTATTTGTAGTAAAATAAGGCAGCTAATTTGTGCACACTAAGAGGCTACATGCAGACATGAAATAAATGAATAATTTATCGGCAGCATTTTTGGCCAGGCACCCAGAGAAACATCCTTTTCTTTTTTGAATAGTGCCACAGGATCTTTAACATCCATCTGAATAGGCAGACGGAGCCTTAGTTTAATGTCTAATCCAAAAGCTGCCAACTCCCGCAATGCCCTGCACTGGAATTTCAGCCTGGATTCTCAACCATGTCTGCCCACAGTCACTGCAGTGGGGTACGCTCCACTGTTGGAAACGCTGATGAGTGAGGCATTAAACAGAGGTCCCGACTCCCTGGTCAGGTGGACGGTAAAGATATTGGAGAGTTGGAAATTATTTGAGTCTTTTCAGGTTATATACCAACATCACATAGTCTTAGCCATTTTGCTTTTAAATTTAAGATTGGCAGAATTGTGGAAAAATTTTAAATAATCATAATCTTTACTTTTGATGAAGCCAGGAGGATATCTGAAAGCGCTTCACAGGATTTACTGTAAAGCTTAGTGACTGTACAGTATTATATAATTGAACACTGGAGCCAGTTTGCTCAAACAGCCGTGACGTGAATCATTCTTAAACTGAATCTTAAATTAGAAACTCTTTATTTTTAAAAGAAAAGGAACTGAATTCAAAAATTAACTCAATTGAAGAATTTTCCACAAATTCTTAAAAACTTTAAACAAAATGATCTTTACAGTCTAGGATGAGGCAGAATTTTGGATCGCCATTGTTTAACACAACATTAGCATGTGAAAGGTGACTGCCAAAATCCGAATTGAGATGGATAAAGATATTTCCCATTAACTCCCGACACAATGCACCGATTCATAAGTACTTTAGATTCAAGTCACATTTTAATGCTTCTAAAAACCAGCGGCAATACTCGAAAGATATCCAGTTTAGGGGCGGATGGGTTCCACAGATTCATTTCAATCATCATCACTGCCAAACAGGGACCAACCTTCAGCGTTTCGTTCACAGGTTCCTCAGCCTATCGCTCTTACCCCCAGCAGCATTACTGAACAAGAGCAGCCCCATCTTAACAGCATTTGTAGCCATTTCCCATTGATGCCAGGATCCAGAGGCTGGAGTGTAAGTTTGTAGGACCCGGTACCCTGTTATATAGGCCCTCAGGTAAAAGTCAAGGAATAGGTTTCTAAAGAGTAAGGAACAAGGAAAGTTTAAGGTCATTTCTTGCAAACAGAATCTCTGTAAACCCAAGCACTATAATCAATAATAGTAACCCTTGCATTTCATACAATGCGTTTCACGTCGGGAGGACATCCCAAAGCACTGGATAGTCAGGGATTTGGACCCGAGCAGGAGATTGGGATCAGGAGGGCTGGAGGACAGGAAGGCTAGGAGTAGGAGGGTGGCCAAAGGCGCAATTAAAGAGGAAGCTCCTGAGATATGCTTTGAAGAAGGCAAGGGAGGGAGCAAGGAGAAGGGAATGTTGGATGGAGTTCCAAAGGTTGGGGCAGAGAAGCTGAAGGCCCGACCACTGACAGTGGGGTTGACCGGGCAGGGGATGTGAAGCACCTGGAGCCTGCTGAGCGGAGGAGGTGGACAGGTTGATATGGCAAAAACAGATTTATTGGAATGTAAATTGCAGTTACTGTGTATTTTTAAGGGAACACAGCAGCCAATTTATACACAGTAATGTCACACAAACAGCCATGAAGTGAGTGACTAATTTTATTTGGGGGATTGTTGGCCAGAAAATATATGATGTTTTTTTGGGGTGTGGGGCGAGGGGGCTGTGACACTATGACTGTTAATTTGCAGAAAAGGAAATTGAACGAATATCATTTCCATCCCAGATATTGCTGGAGGCATGTAACACTGAATCAGATAAGCTATAGGACAGCTGTAAGGTATCTGCCAACACAAAGTACTGTTCAGTTAAAATCACATCTGATGCAGAGTGAGATAGAATGCTAGAAACAGACACAGATCAACGTAGTAAAAAGTGTAAGTGCAGCCTCTGACACACAAACAGGAAGACTGAATACTCCCACCCTTTGCAACTCCATCCTATAGTCCCTTTGCCTCACTCCCTCCCTTGCCTCTTTCAAGGCACGTCTCAAGGCCCTTCTCTTCGATCGTGCCTTTGTTCACCTTCCTACCCTCAACCCTTCCTGATTCCAACCACCAGCTCGAGTCCAAATCCTTCACTGTCCTGCATCTCGGTATATTCTCCCGATGTGAAAGGCCAAAACAAATGTAATTTGTTGTTGTTGATGTTTATGGAGAAACAGTTAGGCACAGAATAAATGACATTTGGTATGTATTGTTTGATGTCAGTCGTATTGACCTTTGGCCTGCCTTTATAGCCACCACTGCAGCAACAGAGTGAAGCCAATAACCACTATGTGGTTAATTCCTGGTCAGGTATGTTTTGCTCTGTGTAGACCAGTGTTCACAACAGTCACTCGATGGAGAAACTATACCAACCACATCATTGCAAAAAAGATTGCTCTGAGGTCAGGGTTGAGGCCTGTTAATATGACAAAAGGGTTCTTTCTGCATCCGCCTTCAATGCACTGACAAGTGTTAGATATGAGGTGTGGACACAAAACTCACTTCTTGACATTGACGTCCATCACGCTGAGAATTCCCCTGCAGAAAAAAAACACAACGAAAAACTTTACGTCACTTTTTACGACGACTTGCACTTACGTGGAAGTTTTGCAGAATTTATCAAGAAGTTATATTCATTGGGGCAGGGAATCCTCCTACTCAGCTCCCATTAACCCTGCAAGCCAGTGCCCTAATGAGATGGGTGTCCCAGCTGGATAAGCAGCGTGAAAGCCTGCCAGTCAATGGCAAGCTATGCAGTTTTAGCTGGTTAGACTCCAGCAGTTACCCCAAAGTACACTCTGGGGTCCCCAAGACTTGGCTCTTGCCAAACTGCACCTAATAATTTCTGGAATTAGGTAAGCAACTCCCCATGAGGGACTGTGCATTCCATTTCCAACAATCTATCTCTGTATAGAATTCTCAGTTTGGTTTGGATACTCTTAGGCACGGTGATGGGTTTCAACATGTGCCAGACACCCGGCTAACCAAAGAAAAGGGTTAAGTTTGTGCGCAACTCAGACAGTGCTGAGGTTGAAAAGTCCCTCTGCGAACAGGGCTTACCCAGACCTGAGCTAATGGAAAGATGCTGTAATCATAAAATGGGCGAAGAAGTGAAAATCAAAAGCAAACCTGTAGCCCTGACCTCCATTAGTGCAGCCAGGAGGCTCCTCAGGTGACACAGTGGGAGCTTTCCCCTGGCAATAACGGGGCAGTTACCATGGTGATGCTTCCTGTGTGCTCGTGGCTGTGGTTATCATGTACCCAGCGCTGTATATTCTCACGTCTGAAAGAGATCATCTGCAGAGGAGGTGAAGCCTGCAAAACAACATGGGCTTCGATCTCTCTCTCGTAAGGTCAGGATGTGGTCAGAGCAGGACTGCTGTGTTATACGCCCTGCAAGATGTAAGGGTTCAGAAATCACATCTACAAGGAATAGAGAAACCACAGCAGTCCCAATGGGGGCAGGAGGGGGAGGGTAAAGAGGTGGAAGAGATTTCACCCAGACTTGTGACTTGAAATTCCGCCTAGTCTCAGCCTGTAAGTGCCATTTTGTCTTTATATGCAAGACCAGACAATTCACTTTATGGTATATTCTGTGAAGCTCTTTGAGACATTTCAACCGTATGGTAATGCACTTTACCAAATTAAGGATTATTTATATTATTATAAAAATCATGCAGGATTGTGGGAAAAAAATTAGGTCTTAATCTGGACCACTCATGAGATTCTCCAACAACAACAACAACAATTTGCATTTATATAGCGCCCTTCATGTGGCGTAGCATCTCGGAGCGCTTAACAGTGGCAGAGCCTGATGCCGAGCCAGGGGGAGGGAAGAAGTGACTATAAGCACGGTCGAAGAGGAAGATCTTCAGGCATGACCTGGAAATAGGGAAGGAGGGGCCAAGGCAGAGAGATTGAAGGAGATAGTTCCAAAGTTTTGGAGCATACTTGGCTAAAAGCATGGCCGCCGATGGTGGAGGTCTGTTCCTCTCTCGGTTACATGCGACTTGATGGCATTTGGTAACAACTTAAACTTAAGTATGTTACAAGAGCTCAATGAATGCAAAGGAACCATCTACCACTTCAAAGAAACAAAGCTCTTGCTGGTATTGCACATGTAGGTTTAAACATTGAGTTTATGCTAAATACTTAAAAAGTACATGCTCCACCACAGGGCTAAGTGCCTTGCTTACTGGAGTGTCTTACTGCTAAGGGCGATAACTGCTACAATCACTGACATCTTCTTCTGTAACTGGGGTATTTATTCTTGTGAAGAGAAATAAGTGTTTGTAAATTCCTATTAATCATATTCTTTCCACAGAGGCAAGCAGTGAAGTGTCGTCTGCATCCATTCTGGTATTTTCACTGCGGTAAAAAATACATTTTCTAATCCAATATGAAAACATGCATATTATGCTAAAATGACTATAATTCAGTGTGATTAAGTGTTTCCATGGATTCCTAAATAGCAGTGCATGTCACAAATTTCACCTCGCTTTCGCCTGCAAATTTTGACTTCAAATTTAAAGTTTAAAAATTTAGAATTTAAAATATTCAAATTTAAAATTTCAAGGAAAAGTCCTCAATCCCCTCTTAGTTTGGAAGCTATTTATCTGCATAAATCTACAAAAAGAAACCGACTTACAAAATTAAGAGTGAATTGAAGAAGTTTCCACAATTTCTAAAATGTTACAATACAATGGTTTACAGACTAAGACTAGGTGGAATTCTGGGCCCAGCAGGGTCAGAACATTCCCCAGTTTAGCAGTGCTATTGTGGATTGAAATAATATGATGGAATGTTATTTACCCTAAGATTATGAAGTTCGGTAAAAATTCCAACCACACAAGTTATAATAATAATAATAATCCTTGCATTTGATATAACGCTGGTCACGTCTTCTCGATGTCTCAAAGCGCTTCACAGAACACACTGTAAAGTGAATTGACTGTATATTTGTGGGCGAACGCGGCAGCCAATTGCGCACAGCAATGTCCCACAAACAGTCGTAGATTGAAAATGACCAATTTATTATTGTTTTGTTTTGGAGGGATTATTATTAGGCTCTGTGTGGAGTAAGGAAACTTGCCCAAGGTTTCGCCCTCTGCCTGGAATTGAACCCAGGTCTCTCGCTTGCAAAGCGAGTGCTCTAACCACTGAGCTACAGGACTCCACTCCATTTCTCATTGCAACAAGAATGGTGTTTCACATTGGACAATGTCTCAAAGAGCTTTGCAGAGGCAGCGTGTCTCGGGGTTGGGCCCAGCAGAAAAAGAACACAATAATATTGCAGCTGCATAAGTCTGTGGATAACCCATTCAAACCATTAACCCAGTCCTGTCACTTTTATTAGACTGTAGGCTACATTTTAATCCTATTTCCCTGCTATTTCTCCATAACCCTCAATATTATTTTCCAAACACCTATCTAACACCTATTTAAGTATTTTGTTTGGTTTTGCTCGTGTGGCTTTCGGGGCCCAGTTCATGTCACAATCTCATGACTCTCAGTGTGCAGGGCTGTAGGCCAGTACCGGCAGTGTGCCTGTGTTAGCCACTGACTTTTGGCATGGCCTGAAAGGTTTCCTTTTGGGTGTAGACTTCGCTGGACGTGGGGAGGTTTAGACGCAATTAAAACTAGCTTGCCAATGTTAGGAGAAAGCAGGCCCGCGTGGCTGGCTCAGTGCCTTTACCAGCTAAAGCTTGGAGGGAGCCCATCTTAACAAAACCGGTCTCTATATCAACAAAAAAGCTCAGTGAGGACCTGGCACTATTTCTTTGGGGGTTCTTTCTGCAGCTCCTCCATCAACAAATGCACTGCACCTGGCGGCATGGGTCGTAGAGCAGTGTTAAACGTAAAAAACATAGCAGTGTTAAACTGCCTTAGCTTGTCCGGTACATTTGCCCTCAGCTGTAAACCTGCCCACAGACAGGAATAAAAAGGACCATTTAGTAGTGAGAGAATAACTGGAACACTGGCCTGTCATAGAGCATTCTCAAGATAGTGAGCGTGTGTGAGTGTTGTGTGTGTGGGTGTGTTGGGAGAGGATATGTTAAGGCAAGGAATTCACCATTGCATATGTTCATTTCCTTCCTGTGATTGATAACTGTTGGAGGTACCTGGTCTCAGAATGTGTGGGGTTTTGTGGTCATTCTGTGGCCTATCTCGAGTGTGCTCGTTACTATAGAAAAATATTTTGTCTGAGTAAGAGTTGGGCCTCAAGAAGTTTCCTTGCTTATCCAACCATCAGAGAAGCTGGTAGGGTGAAATCATTACAAACAAAGGCGAGTTTTGTCTTTGTTTTGTGGAGTCCTGTAGCTCAGTGGTTAGAGCACTCACTTTGCAAGCGAGACACCTGGGTTCAATTCCAGGCAGAGGGCGAATCCTTGGGCAAGTTTCCTTACTCCACACAGAGCCTAATAATAATCCCTCCAAAACAAAGCAATAATAAATTGGTCATTTTCAAAAACGTCTATTTGTGGGACACTGCTGTGCACAATTGGCTGCCGCGTTCGCCCACAAATATACAGTCAATTCACTTTACAACATATTCTGTGAAGTGCTTTGAGATGTCGAGGAGACGTGAAAAGCACTATATCAAATGCAAGGATTATTATTATTATAAGTTAATAAGGTTTTTAAAAAATATATATTTACCTGATATACCATAGGTCTTTAGAAGGCAGGCTTGTCTGATCAATCAATATCTTTTAAGTAAATCCATATAAATAATAAAACTTGGATTTAATATAGTGCCTTATCCCACCATTAATTTGTCTCAAAATGCTTCACAGGATTTTAATATGAAGTGCAGTGTCTGGGTATTTCGTAGGCAAACTTAACAGTCAATTTTGCGCTTAGCAATATCCCACAAACAGGCATGGAAGTGAGTAACCAATTTAATCTGAGGGATTGTTGGCTGGCATACTGGGAGAAATTCCATTTCTTTTTCAAACATACTTTTTAACGTACACCCACGTGACCAGACAGATGTGATCTCAGTTTAATATCTCATCCCCAACAATGCAGCATGCCCACAGCACTGCATTAACAGAGCCAGCCTGGACTATGAGCTCAAACTCCCAGTGAGAGGTTTGAAGCCACAGTCTTCTGACTGCTAACTGAGCCAGGCTAACTCTAATTCTTCATTATCAAACACTCACTGGTGTCCACTGCCCCAGCTCCAGACATTACCTGTGAAGAACAAGTATCATTTTGAACATCAGCAACATCAGAGTGATGTCAAATGTCTTATTTATTCTCATTTCTAGTATACATTTCGCTACAAGAATAATTAGTCTCGCTTTAAAAAAGATATTATCTTGGGGGAAAGAAAGTCATGAGGGCTTGATGTTATGTTATTCCATGGTGATGGATTTTCATAAATGTCTTTGAAAAACTAAAGAAAACTGGCTACAAATTAATACCGAACTCAGTGCAACAATTTTACAAGTTCGGTGCACACTGAAATGCTTTGTTGATTATCAAATCGTTAGTCAAACCCCATAGTTAGTCAATTGGCGGATCACTTTCCGGGGGTAATAATCCCTTGAAAATAATAATAATAATATTGATACTCAATCCATGACTGTTTGTGGATTGGCTGCCAATTGGCTGCCAAGTTTTGCCCACAAAATACACAGTCAGTCTGCTTTACAGTATATTCTGTGTAGTACTTTGAGACATCTCAACACTGTGATGAGGTGCTACATCAAATGCAAGGATTATTATTGTTAAAATTATTGATGTCAGCCTGGTTTATGTTTTCATTGGAGAATAGCTTCTTACACATAGTGAAATATTTATTTTGGTCAATCAGGTACTTGCCACATGCAGAAACCCATCACTTTCCTCAGAGTATCCAAACCAGACTGGTTTGGAAAACCTTCCATCCTCAAATGACTGAAAATGTACACTCGTAAATCTAAAATTGAATTTAAAATGTTACCCTACATGGGGGGAGTGGGGGTTGGGATCAGGGAGTGTGGAGGGCAGAGAGGGGAGGAGGGTGGCCAAAAGCACGATGGAAGAGGAGGGTTTTAAGGTGTATCTTGAAGGAGACAAGGGAGGGAGCGAGGTGAAGGGAATGTGGGATGGAGTTCCAGAAGGTGGAGACAGATTTAGATAGTGCCTTTTACATCGGGAGGACATCTCGAAGACCTTGTCTTGCTGTCTAATATGCATCAAAAGTATTTTTCTGGATTTACTTTTGCCATCACATTTAAAATCTGTGCATCAGTACTTAGTAACTAAAATCTATCCAATATTACTGCCAAATTAATTTGTTAATTCACCAGTCATTTTATCGTTGTTTGTGGGATATCACTGACACAGATTAGCTGCCATTTCTACTATAACAAGCCTCATTTCCATTTCTTTCAAATACATTTTGGAAAGTTTCTAAGAAGTTTATTTTTACGTGAAAGTTGCTACATAAACGTAAGCTATTATTATAATGATATTCAAAACTTTAATGGCCAATGATCAATATTAACTATTAACGATAACAGTTTAATGTTTCCCACAAAGATGAGCTGTATTGCAGTTTAGAAACTGTTAAGAACATTGCCACCATAAAAACAATAGAACAGTTGACACAGTTTGATTATCTGGGTTTATGTAAAGGAGTTTCTGTAGCAGAAAGTGCTGATGTTATATCACCTTGCACACTGCAGACATTTCCGCTCCGAGCAATACATAAACATCGTAATGCTGAAAAAGCACAAATATTAAGGATGCACATTTGACCTTCAGACACCAGGTTTTCTCAAATAGCTTACATGAATCTCGGTGAAATTGTATTCCGGTTGTTTCAATGCTTCCAAGTTATAGAATGGAAGCTGTAATGTGAAATTATATCAGGCACTCACTGTTGTGATCACCTTATTAGAGACAGAGATTAGACTTGAAAGGAAATGAAAAAGTAAATTCAGAACAATACTTTTGAATGCACTAAGACAACAGAACACAAGCTTATGGTTTCAAAGGGCAATTTCAGGTCAGACAACAAGAAGTATTTCTTTACCCAGGGGCTAATTAACAACTGGAATAGGTTGTCAGGAAAAGTGGTTGAGGCCAGGCCTCTGAACTTGTTAAAGAAACAGTTCAATTATGTGATGGGAGGATGGCAAAGTGGGTGTTCTGGAAGGTTGAGATCAAATGGGTTGAAGGACATTCTTCATTCGAAACTTTCTGTGAAAGTTTTAATGAGAATGCTTCTTTTCCAAACAAAAACAAAGGGAGTTTCTCCCATTATCCTGGCCAACAAATCATCAAGATAAACTGATCTTTAACTTCATGGCTGATTGGGCAAAATGTCTGCTGCATTCACCTATAAATACAGTCACTACACATGTCAGCAATTTCTTGTAAAACAAAACACTATATGTTGGTCAAGCAATAAATAAGAAACCTGCAATTTTCCTGTGGAGCGAAATCTGATTATTTTGAAAAGCAGAGAACTTGATGGAACCAAAGTGCAACCAGATTTTCAAAAGTTTGACCAGACTCTATATTTGGTCTATGACACTATACATTTTCCTGCATGTTATTGCAAAGAAACCTAGGCATTACTTCAGTTAATCAGAGGTCATGGCTATGTTATTAACAGTTCACCAATGCAATTCTGAATTGCTTTCTCCTTTCCTAGATCAATTTGCAAAAAAAGGAAAATATTTTCCTTTGAGAGCAGAGACATGGGGAATTAGTATTCATACATATTTAAAGGTGGGAAGGCAGGTACAACTGGGAAGAAAGCTAATGGGATCTTAGATTTTATAAATAGGGGGAGAATAACTCACTTCACTCACTTGGTGGCTGCTTGCGGGACTTTGCTGTGACAAATTGGCAAATGGGCTGGAGGATTTATTCTTACACAGAGAGTTGTTAGGATGTGGAACGCCTTGCCAACTGCAATGATGTGGTGGATTCCACATTAGCTTTCAAGAGGAAACTTGGTAGATATCTAAAAAGGAGTCATTTGCAGAGGTATGGAGGGAAAGGCGAGTAAATGGGATTGAATGAATTGCTCTTTCAAAGAGCCAACTCAAAGATAATAGACTAAATAGCCTTCCCTTCCTCTACATCTCTGCCTTACCTCTCTCTCCATCTTTAACATCTCATCTAAAGATCTACCTCTTCAACTAGCCCTACGGTCATCTCCTCTTCCCTCTTTAAATGTAATTTGTTGTTTGTTATTGTTGTTAGTGTGCAACCACATAATGTGAAGCGTTCCGAGATCTTCAAAGAGTATCCAAATTAAACTGGGAATTCCATGCATAATAATAAATAATAATAATTCTTCCATTTGATATAGTGCTTTTCACGTCTTCTAGGTGTCTGAAAGCGCTTCACAGAACATACTGTAAAATGAATTGACTATATTTGTGAGCGAAATGTGGCAGCCAATTGCGCACAGCAGTGTCCCACAAACAGTCGTGGATTGAAGTGACCAATTTATTATTGTTTTTTTTTCTTGAGGGATTGTTATCAGGCGAGTGGAGTAAGGAAACTTGCCCAAGGTTTCGCCCTGTGGGAATCGAACCCAGGTCTCTCACTTGAGAGGCAAGAGGCGATGCATCCCACCCTCACATGGAAATTCTAGCGATAGATTGTTGGAATGGAATGCACATTCTCTCCCTGGAGGGATGCATCCTGCTTACCTAATTCTGGTAACTATTAGTAGCAGGTTCCCAATAGCTTAGGGATCCCAGAGTGTGTGTTGGGGTACTGCTGAAGTCAAACCAGCTAAAGCCGCATAGCTTGCCATTGCTATTGCTGCCAGGCAAGCTACGTGCTGGTTTCTGCCCTGGAATTGTCCTTTAGATTCAAAGAAATTATATTAAAAAGAACACAAGGACCAGAGGCAACAAATGAATCCTAAAGAATTAAGATGTTGTTCGTAACAAAATCTTCGCTCTCATGCTTTATGTTAATATCACAATCCCTCAGTTTCATTCCTCTGATTCATCTCAATACCAGACGTCACTCTTAACATTTCACCACACCACNAAAAAATGAGGGCAGCAGCAAAACGAGAAACAAATGTTCAAATGGAAAAAGTGAGTAGAGCAGACAAAGAATAGAGGGCAACATTTTTACATGTAAGATTTGATATCATCTTAAACACACAAAGTGCAAAATTTTAAAGCCTATAAGTTCAGATGTCTCTACTAGATTAGAAGCAACCTGAAGAATAATCCACAATAGATCGGTAATAGATTGGAAAAAGCTGATTTTGAGGGGATGAGAATGGAACTTGTGAAAATAAACTGGAAAACAATATTGGCAAGCAAAGAAATAGCGCAGCAGTGCGAAACATTTAAAACAGTGATCAGTAGAGTCCAGGAGAAATATATTCCGCTAAAAAGCAAGACAAAGCTAAATAATAATGAGACACCATGGATGAATAAAGACACAAGAGCAAAGTTGAGACTCAGGAAAGAGGTGTTCACTAAGTAGGCAAATGAACGAAGTATGTAAACAACAAGCATGACAAAAAAGAATACGAAGAGGTCAGGAAAACAGTCAAAAAAAATTATGAAGGCAAAGAGGAAGTATGATATTAAATTATCAAGGAATATAAAAAGAAATAGTAAAATATTCTACAGACATAAATAACAAAACAAAAATCAAAATAGGAATAGGGCCACTTAGGGATGGACACGATAAGCTCACAGGCCGCGACAGCGAAATGGCAGAAATATTAAATAATTACTTTGCCTCAGTATTCACCAGGGAGACGGATCAGGTGGACATGACAGTAGAAGAAGAGATCAAAAATAATATGAATACATTTAAGATACAAAGGGGAGATATAATCGAAAAACTAACGAAACTCAGAGAGGATAAAACCCCTGGTCCAGATGGATTGCTTCTGCATATATTAAAAGAATGGAGGGAAAAGATAGCAGAGGCATTATTACACATATAGAATAACTCATTAGAAAAGAGAGTAGTGCCAGATGACTGGAGGATAGCTGATGTTATATCTCTATTTAAAAATGGGGATAGAACAAGCCCAGGGAACTATAGAGCTGTCAGCTTAACATCGAGGGTAGGAAAGATAATGGAATCCTTACTGAAGGAGATAATAGAAAAACACCTAGAAACGGAAAACATAATAAAGAATAGTCAGCACGGATTTCAAAAAGGAAGGTCTTGCTTGACCAATCTCATTGAATTCTTTGAAGGGATAACAGAAAGAGTAGACAAGGGGAATGCGGTAGATGTAATATATTTAGATTTCCAAAAGGTGTTCAATAAGATACCACATAATACACTAATGAATAAGGTCAGAGCATGTGGAGTCAGGGGGAAAATAGTAGAATGGATAGCATGCTGCTGCAAAACAGAAAACAGAGAGTAGGGTTAAAAGGTAACTACTCAGACTGGCAGGGGGTGGGCAGTGGTGATCCACAAGGATCGGTATTGGGACCCACTGTTGTTCATAATATACATTAATGATTTGGACTCGGGAATCAGCAGTACAATTTCAAAATTTGCAGATGACACCAAATTGGGTGGAGTAGTTAATACAGAGGAGGACGGCAACACATTACAGCAAGACATTAATAAACTTGCTGAGTGGGTATTTAAATGGCAAATGCATTTCAATGTAGAAAAGTGTGAGGTGGTACATTTTGGTAGAAGGAATAAGGAAGTCACATACATCCTGGAAAATAAAAACTTAAATGGGGTAGAGGAGCAAAGGGATCTCGGGGTACACATACACGATTCACTAAAAGGAACAACCCAGGTTAATAAGGCCATAAAAAAGGCAAACCAGGCATTGGGGTTCATTTCTAGAGGGATAGAAATGAAAAGCAGGAAAGTTATGGTAAACTGTTATCGAACCTCGGTTAGACCACACTTAGAATACTGTGTGCAGTTCTGGTCCCCACATTATTTTTTTATTATTATTATACTTGCATTTGATATAGCGCTTTTCATGTCTTCTGGACGTCTCAAAGCGTTTCACAGAATATACTGTAAAGTTAATTGACTGTATATTTCTATATATTATATATAATATATATTATAGAAGGGATGTAGAGGCACTGGAGAGGGTCCAAAGGACATTCACAAGGATGATCCCAGAACTGAGAGGTTATATCTATCAAGAAAGGCTGAACATGCTTGGACTCTTTTCTCTTGAGGGGTTGACCTGATAGAGGTCTTTAAAATAATGAAAGGTTTTGATAGGGTAGATATAGGGAAGATGTTTCCACTTGTGGGGGAGACCAAAACCAGGGCCATCAATATAAAATAGTCACAAATAGATCAGATAGGGAAGTTAGAAGAAATGTCTTCACACAGAGAGTAGTGGGAATGTGGAACATGCTGCCGCAAGGAGTTGTTGAGGCAAATAGCACAGATGTATTTAAGGGGAAGCTGGATAGGTACATGAGGGAGAAAGGTATAGAAGGTTTTGCTTGAAGGCTTAGTTGAGGAAGGGCAGGAGGCTCATGTGGAGTATACACACCGGCATAGACCAGTTGGGCCGAAAGGCCTGTTTCTGTGCTGTATATTCTAATGCATTCTAATGTAATGTTATTATTTTAAACCACCGAGCAATCTCCTGAAATCTACGTTCCAGATCACCTGCATCAGTTTCTCAAGTTGTCACCATTGGTGATCTAATCCAGAGTATCAATAGGTCCTGAATTATTATTAATTATTATTAATTATTGAATTATTGAGTATCAATAGAACCCATGAAAACGAGCAACAATAGCAACACATTACATTTGTATAGCGCCTTTCATGTCAGGGCAGCAAGTAAAATAGCTACAAGTTTGCCTTTTATTTCATAATAGAAGCATCTAAATTGATGATACTCCCAGATGTCCTTCCTCCGCCACATCCAGCCAGGACCACCTCTCTCCCCTCTTTCAAGTCCTGCCTGAAAACTTTCATCTTCGACCGTGCTTACAGGCACGATCCCCCCACCCCCTGGCTCAGGGTCAAGCTACGTCACTGTTAAGCGCTCTGAGACGTTACGCAGTGTGGAGGTCGCTATATAAGTGCAAGTTGTTGTTGTAAACTGTGCCGACCTCAGCAATTTATTTAAAGATAGCTGGGTCTTTCTGCTTGTCTAGCTCAGCTGTTGTTTATGAGGCCCAATTTTTAGTGCTGCATTAATTATCTTTTCTGTATCAACAAATGAACAAATGGACAATTGTACAGACTAGCAATGAGTTGGGAATCCATTGCAGAGAACAATAGCCCAACCTTTGCTAGCTGATGTCACTGGGTATCAAGGGTAGGATGTGTCCCCCTGATTTGAAAGGGGCTATATAATAATAATCCTTGCATTTGATATAGCGCCTTATCACGTCATTGAGACATCTCAATATAAATGTGAATTGTAAATATGCCAACAGAGCAGAACAAGTGGGCCCAGATTCAAACGCAAGAGGTGAATTAATGACTGGAACAGATTGCCAGGATGGGTTGAAGGCAGGACACCGTTTAAGAAAAAGATTGATCCTGTGATGGGAAGGGAGGTAATTCTGAAAGGATAAGATCAAATGGGCCAAAAGTCTTTCTCCCTTCCAATCTCTTGTGATCCCTTGATATCAAGGCTTCAGAATAATTTCAAACCGCATCAACAATACCTTGCTCTCATATAGCACATTTCACATAGTTAAATATCTGAACGAGCTTTACAGAGATGATGTGGGAGCATCAATCCTCCCTAACCCAGACTATTCAAGCTAATTGTGTCATCTCAGGGAGATCAACATCAGCACAAAAAGGGGATCAAACCTTTCACCTGCTGGCTCTGTTCTCACTGGAGAAACTGAGTGAACCACTGGAGAAGTAGTCCAGTAATAAGATTTTACTGAACGGCATATTTCAGGTTGGGAACGCATTATAATCAGTTCATGGTATTCCCGACCTGATTTTCAACACCGCTCATGTAAAAAGGACAAGATATTTCTGCGTACATAGTAATATCACGTCAAACGGGTTGTTAAACACACCCGATTTAAATAGAGCTACTTCTGCGGTTCATCTGCAGATGGGCAGGAAGACTTTTTCTGGCCCAAAGCATTTGCATACAAGAAGCTTTGTCTGCATTATTTGTGTGGAGTGAGGGACTGGTAGTGATGCAAATCTACAATGCATCGAATCCTTCAGCTGTGTGTACCGAAAAATAACTTAGTACACAATTTCTAATTCAATATGTAACCAATTTCCCTTTCAGAAGTGCTGACTGTAGCCAACGAGAAATTTAAAAGGACCATCTCTGAATTAATGACCGACATTACAGATCCCAACATTGGTTGGAAATAATGCTATTGCAACTCTCTAGTTTTATTTATAAGTTGAGAAAAGTGCAGAGGCTTGTTCAGAATTTGCTGACCTGCCCCCGGTATGTGAATATTTAGAGGGAGATACATTGAGTTTAACGCATTGTAGCAAGATCCAAATAAAATAGTTTCACATTGAAAAACATGTGCAATTCTCCACCTCCCATATCCACCCCACATACCTACCCTCTTCCCTATGTGGATCCATTCAAATTTTCAAGACTGAGGTGGATAGATTTTTGGTAAGGGTATGAAAATGAGGAGAGGCAATATACGCTGATGGTACAATCTTAAAGGGGGTGAAGGGACAGAGAGACCTGGGGGTCATATAGTAAATCTTTGAAGGTGGCCGGACAGGGAGATACAGCTGTTAAAAAAGCATCCGGGATACCAGGCTTTATAAATAGGGGCATAGAATACACAAGTCAGGAAGTTCTGATGAACCTTCATATAAACACTGGTTAGGCCTCAGCGAGAGACTGGGTTCAGTTCTGGGCCCCACACTTTAGGAAGGATGTCAAGGCATTGGAGAGGGTGCAAAGGAGATTGACCAGAATGGTACCAGGAATGAGGGGCTTCAGTTATGAGGAGAGGCTGGAGAAGCTGGGATTATTCTCCTTGGAGCAGAGAAGGTTAAGAGGCGACTTAATAGAAGTTTTCCAAATGATGAGGGGATTTGATCGGGTGAACAAGGTGACACTATTCCCAGTGGCGGGTGGGCCGGTAACCCGAGGGCACCGATTTAAAATAGTGGTTAAAAGAAACAGAGGGAAGGGGAGGAGAAATATTTTTACACAGTGAGTTGTTGGGATCTGGAATGCATTGCCTGAAAGGCTGGTGGAAGCCAATTCGAGAACAGCTTTTAAGAGAGAGAAGTAGATAATTATTTGGTGAAGACAAGTTTGCAGGGCTATGGGGAGAGAGCGGGGGAGTGGGGTTGATCAGGGCTATGGGGAGAGAGCGGGGGAGTGGGGTTGATCAGGGCTATGGGGAGAGAGCGGGGGAGTGGGGTTGATCAGGGCTATGGGGAGAGCGTGGGGGAGTGGGTTGATTTGGAAGCTCTTTTCAAAGAGCGGCACAGACACGTTGGGCTGAATGGCCTCCTTCAGTGCTGTATAATCCTATGATTCTATAATATGGGGCAAAGTGGTAAATGGAGTTGAGGTGCAGATCAGCCATGATTTAATGAAATGGCGGGACAGGCTCGGGGGCTGATTGGCCTACTCTTGTTCCTCAGTTCCACACCTACCATGTCTTATCCCAAACACTGCTTCACAGTACACTTTTTAGTCAAAATGCACATTTAAACTAATAATCACTGCACATGCAAAACAATATTTGTTTCACCCACAAATATACAGTCAGTTAACTTTACAGTATATTCTGTGAAGCGATTTGAAACGTCTAGAAGACGTGAAAAGCGCTATATCAAATACAAGGATTATTATTATTAATAATGAAAATCATTCACCATATCACTGAGGGCATCAGAATTGGATGATAAAGTTACTAAGCTTGCTTCTAAAGATAACTTTATCAACCACGAGAGCAGTGGTGGCCAAACGTTTTGGTCAGCCAACAAAATTAATGTTCTCGATTAAATAGTTATGTCACCATTCTGATCGCTGGTACAAATAACAAATCATACTTGAGTTTCATAAAGCACCTGTAATGGTGAAGTGTCTCAAAGCTCTTTATAGTAATTACTATATATTTTTTAAAAATTACTTTTAATTTAATTTTAATTAATGTGTATTTATAGGTGAATGTGGCAGTCAATTTGCATACAGCAACAGCTGGACAAGTACTTCACACTGAGGTGACTAACCCGCTGCCTCATGAAGGGTGCAGTGGGTTATAAATTTCAAATTTCAACCTCATCAATTTCTTTTTTTCTCTCAAAACTTCAAGTTTTCAAACACCAATAAAATGATTCACCAAAGTTATTAACATAGGAGGTGGGGTGGGGCAATAAGTTACCCTCTTCTATGGGGTATTACTCTTGGCACTAATTTGAGTGAAGTTTCCTGTTTGGGTAACTGAAGCTTTCTGATTGTATGTGAAGAGACAATATCCTTTCGAAACGGAAACGTCTTTCACACTCAACCGCTGCTCAAGTACTGCTAGATATTTACAGCTGCGAAGGGGGAACCTAAACCTGTTCTGTTTCTCCTGACGCTCACCGTTCTTGTCAAATAACTCTTCCAAACGTAAAGTCTGGGTGTTGGAAGTCAGGGCTGAAACAGCACAAGAAAGGAGGTGAGTGGGGGCCGCAATCTCTAGGCTGCCATTTGTTATCCGGATTAACTGTTACTAGACGTGTGCACAAAGTGAGCCATTTCCATCTCCCAGCATGGAAGCAGTAACCTTGCACGACTTCTTGACATCAGCCAAAGATGAGCTCAGCTTTAAGAAGGGGGAAATTCTCAAGGTAAGTCTTAAAGAACCAGATTTTTTTTTCCACTTTTCTTCTGCAAACGGCCCAGTAACAAGAAAAAAATGTCTTCACTCGAACGTTCAATATGTGATGACAGGTTTAAGTTGTCTTCATCTATTTACTATGCTGAAATAATGGAGTGAAAAATACAGTACAAATGTGGTAATGATCTGTCCTTCAGATGAGAAGTTAAACCGAGGTCTCGTGTATCTATGCCACTGAAGGTTGGACGTTAAAGATCCTATGTTACTATTCGAAAAGAGAAGACAATTATAATTATTATTAATCTTTTATCCTCCGCCAAATTGTGCAGGTAACACCGCCTCACACTATGCTCCACATGTGCTCTCATAACTTCTCATTTTCACAACTCCACAGTTAACGGGCTGATGCTCATTCATCAACCTCTCCCTGTCCACCGGTTCAGTTCCCACCCCCTAAAAACAGCCATCATCACCCCCATCTTGAAAAAACCTTCCCTGCTCCATCCTTCCTCTCCGTGTCCCAGCTCCACTCCTTTCTCTCTCACCATTCCCGCTTTGAATCCCTCCAATCCGGCTTGCGCGCTGCCCACAGCACAGAAACAGCCCTGGTCACAGTCACTAATGACAGTCTGAACATCTGTGATCAGGGCTCCCTCTGCCTCCTTGTCCTCCTTGACCTCTCTGCCGCTTTCGACACTGTCAACCACTCCATCCTCATACACCTAGGTGTCTCCATCCTCATACTTTACTTAATCTTCGCGGACCTGCCCTTGCCTGGATTGAATTCCATCTCTCTCATCGTCTTCACTTTGTTGCCTGTAACGGTTTCTCCTCCAGTCCCCGCACTGTCACGTCTGGCGGCCCCCAGGGCTCTGTCCTTGTCTCCTCTTTAATATCTACATGCTCCCCCTTGGTGACATCATCCGCAGACATGGGGTCAACTTCCACAACTTCTATCTTTCTGCCTCCACCCTCAACTCCAGGCCCACTGCTGTCCTGACAGACTGTCTGTCGGACATCAAGTCCTGGATGAGGGCAAATTTCCTACAGTTGAATGTGAACAAGACTGAGGCCCTCCTGATTGTCTCGCGCAGCGCCTCCGCACCTCAGGCTCTGGCAGCATCAACCTCCATGGTTGCACACTTCAACTCACCAGCCAGTCAGGAACCAAGGTGTCTTGTTCGACTCTCAACTGTCTTCTTCCCCACATCCAAGCCATGACCCGCTCTGCCTTCCCTCACCTCCGTAACATCGCCCGACTCCACCACTACCTCACCCCTCAGGCCGCTGACATTCTTGTTCATGCCTTCATCACCTCCAGGCTCGACTATGCAAACGCCCTACTTGTCGGCCTTCCCAACTCCTCTCTCCACAGACTGCAGATAATCCAGAACTCTGCAGCCCATGTCCTCTCCCGCACCAAACTCCGTGACCCCATCTCTCCCATTCTCACCCGACTCCATTGGCTCCCTATCCTTCAGTGGATCCAGTTCCAGATCCTGGCCCTCACCTATAAAGCCCTCCATGGCCTCGCCCCACCCTACCTCTGCCACCTCCTAACCCCCTACTAACCCGCCCACTCCCTCCGCTCAGCCGGCTCCAGCCTGCTCCATGTCCCCCAACCCACCTGCCCCACCATTGGTGGGAGAGCCTTCAGCTACTCTGCCCCCAACTTCTGGAATTCCATCCCACAGTCATTCCGCCTCACACCCTCCTTAGCCTCCTTCAAGTCCCTCCTCAAGACCCTCTGCTTCGGCCATGCCATTGGCCACCCCCCTCCCCTCCCTTCTCACCCTGACCCCAGCTCGAGTCTGAAATGCTATACTCTGTCCAGTGCCTTGGGATGTCCTCCCGACCTGAAAGGCGCTATGCAAATGTAATCTTGTTGTTGTTTATAGGATGTTACTAACGCAGGTTAGCTAATGTGCTTGCCTATATAATAATATTCATTTCATTTTGAATCAAGTGCACTTGGTAAAGGAACTTTGAGATATTTATTTTTTCATGACAGACAAATAAATACAAGCTATCATTAAAAATGGAAAAATAGGACTGACTGGAAATATTTTAAAGTTTGGAGATGAAGTTACTGAACAAAACAAGTCTCAGAGCTGAATATCTAGCCTTAAATGAGATTTAACACCTCAAACCTCTAAATATAGTCAACGAGAACAAATTATAATCATCTCTTACTCCATAGAAAAAACTACTGGAACACATCAGCTAAAAAGTTTGGTCCAGGATCACAAGAGATCCAATTGATCTCATACTTCCAATACACCTACCTTCCAATCCTCCCATCACAGCATCGAGGCTGTTTATTAAATGAGTCAAGGATCCTTCCCTCAACCACCCTTCCTGGTAACCTCTTCTGGTCGGTTAATTATCATCTGGATAAGCAAGTACTTCCCGGTGCCTCTCCTTGGCACATCTCAAAGTATTGTTTTGGGTTTACCTTTTAAAATGCCATTTAGGATATATGGCTTCTGACTTATGCTCAAGCTTACCTCTGAATGGCTTACGAAATACTGAATTCCTGTGTGAAATGGTTTCTTTTCATTTTTTTTGTTGTGCTGACAATCTGTAGGGTGAATTGATCAGTCCCCCATGTGGAATAATGCATTTTAATGAATGCGTGAGGCAACCTTTTGATCATGATAATTGTCTTATGATGGAATGCAGTTGCCTCCGCACTATTCTACAGGACGATTTGGGGTCAATCTTTGGCATGGTCATTTTTTTAGAAGACTCAATTGTATAAGGAGTCTATGGGGAAAAATTCAACCTCGGTCTGCATTTGCTCCCATTATTTAACATTTCAGGCAGTCCAACAATTGACAATCTGTTTTGAGAATTCAGTCTTAACTTTGAATTCATTTTTCTTAAAAGAACTTCAAGAAAAGTGATTTCATAATTAAGGCTGTGTTTAAGAATGTGCCATATTCTGTATGCTCTGAAATGTTACGGTAATAAAGTAATTCTAGATCCAGGTAGAATTTTATCCCCTCTAGTTTCTCACTGGATTGAACCCATGCCCACAGTTTCATACTAACAGTTGACAAACACCTTATTATGTGAAAAAGTACTTCACAAAGTGCTTTCTGAACACTCAACTGCATCATTTGGCTGCAATAAGCTCCAATTAGTTACTTTAAAGTGTAGCAGCTGTTATCTAGGAAAATTGATTAATGATGTTCTACATATCCCATTGAGATGAATGACAAATGTATCTATTCTGCTTAATTCAGGCGAGAGAGAAATATTGGCCATAACATTGTGGGACCCCATTATTTCCTGTTATAAATTAGGGTTGCTCCCCCAGGAGTGCCAGACTAGACCGTGCAAGTTCACATTTGTGCTCCAGGTTGGGTAAAGTATAGTATTTAACTAGTTATTCTGTTAGCAACCTGCGGGCAGGAGCATTAATCAAATATTGGTTGATTTACAATGTTGTATCATGTTTGTTTTCAATGGTAGAGGATCTTTGAGTCATAGCAGATGGGGAGTGTGCTTGTGAAATGTTACATTGCCAGAAACTGTATGTTGAATGCTATAAAAATGGGGGCACCACCCAGTCCAGTTTACAATTCCTCTTCTCACAAGGTTACAGGCTGACAACATCAGAACATTGAACCCATATAATAATATGAAGAGGATCAGATAAAGGAAATGAAAGAAAGGGCAGAACAGTTCGCAGTAGGTCTTATCTAATTATTTCCAATCAATGACATTTTATCTTCTGAGAACTAATAGCAATTGGAGTACAGAATTATAACCTTTTGTGGCAACAGAATGAGGGAGAAATTCCACTGGGTCTAGATGCAGTTTTCTTAACATATTGAATGTCCAGAATTTGGTAAATTCTTAAATTCAGCCTTAATTTTGGAGCAGTTTTTTCACAATTGGCTTCCAAATTAAGACTAAATTTCATTTTCACAATTTCACAATTTTAACACAAAATGTTCTTACAAACCAAGACTGGATGAAATTTCAGGTCTAAAATATGGTCAACTATTTAGAACATCCAATCAACATAAGGACCTTTTTGGGCCCCAGAGACCTTGTAGAGGAGACTAAACCCTAGTGTTAGAGGAATGAGCTATAATAATGATCCTTGTATTTAATAAAGTGTCTTATCACACCATCAAAGCATCTCACAGGGTTTACAATAAAGTTTAGAGACTGAAATTGTAAACAATTTCTACACAGCAATGCCCCACAAACAATCATGGAGTGAATGACCAATTTCATCAGGGGGATTATTGGCCAGGACACCAGGAGAAACTCCCTTCTCTTTTTGAACAGGATCCTTAACGTTCGTCTGAATAGACAAATAGAATCTTGACTTGAAGTCTCTTCTGAAGGACAGCACCTCCAACAATAAATCATTCCCTCAACACTGTACTGGTGCCTCAGCCCCTGGACTGGGAGAATGCTACATTGTATACGATAGGACTGCCTAGGGCTCTGCATCTTGAAAAGAAAAGTCCTATAAGTGTGGGTCTTCCAAAAGTTTACAACATTTTAAATCAGATTGAGGAAGTAAAGTCAAAATAATACTTTCAGATGCACCAAGATAGCAGAAGAAGGCAAGTTTCAAGTTCCAAAGGGACTGTAACAGGTTTCCAGGAGGGGTGGTTGAGCCAGGACACCATTCTCGTTTAAAAAAAGTAGCTCAATGCTTTGTTGGAGAGCAGGGAGTTGTTCTGTATGGACGAGATCAGACCAAAGGGCCTTCTTTTTATCAGACCTCGTTATTGTGAATGTGAATATTTCTGTTGTTGTAAAAGCAAGATTTATCCAATGACTACAATCTCTTTATTTTAAGGTGCTGAATATGGAAGATGACCCGAATTGGTATAAAGCTGAACTGCGGGGAACAGAAGGATTTGTTCCCAAAAATTACATTAAAATGAAACCACACAAGTAAGTATCGCTCAGTAACTGAGTGTCACACTTTGCTGAGTGTCAGACACGTTACCAGCACCTGTTGCTACTGTTGTACAAAAAGGAAGGTTTGGGTTATTCTCAACTTGTGTATTTTTTTAGATGCTAATCCAAAGCAGTCAACAGGTGTTTGAAGGTATCAGCTACATTCTGAGCTATGTTCAAACAGTGGGTCATCGTCAACTTCAAAATTATTTGTGTTGTCAAACTCCATGTTCAAACTGTGTCAGACAGCAACAAACAAACAAATAAACAGGATGCTCGGTAACAACAACAACAACAACTTGCATTCATGTAGCACTCCTCACGTAGACTAATGTCTCAGAGCACTTCACAATAATGCCCATGTAACAGACCGCTCGGGCCCTGGAGCCAACCCACAGGTAGAACAAAAAGGCTAATTCTCAGTAAGAATCTGTACTACTCTTTGTACAACAAATCCTTTAAAATAATCTAGCGGTTAGCTGCGTTCATTTTAACAGAAACAAGATACAAGCACAGGATGTGCTATGAAATAATCACAGAACTTTCAAGGTTCAATTATACATCAAAACAGCTTAAAAGTGAAGGAAATGTCAATTACGCAGTTGGGTTCCAAGAGATTGCCATGTACATTTTGTTGATGAGAAAACTGAATAACCTCAACATGCACGAGCAACAACTCGAATTTTGAAAACAGCTTCTTTCTCTGTTGAAATCTATAAATCGACTATGAATAAAAGCTCACAGTGCAAGTCTACTTTCATGCCTGTGGATCAACTTGTTCCATTCCAAAGGTAATGGGTAAAATTTCTGTTATAACTAATGTTGGCCATTAATGGGTTGCTCTTCATAGGTCATGTATTGCCAGTGTTACCGTATTGAATTGTTACTTCTAAATAAGTGAAATATTTCGTTTTTAATGTTACACAACTTATTTCATGCACAGAATAACCTCATCTTGTATCCCATATAAAGTATGTTTTCAATGTTCTGTAGATTAAAATTCAAGGCAGACTTTTTTTTAATAAAGCAAAATTGGTGAGCAATTTTGAGCTATCAAGTAAAGTGCCTGAAGGCAGAGTTAGTAAACATTAGCAATTGAAAAAACTTTTAATAAAAAGGATCACTTTTGGTGATCATCATCCACACAATGAAGACTGTTCCTCTCCAGCACTGGGCTCCGCGACCCTATCACCCCCATCCTCATTTGTCTGCTCATCACAAAGAGGATATAGTTCAATATCCTGGTCCTCACCTTCAAACCCCTCCATGGTCTTGCTCCCCCCTATCTCTCCGACCTCCTAACCCCTACCATCCTGCTCGCTCCCTCCACTCAGTGGGCTCCAGCCTGCTTCATGTTCCCTGCCTTGCTTGCCTTCTGCCACTCTGCCCCCACCCTCTAGAATTCCATCCCGCAGTACCTCCGTCTTGCCCCCTCCCTTGCCACCTTCAAGACCCATCTCAAGACCTTCCTCTTTCGATTTCCCTGCTTCTCCCCCTGCCCTCCACCCTCCCCGACCCCAACCCCAGCTCGGGTCCGTAACTCTGTCTGTCCAGCGCATTGGGACATCCTCCTGACGTGAAAGGCGCTCTATAAATGTAATTTTGTTGTTGTTGTTGTTTAGCAGTAAAGATACCTCTTGAGATTAAAGATGGTGCAGAACTTTTAACAATTCTCACATTCAGCCTTAATTTGGAACCAAGTTCTTTCAAATAAATAAAATTAAAGCCTTAACCCGCAAGACTATTTTATCTTCACAATCTTACGTTCTTAAACCAAAATGATTGCACCAACTAGGATCAGGCAGAATTTCTGGCCAGTGGTGGGATTGCGGGAGCCAGAGTGCAGAGCTGGAAAAGTGCTCAGAAATGGCAACTTCTGATAAAGTATCTAACGTGGCTGTTTTGCTTGACAGCTGGTACACTGGGAGAATATCCAGAACTGCGGCAGAGGAAATGTTGCAGCTTCAGAGTTACCCTGGGGCATACTTGCTGCGGGAAAGTGAGAGTTCACCAGGGGAATTCTCCATATCAGTAAAGTAAGTACTGCAATTCCACTACTTGTTATAAACCACATCCATATGCAAAACCCACAGTCCCATAGGGGTCCCCTCGCCTGATTTAAATGCCCCAATCTACTTACTTCAGCTTTGTGCTGTGTTCAATATTAAGAAAATGCACTGATTAATTTATTTCCCCCTCCCCTGGGCAGGACACACCGAGTCAGTAATCCAATACAGTTAGAGCAAATAAGCAGAATCCTGTGACTTTGAATCATTGCAGTGTTGTTTAATGCTGAATGTAGTTGCACAATAGGTTAACAATGAAACCCAAAAGTGATGGCAGGGTTTAATTTGCGAGTCAAGTTAATAGCACATGTGTACAATTTGCAAGTTGTATCTGCAAATACAGTAAATTCCTGATAACAAGACACTAGGATATGGGGATTGGGACTGATTGGTAGCTCTTCCAAAGAGCTGGCACAGGCACGATGGGCCAAATGGCTTCCTTCTGTGCTGTAATATTCTATGATTCCATAATTAAGTATGCTGTGCCATGCTCTCAATATCCTGGCTGCTTCCGATGAAAAATAGTAATAAGGGACTCTGCTTGTCACTTTGCTTAGCATGTAACTAGTCGCATTATAGAAATTCTTGTAAATTCTTGCAATGTAAAATTGATTGTATAACTAATCCTATAAAATGGTATCTTGGATCCTAGTGATCTCCTGTCTATCCTCTGATTGGTGCAGGTGCTCAGTGGAGGTTGGGAGCACATACTCAGGTGCATGGCAGAGGCTATTGGAGGGCCTCCTACTCTGCCTTCCACCCAACCCCTCGAAAAGTTCAGAGGCCTCTGCTGTGCATCTGAGCATGTGTGCCCCCTTGTGGCTCCCTAGGACCTAGGCCCAACAAACCACTGCATATAACTAGTCACTGAGTCCTTTTCCCTTGGGGTGACAAATTATCAGGAGTTTACAGAATGCACAACTGTCCACTACAGGAGTTTACTGTATATACACAGCTGTCCTCCACAATCCAACTGACAACAATTACAGGTTGACGTGTGCATGTTCTCTCATGTTTAGTGGAACTCATCAAAGTTGCATATGGATTGTGCACCCGACATGCAATTTTGGCCCCAGTTTGATCCAGCCGCCAGTCCTCTTGTTCAAACCGTCCGGAATCTATCATATCTAATTCAATTTTAAAAATGTCCACTTGTTAAAAACTCAGCAAACTCAGCCCCCAAAAAATCTTAATTTATGCCATAAACCTTGAAGTTCAGTGTTTGTAGATAAACGAGGGAGGAATTACATACGAACAACCAATGAAGTGAATGACATGTTTATCTGTAGGATTGTTGGCCTTCATGTTTTGAATAGTGTCACGTGATCTTTAAAATCCAGTTGGACAGCAACAACAATACAACTTGCATTTATATAGTGCCCTTCATGCAGTGTAGTATTTCGGAGTGCTTTACAGACATGGGGTCCTCAGTTTAACATCTCATCCAAAGAATGGCTAAAATGTCAGTATAACTTCAGATCTAAACACCAGATATCTGAACATCTTGAACTAAACAATCCTTGGCATTAAAAACTAGCTCCTGGAAAAAGGTGAAGAGGGACTCAGAATCCAATAGATGCTTCATAACTGGATGGAATGGATATAAGGATGAAATGTAGAAGTGGCATAAAGATGTATTAATTGAGGAGATACTTTACAAGATTCAAAGTAAATATCAGGCATCTCAAGTGCTCATTCTCTAATTTTATAAAAATATATTATCTTGTGAAACATTGAAGTTCTGTTTGAAGCAGCTATTGAATCAGCTGGAGCTTTTTCAAGAGGGTAACAAGCATAGGTTAGAACGGGTCACCAGGAAGAGTGGTTGAGGCCAGAGTTCTGGACTTATTTAAGAAACAAGTTGACCCTGTGATGGGAGGATGGTGTGGTGATTATTCTGGAAGCACAAGGTTAACTAAATGGCCCGCAGAGCTTTTAAACCTCAACTTGTTGTGATCGTGAACATGTAGCACTAGAATAGTAATTAAACTTTACAACATTTTGACTGATGTTTTGAGTACCCACAAAGTTGGTACTTGTAAGTAAACAAGTGAGCCAGGTCACGCAACACTGTATGATTTATTCTTTGCCAAACACTTCAGAGAAACATTTCCCAAAGTTATGTGGTAATACTGTTGATTTTAATTTTGTGGGTGGAATTGTGGGTTTGGCTTCAGCTCAGCTGAATTAAATGGAGACTTAATTGTGATTTCCAGATGTTATTTGCAAGATTCTGGATTCAGCTTGTATAATAAAAATGATCGTTGCATTTGTTATAGCGCCTTATGACTTTGTTGAGATGTCTCAATGCACTTCACAGAATATACTGTAAAGTTATTTGACTGTGTATTTTGTGGGCAAAATGCAGCACCCAATTGCGCCACAGCAGTGTCCCACAAACAGTCGTGGATGGAGTGATTCTTTTTTTTGGGGGGGGTTCACTTAACTCAATATTACTGAGATGAGAAATGAAGCGATTTATTGGCTTGTATTTTAAGCTTGGAATACCTTTGTAAAATTTGATATTGAGCAAAGAAACTCTGTGGTAATTCAGTTTAAGCTGAACACTTCACTTAACTTGTTATCACTTGCGCTTTGGGACATCACTAAATGTTAGTGATCACCATATTGTTCTGTCCTTCAGTCAGTCCAGCTGCCATCAGTGTCAAATAGGTACCATTTGTTCCTGATATTGTCAACTCATTGCACCTTGATCATTGTGCTTTTGGCTACTCTGCAAAATCTACTTTCCACCTAGTTTAACACTACAAAGATGTTTTGTTTTACAATTAAAGTGCGCACGGATTGTGGAAAATTCTTAAATTCACCCTTAAACTGCAAGTCAGATATTTTAAAATAACATTTTCAGAAAACTGTCTTCCAAATTAAGGCTGGATTTAAGAATTTTCCAGAAATTGTGCACAGTTTCAAATTTTAAGATAAAATAACAACACTAATTCTTGCGATTGATAAAGTGCATATTGGGAGGACCTTAAAAAAAAATTTCAGAGGATTTTACTGTAAAAGTTAGTGACTGTGTGTTCTGTAGATTCACAGGTGAAATTTTGATCTCAGGTCACATTTACAGGAGCAGTACATGGGAGGGAAATAGCAAAGTGAGAACAGGAATGACACCACCAGGAGGAGGCGCTCAAGAGTACCAATATATGCATTGAACTGGAACAATAATGTTTGCTACAGAGGGATAAAAGAGGAAAGTGTTTCAATGAAATAGGCTGCACAGGACCTTTGTGGGTCGAAGATTATGTAAATGATTTGGATTCAGAGACTCATTACAAAGTAGTGAAATTTGCAGATGACATCAGTCTATCTAGGCCAGGGATACTGTACAATCAGAGGAGTCACTCAAGATCTTAAAAAGAGAGCTTGATAGGGCATGCACCTAGGCTGGTCACGGGCAAATGAAGTTCAATGCAAATAATTGAAGGATACTGGATACAAGAAGTAAATGTAGGAGGCACATGTAAAGCATCTACATATTTAAGAGTGATGCACACACAGAGGGAATGGTGGGATTGGGAGAGATGGTTAAGAGGGGTGAAGGCCCACAAAGAGTATCAACACCGATCAGGCAAGTTAGGTCAATTGGCCTGTTTCCGTGCTGTAACATTCTACACGGGATCAAACTTGCTAAAGGAGCAGCTGGAAGAAGCTTATAGAATATTAGTTGACTCATTGCTCATTGTGTTAAAACGGCAGCTGTAAATCAAGGCCAACAGGATGCTGGACTATATTGCCAGATTAGTTATTTTTCAGAACACCAGAAGACATGCTGAAGCTAAACAGTGCTCTGGATAGGTCACACCTGGAGTCCTGTGTATCCTTCTGGTCACTAAGGTGTAGGGAGCTTCCCGAGCTCTAGAGGTAGCACAGAGATGGCAGCAATGTTAGAGGAATAATCTGTGGGAATTAACTAGATAAGAATTAACTAGATAAACCCAAATCTCTTATGTGTGACCATATAACAATAACAACAACTTGGATTTATATAGCGCCCTCCATGCCGGACGGCGTCTCAGAGCGCTTAAAGGATATATAAGATTCTAAAAATTGAATTGAGAAAGTAAACCAAGAAAATTACCTCCACATATGCAAGACAGCAGGACAAGAGTGCAGAAGTCAGGGCAGGAATTTCAGAACAGACACCTAAAAGTATTTCTTTACACGCAGTGTAATTATCAACTGCAATAAGTTACCAAGAATCTTGGTTGAGGCCAGGAAGAAATACCTTCCTGGAATGGAAAGATTTAATTAAAATTAAAATGAAGATTGATATTCTAGAAGATAATACCAATTGTGCCAAAGGCTGTGTTCACCCAACGCTACTCTTATGCAATCCCCTGAAGTCCTTGTTCTCAGAGCTTTGGGATCTCTTCCTGAAATGAAAGGCGCTATGCAAATGTAATTTTGTAAATGGCCATGGATGTAGTTTACAAAATGAGTCGATGTTCATGTGTCAGATTGGTAGCATTCTTGCTGCTGGGTCAGAAGATTGTGGGTTGAAGCCCCATGTTGGGAGGCCGTACTGCAGTGTAATGGGAGTACTACTTTGACTATTTGCTGACTTTCAGATGATAATAATACTAATAACCTTAATCCCGATTTTTAAGAGAAGAAATCTGTGGTACATCAACGCGATTCTTGAAAACAACTATCACGCCATTGCAACTCTTCGGTTTAATACTGTAATACTCATTCCTCCTCTTCTCCCCTCTCCTACCTGTTCAGCGCTTTGGGACGTCTTCCCGACGTGAAAGGCGCTCTATAAGTGTAATTTTGTTGTTGTTGTTGTTGTTCCAACGCCTCACCACAGTAGGCTCTCAGCATTGAAGAGCTTCATCAGTAATAGACATGACATTTCACCATGTGGGGAAGCCACAAGTGAGCCCAAACCTGTTCTCAAATAGCACCACACACACTTTCCAAAGAGCCCTCAGAGAATGTTCACACAAATACATTTCTAGTGAGTAGATGAAGGTCGGGAGAGGAGGAATCACTGGCCATGACTCAAAAGGGGGAACTCGCTTGATTTTATCCTCCATAATCTTTGACAGATTCCTTTTCTTAAAAATAGGGATTAAATAACAGTTATAGTGCTGTTACTACCAGTTAGTAGGTTGAGATCCTGGCTAACTCAAATCAGAGAGTTAGAGTTAGTCAGAGAGGGCAGAGAGGTTGAAGGCCCAACCGCCGATGGAGGACTGGGCTAGGAAGGGGAACGTGGAGCAGGCCGGAACCTGCTGAACGGAGGGAGTGAACAGGTTTACATGGCTTTAGCAGGTCATAGAGGTAGGAAGGAGCAAGGCCATGGAGGGCTTTGAGGGTGAGTTCAAGGATTTTGAACACTATCCTCTAGTGGATGGGTAGCTGCTGGAGCCGGGTGAGGGTGGGGATGATAGGGTCAAGAAGCCTGGTGGGGAAGAAGACATGAGTATATATCTATCACCGGAAAATATTTGCTGGCTTGTGCTGTTCAGTAAGATGTCCTTTTATGGTGAACTTATCAGAGTGAAATTTGCATGTTCTTCAAGCATTACGTATAGCTCACATACGTAACACAAATGATTAACTGAGACTGAGACAGAATGTTCATGTCACAACAAAAAACAGGTTTGCTTAACATATTGCATAAAAAACACAAAACCGCACTACCCAAACAATGTATGTATTCTTCTGCATAACAGAGCATTAGAGAAGAAAGGTTTGGCATCATGTGGGTAGATTGGTGCTGTGCAGGTGCCAGCGCTGAATCAAAAATTAATTGTTCAGCTGTTTTGGAGTCAAACATTTCCTAAGGGCAAGTTGCCCTTTCAGGGCACGAATGGAAACAGAGAGTTCAATTAATGCCTTGCTGCTTGCACGGTTGAACTATTACAATTCATCTGTGAACGGTCAGTCAATACTGGGCTGTAATGGATTGTTTACATGTGCCATGTTTTGCAGGACTGTGTTTAACAAGATCCGATTTACACAGAACAGGATTTCCCATTGGATATATTTTCAGTTTTATTTCTTGTCTCGTCCTTGTTTGATATCCAAGGTCATTTGCCTTAGTTTGGCTTACTTGGTAGCACCCTCCCTTCTGGGTCAGAAAGTTGCACATTTTAGATCTACATTGGGACTGCAGCTGATTGTCTAGACAGGGGTCTCTAACCGATTGAACACTGCTGGATGGCGCTCTCGTGGGTGATCAAAAAGACAAGAGGAAGGAGCAATAGAACTGCATCCTTATTAAGTCAAATTCAAAATGAAGCCAGATGCACAAAATATTTAATGCATCTCGAAATAAAAATATAAACTTTACACTGCTGTAAATGTTGCTCTTGCCTCTTGTCTTTATTGAGCATGCGCAAGAAGCCACCTAGTGGTGTTGGACCGGTTTGGAGACCCCATGTTTAGGCTGACAATCAATACAGCTTTCTCTTTTCAAAGCATGCCAAGAGATCTTTAACATCCATCTGAACAGTCAGACGGGACCTCAGTTTAACATCTTATCTGAACAACAGCGATGAGAGGGTGTGAAGGGATTTATACAATACAAACTTACATCGGTATAGTGCCTTACACATTGGGAGGATGTCCCAAGTCACTGGACAGTCAGGGATTTGGACCCGAGCCGGGGGTTGAGATTGGGGAGAGTGGAGGGCAGGGAGGGTAGGAGGGTGGCCGAAGAGGAAAGTTTTGAGACGCCCCTTGAAGGAGGCAAGGGAGAGAGTGAGGCGAAGGGAATGTGGGATGGAGTTCCAAAGGGTGGAGGCAGAGAGGCTGAAGGCCCGTTGATGGGGCGGGCGGGCAGGGGATGTGAAGCAGCCTGGGATCTACTGAAGGGAGGGAGCGGACAAGTTGATATGGGGTCAGCAGGTCACAGAGGTAGGAAGGAACAAGGCCGTGGAGGGCCTTGAAGACGAGGACAAGGATTTTGAACTCTATCCTCTGGGAGATGGGAAGCCAATGGAGCCGGATGGTGGGATCATGGAGCGTGTTGTGGGAGAGGACACGAACTGCAAAGTTCTGGATGATCTGCAGCTTGTGGAGAGAAGAGTTGGGAAGGCCAACAAGCAGGGCGTTATAGGTGAGGAACTGGAAATTGTTGGGAGGCAGGGAGAAGGGCAAGGACTGGAGTGATGGAGAGAGGTGCAGGTCAAGAAGTAGGCGATGGAGTTTTGAAGGAACTGAAGCATTAACCGAGGAATGCTTAGAGACATCATTGAATTATTCAGGCTAATGACCTGTATAAATTAGTTCCTGCTTAAAACATTTAAGCATTCAAACATACAAACTATCTCAGCACTGTATGAATTGGCAATGAGCAGCATTCATTATTCAAGCTGCATGATGTAACCACTCATTGCACTGCTATCGTTAGTTACTATCTCACTGATATTGTGTGTTGGTCCTGGGTTTCATTCTCAAAGGTTAGTGCAGTAAATGGGACGGCTGTGTATTGGGTAAACTTTCCAATGCAGCCACAATGGAGCAACATTTACTGATTTCCTTTATCTTAATTAGCACAAGGTAACGGGTTAAGGAATATCCCAAATTTTGCCCCAGTAAAATAAATAATAATAATAAATAATCCTTGCATTTGACATAGCGACTTATCAGGTCTTTGAGATGTCTCGAAATGCTTCGCACGAAATACTGTAAAGTGAATTGACTGTATATTTTGTGGGCGAAACTCCGCAGTCAAAATTTATTGTAAGTGCAGAAAAAAATATTATTTTTAACTTTATTGCTTCAGTGTGGAAATCAAAAGGAAAATATGGTTGAAACTCTTCAAAATGTTTTGCCAATACATTTTATACTCCACATTGGGCAGTTCATAATTTATTTACTGTTTAGGACTTTGGTCAGTGACTCGCTGGCACGAGTTCACAGAACAGCGTAACCAAGGCAATTCCATCATCCAGTGATTTTTCAAGACATTGGAGACTTTCTCTTCACAGTTAAGCTTTCATTCCTGATTATTAGTAATCATAATAATAATACTATGAAATTATTATGACAATATACCTGTGCCAATCAACTTGTGTGTTCTCCGCCAAAAACACACCCATTATGCCTCAGTCCAAATGGCCTGTGTTCAAATTATAATGGAAACGAGTTAAACACAAGTAACCTCCTGTTTTCATACATTTTGCATATGGAACAGGAATTTAATAGCATTATTAAATGTACAGCAAAAAATTTGCTCTTTGATTCAATTGGATTGCATCCACACGCCAGTGAAAATTTTCTGGCATCACCTTTCCATTTCTCCGGAAGTGAAGAGCCACATTTAAGAAATCATGGAAATAGGATTTTATCTATTTTCTCAGTTCTGTCCTGTAATTATTTGGAGCATCAGGTGGCTTCAATACAATAGTCATAAAACGACTTCAAGGATTTGAGGATTTCTTGAGGGAATGTGTGGAATTAGTTCAGTTGATTCCAGATGAATTGATCATTCACTTCATGGCTGTTTCTGGGGCAATCCTGTACACAAATTGGCTGTAATAATTGCCTACAAAATACATGGTGTTACACTGACAGCAATTCCCTGTGAAGATATTTTTATGTTATAGGCGCTGTGCCAAATGCAAGGAGTTCAGGTACTCCGTATCGCAGAATTGCAATCAGCAGATGGAGCTGAGACCACTGTCTACCTGGAGTCCATGGTTCTAATTGAGAGCCCTTTGATACAATTGAGAAAGGGACCCAGAGAAATGTCATCTTTCTCTCACACTGTTACAACAATCAGACTGAAATACATAGCATGATATTGCACAGAACAGGCCACTTGGCCCAAGTAGTCCATGTTCATGCAAGCTTCCGTCCCTCTTAATATCCTCTTTAAAACTCCTCTAATCCCTTTCACTCATAGGAAGCTTCCTCTTGATTTCTCAAGTGACAGCTTGGTGCGGTTCTGAGTTAATGGGTGCAAGCCCTACGATGGGACTTTGAGCTCACACTGTTTGGGGTTTCTCCTGCTTTTCCGACCAACAATCCACAGATAAAATTGGTCATTCATTTCATGGCTGTTTGTGGGACCTTGCTGTGTGGAAACATGGCTCCTGCAATTTTCAAGGAAGAAAGTAGTCTCTCACATGCTCAACTCTGATTCACCCCATACTGTTTGTACCAATGTCTCAAAAGCAGCGACATATTGTGCAATATAAAACCAGAGCTAGAAGAATCATGCTGATTCACTCTTGCTACTTAAAAACAAGAGAATGCAAATTGTTCATTTATGAAACTAAGCAAAAAATCAGAGCGCTATAATTATAGGTTACTTGGAAATCTACTCATTGGACCACAACCAACGGAGAAATTGTGGCTCTGGTTGAGATAATTGTCTGTTTAATCCGCATACTTTATATCTGCAACACCCTGTGTTTTTGCATATATCCATTCTCATTCACCCGCAAATACAACACCTTCACTGTTCATCCATCGTCAAAAACATTCATTTTCCAGCAGTGCTGATCATTTTGTTCTGTAAACTGGTGAGATCCCAGGTTCAATAAATGTTACAATTGACCCCAGCACCCTGACCCCAAATGGGAATAATCAGCTTTCTTGCTCCTGATTGCCATCCAGTGGCTCCTGTTGGAAAGTGAGGACAGGATTCGGTTTGGCTGTTACATCTCTAACCATACAGCAACATTCACGTAGAACACTAAGAAACAGAATGGAAAATCAGGGGAATGAGGGAAAGATGGGAGTTGACGGAAGTTGCTGGGGTAGGTTTTTCGAAGGGTTTGATGTAGAGAGGAGGCTGTGAGGCAGAGGGATCTCGGGAGAGAATTCCAGAGGCCCAGGAGCGTAGAGGCTAAAATAGTGACCAGTTGACGAGACACCGCAGGTCAGTCAATGGCCCTGAAACAGTAACACTCCTCCACCAATACACCAAACGATAAAAGGGTAAAGATTCTTCACCGGGTAACAAAAATCGTTTTTGGAGAGTTAAATGTGGAGATGCCTCTAACCTACCAATCGGTTGCTTATAAATACTAATAATCCTTGCATCTGATATAGTGCCTTATCACGTCAGCGAGACACCTCAAAGTATTTCACAGAATATACTGTAAAGTGTAGTGACTGTGTGTTTTGTGCGCAAAACACGGCAGACAATTGCACACAGCAGGGTCCCACAACAGTCACAAAANTTTTTTTTGGAGAGATTATTACCCTCAGAAAATGATCTGCCAATCGACTAACAAATGGGTTCCTACTTACTGCTAGGTAAACAGAGGCGTGTGGAGTAAGGAACTTGCCTAACCAATCATTTATAAAAGCAGAGAGTTCAGGCAGAAACAGAGTAAATGATTTTAACAACCTCTTGTTGTAATGTTAAGTAATGAATTTGCAATGTCTTATGTCTCATCAGGCTTGGGTACTTTAGGTAACAGCTGGTTTCATCACTACATCTCAAGGAACAAGTCACACTGAAACCTTATAGGCTTGCAATTATTAATTATTAACAGAGGATATCTAATACTTCATAATTTTAAGCAGCATTTTATGAAAATTGTAATTATTGGAACGGCTCCGAAGACAATTGTTAAGAAGGTTGCTGTATAATTTAAACACTCTGGGCTATTGCTGCTCTATTCCAGAAACTAGTGAAATGGTTAATGAAACATTGAATAATTCAGTCAGTCTATCATGGTCTGATGAATAATGTACACTTTGCTTTGTATTGTATTATGATATATAGAGGTCTTCCTGTGATACATTAAAATACATTTAACTATGCATACGGGTGAAGAAGCAGTGAGAATTTCTATGTAATGAATCACGTTGGCCTGTGTGACTGAGCAATACGTGTTCAGCAAAGTTTAAGGGATGCCAATGCTAAGTAATGGAACCCTTTTTTTTCTCTAGTTACCACCCATTGGCAATTTTTTGGTTTGGACCAAATATATAGGTCAGTTATTGGTCAGCCTGGCTCAGTTGGTAACACTCTCACCTTTGAGCCAGAAGGCTATAGGTTAAAGACCCATATTGGGATTTGGAACTCATACTCTAAGCTAACATCCCAGTGCAATCAATACTGGGAGTGTGCTACATTGTTGGAGGAGCCATCCTTTAGAAGAGACGTTAAACTGAGACACCATCTGCCATGAAAGATCCTATGGCATGGTTCAAAAAGAGGAGTTTCTCTTGGAGGCCAACAATCCGCCAAATAAAATTTTGTCTTTCATTGCTGTTTAGGGACACTGATGTGCACAAATTGGCTGTTGCATTTGTCTACAAAATACACAGTTACTGCACTTTGCAGTAAACTCTGTAAAGCACTCGAGAGGTCCTCCTAACATGAAAGGCGCCATGTCAAATACACCGCTAATTATCATTATTTCTACTGGCACAAAAGTAATTGGCAATGTAAAATCAGCTGCCTGACTCCAGCCATCTTTCAACAGCTATGGAATCCATGTCCAGCATTTCAAAGTCCTCCGTGACAAAGAGGGGAAATATTTCTTGTGGGAGGAGAAGTTTAATTCCCTGAACGAGCTGGTGGACTTCTACCGGACCACGACAATTGCAAAGAGGCAGCAGATCCTCCTGAGAGACATCAATGAGGAAGAAAAGGTATGTTGATTATGGAGCCTCAGAGATAGGAAGTGCTGGAGCATGAAGGCATTTGTGATTGAGGATCTTGACATCAACCTGGAGCAGAAAAGGAACAAAGTTAGAATGAGCAGGGAAGGGGTTCAGATTAATACAAAATAAGAAAAACAAGTTACAATTTATATCTCATTTGAAAATAGCAGGAGAGAGAGAAAGAACACGGAGAGAGAAAGCACATGATAAAACATGGCATTTTAAAACGTTTATTATCTTCAATTGTGCTATTTTATGATTATTGCAGTACGTCTGTGCAGTCATGAAGTTGTCCCAGGAATGAAGTCCTTTGTTTTAGCTGCAATATTAGTAGGGAGGGTAAAGGCAGGTAGGATTTCACCCTGTACATTATCCCGTGACCTGCTAGAAATTGCTCACTCATTGTTACGAGGTGGGTGTTTGGGGAACACATTTTAAAAAGTATACCAGCTGTTTTATTATTTTTTTCTTCACACGGTATCTCTGCTTACCTTTATCCTTCTGACGGTTCATTTTGCTAAACAGCCTTTTCACTCTTTATTTGCTCAGTTGATTCGGTGACAGCAGGTTACCTGATCCAGAGAGCAGCCAGCGTAGGCTCAAAGCCAGGACAAGAGCATTCATTTCAAGGCTTTAACAGATCAAGGAAGGGCACCTGTTTACTGCTGCATCAGAGCATTGTGGGCAATTCCAACAGAGCTTACCATTCTGACAGCTAATGTTTCTATGGAGGGTTGAGTGGGATGCAGTCACCAGAGTCTTCCTGGCCCACAATCCCAACATTAATTTTGAGTCTTTTGAGCAAACACTGTTGAGGCAAAAATCCATCACTATACCCAGCTTTTATCACAAACATTTATCACATTCCAAGAACCTCTGTGGTCATCACCCCACACTTAAAGATCAGGTGACTGTTGGTGCATGATCTTGGTTCTACATCAGCTCCCGTCAGCCTCACCTCAGGCGCTGACGGCATCACCATCCATGGTCGCACACTCCACCTTGCAGCCAGTCTGGAACCTTGGCATCTTGTTTGACCCTCAACTATCCTTTCTACCCCACATCTGCACCATGACCTGCTCTGCGTTCCCCCACCTCCGCAACATCGCCCGGCTCCGCCACTATCTCACACCGCAGGCCGCCGAGACCCTCACACGTCTTCATTACATCGAGGCTCGACTATGCAAACTCACTCTTTGTTGGCCTCACTCCACAGGCCGCAGATCATTTAGAACTAACTCTGCAGCCCGTATCCTCTCCCGCACCAGGCTCCGTGACCCTATTCCGCCCCCATCCTCACCCGACACCACTGGCTTCCCATCACACAGAGAGTACAGTTCAAGATCCTGGTCCTCACTTTCAAAGCCCTCTATGGTCTCGCTCCCCACTACCTCTGCGACTTCCTAATCCCCTACATCCTGCTCACTCCCTCCGCTCAGTGGGCTCCGACCTGCTTCACGTCCCCTGCCTCGCTCGCCCCACTATTGGTGGGCGGGGCTTCTGCAACTCTGCCCCCACCCTCTGGAACTCCATCCCACAGTCCCTCCGCCTCGCCCCCTCCCTCACCACCTTCAAGATCCTTCTCAAGACCCTCCTCTTCAACCGTGCTTTCGATCTCCCTGCTTCACCTCCACCTTCAGCGCGGGTCCTTAACTGTATCTTTCCAGGGCCTTGGGACATCCGGCCTACGTGAAAGGCGCTATACAAATGTAATTTTGTTGTTGTACATAGAGTACTGTAGCTCAGTGGTTGGAGCGCTCGCCTCGCAGGATTTAATTCCCAGCAGGGCAAAACTTTGGGCAAGTTTCCCTACTCCACACACCTGATGATAATCCCTCAAGAAAAAAAACAATATTAAAACTGCCCACTTCAATCCACGACTGTTTGTGGGACACTGCAGTGCGCAATTGGCTGCTGCATTTCGTTCACAAATATGGTGACGCAATTTATTCTTTTTTTTAAGGAATTATTTCCCTTCCACCTGAATTAAAAGGACGTTGCTTGCTTTGCTTGAAGGAACTTTTACCTGAAGGTCAGCTGAAATATTTGTGTGTTTTGTACTTATTAGGAGAAGCCGAGACACGTCCAAGCGTGCTTTGATTTCTCACCCCAGGACCCGGATGAGCTCATTTTTAACCGAGGAGACATCATTGAAGTTTTGAAAAGTGACGATGCTAACTGGTGGAAAGGGAGGTGCCGGGGGCGGACCGGTTTATTTCCACGGAACTTCGTCCAGCCCATGTCTCAGTGACCCCCCGGCAGCCAAGATACAACATACGACAGCAGTAATAAAACAGCAAGGAGCTGGTTTTACAACCATGCCTCCTTGTGAAACCAGACTCGACAATTCTCTTGGTTAAGCACAGAAACACACGAGTAGTGGTGCTGGATGTTTTTTTTTAAATCTGGCTATACAGGTTAATTTTGTGCATAACTTTATTTGCTTTGCACTTGGATCGTTATGAAGCTTTCTTAATGTGGGAACTAAACATATCCTGAGATATTTGGAAATTGATCCATTTACACTGGCTGACCCTTTAAGCGTGGGCAGTCAGAGTTTTATATTTTGTATTCTGTCATGGGAATTCATAGCGGTTTTGTATCATTTTTCTCAATACTGTCTGGGAACAGTGAAGTCCATTTCTACTGTCACGTTGAAAACCATTTTGAATACATGTTTCAAGCTGTGTGTCCATTGAGAATAGAAATTTTAATTTTGAATGAAATCAATAAAATGCACAAAATTCCATATTGCTGCCTTTTATTTCTTCCTTCCCCCACCCACACAGACACACACTTTCATGACCTCTTCTTTTGCCTAAACTCAACAAACCCTGGCAGAAAAAGTGCCTGTTATAAGATTTTGACTCCTGAGCTACATGTCTGGGAGCAGTCTATGAGAAAATAAGAAATATGTTTACAACAGTGAATGTCAGCCTCACTGAGAGTGATTCAGGAAGGGCAGGTTACAAGAAGTGACTTAAAAGCTGACGAGAGTAACATAAATATTCTGCTTTCTTATTAAACTTGTCACCATTTGACAAGACACCTTAAATAGATATGCTGGGTTGAAGGTAAAATAAAGTGTCAGTTTTGTCCTGTTTGAGTGACAGCAACAGTTAAAGGCGTCAAAAGTATTCATTATAATTATAGAAATTTAAACTCTAAGGGATTCAGCTGTTTGATCAACAACAAGTCAAAGTTTGCACTCACTTCTTCTAAACACAGAATAAATAGCCACTGTCCAGTAATCTAAGACTGGGAGCAAAACAATCCTGACCTCATTCATAAGAGCATCTATTTGTGCTAGTCTTTCCATTAAATGTGTTGCTCTTCCATTGGCTGAATTTGTTTATCCAATGAATCATTCAGGCCAGGAGTGTCCTGCACTTGATCCTCAGTCTGTGCTATCTTAGCTGATCTCATTCTGGGCTGCTTTAATAATAATAACCTTTTAAGGGTGATTAAGGCATTTGATATAGCACCTCATCATGTCATTGAGACATCTCAAAGCGCTTCACAGAATATATTATGAACTGGATTAGCTGTGAATTTTTTTGTGAGCAAAACAAACCCACAAAATATACAAAATACACATGAGTAATCTATTGCCAAAAATAATACTAAGGTTCCTAACATGGTATCCAATGTAACGTTACACCCCATATAAAACTGATAATCCAAAGATTGAGAAATCTAGATGTCGGAATGCATTGCAACTTTAGGGGTTAACCTAGCTCATTTGGCAGCTCTCTCTCATCTTTGGGTCAGATAATTGTGGGAGAAGTCCCATGTTGGAGACTTGGAGCTCATGATCTAGGCTGAAACTCTAGTGCAGTACTAGGAGGAGGTTCCGTCCTTTGGATGAGATATTAAACCAAGGCCCCATCTGCCTGTTCAGATGGACATTAAATATCCCGTGGCACTATTTGAAAAGAAAAGGGAAATTTTCTTTTCAAATATCCTTTTGATAGCAAGTATTCTGGCCAAATAAAATTGGTTATTCACCTTGTGGTTCCTTCTAGGACATGGGCTGTGTGCATATTAGTATAAAGATGGAAACGGGACATTCACTGTAGAGCCATGTAATAGGCTTCTCTAATACTTTAATTCGAGGAGAATTATCAACATATGGCAGAATGATGCTTTTTCATTCTGAAGAAGGGTGATTAAGGCAAGCAGTAAAGAATGAGAACAGTCACTCACTTGACATAGTAATCTGATATATATTGTTGAAGTATAGGGCCTTAATAATGTGCAGGAATGAACGACTCAGCAAACCAAAAGGAATCGAAGATATGTGTAGACAAAACAAGCGGCATATAATAAAGCTCACAAAGAGATCAGAGAGCCAAACAGACAGTCCTGGAGATGTCCTTCAGGTCAGAGGAACACAGCAAGTCTGTGACGCGCTACAATCATTATAAAACTAACGGATAAAAATTGTTCTCCAGTTGTCCACTAGACAGTACACCAATGATATAAAAAGAGATGAGACAACCTACAATTAGAGGTTTGTTTTGGTATTTCCTGGCTTCTCAGGCAAAATAGGCGTAAAAGAAAACATTAATACACATGAGGATTATTGCGTTGATGCAACATACTCGGGCCCAGAACGGGTTCTCGTAAATGTCAGGAAGGGCGCGTTGATTGCCTCGGTTTTCACGGTTCGGCTTGGTACTGCAGAACAGGTTAGTCCAGGACCATTTCTGTTGTACCGGCTGCTCTGGACCTAGCACAGGGATGAAACATTACTTAAACGCAATTTAATGGACTCAATCAAAATATAACTTATTTACATCTTAGAGGACTTCACAAATAATTATTGTCAAGTCCAGGGGCCTCAGCCTGAAAGCAAACGCGTCTGCTATTTTTCATCAGTTATGAGTTCAGTGGTTAATTTTATCTGGGGGATTCTTGGCCAGGACAGCAGGAAAGAGAAACTCCCTTCTCTTTTGAAGTAGAGCCACAGGATCTTTAGCATCCACCTGAACAGGCAGACTGAAATAACGTGCAGAACAACAACTTAAATTAAGGCCGTGATGAAGAATTTGCCAAATCTTGGATGCTCTCAAATGCTAAGAAGATAGAGTAATTCTGGGTTTTATTTGGAATTTCTCCTCTTTCTCTGTAAATATTAAGACAAAACAGCTTTGCAGGCTGAGACTATGTGGAATTTGAGATCTCTGGCGTCTTCTCAAACCTGAAATACACAATGAAAGAGTAAACGATCGTACCCTCATTTCTGTTTTCCCACGAACGTCTCTTGGGCGACAGTGATATTTCAGGCTGCATTCTCTCTTGCGACAATGTCCACCAGGTAACGTTTTTCATCTGAACAACAGTTAAAATAATAATAATAATTCTTGCATTTTGATATAGCACCTTATATTGTCAAAAAGTTTTAGAGCGCTTCACAGGATTTACTGTAAAGTGCAGTGACTGTGTATTTGTAGACAAATAGGAATACTTGGCTTATAGTGATACGTATCAATCCATCACTGCCTTTAGCCTGTGACCCTCACCACATTGATAAAAATCAATTCAATGCAGATTTGTATTTCATCACCTTTCTTTCTCAAAATCCCATGTGGGACTTGAACCCACAACCTTCAACCTTCTAGTGCAGGGTTGACCATATTGGTATTTTCCATGACGACCCCTGTTGTAGTCATGTCTATGGAAAGCTTGCACCCGCTTCCTTTGCCTGTTCCATGTCCACAACCCTACCTACCCCATCATCAGTGAATGGGCCTTCAGCCTTTCTGCTCCCACCCATAGGAACTCTATATCTATGGGTGCAAGTGAGAGACCTGGGTTCGCTTCCCGGCAGGGTGAAACCTTGGGCAAGTTTCCACACTCCACACGCCAGATAATAATCCCTCAAAAAAAACAATAATAAATGAGTCATTTCAATCCATGACTGTTTGTGGGACACTGCTGTGCGCAATTGGCTGCTGCTTTCGCCCACAAATATACAGTCAATTCATTTTACAGTCTATTCTGTGAAGCGCTTTGAGACGCCTAGAAGACTTGAAAAGCGCTATATCAAATGCAAGGATTATTATTATTATAAAACGGGTGTGTCAGTGCGGCAGTGAAAGATGAGACACGATCAAATTTAGCGACACCTTCTTTTTCCCAGTAAGAAATCAAGTTTTGTTCTTCGTAACTTTAGAGCATTAAAAAACCTATGCTTTGCCATTGTATTCTGACGTGTTGAATATTTCGCATACCATTTCACCAGTAATATACAGTATGCAAGCTTCTGTGAATCTTTTGATTTAGAGACAAATGCCCTCAAGAAATAACCTGAGCATTGCTCTGCATGGTCTTAGCTGGAATGCAGTTTGTCAAATAATCCAACAAAATGCCACTTAGTTCTAACCCAACCCCTTCATCAATACTGCACTTTCCCCTTTCAGGATCCAGTTATTTTCAAAAGAAATTTTAACATATCAATCATTAAATTAGTCTTCCATGTCAAAATGGGGCTATCTCCAGCCCGGCTCAGAATTTAAATGCAAATAAGACAGCAAGTTTCTCACACAGTAATATGAACCCCAAAATCTTTTGTTCCCAAAAATCTCTGCCCAGCTTTTGAACAGGACAGTTTGACCGAATAATCAGGTTTGCTGTGTCTCAGTTTACCCGAGTGACACTGGGTAAAAAGCACTTGCATCTGCAATAAACCTTATACTGTAATAAAAGGAGCATAACACTACCCCAGTTAAAATTAAGCCCAAGACCTATTTGGAATGTACTGTAAGTGAATTCCAAGAATAATGATATTCCAACTACTCCCAAACACCAAAAGTTCAGTGTGTTTTGATGTTTTGTGCCTTGAGATGTCCTCCCGACGTGAAAGGTACTGCTGAACTCTCACAGCCTTGGCTGAGGTGATGATCATAATAAGCGTTCAGGTACAGGATTTGCATCCAACCTCACTCCTGGCTGTGTCCAGCTCAGGGTACCATTGACAATCTCTCCCCTACTTTGTCTGTCCTCAGCCAACTGAGTAAACTGGCTGCAGGAGATGCACCAATGCTCCCTGGGCTGTCTCCAGCAAGCTGGTGTAACTGCAATTTCCCAAATCCCCACTGTATTCAGTTAATTGATCAAACGGGCAGATTTATTTTTAAGCATCTTGCCTGTAATTACTGTGGGTATATTTAGAACGTCTGCATTGTGAGATGGGCAAATGAGATTCTACCCGTTATTGGCACAGCACGGCTGCCATTAATCGTAAGTTCCCAATAAATTTGACACATTTTCCTTCATAATTAGATTTTTAGGAAACTTGGTTCTAAGCTTTCCGTCCCACACCAGTGTTAACCAAACAAATGGTCAAAGAGAGCAGGATTTAAGAGCAATTTGATGACACCTAGAGGATTTGAGGAGCGAGGTCTGTGAGCGTGTTGTCTATCTGTGAGATTCCCAAGCCCTTTTGAGAATGGACTTGACTTCCTTATACTGACATGACCAGATAGGAAAATGGCCATGTGGGAAAAACTGGGCACTAAGGAGGCCTGAATTTGATCTCTACAAACGTGAATGTCTTATTCTGCTGCCTTGGAGGATCTGAAAGTATATGGTGGGGGATTGCAGCACTGCAGGGGGAGAGCGGAGTTCAACACAGATGCTGGCCTAGAGTCATTGGGCAAATAGTTTCCGGGGAGAGGAGAGATAACAGATCCAAGAATTACTCTTCAAACAAGCATAGACAGCTGTTTGGATTGTTCCTTCTCCTTTGTTCTGAAACCTACAATAAATATTCTGGTTTACAGTCGTCACTTCAATTAAAGAGGTGTGGGGATAGGGTGGGGCAGTGGGATTGAACACACATCTTGCTCTGAGAGCCAGAGCAGACTCGATGGGCCAAAAGCTTCCTCCTGTGCTGTTTGTATAATTCTAATCATTCTTGTTGGCAAAATAAGGTTATGCAACACAGAGATTAGTTTTTACAAACCAGTCTTGATTACACACACAAGATACCAAGATGTGATTGTTTGCTATTTATTTCCCTTAACCTTCCACCAATTTCTTTCTTATCAGTGCTATTTATAGCAATTTATAGCAACCTTAGCCATTGATATGGGTGGTTCAGAACACGTCATCTTATTTATCTCGTCTGGCCGTTTCAATTCAAGGTAGAATAGGCTAGCTCTAGAGTCAAATAGTTTCTGATATTAACTATATGAAATATGGTCAGACCACATTAGCTCTGCATTCACAACAACATTCTGCAAAAGGTGGGGCTGAAATGGTCCAATCTTCAATGCAGACTTTTGTCTTTTGCCCGAAGCAGTCAATGAGCCCGTCCTCTCCCCACTTCTGTAGAAAACTACTCCCAAAATAATTGCTTCCAGCCTCCACCCTGCCACACATGACTTTGCTTTACATTACAGGATTTTACTTGGTGAATAAAGCCTCCTACTCACTAAATTATTTGTGCACTAAGAAATATCCCTGTGGTGTTAGAGCAATTGACTTTTAATTACGATTTACAAGATCCCCATTCTCTGAAACTGCATTCCGGAGTTCCCTTGCTTTGCCCTTCCCTGCCCACGTTTGAAGCCCATTTTGAAATCTTTCTCTTTCTCCTATGCTTTTGCTCACCTTCCCCACACTCTCTCTTTACCCCCCCGACTCCTCCCCAGCTCAGGCTCCTCCTATGAAGTGCTTTGAGATGTCCTCTTAACGTAAAAGGTGCTGTATAAAGGTAAAATTGTTTTTGCTTTCCATACATGCAACAACAACAAGATTACATGTGTATAGCACCTTTCACGTCGGGAAGACGTCCCAAGGCGCTGGACAGTGAGAGCATTTCAGACCCGAGCTGGGGTCAGGGGGGGAGAAGGGAGGGGAGGGGAAAGGGGGTGACCGATGGCATGGTCGAAGAGGAGGGTCTTGAGGCGGGATTTGAAGAAATTCTGGAATTCTATTTGGAGCAGTTTAAGTATTCCTAGATTATCCAAACCAATAAAACGTATCTGATTTTGCACCTCATTCGGGGAAGAGCATTTCCCCCTTTACCAGAATGATTTCCTCATCTCACTCCCCTCCCCGAGACTCACTCCTTTCTCCTGTTTTCAGACTCTGGGAAAGTGCTTTGAGACGTTCTCCCATGTGAAAGCTGTTACGTGTGAAAGCAAATTGTTGTTGCTGACACTTCACAAAATGTGACAAGCACATCTCGAGTCTTAGTGCATCTCGAGTCAAAGCATTCTATATAAATGCAAGTTGTTGTTAGTATGAACACAAAATGAGAAAGAAACTGGCATATACTATACCTGATTCTCGTTCTGAGGTTTGGTTAGCAGACTGATTGTCATGATGATGAGAGCTGTCAGGATGCACAGTATGATTGCAAAATGCAAATAGTGAACTCGCTTCAGGATTGTGGGCCTTGGGTCAGGCACACCACATCGTGGTGAAGGATACACAAACTCCAAGATCATTCGTGTTAAGCCAACAACCAGACCCACCATCAGTCCCCAGAAGGCGCCCTGAAACAAACAGAGTAACAAATACATCCACTGGAACTAGACCATAGGTTCATCTACCGTCCTTCACATGAGAAGTTAAACCAAGGTCCTGTCTGCCTGTTCAGATGGATGTTAAAGATCCAATGGGCAATTCAAAAAGAAAAAGGAATTTCTCCCAGTGCCCTGGCCAACAATCCCAACAGTTTACTTGAGTGTGATAGATACTGTAAAGTGTAGTGGCTGTGTGATTTGTAGACTGAACACCTACTTCTTAGTGCAAGTCTGTTTGGTTTTCTTTATAAAGTAATTGATGATGGAGGAGGGGTGGGAAGGGGGTGCCAGAGAAAGTAACAATCTAAAAACATACTCCTGTAACACACAAGGTCACAGTCTTCATATAAACAAGATCCAATTAAGAGTCATTTATTTTAACTATAACCTAATCTAAATTTCAGCTAAATTGATCATAGTGGGTCCAAGTCAACCATAGTTCTATTTGAGCTTAAATGAATGTACATATTTCTTAAGGACAGAATCTAGTGGGTGAGTTCAGCAAGGTGAGCACAAACAAAATTGGGACCTGGTAATGTCCCACTTTGCATGGCTCAGATGCTCACTAGATAATCTCACTGAACCACCAGGGCAGCTAGACTGTAGGTTCCTTCTCCTGCTGATAAACTAATCAAGAGCACATTAGGACTTCAGTAAAAACCTCATTAATCTCAGCCAAAGGTTAAAATTCAGTCAATAGTTTCATTTTACTGTCGAACATGCTCAAGAAGTGAAAGTCAAAATTGATGTGGTTGAGCTGGCACAGATGATCTGAACCATAAAAGAAATAATTCTGCCCATAGGTGGTGGGTCACCTTTGGTTACCTTCCTCCCCCTCCCCCTGGCTTGGCCCCAGGATCCGTTACTGTGAAGCGCTCTAGACATCGTCTGTCGTGGAAGCTGCTATATAAATCCAAGTTGTTGTTGTGGGTGGCTAGCGCTAGAGGGGGCTCAGCCCCACCCCTCCCTCCAAACTATCGACAGCTCACCTTTTTAAGAGGACTATCTCAAACCAATGGTTATCATAAGTGGAGGTCTTTTGCTTCATGTGAAGTTAAATAATTCTTGCATTTGACATAGCACCTTTCATGATGGAATGACATCTCAAAGCTGTAAAGAGTAGTGGCTGTATGATTTGTAGACTAAACACCTACTTCTTAGAGCAAGTTACAAGAACACCTTTGATGTAGGATAGTACCTCAAAGCTCTTGACAGGGACAATGTGGAACAGTGAGCAAGGTGCTAAGGTGAGGGGGTGACAGTCAAAGGCATGTTCCAAGAGGTAGATATGTAGAAGGTTTTTGAAGTCAATTAGGTAAGGTGAGGCAGGGGGATTTTGGGGAAAAGTTCCAGAGAGCAGGGGAGGAACATAGTGGCTGAAACTTACAGTCTCATTTGTTCTTTTCCAAAACACAGCGAGAATAAAGACAGCAGTCACAGGAGGGGCTAAGTAGCTGGTCACCGACTGAATGTAAACGTAAAGCTGACCGCTGTTGGCGTTCTGCAAGATCGGGATCCATACCACGCTCACAGCAACCAATATCACCGTCACAATCCTAAATAGGAAAAACAGAAAGTAACTCTCCCATGTTTACAATGCTCCAGGGTGTTTTTTTTATATACAAATATCACCATGGACTTGAAAAGGTGGAGAAGTCTCATCTTTACATAAATATGATTCAACACAATGTGACCCTGTCACATGTGCATCCAAATGGAAAATATCGACAGGTAGTTGTCAAGAAAGTGGTAATCCTCCCATGAAGTGTACTCACAAACACAGAGGTGGATGACGTGAAGCAACTCTTTGTGAGCGGCTTAGTTACTCATGTTGTCAAATCAGTTTGCATCCCACTGCACATAACAAGCATTGAGATTGCTTCCCTTCAACAGCTACCAATACCAGTGTAAGGTCAGCATGAAAAACACCACCCAAACCAGACACTAGCGTCCAGATATGTTAACTAGGCATATTGGGGCATCCCTCTTTGCCAGCAGTGAGGATACGGGTCTCTCCGTCAGACTGGCTGGTACCAGGGTGGCAGGAGGAATTGCTGTAAAGGATTTGAGGGAAATGTCCCAACCAACAATCCTTCAAATAGAATTGGTGGTTAACTTCATTGCTGCTTGTGGGGCATTGCTGTACACAAATTGACCGTAGAGTTTGCCTAACAGTATACAGTTACTACACTCTATAATATATTCTGCTAAGGGCTTTAAGATATCCTCCTGACATAAAAGGCACTAAATCAAGGTGGTTTAGAAATGTCTGAATAATTCAATAAGACTTACCCGATCTCCTAGAGACCCACCTCCCCCTTCTCACCCGACCGCCTCCATTTCATCTCAGCAAATGGTTTCTCCTCCCACCTCCACCCGATTACCTGTGGGGTAACCCAGGGCTCCATTCTTGGCCTCTTCTTTTCCTGATCTATTGTTCTTTCTGGGTGATGTCATCTGCAGACATGGGGTAAACTTCCACATGTTTGCGGATGAACACAAATCAACTTTGCCTCCTCCAGCATCTACTCCAGGTCCCCGATGTTCTATCAGCTTGTCTGGCAGACATCAAAGCCTGGAGGAGTGCAAACGTCCTGCAGCTGAATGTGGACAAGACACAAACCATACTCCTACGTCTTCACTCCTCAATCTCCCTGGGCTCTCCCTCAGACTCACCAAACCAGTGTGCAACCTAGGCATCCGGTTTGACCCCCAATTGTCCTTCCTCCCCCCACATCCGGTCCCTGACCAGGACCGCTTTCTTCCACCTCCGCCACATTGCCCGCCTCCGACCATGCCTTACCCCACCATTCACAAGATCCAGCTCATTCAGAACTCTGCTGCCCACATACTGACCCGGACCAAACTCCGTACCCACATCTCAGCAGTTCTGGCCCAGGCTCCACTGGCTCCCCATCACCGAACAGAACGACTTCAAGATCCTCACTCTCGTGTCCAAATCCATCCACTCCCTGGCACCTCCCTCCCTCTCCGACCTTCTCACTCCCCAATCTACCACCCAGCACCTCCGCTTGACTGGCACCGGCCTCCTGCTCGTCCCTCACACCCTCCGCCCCACTATCGGAGGTCGTGCTTTCAGCCACTATGCCCCAAAACTCTGGAACATTCTTCCTAAATCTCTTCGCATTGCCCACTCTCTCAAGTCCCACCTGAAGACTTTCCTGTTCAACTGTGCTTATGGCCACCTCCCACCTTGGAATCAGGCTCCCCACCGTTAAGTGCTAGCCTGTGTGGAGGGCGCTATATAAGTGTAAGTTGTTGTTGACCCTACCCTCAACCCCAGTGTCACAAGATCACAAGTATGGCTGGATGAAGAAGGCCCTTCAGCCCATCTGATGTCATCGCTCCTGAATCACCATCCTACTGTTCCCCCCATCAGAGCATCAGGCTGCTTTTTAAAGTAAATCCCAGTGTTGTGGCCTCAACCATCTTTCCTGGCAACCTGGTACAGTCATTAATTACCATGTGAGTAAAAAAAATCTTTTTGGTGTGGGTCCTGAAACTATCCTTACAACTCTAAACCTATGTCCTGTTCTACTGTGCTTATGCTTCCCAAAATATTGATCTGGGTTTACTTTTTCAATCCCACTTAAAATTTTAAACACTTCTATGAGGTCCCCTTTTCTCAAAACTGAAGAGCACCAGCTTGACTAATCATTGCTCTAACACTGGGGATGATCCTCATTGCTCTTCCCTGCCTTAACGAGGCCCTTTAACTCCTGGCTCAGCCATTGCCTCTTTTGACCTCGGTAAGCAGGATAGCAGCTTTCCTCAGTCTGTCGATCAGTGAAACAATCTCACTGACTGGTTTTGCTGATTTATGTGCTCTGAGAGCACATACCTTCTGAAATCTCAGTATTTTTCAAATAATGAAGGTTTACCCACTCTGTTTGATGTCACTTATCAAACATTTTTTTTGCTAGAAAGTCAAGATATCAGAAGGTGGAAGAATGGAGATTTAGCTTGAAGAAAGTCCCATTCATCCTGTCAGCACCTTGGGATGTTCTCCTGACGTGAAAGTCACTATACAAATGCAATATGTTGTTGTTGCATCATGTTGCAGCAGTAAACTATACTCCCTGTCAGCATTTCCTTATCTGAGAGAGATCAGCTGTTACACCCCAGACAGTTTATTCTAGAAGGCCTCCAAGAACGAGTGTATTCTTAATAATAATAATAATTCCTGCATTTGATATAATGCCTACAAAGTCAAAATGACTCAAAATGCTCCAGAGGCGATTTCTGTAGAATTGATATTTGTTTAGGCAAATGTGGCTAATTTGCACTGAGCAACATCCCACATCCAGCTATGAAGTGAATGATCAATTGTATCTGTTGGATGGTTGTCCAGGACAGCAGGAGACCTCCCTTCTCTTTTCATTCTTTCCTGGGATCTTAGCGTCCACCTGAACAAGGTTAAAAGTCTCGTCCAAAGAACGCACCTCCGACAACACAGAGCTCCTCCCAACACTGCGATGGAGCATTACAGTAAACTCTGAGCTCAAAGTAATACAGTGCTAACAGATTCTGTTGCTTGGTTACTATTTGTTTTGCATTGTATAAGAAAACACTTCCTCCCCATGGCTCAGGTGTATTTTACATCATGTCAGTAGTTTCTACACTTTGAACCCTACCTTCCAACGAGCAGTAATTCTCGTTCATTTGCATTGCTCCTGATTTTTTTCCAAATGTCCATAGTAAACAGGGTGCTGCTGCTGTTGAATATTGACGTCAGGGATGACATGAGAGCAGCCATCATCACTGCAATCATTAAGCCCCGGAGACCTGGAAACACATCAGGGGACGGCAACAGTTAAAGCTTTGCTACTAACTAACACTGGGTTTTCAGTTACAACAACAACAACAACAACAAGATTCCATTTATTGAGCGCCTTTCACGTCGGGAGGACGTCCCAAGGCGCTGTACAGTTGGGTCAGGACCTGAGCATTGGGGGGAAATGGTCAGGGTGAGGGGAGGGAAGGGAGGGGGCGAGGAGGGGGGAAATGGTCAGGGTGAGGGGAGGGAAGGGAGGGGGTGAGGAGGGGGGAAATGGTCAGGGTGAGGGGAGGGAAGGGAGTGGGCGAGGAGGGGGGAAATGGTCAGGGTGAGGGGAGGGAAGGGAGGGAGCGAGGAGGGGGTAGAGAGTCGAGAGGAGAGCTGAAGGCTCGGTCAAAGAGAAAGGTCTTGAGACCGGCCTTGAAGGAGGAAAGGGAGGAGGCGGCGAAGGCTCTGGGGGATAGAGTTCCAGAGCCTCGGGGCTGAGAGGCTGAAGGCCCGGCCACCGATGGTAGGGCGGTTGGGGCGGGGGATGTGGAGCAGACCGGAGCCAGAGGAACGGAGGGTACGGGCGGGTAGGTAGGGGGATAGTAGGTCGGAGAGGTAGGAGGGAGCGAGGCCGTGAATGGCCTTGTAGGTGAGGATGAGGATCTTGAATTCGATCCTCTGGGGGATGGGGAGCCAGTGGGGGCGAGCGAGGGCGAGGGTGGGAGTGATGTGGTCGCGGTGTCTGGTGCGGGACAGTACACGAGCTGCAGAGTTCTGAATGACCTGCAGTGTGGAGGGAGGGCCGGGAAGGCCGACGAGGAGAGAGTTCCCATAGTCCAGCCTTGAGGTGATAAAGGCGTGGACCAGAGTTTCAGCCGCGTGAGGGCTGAGGTAGTGCCGTAGTCTGGCGACATTCCGGAGGTGATGGAAGGCGGTGCCAGTTGTGGCGCGGATATGGGGGAGAAAGGACAGCTCAGGGTCGAACAGAACTCCGAGGTTCCTGATGGCTTTGAGAGGTGGAGAGTGCGACCTTGGATGCTGATGCTGTCAGCGCCTGAGGTGCGGAGGCGCTGATGGAGCAAATCAGGAAGGCCTCAGTTTTGCACACGTTGAGCTGGAGAAAGTTATCTCTCGTCCAGGACTCGATGTCAGACAGACAGCTGTCAGGACATCGGGGGTCGTGGAGTTGAGGGTAGAGGAGGAAAGGTAGAGTTGAGTGTCATCCGTATACATGTGGAAGTTAACCCCATTTCTGCGGATGATGTCACCACAGGGGGAGCATATAGAGGGTGAAGAGGAGGGGACCGAGGACAGAGCCCTGAGGGACACCGCACGAGACAGTGCGGGGGCCGGAGGAAAAACCATTTGTGGAGACAAAGTGAAGATGGTGGGAGAGGTACGACCTAAACCACTCAAGGACAGGGCCTTGAAGGTTGAGGTGGGAGGACAGGCGATGGAGGAGGATAGTGTGGTCAACCGTATCGAATGCTGCCGATAAGTCGAGGAGGACGAGGAGGCAGAGGGAGCCCTGGTCACAGATGGTCAGGATGTCATTGGTGACCTTGACCAGGGCAGTTTCTGTGCTATGGGCAGCACGGAAACCCGACTGAAGGGGTTCGAATAATGAATGGTTGGAGAGGAAAGAGCGCAGTTGGGAGGCCACAACTCGTTCCAGGACCTTGGACAGGAAGGGGAGGTTGGAGATGGGCCGGAGATTGATAGCTGCGACGCATCAAGGGAGGGTTTTTTTAAGGTGGGAGTGATGGTGGCAGTTTTTAAGGGAATGGAAATAGAGCCAGAGGAGAGGGACAGGTTGACGATGTCTGTGATATCGGAATAGTTACATAGGAAAACAGGAACAGAAGGATACCAATCGAGCCTGTTCCAAAAGTTTATTACATCTTGGCAGTTCTTTTAAAACCAATTCCCTGCTCTTTCACCAATGCCCGTTAATATGCCTCCTAATTTGCCTACAAATACACAGTCACTACACTTTACAGTAAAAATCCTATGAAAATCTTTAAGACGTCTCAATGACGTGATAAGGCGCTATATCAAATGCAAGTATTATTATTATTCTATCTATGTTACTTCTCAAATATCTTCCCATCTCTCTTTTAAACATGACACGACAAAACAAAATGAATTGCTCTACAACAATTTGTACTTATACAGCGTCTATCATGTGTGGGGAAAATGTGTCAAAGTGGTTCACAGAAGTGAAGCCAGAGGGAGGTGACTGAAAGCATGGACAAGGATGTAGGTTTTCAGACAGGTTTGGCTTAGTGAAGGTTAGAATCAGAGGGATTCAGTGTAGCTCAGTGGTTAGAGCACTCACCTTGCAAGCGAGAGACCTGGGTTCAATTCCTGGCAGGGCGAAACGTTGGGCAAGTTTCCTTACTCCACACGCCTCTGTTTACCCAGCAGTAAATAGGAATCTGGTTGTTAGTCGTTTGGCGGATCACTATTCCAGGGATAATAATCCCTCACAAAAAACAATAATAATTTGGTCACTCAATCCACGACTGTTTGTGGGACGCTGCTGTGCGCAATTGACTGCTGTGTTTCGCCCATAAATTTACAGTCAATTTACTTTACAGTGTATTCTGCAAAGCGCTTTGAGACGTCTAGAAGACTTGAAAGGCACTATATCAAATGCAAGGATTATTATTATTATTATCATTTGTAGTCGGTGAGGTAGTTTAGCAGGTGTTTCAATCCCTCTCTCAAATGCCCCATTGTATTCCTGTCAATCAGTGTGGTTACTCATTCCCTTTCACTTTACACAGTTCTTTATGGCGACTTTGTTGTTGGAAGATTCCCATATAATCACTGCTTCTCTGAGTGATGCCAGATGAAGAATACTGTGGGTTACCAGACAAACCCCATAACCAGATGTTTGTGTGCATTTTATTCACTTTGTCTTGGGATGTGAGCACCAAGCAACAGTAAATTAATTAGATTAAATTTACCCAGGTGGACTTTTACTTCAATAATCGATTAGATATTAACTTGAATGTGATATAGGCAAAAATAGTAAACAATCCTGCTAATCTAGATGAAGCGATGAGATAAGTATCATCTGTTGTCTGGAAAAATGACATCTTTATCGATTACAAATGTTTCCTTTCTCAGGTAGAATGAGGGAAATGTAAAGCCACATTCCTAACCTTACCTCCGCATCCACATTTTTTTTTGCAGTGCAGCCTTCAAAGGAACAATTTGCAAAGAAAAAAATGACAGTGTCTCTCCCGCATGATACGCTTAGCACATCAGAAAACAAACATCGATGAAAGATAAAGTTACCGTCGGGCATTAGTTCAATTACCAGCTTCGGGAAAGCGATGTTGGAACAGCCCACTTCAGTTCCACACACTTTTATACATTCTTCCGGGTCAACACATGCAACTGCATCTGAGCAAAATAAATAAAACATACACATTTAATATCTACTTAATCACTCTTAATATTTCAAGACGGCCAAGACAACATTTAGATCAGCGATAACAATCCTCCGATGTGAAAGGAGCCATTTCAATTGCAAGCATTATTTGTATTATCAATAATTCTTATCATGTTTTTATGAGATTTTGGGCCAGTGCATTCTGCATTTTCACAACCTGTGTGAACAAATGTTTTACTGAACTCACTTCTAATCTTCTAACTCACTTAACTTTAACAAGAAAATTACTTCTTCCCCATATGGCTACCGCTAACCCACTGCCTGCTGCCTCTTGCCCCTCACCCCCATTTTCTCTTGGATCAAATGACTATTTGACATAAACACCAATTTTCATCTTAAACATGTTAAGCTTCAGTACAATGAAAGCAATATGTTTTGGACTAATGTGCAATGAAGATAATGTACTTTTTTCTTGCATAAGTTTTTTTAGCAATGAAAGCCTCTGTACTGAATTAATACAAAGTGGCTTTGCATTTCGTCACCGCAGGAATTAATAATTGTATGCACTTTTTTGCAAATTCTTTCTTAGTAATTTGGAGGTGGGGAGGATTTTTGCTCTTCAGAGATGTTTGAAAAAAAGCTGCTGACTTGAAATACTTTGGAATGTGTACATATCCTGTGATGTTATTTGTCTGAAATGTGAACTATTCTCTAAATACATATAGTGGCAAGCTCAGGCAGCCACAACACTGTGTGTCAGATCTCCATTAATACCAAGGGAAGCACAGCACAGCTTTATATGTCTGGGCATATCAGCCTTTACACAGAATTACACAGAATGTTAGAACATGGAAACAGTCCAACTAGTCCATCTGTGCAGGTATTTACACTCCACATGAGCCTCCACCACCCACACTGCCCCATATATCCCTTTTTTATTCTGTTATTTTCTCGCTCATATAACCTCTTAAATACACTCATGCTTTTTATTTCAATGACAGCTTCCAGCATATGAGTTCCACATTCTCACCACCCTCTGCCTAAAGAATTTCCTCCTAAACTCTCTTTTGGATCTGCTATCTTCACTTATATTTAAACCCCCTCGTTTCGGACTACCTGACAAGTAGAAACAGTCTATTAAAGGCCATCTTATTGAATCCTTTCATAATCTTAAACAGCTCTATCAGATCCCCTCTCAAACTCTCACCAAGTCAGTCATTCAATCACCAACACCTTGCATTTATATAGTGCCCTTCATATGGGGTAGCATCTCGGAGCACTGAAACAACAATTAGTCACTAATGCCCCCAGTCCATGACCAACACTCACAATTAGTCACTTGTGTATCAAGATGGTCAGACAAAACATCTTCCAATCAAAGTGATTCATGCAATCTAAATACTTACATGCTCATTCAGCATTTCATGAAGAGGCAGATTTTGTGACTCAAGTGTTCTGTGTGTTAGAACAAGATAATTTAGCTCTCGCCCATTTGTTTAACACTTAATGTAAGAAACTAGTAACCCAACCAATGATTTCAGCCTTATAACAATTTGCAACGGCCAGGGGATATAAACTCAACTGTTTCAACAATGTAGCCCACATTCTGTCTAACCATAATTTACCCTCTAGGTTAAAGAAATGCTTTGTGGTTTGCCTTGAAATTGTCCTTTGCAATTGTAAACCTGTATCCTTGTCTCGTTATTTGATGCATCTGAAAGGATTGTTCTAAGTTTACTTTGTCATTCCACTTAGAATCTTGTATAATCTTCTCTGAGACATCTCTTTTCAAGACTACAGAATCCCAGCGTATCTAATGGTCGTTCAGAGCTCATTCCTGTAACACTGTAACCTCACACATATCATTGAGTTTGAGATACGAATCATTTTACCATAACACTCTGAGCTCCATCCTGCTTCCCTACAATACATTTTAGAAAACAAAAGTAATTGCACTAAACAAAATGCTGCAAAGCTACCAGCTTACCACTTCAATTCTTCTAATTCATCAGGCAACCCATAGATGAAAATGCCACCAACTTAACACTCTGCGTATAGTGACTTTTTATGTCGCATAAATTCAAAATTTCTCCTGCTCAAAAGCTTTGAGTTGTGTTCAGCCTGTCATCCTAGGGTGATGCATCCTGCTTACTTAATCCTTGGAAAATTTGGTCACAATGGAGGGAGGATTGGGAATGAAGAGGTAGAAATTCCACCCAGGTCTCAATTCACTATTTTCTCAGCAATTTTTAGACCATCAAGAATTTGGTAAATCCTTATTTATATTTCATTTATATTTATATATTTAGATGTAAAATATATTATATTTATATGTAAAATATTTCAGGAACTACAGAAAACCGGCTGCAAAGTTAAGACTAAATTCGACAATTTAATGCTCTGAAATGGTATAGAAAGGATAGTTGAGGGCCAAGACGCCAAGGTTCTGGACTGGCTCAGTGAGGTGGAGTGTGCATCCTTGGATGGTGATGCTGTCGGCCCCTAAAGTGTGGAGGTGCTAATGGGAGCCAATCAGGAGAGCCTCGGTCTTGTTGATGTTCAACTGTAGAAAGTTAGCTTTCATCCAGGACTTAATGTGTGACAGACATTCCGTCAGGACAGCAGTGGGTCCCGGAGATGGGGGTGGAGGCAGAGAGGTACAGGTGGGTGTCATCCATATACATGTTGCGGATGATGTCATCAAGAGGGAGCATGTTGAAGAGGAGGGGACCAAGGAGAGAGCCCTGAGGAACGCAGCACGAGACGGAGTGGGGGCTAGAGGAGAAACCGTTTGTGGAGATGAAGTGGAGGCGGTGTGAGATAGGATCTGAACCATTAAGGTTGAGGTGAGAGGAGAGGCAGTGGAGGAGGATAGAGTGCTCAACGGTATCGATTGCAGCAGAGAGGTCAAGGAGGACGAGGAGGCAGAGGGAGACCTGGTCGCAGATGGACAGAATGTTATTTGTCACTTTGACCAGGGCTGGTTCTGTGCTGTGGGCGGCACTGTTCCAGGACCTTGGAAACGAAAGGGACGTTGGAGATGGGGCGGTAATTTGAGAGCAGTGATTGGTCCAGGGAGGGATTTTTTTTATACATAAAAAGGATAGGAGTGATGGTGGCTGTTTTTGAAGAGTTGGGAACAGGGCTAGTGGACAGGAAGTGAGACCTTCACATGAGGGAGAGGGTAGGGAGTAAGGAGTCGATGGAGACCTATGTGGAGTATAAACACTGGCATGGACTGGTTGGGCCGATTGGCCTATTTTCGTGCTGTATATTCTTTATAAATCTTATTTCCCACTGTGGTCCTCCTCCACCTATTTGAAGGGTGTCAGTTTTGCAGGTTACAGGCACAGCAAAGAGCAGCAAACACTTTGCTACCTCGGCTCTACACTACACAATTGACTGTAATTCATCTCTGGCTTCACATGTACTCAAATGTACTCAAATGCTGTGTGGCTCGAATTTCCTTTTAAAATATTTTTTCTCGATTACCTATAATGGAAACCCTTTTGTTCGTGAATTCACAAATTTATGAACCAAATAACCTGCGCGCGCTTTTCCCCCCACTTACCAGGCTTTATGAAGGGCTGTGAATTAATATTTGCACTTGACTCATTATCTCCCAAAACAGATGCGTGCACAGAATCATTTTCATGAATATTTAATTATGTCCCAATTTACTTGTTATTGAAGGAATAGATGAAATTTGATCCCTGTTCCAGGTCTTGTGTAACAACGAATAAATAAAGCCAATAAATAATTAAAATAATGGGTTCCTGGATATATGGGTTAAGAGGAAATGGATTAATGGGTTAAAAGGAAATGTATCTTTAAAATGTAATTATTCTGTACATACTTGCGTCAGACAAATTTGTCCTCCATTGACACCCAGTCGAAGCACAAAAAATATTCATAAGCAAATACAGTACAATCGTGATGTTAAATATTATGTATTTAATAATAAATATTATTTATTATTGTGTGATAATCTTTCAGTAAATTTTGTAAATCAACAAATTACTTGCGTAATTCAATGATGCAAATCACTTTGAAAGGCAACATTATTTCACTTGAGTTCAATTTCACTGCAACAAAATGTATATGGCTTGGCAAACAATATTTACTGTAAGCAGTTTCCCTTTAGAAATAAAGCAATTCCCCAGATTCAATTGGACTTTCACCTCCATGCTGTTATAGCATGATTTAGACATTGCTGTGTGCAAATTGGCTGCCGAGTTTGCCTACAAATACACAGTCACTACACCTTATAGTAAATCCTGTGAAGCCCTTTGAGATATGTCAACAATGTTATAAGACACTATATCAAATGTAAAAATTATTATGAATAACCCTCACTGAGCTATAGGACTCCACAAATTTAGAATTTGATAGAATATTATACAGGAATTTAGAATTCACACTCTTAATTTTTATCCATTTTATTGCATTGTTAATGCACAACCGACCTGCTTTGGAGTCAATTTAAGGTCATGCTGAAAAGATTGTGAATAGGAACACAAAACTCCCATATATTGTTCAAATAACATTGTGCTTTTTGAACAATAAGATAGATTAAAGCAGATTGTAAAAAGAAACTTAGCTACTATAATGCAGTTTCAGAATGTCAAAAATTGAAGGATTAATTTTAAGAACTTATTTTATTCAGGTATGCAAAAGAAAACACCATTTAGATACTTTGGGATCAGTTATTATAGCATGATGTAGGTGTCAGCCTGGGTCATTAGTAGCTTTCTCATCTCTGAGTCAGAAGGTTGTGCATTCAAGCCCTCACATCAGGACTTTGAACTCATAATCCAGACTAACACTCCAGTGCAGTGAAGATCCTATGGCATTAGTCAAAAAGAGGAGTTTTTCCCCGGTGTCCTGGCCCACAATCTTTCAGGTAAAATTGGTCACTCACTCCATAGGTGTTTGGGAACGTTGCTGTGCATAAAGCTGCTGCCATATTTGCCTACAAAGACACAGTCACTACACTACACAGTTAAACCCTGTGAAGTGCTTTCAGATATCATAATATGATATTCCACCATATCAATTGTGAATTGATTAAGAAATATGATTCACAGACACTGTTATTAAAGTTTAGAGTTATGTACACAAAGCAGTAGAAAGCTAAACCAATTCTGGTATTATTAACACAGTATCAAAATATTACAATATTAAAAATATATTTAGCATCAGAAAATTCCTCCAGTTTTATGAAGTTATTCTCGTAAATTATTAAATGAGTATATCAGGAACTTCCCACTTGGGGAAAGTGAGACTAATTCGTACATATTTTTGTGCAATGGTATCACTGAATGAGTCAGTGCCCTGTGGTTCTGAATGAAAGTTTCCTTAAAAGATACAAAAAACAAATTATAATTACGTTCAGCGACTTGTGGTGGCCAGACATGGAGTAGGAAAAGGGATAAAATCATAAAAACAAATTTAAAATTACAGCACGATCCCCCAATAAACAATAAATAAAGGCAGGACATGGGTAGAGAGCTTATAGTGAGATTACCCTTTGCCTACAAATGCACAGTTGCTATCCTGCAGTGATTGCCATGTGCAGGCGTTGTCAATGTGCTAAAGTGCTATATCCATGCAACAATGATTAATATTATTACTGTTATTATTAAGAAGAAAAAGGATGGTTTGGAAAACCAAACAACAGTTGCACAGACATGACGGGCCCGAATGACCTCTTTCTGTGCAGAAAAAATCGAAAGTAACAAATCAGATGTGGGCAACGCAAGGAAGCGAGTCAGTCAGTCTCCTCTCTCCGCTGTGTGGGACCCAGTGAGTGTGAATGGCCGTCATCATCACCGACAAACAGCTGCTTACACATGAAGGTATTTATTTGCAAAGAACACTTTATAGATTACATTCCAATGTGATAGCAAACTATGGCGGTTGCAACCAGTAATCATTAACACTGCCAAGAACACAATAAAAAATAAAATAATAAAATAATACAATAGGGGATGGAGGGGAATGTAGGAACTTGTGACTTCATTCATAAACAAAGAACATCATTCAGAAACTGTTCGAGAATTCCACTATCTCTGAAAGAAATACATCAAAGACCTTTAAGCCACAGTGTGTATCACATGTGTCTGAGGGATGTTTTAGACGCTTAGTATTCCAAGACAACATATTGTTGCCATTGTTTAAACAAACGGACCGAACCACAATGGTCTGAAGGCTGTAACTTCCACCTAAAGCCACAGTTTGCCACTGTCCGGCGGCACTGTCCCCCGCGGGTCAGCGAAGCGAAGCGAAGCGCCCCCTCACGGGTGTGGTGTGGTGTGGCTTCAGGGTTGGCGGGAGCTGAGGGGCGGTCTGACTGACCAGGTCCCGCCATCGGCAGCGCCTCGGGAACACCCCCAGTGCCGGGAAACAGGAGACCGGGGCCTCACTGCCCGGTATTCGCAGGTGAATGAATCAGCTTCCGCTGAGGGGGCGGTGCGGTGCGGCTGTGGGGTGTGTTGTCTGAAGTTGGGAGGAGATCACTGTGGTTCAGCCACACCTGTCACTGCCTCCACCAGTGAGTCACACACACACACACACACACGGGGAGAGGGCACTGTGTGGAGTGAGTGAAAGGGAGGAATACAGAGAGAGAGAGAGATCCACTCACTCACTCACTCACTCACAGAGGTGTATCTCTGTATAGGGACTATGGCTCTGTCACAGGTGCAGTGTTTGGAGGAGAGTAACGTGAACCACAGGACTAACGAGTCTCGGCCGGAGTTCTACTACAGTGAGGCCCAGAGACTGGCGGTGGAGACTCTGGTGACCCGCGGGAGAGAGGCGTTCGATGAAACCATCAGGAACGAGAACCTGAGGGCGTTCCTCTCGGAGTTGGAGGTGCGGCGGCTGCTGTCCTCGGCCCGAGAGTACCTCCCGGAGCCCGAGCCCGAGCCCGAGCCGGACCCCGGGGCCGGGGAGCCCGGGGAGCCCGGGGAGCCCGGGGAGCCCGGGGCCGGGGGTCCCGGGGAGCCGCCGCTGTCACAGCTGTACTGGCCCGACCACTCTGATGTGGAGCGGCCGGGGCTGGACCTGGGGTGGCCCGACAGCTCCTCGTACCGCGGGGTGACCCGGGCCACCGTGTACACACAGCCGCCGGTGGACGGGACAACTCACATCAAGGAGGTGGTGCGGAGGATGATCGCGGGGGCACAGAAGGTCAGGACACAGCGCAGCACTGAGGGATCCGCCATAACACACACAGCACTCCGGCACCGGGCACTGCGCCTCGTCACGGCTTCCAGACGTCTCAAAGCGCTTCACAGAATATACTGTAAAGTGAATTGACTGTGTATTTGTGGGCGAAACGCGGAGCCAATTGCGCACAGCAGCGTCTGTCCCGCGCACTGCAGCGTCTGTCCCGCGCACTGCAGCGTCTGTCCCGCGCACTGCAGCGTCTGTCCCGCGCACTGCAGCGTCTGTCCCGCGCACTGCAGCGTCTGTCCCGCACACTGCAGCGTCTGTCCCGCACACTGCAGCGTCTGTCCCGCACACTGCAGCGTCTGTCCCGCACACTGCAGCGTCTGTCCCGCACACTGCAGCGTCTGTCCCGCACACTGCAGCGTCTGTCCCGCACACTGCAGCGTCTGTCCCGCACACTGCAGTGTCTGTCCCGCACACAGCCGTGGGTTGAAATGACCAATTCTGTTTTGGAGGGATTGTTATTGGGCTGTGTGTGGAGTAAGAAAACTTGCCCAAGGTGTGGCCCTGACCTGCCGGGAGTCAAACCCAGATCTCTCGCTCGCGAGGAGAGTCTCTAACACTGAGCTACAGGACTCCACAGTTGTTGCTAACAGTGCAAACAGGGACTGCATCAAGGATCAGTTGCAACGCTGGACTTTATTAGTTTGCAGGGTTGCAATATGACTCGGCTCTGTATTATTTCAATGCTTATTCTTCCATTGTTAGAACAATAGAATTCTACCAACACAGCAAGAAGCCAAGGAATTAGGAATGAGTATCTGCGTTCGCTCCTCCAATGAAACCATCTACCCTATTACCAATTTTCTTTCCACATACCCTCGTAAAACCCATCCTCCACAGGTGCCTATTCCAATTAAATGCCCCCAATCGACTCTACTTCACCTGGTAAACAATTCTTTATTCTGACAATAACAATAACAACAACAACTTGGATGTATATAGCGCCCTCCACGCCAGACGGCGTCTCAGAGCGCTTCACAGTAACGAATCCTGGGGCCGAGCCAGGGGGAGGGGGAGGAAGGTGACCAAACGCAATACCCATGTGAGCCAATCGGCCCCCTCCTCGCCGAGCTCCCCTTCTACAGTGGATTGAGTTCAAGATTTTCGTCCTCACTTTTAAATCCCTCCGTAATCTTGGCCCACCCTACTTCTGCGACATCCTCAAATCCTACAGACCCAGGCACTCCCCTCCACATATCTGTTCCACACCCACCATTAGTGGTTGGGCATTCAGCCTATCCTCCCCACCCTGTAAAAATCCCTCCTGGAGTCCTTTCATCTCACCCCTTCCCTCGCCTCCTTCATGGTCCACCTTGAGACCTTCCTCTTTAACTGCACAGTCGGACATTTTTTTTACAACCGGAGGTGATAGTTACAACACTGTTGTGAAACTATCACACGAGGCTCTATGCACCTTCCAACCTACAGAAATTACAATTGGGCAATTTGAACATTTCTCAACTGGGCATTTAACGTATAGATTTCAGGCTGATCAAGCTAAATAGTCATATGACTGTGAGTGTCTCAATCAGCTAATCTGAGACCCCAGCTCAGACTCTTTCACATGGTTGTTGAGAAGAATATAAACCTATCTGTCAGAGGCAGGTAACTTTCCCCAGCTCTGTGTGTGGCAGAGAGACTTTATAAAATTTTGTATTAATCAGCATTCCTATTCATACAGTGACTGCACTATTCAACCCACAATTTGCCTATAAAATACAGTCGCAGCACTTTAGAATAATTCCTTGGAAACGCCCTCTTATGTGAAAGGCGCTATATATCAAACGCACGAATAATCATTATTAACTCATTAAGTGTAAGTGTTAGCAGCCTGGCTCATTTGGCAGCATACCAAAGAAGTTATTTTGAACTACTGCACACGCAGTGCAAATAACTTATGATTTAATAATCCTTTGCTTCAATGCTTACATTTTACAAGCTATGATGGGCTGTCGGTGCACATGGATACAACATTTTCATTACTGTCCACAGGTAATCGCTGTTGTCATGGACTTATTTACAGACATTGATATCTTCAAAGACATACTAGATGCCAGCTTTAAAAGGAAAGTTCCTGCCTACATTATCCATGATCAAACCAACATCAAGTACTTCTTCAAGATGTGCGAGAGCTCAGGAATGCACATGGGGATGCTCAAAGTAAGTGGACAAAAATGGTCGAAGGAACCTGGCACTAAAAGTGCAAGTTACTTATATCATCTGCCTGGATTTCAAGCCATTTCATTTTCCATTCTAAGCTTGTTGAGTATTTAAACACTTCTAGACACTACTCCACGTGAAGAGCATTATATAAATGCAAGTTATTGTTCTTATAGGAATTTAATGAAAAGTTTTAAACACTGGTAGAGCTAACCAATGCAACGATTGCGCAATGCGTGACAATTACATGAAAACTGTTCGTTGATATAATTGTTGATAATATTAATATTCATTAAACCGATAACAGCTTTTAAAAACATTCGCTTTGCGCCCACGTTTGGAGCCATAAAATGTTGGACAAAGGTTGTTTTGTGAAATTCCTTAACAATAAAGACATTAGTTGAGAGTTCAATTGGCACATTCCTGTGCAGGAAAGCACAATTAGCGTCTATGCTAAATTTAGAAATGACAGAATTTTTAGAATTGCCAAATTACATTCATTTGGAAGTGAAATGACTGCAGGAACCAACATGCAGTTAGCACTCTGAGACATTACCCCGCTTATAGGACACTGTATAACTGCAAGTTGTTTTGTTGTAATTCCTTATTAAGAATCTCTTTTCCTGCAGCCTTGGATGAAAATAGAAGGTGTTGGCATTGTGAATACAGTAATTGTTCGTTCTAAGTGAATTAAAAAAGGCAGAAATCATGCGATTATCTAGTACAGGAAAATTAATACAAACAGTAGTACGGTCCCTTTACATCCACCTGAGTCAACAACTCTAATAACCAGCCTGTTCTACTTCCCTGACTCATGATCAGTGCGGCCATAAGTCAGGTAATACGATAGCAGGGCCTGCTGATGCCCATTTCAGCTGTACTATTGCCACTGGCCTGAATATGGTACTAATAACTCGCAGTCCTGTTCTGTGAAAACATCAACTAATCCCTGTTTCCATATACACTGCACATAGTACGTAACACTGTTTCCATGTATACTTCACCAAGATGTCACCCTGGCTTAATTGGCAGACTATTGGCAGATAATCCAGAACTCTGCAGCCCATGTCATCTCCCTCACCAAACTCTGTGACCCCATCTCCCCCATTGGTTCCCTATCCTTCAGAGGATCCAGTTCCAAATCCTGGTCCTCGCCTACAAAGCTCTCCATGGCCTCACCCCACCCTACTTCTGCGACCTCCTAACCCCCTACCAACCCGCCCGTTCCCTCCGTCAGCCGGCTCTGGCTGCTCCACTTCCCCCGACCCACCTGCCCCACCATTGGCGGGAGAGCCTTCAGCCACTCTATAATAATAATAATTATAACTATTAATTAATAATAATAATAACTGCCCCCAACCTCTGGAATTCTATCCCCCAGTCACTCCGCCTCGCCCCCTCCTTAGCCTCCTTCAAGTCCCGCCTCAAAACCTTCCTCTTTGACCATTCCACTGGTCACCCCACTTCCTCTCCTCTCCCTTCTCCCCTCCTGACCTCTGCTCGGGTCTGAAATGCTGTCACTGTCCAGCGCCTTGGGATATCCTCCCGATGTGAAAGATGTTATACAAATATAATCTTGTTGTTATATTGTGGATTCAAGTCTGAGCTCATAGTCTAAGATGATACTCTAATGCAGTGTTGGGGGACCGCTGCAATATTGTAGGTGCCGTCCTTCAGATGAATTGTTAAACTGAGTTGTTGTTGTTGTAAGCACAGTTGAAGAGGAAGGTCTTCAGGGGTGATCTGAAAAATGGGAAAGAGGAACAAGGCGGAGGGATTGACGGAGAGTGATCTAAAATTTGGGGACCTAGGCACGGTTACTGATGGTGGAGTGAAGAGGACGAAGGACAAGCAGGAGGCTGGAACCAGCCAAGTGGTGTCTTGCTTGTCCCTTGGTTTTTATAACACCATATCAGCCTGTCCGCTCCCTAGCTCGGTGGACACCGGCCTGTTTCCCGCCCCACCATCTGCAGTCAGGCATTCAGCATCTCTGCCCCCCACACTCTGGAACTCTATTCCACAATTACTTCATCTCACCCCTTCTCTTGCCTCCTTCAAGTCCTGTCTGAACACCTTCCTCTTCGATCGTTCCATCGACCACCCTCCCACCCCCACTGCCCTCCTCCCCTTGTGACTTCACTTTCTAGCTTGGGTCCAAAACGCGATTGTCCAGTGCCCTGGGATGCCTTTCCAACGTGAAGGGCCCTATACAAATGTAATTTGTTATTTTTAAACTGCTCCCTCCCCCCCCCCCCCAGCTTAGATGCCCAGCCAGCTGTGTCAAGGCACTTTGTCCTCTAGACATGAAAGACCAGTCTAAATGTATTTTGTTTTATACTGCATAAGCAGCTCTCAATCTCTCATCTAAAAATGTTCTACAGAAAAAGATTGGTATCTCGTGAGACTGGCCTATCCTCCTGTGATCAGTGGTTTTGCCTCAAATTGTTATGTCTGTTAATTCCAAGGAATAACAATCGCAGTATTATATCTGCAGTGACCGAACTTGACAAATTTAACAAGAATGTCAAGTTTGGGAATTTCCAAAAGAATCATATTGCAGTGTTAATAATAATGATCCTCATATTCATTATCGAGGGAAAAATTTACCATATTGTTCGCTTCTATTCAATAATTTCTCAACATGAGGAGTCCTGTAGCGTAGTGGTTAGCGCGCTCGCCTCGCAAGTGAGAGGACCCGAGTTCGATTCCCGTGCGGGAAGTTTAACTCCACACCCCTCTGTTTCCCCTACAGTAAGTAACTTGTTTGTTAATCGATTGGTGGATTGCTTTCTGGGGGTAATAATGCTTCCAAAAAATATATAATAAAAATATCATCACTCAATCCACGACTGTTTGTGGGACACTGCTGTGGTTAATTGGCTGCTGTGGTTTGCCCACAAAATACCCAGTCAATCCACTTTACGTCTCCCGCTTTGAGACGTCTCGAAGACGTGATAAGGTGCTATATCAAATGCAATGATTATTATTATTAACATCTCATGATGGTTGACTTGAAACGGACTCTCACTTGTAACCACAGCAGTTGTGTGTGAGCGCTCCAAACCCTACTTCTGACGGGAAAGAAGTTGCATAATTGTGAATTGTTGTTGCGCCAAATAAAGGGGCACCAGTTCAAACCCTTCTGCAGTTTCGAAACATTTACCGCCATCCAGTTTTCTGACGAGCACAGCAGTTTCAGCATTACCCATTACCTCACCTAGTTTGCAGATATGTAGGTAGGAGCATTGGTTTCCTTCCCTAGCCTCCAGCAACACAGGCTGTGCAGGCTTGTCACGCTCAGGTTTGATTGCCCTGATTGCTATCAATTCAATCAATCACCAGTGAGAGAAAAATGCATTTGTTTGAACTGATGACTCCTGCTTTTTTTTCCCCAATGCCAGTAACTGGTGAATAGATAAAGTTCATTTGGAATAGACATCAAACCATAGCTTAATATTCTTAGAAAACTATGGTTTATCATTATTCCTCCAATATCAATACATAATAGGAATAATGATCCATGCATTTGATAGAGTGTCTTTCACATACAGATGGCATCTCAAAACAGGAGTTATTGTAAAGTGCAGCGATTTATGTATTTTGCACATGAACACAGCAATCAATTTGCACACAGCTATGTCCCAATTTGATAATGATATATCTTGGTGAATGTGTTTGTCAACCGTTTTCATTTGCATACACAGAAATAATGAAGTGACTTAGTCTGGTCTGTCATTGTGTTATCAACACCTGAGATGTTTGTGGAGCAAAGATGGTTGCCCTAATTCCTCACTCTCACACACGTTATCATAAAGAGGATCACGGATAATGATCGAGTTTCCCCACATTGAATTCTGGAATCTCTGGTCATTCTCCCATTGTCCACAATCTTTCTAACCTATTTGCCTCTGTTTCCCCCACTGCCTTCTCACTCATTTTGAAAGTCTTCAATCACTTTTTTTTAATATATTGCAATTTGTGGAAGCCAAGGATTCACCATCTTCCTTTCTTTTTCTCTCTGTACACATTCTCACTGAGCAAAATACACAGTTAATCCACTTTACAATCTGTGAAGCTCTTTGAGACATCTCAACAACAGGATAAGGCGCTATATCAAATGCAAGGATTATTATTATCATATTATAAATGGCTCTTCCCACTCTCCCTCACCCCCCACCCCAGTTTCCATCTTAATTGCTCAAGCAGTGTGATGTTACTGACCATGATTCGCAAAACATTCAATGAGCTACTCAATCGGCTAAAAATTTGAGGCGTAAATCTCTCTGCAATCAATTTGATTGCTTCTCGGTTGTTCACATAGCGAGAATGGCATATGTGTTGTGCTGCAAGGGAAAATAGGTCTTGCATGACATGCCCCTGCCACACCCTGGACAAAAGCCACATGCAATATTTTCACAAAAGCTTCTTCTCAGTAATTTGACTCAACATTCCCTTTAGATTGTTATGCCATTTCAAAGCCTTGCCTAGTTGGCATTCTAGTAATAGATTTTGCAACCACCTCTGCTTTTTCTGCAAAACCTCTACTTGTTAAAATGCCTTGCCATCCAATTCCGCTTAAGCTTTACTCACAACAGGAAGCTTTTCTGTAGTGAAGGCTAAACACATTCGTCCTCCCAATGTGAAAGGTGCTTTACAATGTAATTTTGTTGTTGTTGTAAACAATAAGGGTCGTCATGAATGTTTAACTACACCTCCAGTAACACAGCTGAATTGCACCTTTGAATAATATCTTGTCCTTTACAATCATTTACATATGTTATCAGCAAAGAAGCAATTTGACAACTTTAGAGTCACAGAGCAAATGACTGAAAGATAATCTGAAGATAATTTCTCATTCCAGTACTGGAGGTGGAAATACAAGAAATATTATGCAAATAGTGTTTTTGGTACTCTTAAAAAAATATATGGGTTATTCCCCCCCCCCCCCACGTATTTTGATATTTTTATTCAGAATGATAAGGACAAAAAGCTTCAATATAAATCAGGAGCACTTTTTTTTGCAGTATCTACAAATCTCTTCTATTGAGGGGAATGAATTCAACACCCGTTCAGCTAAAACGGTCATAGGGAGGCAAATGCAAAAGTTTATGCTGATTGATGGAGACAGGGCAGTGTCCGGATCATACAGGTAAGACAATTAACCGTCACAAGGTGAACTTTTTATCAACACAGTCTACCTAAATTCCACCCAAATATGGATTTATTTTACTTTATTAGGATTTGAGACAGTCCAGAATTTGGAAAATTCTTAAACACAGTCTAAATTTTGAAGCCAATTTTCTGTAAATAATAATTATTACGCATTATTTCAAGAACTACAGAAAGTCAACATCAAAGCTCAGAGTGCTTAACAATGGCAAAGTTCGAGGCTGAGCTGTGGGGGGGGGGGAAGGTGACCATCAGCGTGGTCGGAGAAGAAGGTCTTCAGGCGCGGCCTGAAGATGGGGAAGGAGGGGCCGAGGCAAAGGGGTTGAGGGAGGGAGTTCCAAACTTTCGGGGCGTAGTGGCTGAAGGAACGGCAGCCGATGGTGGAGCGGAGGATTCGGGGGATGAGGAGGAGGCCAGAGCCAGTAGAGCGGAGGCAGCGGGTACTCCTGTGGGGAGACAGGAGGTTAGAGAGATGGGGCGGGTTGGCAAGGAATGGAGGGATTTAAACATTAGAGTGAGGATCTTGAAATCAATCCGCTTTGTGACAGGGGTCAGTGGAGTTTGGCAAGGACTGGAGTAATCAGGGTACAAAGTTTGGTCCGGGTGAGAATGGGGACAGCGGAGTTTTGAATGAGCTGAATTTTGGGAACAGTGGAGGAGGGGAGACCAGCGAGGAGGGCGTTAGAGTCGTCCATCTGAGAGGTGACAAAGGCACGGACAAGGGTTTTGGCAGCTTTTGAGGTGAGGTACTGTCGGACACAGGCAATGTGGCGGAGGTGGAAGAAAGTGGTGCTGGTCAGGGACTGGATGTGGGGGAGGAAGGATAACTGGGTATTGAACCTGACACCTAAGTTGTGCACTGGTTCGGAGAGTTTTATGGACAGCTTGGGTAGGTTGAGGAGGTCAGAACCGTGGGAGAGAAGACGTCGGCAGGAGCCAAAGAGTATGGCTTCCGTCTTGTTGACGTTTAACTGCAGGAAATTTGTACTCATCCACCTCTTGATGTCCGACAGACACGCTGACAGCGCATAAGGGGTCTGGGGGTCACAGCTGGAGGTGGAAAAGTAGAGTTGATTGTCATCTGCATACATGGCATCATTGTATGTGGATGACATCACTGAGAGGGAGCATATAGATAAGGAAGGGGGCCAAGGATAGATCCTTGGGGTATCCCGCAGGTGACTGGGTGGAAGCGAGAAGAAAAGCCATTTGCAGAAATGTGGTGCTGGCTAGCAAGGTAGGAAGCGAGAGCGGTCCCATTGAGGTGAATAGAGGACAGGCGGTGGAGGAGGATGGCGTGATCGACTGTGTCGAACGCGGCGGAGAGGTCCAGGAGGTCAAGGAGGCAGAGGGAGCCCTGGTCACAGATAGAGAGGATGTACTGTGGGCAGGTCAGAAACCGGACTGTGGTGTGGAGGGAGAGGGGTGCGTGAAGTTGGTTGGCAACAAAGTGTTCCAGAGCTTTGGCAAGGAAGGGCAGGTTTGAGATAGGGGGGTAGTGGCCAAAGTTGGTGGGATCGAGGGTAGGTTTTTTAAGGAGTGGGGTGATGACCGCGGTTTTGAAGGGGAGTGGGACTGATCCTGGTGAACAGCATCTGCCAGTAGTGGGCAGGGGAGGGGGAGCTGGGTGATCAGCAGTTGGGTGGGGATGGGATCGAGGCAGCAGATGCTGGGAATCATTTTGGTTAACTGCAAGAGCAATACTTTGCAATTATATAGCACCTTTTGCATAGGATGTATGACGCATTAGGGAGCACCGACCAAAGGGTGAATTTCAGGGTGTTAATCAAGCTCGTTTATCAAGAGTCAATACAAAGGATGTGGACAGAAAATGATTTATGAACTTTCAATTTCTATTTAAGAGAAATCTAAGTGCAGTGACTCACATCACAATGCAATAAGATAACAACAAACTAACTAAATAACTGCGGGATGACTTCAGAATCTTGTCACAAGCATGCTTGTGACATGTTTAAATAGAACGTGTGAGATGAGACCTCTTGAAGGTTTGCAAGCCAGAATGATGGGATTGTGGAAGTCAGCCTTAATAAAATAATAATAATCCTTGCATTTGATATAGCGCTTTTCACGTCTTCTCGACGTCCCAAAGCGCTTCACAGAATATACTCTAAAGTGAATTGACTGTATATTTGTGGGCAAACGCGGCAGCCAATTGCGCACAGCAATGTCCCACAAACAGTCGTAGATTGAAAATGACCAATTTATTATTGTTTTTGTTTTGGAGGGATTATTATTAGGCTCTGTGTGGAGTAAGGAAACTTGCCCAAGGTTTCGCCCTCTGCCTGGAATTGAACTCAGGTCTCTCACTTGCAAAGCGAGTGCTCTAACCACTGAGCTACAGGACTCCACAATATGGTTGTTAACAGGGTTATGTTATTTGCTTTGGGTGGTGTTTGATAAAACACAGGTGTAGCCAACAGCAGCTCAGCTCCAAAGGAATAGTTCAATCATAATCTTAGCCAAACTGGTTTGTTCTCGCTCTGCAGGATCACATGCTTAATTGATGGCACTGTTGACAAGCAACAAAAGACTGCTCACGCAATCAATTCCATCTTTGGGGAGGGCAGCAGAAAGTGGTCTTAATACAATAATGCGGGCAATTGCAGTGGTGGATCTGGATCTAATTGTAGATCATAAGCTTTGGGTTGAACTTTTATGAGACGCACCAACATTTTCTAATTGCGAGCTTTTACTCTTATGCTCATCTAGTTTTACCTGGACTGGATCTCGGCTTGACCGCAACATCATCACTGTGCTTTCGGGTCAGGTGGTGGAAACGTTTGACAAAGAATTCAGGGAGCTGCTGCACTTCTCCAAAGTGGTCAACATGAGTCAATTGAACTTGGCTCCAGTGGAGCCTGAACCCAAGCCCGAACCCATCCAGGTACCGAGTCTCACACCAGAACAAAGTGCCGCCATAGCGAGGAAGCTTATCAACCCCAAGTACGCCCTGGTGCGGTTAAACATGGCCAACGGGGATTCTTCATCTTCTGATAAGAAGTCCGACTCCAACAAGGATAAGAATCAACAGTTGAACACAAGTAAGAAACAGACAGCTAGTGGATTACCAGAGATCCCATTCGAAGAGCCCACCATTGACCAAGCTCTTATGAACATGCCCAAAATAGACATGCTTGCCTACATGTTTAGTTTTGGGGTACAGCCTCAGGAGAACAGCGAGGATCAGAAGAGTTCAACAAACACCAAAGAAAGAGATTGTGGGCCTGTGCAAAGCAGTCAGGCACAAAAACAGGTAGAAGGAGAGGCAGATGTTCCCCGCAAAGCAACTGATAATGATACTCAGACTAAGAGAACTAACAAAAGAATGGAGAAGAATACTGGTGTCAATTTATTGACTGCACAAACATTAGAGACTCAAGAAACTAAGCATAAAGCAAATACAACAGATCATAAAGTTAAGTCAAAAATGAGAGGAATGAAAGGCTCTCTACAGCACAGAAACAAACTGAAGAGTAAAGTCTTGGACAATGACACAAGACCTGCGAAACAGACAGTGGTGTACTCATCTGCATGTAAAGAAAATGGAGAAGGGCGAGCGATTGAAACTTCGGAGGGGATAAAAGATGTAATTACTTCTACAACAGGCGAAGCAGAGGTGCCTGCAGAAAGCAACGAAACAGAAGGTGGTCAGGAGAATGGACCAGATGAAACTGAACTAGAGGAAGACTGTGTATCGAATCCTTCAACAAATTGCACTCCAGATTGGATATCAGACACCTCCCTGTCTTCTGAATCAGATGACTTCTACGAGTGTGATGATTTCAATGGCACAGTCAAAAAAGTTGCATCCGAGCATGATGGAGAACAGATAATTGGGGAGGTGAACCACTGCATCAGCCGCGGCACCTTTGAAAGCCCTTTGAACCACTCCAAGAATTTTTCCCATTCGATGAATGACATAAGAGACGGCTACAAGATAGTGTCCAAAAACGAGGCTGCCATCTTCTTACGTGAAGTAAAAGAACAGGCCAAGAAGAAGGCTCTTGATAATATGCGACACACTTTCCACCAACAACACCTTCAACGTTTTTGTGAAAAGTCAAAGGTAAGATTTTACTTATCAATTGTGTCAGATGCTGTAATCATTGTCAGACACTGGTGGACAGTGATATCAATGGCACGCCATGTGGTTTTAGCTGGTTAGACTCCAATAGTACCCCAACACACAATCTGGGGCCCCCAAGCCTTGGCTCTTGCCAAACTGCACCGAATACTTTCTAATATGCATCCATCTAGGGAGTGTGTGTGCATTCAATTCCATCAGTCTATCTCTGAAATGTCCACGTGTGGGTGGGTTAAATGGAATTCTCAGTTTGGTTTGGATACTCTTAAGCATGGTGATGGGTTTCCGCATGTATCAGACACCTGGCTGACCCCCAAAAAATCACACTTGTCAACTTGTATCTTTCTGAAACATTTACAGTATGATGTGGAAATGCAGAGATGTATCCAGTGACTAACTTATTATTTTAACAATTCAGCAGCTTACTCAAACTCAACTGTCTAAGTAATAATATCCTTGCATTTGATATAGTACCTTATCACATCTTCGAAACATCTTAAAACGCTTCACAGAATATACTGTGTATTTTGTGGGCAGCCAATTGCATACAGCTACATCCCACAAACAGTCGTAGATTGAATGACCAAATTACTTTTTTTAAAATTCTGAATGATGGGTCACTGGCTTGAGCAGAAACCATTATGTTGCAGCCATTATGTTGTGTTCTGCCTAGACAAACTCAAATGGGGGGGAGGAGGGGGACAGGTTTATACAAGTGTATATGTTAGCCACAGAATATTAATTATTACTATAAGGCAGGGATGGCCAACCTGTGGCCCTCAGGCTGAAGGGGCCCACAGGGCCATCAAGAAGCGAACATTCGCATGAGTCTAGGCATGTCCGTGTTTGATCATTGGTATGTTTTCAGTTTTTTCTTGATTGAATATTTCTTGATTTGTGGCATAAATCAAGAAATATTCAATCAAGAAAATGTATTTTCTTGACTGACCATAAAGGTTGGCCACCACTACGATAAGGCAAAAGACGTTTGGATTAAGTTCTGGAGAAAAGGAAGATGATGATAATAATAATCCTTGCAATTGATATAGCGCCTTATCACATCTTCGAGATGTCTCAAAGCGCTTCACAGAATATACTGTAAAGTGAATTTACATATTTTTGTGGGTGAAAAGCGGCAGCCAAATGCGCACAGCATTTCCCATAAAGTTTTCTTTTGTAATGTAGAACTTTCTGGAAATTAACTTTGTCTGTTTGGAGGGAGTGAGGGAGGGAGCAGTGGTTTTAAAAACATTTAGAAGACATTTGAAATGTGGACAGCAAAAAATAATAGCCAAATAGGGAGAGTGAGCAGGTTCAATTGCCAAGTCTGCTCTCCACAGTAGCACACAATCGTGAAAGCTTCTTTGCTTCTATCCAAGCCACCAATGGATTACATTTAAGAAAAACGACTCTTGAAAAATTCAAATCGAAGAAAGACTACAGCAATCATTCTTGCCATCACACCTCGTACTAAAGAGCCCAGTGCTGCGTACACAGCCGTTTGTCTCCAGATCATGTTCCTCAGAAAGCTTTTGGCATTCTCGTGATGACAAAGTAAATACAAAACTGTACTTTGTTTGCACAGAAGGTGGCTGATGCATTGCCTAAAGCAGGTTGAGTGGGACAGGGTTCCACTGTGAACATAGCAACCAATTCCTGAGTTAGCTAGCCATTTACAACAACAAATTTACATATAATGTAGCACCTATCACATTCGGAGGACATCTCAAGGTGCGATTTATATAAAATTAGAGGAATATGACGCAGAAGTGAGTGTCAATTACTCAACACAAGCCCCACACTTCCTATTCCCCTCTGGTATACTCTATGTCCTTTTCTCTCTCATGTATGCAGCAAGTTTTCCCTCAAATACATTGATACTTTTTACTTCAACCACAGCTTCTGACAGTTAGTTTCAGAAGTTCCTCTTAAACTCCCTATTAGACTATCTATTACTAGCCATGTGCATTTAGTACATTGTGTTAGGCAATGGTTTTGTTCCATCGAAGAAATTCTATTCAACAGTCAATGGGCTGATCAACTTCAACTTGTTACAGATTTTAAAAGAAATTTAATGAAAGAACATCACTGATTTTTATCAGTTTGAAATCTGTTTGAAACCCGAAAGCACTGTTGTCAAACGTGATATACTTCTCCACTGTTTAACATGCTACAGAGACTTTTTAAAAAAAAATTCCATTCAACCCTTGTTGTTGTTGTTCTTGTTGTTCAACCAAATTGTTCGCTGCTCCAGGGAAGGTTTAGGTAAAGTAGTGTCACAGAGGCTTGGACCACCACCATACGCTATAAACAGTGGAAGCTTAATTGATAAATGCTGAGTTACCTGGATACAGAGCACGGCTTATCATCCCAGGCATTACAATGAAAATCATCGGCAGCATTTTGAGGTAGCTCGCTAGGATGGAGCCTCCCTTTGCATGACTCAGATTCTTTGCAGACAGTGCCCGCTGCACAATGACCTGCAATATAAAAAGTGTGTATTTTTATACTGACTTATTTACAGGACAGAGAACGAATACAGTCCAGTGTAGTCAATGTAAATGAGGCCTGTTCTGGTGAAGGATGCAGAAATTTGCTGTTTTCCAGCCATCATTTCCTTTAATTTAATAAATTCTGTTCTAAGTTACCAACATTTGGAAGAGAGTTTGTTTTTAGTCAGCCAGGTGTCCGACACATGCACAAAGCCACCAGCATGTTTAGGATCGTCCAAAACAGATAGAAAGTTCCACATAGGCAATACCACCTACGTATGAAAATTTCCCTGCATGTAGAACAGAATGCGTATCATCCCATGACACTATTGGAAAAGAGAAAGGAGTTTCTCCCAGTGACCTGGCCAACAAATCCTCAAATAAAATTGGCCACTTACTCATTGGCTGTTTGTGGGACGCTGCTGTGCACAAATTGGCTGCTGCATTTCACCCACAAGTTACACAGTCAATCCACTTTACAGTATATCCTGTGAAGCGTTTTGAGACATCTCAATGAATTGATGAGGTGCTATATCAAATGCAAGAATTATTATTTTTATTATATTATAGGCTGGATTTCAACCTTGGTCCTCTTATGTTCACATTACCTGATCTATGCACCAGATCAGGTAATGTTCCAATGCTGACACAATGTCTACCCTGGACGCTAGTAAACCTCACTGAAGAATTTATTATTCTTAGCAAACAGACATAGCATGGGTTGGTTGGATGGAAAAAAGAAGCTGGGATGAAACATGGAGAATCCACACACATTTTTAACATTGAAACGTGGTTACTCCGTATTGTCATTCTGTTTACTGTGTTTGTTTGTTGAGCAGGTACAGTTGAAATCAAAACCTGTTGTGTGAACTGCCGATCATTTGCTTTCACATTAGTTACACAGTGACATTTGAACGAAGATACTGCCAAACCGTTCCACAGCCACTTGTTGAAACATGTTGTGTACATCTCAATTCAAGTCACTCACATACCTTTTTTCTCTCTCTCACAGAGGAATAATTTGTTCCCACTAACTTCAAAGCCACCAGCTGCCATGCTGAGGTCAAACATGAACGTTCGTAAGTTCCATGGATTAACAAGGAGCACCGATTTGGACAAAGGTAGAAAGGTGATCTCTAAATCATTTGGGCCTTCCAGCTGAAAGGTTTTACCACATGGTTCACAATTTCACCAAGATCAAGACCTTTTTAGGACATTAACCTCAACAGTAGGCACCACAGAGCTAACAACGCACAGTGGATCATCTCTATAGAAGGCTCCCCTTAGCACAACGAAGACTCTATTGGGCTCTCGTTCTCCAAGCTTTCAGCATCTCGTCATTTAAGGGTTAAGTTGCTGAGCCAAAGAGCTGCAATACTTTCAGTATCATTACAGAAGAAATGAACAAGCAACACTTGAAACACCAGCAAGTCTTGCAGTTAAACCTGTGGAGCCCCTGGTATTCGGGACTCTTAAGTATTTAATAAATGCTGCTTCTGTACTGTCCAAAAGGGGCAAAGCAATGTGATGGGAAATAAATTTACATTACCTGATCTGTGCACCAGTACCAGGTTGCCAAAATGGCTAATCCAAGAGTCATGCCAGTCCACGGAAGATCTCCTGTCACTGGATCTCTGAAGAGATGCATTGCATCAGCTCTGGGGAGGTGGCATGTTGTATTGGGAATAATCTTTGTCGGAATTGCATCTCGATATGCCCTTTCCAGGTTGTGGTATCCTCCGATCTTATTAAACGCTAGAGGAGCAACATAAAGCAATTGACTTTGTTAATGTAAATGTTAAAACCTCAGTACAGTACAGCTGCTATAATTATTTTTGGTTCGGGCTTTTTTTAATCTAAAGAGCGGACAACTGAGTCTATCAGGGTGTTGTTAGTATCTGGATCTTGTATTTGGTGATATTCCTTTGTAATGTGCAATAAATCTTGCATGTGAGGTGCCAGAATAACGTGGATACATGACTGTATTTGGAAATGCATCTCCACATTGTGATCTACACACAAGTTGGTTCCGTTCTCCCCGACAATGTTTGAGGCATCACTCACCTATAGTAAGCTTTATAAGCAGTATTGATTGGAAGCACACCAGGTTTGAACCCCAATCCGTGATCACAAGATTAGCTTGGATTAAGAAGGCCCATCTGATCTCATCCCCCACCAGAATACCCACCCCATCATCCCCCATCACACCATCAAGCCGTTTTTTAAATAAATCCAGCATGCTGGTCTCAATCACCCTTTCTGGCAACTTGGCACACTGTTCCAATCATTAATTGGATCTAGACTGGGGCATTAGTTTGGTGTTACAATAGACCTCAGCTTTCCAGGCTTCGGGGAGGTGGGAGGCGGGAACAGTCAAGGTTCCAGTTTCCGATCGGATTTGAGATCATATTTGCGTGAAGCACTGCAGAGCCAACAGTGTCTATGGAACAACTCAGCAAATAAATCAGGAAAGGAGGAAGGGAGAAAACGGACCAAGAGTAAGCCTCCGGGTCCTTCACATGTCTCACATTCTGGTTTCTAATCTCATCAAATTCTTGTCCCAAAAGAGATCTATTTAACCTTTGACATACAAATGCAAAATTGGCAAACATTTATAATTTATCTTTTTACTGCTACTGGGCTGGTTCCTTCACCTCAGACATCCCCCACTCCCCCCCAACACACACACACTCCCTTATGTAGACTTCGCATTTAGTTACCTGGAGTGAACACAATGCTCTCTCCACTTCTGCAGACATCCTAGTTGAATAAACTGTTATACAATTGCAATATTGCAAGACGTTCGCCTAGAAACTACATAGTGACTACACTTTATAGTAGATCCGAAGTGCTTGGAGACATCTCGATGATGTGATAAGGCACTATATCAAATGCAAGAATTATTTTCTTATAAAAAAATAGTGGTTCGTCTGGTCATTCTATTGTGGGCACAAATTTATTATTCAGTATAAATTCAGTTTCCCCCAATGAAGAGATTTGCTAACACAAGCCTGTGGGTGTAGCAGTGATCTCAGCTCTACCTGCAATGGTCAGCACCACGGCTCCAATAATCATGACGACTGTCTGCAGGGTATCAGTGTATATTACTGCAGCCAGGCCACCTGAAAGCATAGAGGAAAGAAATTATAGAATCATACAGCACAGAAAGAGGCCATTCGGCCCATCCTGTCTGCGCTGGCTCCTAATAGAGCAAACCAACTCACTCTCACTGACCCGCTTTCTCTCCATAGCCCTGCAATCCTGTTCTCCCCGAATACCCATCTATTCTCTCTTAAAAGTTGTTATTGAATCGGCTCCACCACCCTTTCAGGTAATGCATTCCAGATCTCAACAACTCACTGGCTGAAAATATTTTTCCTAACCTCCCCTCTGTTTCTTTCAACAACTATCTTAAATCGGTGAACAGCTGTCTTAAATCTTAAAATTTACAACTATCTTAAATGAAAATAAAATGTATTGAATGAGCATTCTCATTGCATATTATGTGAAACAAGATACCAGGAATGAGAGACCACTTATGTTGAGAGACTACAGAAGCTGGAATTGTTCTCCTTAGGGCAGAGAAGGTTCAGGGGAGATTTAATAGAGCTTCTACTGTGAAGAGCAGTGACTGTGTATTGGGCAGGTAAACGTGGCAATTTTTGCATAGCAATTGCTAACAAACCCTGTATCTAATCATGAAGTGAAACCAAGGTTCAAGCTAAGATGTGATCTCCTACCCTTTGTTTAGTGACCACATTTTGGGTCTGATTATAAACAGCCTCATCAGTGAATAACAAAGTACATAATTGTGAAATCAGTATATTCGTTGTAATAAATGGTTGATAAAATGCTTGTATCCATTGACTTCATGGGTGTAGCTAACCAATTAAGTTATATAATCAGAGACACTGCTTATCTGAGATTATAGAAAACCTACAGCATGCTATTAGCTGTATGGAATATAAATGCGAATGCGGAATTTAAATGTCAGCCTAGCTCAGTTGATATAAAGCCAAGTTGAGGATTTAAGTGGTTCAACCATCCAGCCAACTTGCAGCCATCAAAGCAACAGAAGAGATGCTGCCCTCCACCCCCACTCTCCCATCAATACAGTATTAGCCTCTGGATAAATGTGACAAAAAAGGATCAATTTAAAATACTTATAACTCATCACTGAGTTGTCTGGGTACTGTTCAACCCCAAGTCATGTCCCTGCTTCCGTCACCTTGTAGATGTTACATAAGGGTTATCTGTTGTTGATTTGAACATACAACAACAACAACTTGTATTTATATAGTACCCTTCACAAGGCGTAGTGTCTTGGAGCACTTAACAGTGGTGGAGCCGGAGAGAGAGGAGAGGTGATTGTAGCATTGTTGAAGAGGAATGTCTTTAAGGAGGAAGATTGGCAAGGAGGCAGCAGGCCAGAGGGATTGAGGCAACAACAACAAGATTCCATTTATAAAGCGCCTTTCACGTCAGGAGGACGTCCCAAGGCGCTGCACAGTTGGGTCATGACCCGAGCAGGGGGGAAATGGTCAGGGGAGGGGAGGGAAGGGAGGGAGCGAGGAGGGGGGAAATGGTCAGGGTGAGGGGAGGGAAGGGAGGGAGCGAGGAGGGGGGAAATGGTCAGGGTGAGGGGAGGGAAGGGAGGGAGCGAGGAGGAGGAAGAGAGTCGAGAGGGGAGCTGAAGGCTCGGTCAAAGAGAAAGGTTTTGAGACCGGCCTTGAAGGAGGAAAGGGAGGAGGCGGCGAAGGCACTGGGGGATGGAGTTCCAGAGCCTGGGGGCTGAGAGGCTGAAGGCCCGACCACCGATGGTAGGGCGGTTGGGGCGGGGGACGTGGAGCAGACCGGAGCCAGAGGAACGGAGGGTACGGGCAGGAAGGTAGGGGGGAGGCAGACAAGTCCAGAGTCTCAGGGCGTAGTGACTGAAAGTACGACTGTCGATGGTGAAGCAGAGAGGATGAGGCACATGCAGGAGCCCAGAGCCTGCTGAGCGAAGGGAGTGGGTGGAGGAATGGAATTTGAGCAAGTTGGAGAGATAAGGAAATACCAAGGCATGAAGTGACTTGTACACAAGCATGAAGAGCTTGAAATCGATCTGTTGCACAATAGGAAAGCAGTGCAGCCTGGCAAGGACTGGAAGGTGTGGAGCTTGGTGTGGGTGAAGATATGTTAGAGATTTGAATCAATTGGATTTGATGAGTAGTAGAGCTGGAGAGACCAACGAGGTGAGCATTGGAAAAATTGACCCGGGAAGTAACAAAGGCAATGGGTTAAGGATTTTTAAGGGCAAGAATATTGGGGAAATGTACTAGCGATGAGAAAATGTCCTGCTATGATTTGACAAGACCATCCCAGCTCAGTGCCTGCACTGTCTGCTTAAAGCTTTTCGAGACATTACCCTTTGTTAAAGCTGCTGCATAACGTAAGCTGCTGTTGTTTTATATAGGATGTATCAGAAGTCTTTACTTACAAAACATTAACAGTCATTCTTTTTATTTTCCTGGAAGAGGTGGTATTACCAAGCAATGTTATTGCTGAGTATTTTTCCAATCTCCATTTCAGTTACAGGGAAATTTGTGATTTCTAAAAGTCTGCCACAGCCCAGAACGCTTAATTGCACACGTTTGCCTGACTCAGTTAGTAGAACTCTCGCCTCCGAGTCGGAAGGTTGTGGGTCCAACCCCAATGTTGGCACTTTGGATGAGGCATTAAACCAATATCCCATCTACCTGTTCAGGTAGATGTTAAAGCTCCCGATTCAGTTCTAGTGTCCTGACCAACAATCCCCCAAATAAAATTGATCATTCACTTCATGGCTATTTGAGGGACTTTGCGATATGGAAATTGGCTACTGTTCTCGCCCACACAGTCAGTTGTAACATAACATGTAGGAGCAGGAGTAGGACATTCGGCCCTTCGAGCCTGCCCCGCCATTCAATCATTGCTGATCTTCTCATCTAACTCCAGCTAATAACCTGACCCTGCCTTATCCCCATATCCCTTAATCCCTTTTGCAATAAGAAATCTATCTATCTCAGTCTTGAATATGTTCAAGGATTGAGCGTCAACAGCACTTTGGGGTAGTGAGTTCCATACAGTCACCACTGTGACGAAGTTCTTTGAGTGAAGAAGTTCTTCCTCAACTCAGTTCGAAAGGGCTGCCTCTGATTTTAAGGTTGTGACCCCTGGTTTTAGTTTCTCCAACCGGGGAAACAATCTCCCACTATCTACTCTATCATGGCCTTTGATGATCTTATAGGTTTTGTAAGATCCCCTCTAATTATTCTATTTCACAGAGAATATAGGTCCAAATTGGTCAGCCTATCCTCAAAACTCATCCCCTCCATCCCTGGTACTAACCGAGTAAATCTACGCTGCACCCCCTCCAAAGCAAGTACATCCTTCCTTAAATAAGGAGACCAAAACTGCACACAGTATTCCAGGTGTGGACTCACCAGGGCCCTATACAGTTGCACACGACTTCCCTACTCTTATACTCTAATCCTTTCATAATGAATGCTAACATCCCGTTCGCCTTCCTAATTGCTGCTGCACCTGCAGACTAACTTTCTGTGATTGGTGTACAAGGACACCCAAGTCCCCTTGTAGTCGAGAACCTACAACTGACTGGTTTAAATAAGCTTCAAAAAAGCTTGGTTTAATCAATAAACCAAGATGCTATTGATAAGAATCATAATCCTTGCAATTGATTAACGCCTTATCACATTGTCGAGAATATTGGGGAAAAATAGTAAAGCGATGAAGCACTTCATAGGATATAATGCAAAGTGGACTGACTGTGTATTTTGTGGGTAAAAACAGGTAGTTAGTGAAACAGCATAAGTTTTAATGGTTATCACACATACACATTCCTAGTTCAATTTTTTAGATTTGCATAATATATTTAGAGTCCCTAAATCTTGGAATGTGAAAACAACATGCCTCCAATTTATTTTCCAAGGAAAGCAAATTCGGTATTATCTTTCTTGTGGTTTACTCTAACTATCATCTCTGCTCATTAAATTCTTAGCTACAGAGGCAGATTATTTTTTTGCCAGCTTTAGAAATCTCTCAATCAGATGAGATGTCTAAATTCTGTACAACTCTCTAAAGAAAAACTGAATTTGACAGAGATGGAATGAACATGGAGGGGGATGGATATAAGGACTCTGTGACACCTAATAATAATCCCTCCAAAACCAAAAACAATAATAAATTGGTCACTTTCAATCCACGACTGTTTGTGGGACATTGCTGTGCGCAATTGGCTGCCGCGTTCGCCCACAAATATACAGTCAATTCACTTTACAGTGTGTTCTGTGAAGCGCTTTGGGACGTCCTCCCGACATGAAAAGCGCTATATCAAATGCAAGGATTATTATTATTATTAAGACACATTTCATCATAATACATGCCAAAGTCTACAGTACAGACCATTTTTGTGGTGTCAACAGTTCCACTTTGTTGTAGTAAAAGTGGGAACCCGTTTCTTTGAGTGAAACATTCTTTAATTTTAGCTGTTGCTGATTTCAGCGATACATTTCTGCCTCTGTCTCTTGGAGCATCAATGTAGTTAACAGCAACTCCTCTCATCAGTCGTGTCTCTCAATTTAGCACAGGAGAGATTCTACTCTCATTACAGACCTTTTACCATGTCCCAGCTTTGAGGAGCCTTTGTGATGCAGGGAGGAACACTTTGGAACCAAGCTGCTACTGATAACAGTGTTTCACTCTAAACATTTTAATATTTATGACACATATAAGTCACCAGTTCACAATTTCAGCGCCTAATTTCTATGCTGCTGAATCTTTCAGCTGGAGCCATCTGGAGAGAGGTGACAATTACTCAGAAAGCAAAGCAAGTTTCTCTGCATTCAAGAGGAGGTGGATGCACTGCTCCTGAGCGTTGGCAGGTCCGTTCATTTTCTCTAAAGAGTGCAGAGAGAAAGACAAACAAAGAGCAAACATTTCAGACCACTGTATGTGGTACGCTTGGGCGTAGTGAACCGTCTCCACATACAGAGTCATAGAATCATACAGCACAAAAAGAGGCCATTCGGCCCATCGAGTCTGTGCTGGCTCTTTGAATAGAGCAATGTAATGTCAGTCCCACTCCCCGGCCCTTTCCCCATAACCTGCAAACCCGTCCTCCTCAAATACCCGTCCACCGCGTTTTTAAAAGTAGTTATTGAATCGGCCTCGACCGCCCTTTCAGGCAATGGGTTCCAGATTCGAACAACTCGCTGCATGAAAACATTTCTTCTCACCTCCCCTCGGCTTCTTTTAGAGACTATTTTGAATCTGTGACCTCGAGTCACCGACACACCCACCAGTGGGAACAGTTTTTCCCTTTCTAACCTATCAAATCCCCTCATAATTTTGAAGACCTCTATCAGGTTCTCCTCGTAACCTTCTCTGCTCCAATGAGAATAATCCCGGCCTCTCTCGCCTTTCCTCATAATCAAGGTCCCTCATTCCTGGTCCCATCCTCGTAAATCTCCTCTGCGCCCTTTCCATTGCCTTCACATCCTTCCTATAGTGTGGTGTCCAGAACTGGGCGCAGTATTCTAACTGAGGCCAAACCAGTATTTTATATGGGTTAATCATCACCTCCTGACTCTTGTACTCTATGCCCCTATTTATAAAGCCCAGTATCCCATTTGCCCTTTTTACAGCCTTATCTACCTGTCCTGCCACCTTCAAGGCTTCATTTACCTGCAACCCCAGGTCTCTCGGTCCTTTACCCCCTTTAAGATTGTATTACCGCCTATATTGCCTCCACTCATTCTTTCTACCAAAATGCATTACTTCGCATTTCTCCACATTGATACTCGTCTGCCATGTGTCGCCCATTTTACCATTCTGTCTATGTCTTCCTGCAGTTGACTGCTATCCTTCTCACTGTTTACCCCCTTCCCTAACTTTGTGTCATCCTCAAACTTGGAAATGGTACTTGCTATACCCAAGTCCAGATCATTTATGTATATTAAGAAGAGCAGTGGTCCTAATACCGATCCCTGGGGGACACCACTGTACACTTCCCTCCAGTCAGAAAAGCAGCCGTTCACCACAACTCTCTGCTTTCTGTCTCCCAGTGAGTTCTGGATCCGCTGCCACTGTCCCTTTTATACCGTGGGCTTCTATCTTTCTTACAAGTCTTTCATGTGGCACTTTGTCAAATATCTTTTGAAAGTCCATATAAACTACATCAACTGCACTGCCTTTATCCACCCTCCGTTACCTCATCAAAAAATTCTATTAGATTTGTTAGACAAGATTTGCCTTTAACAAATCGGTGTTGGCTGTCCCTAATTAACCCATATTCTTCTAAGTGAAGATTTATTCTGTCCCGGATTATAGTCTCCAGGAGTTTCCCCACTCCTGATGTTTGGCTGACTGGCCTGGAGTTCCCAGGTTTGTCCTTCTGTCCCTTTTTGTACAGGAGAGTCACATTGGCCACTCTCCAGTCCTCAGGCACCACTCCTGTGTCCAACGAAGATTGAAAAATTGTAGCCAAAGCCTCCGCTATTTGTACCCGTCCCTCCCATAGTAACCTCGGCTGCATCCCGTCTGGACCGTATCACCTTCAGCCCAGTCAACCTTTTCAGTACTTTCTCTCTGTTTATACTTATCCTATCCATTTCCTCTGCCCTCTCCTCCAATACTGCGGCATTTGGTGCATCCACTTCTTTTGTGAAGACAGAGGCAAAGTACTCATTCAGCACATCAGCCGTGCCCTCTGCCTCCACAATAAGATTTCCCCCTTGGTCCTTAAATGGCCCCACCCTACCTTTGACTAACCTTTTTTCCTTGATATGTTTGTAAATTATTTTAGAATTCCCTTTAATGTTACCCTCTAACCTTTCTCCGTATAATCTTTTAGCCTCTTATTTCCTTTTTCAAACCTCTTCTGCACTTCCTATATTCTATTTGGTTGTCTTCTGTATCTTGGGTTTGACATTTGTCATACACCTCCTTTTTCTGCTTCATTCCAGATACAAGTACCTTCGTCATCCAGGGAGGTTTGGATACCCTACATACATACCTTTTGTGGGAATGTATTTATTCTGTCCCCGAGCTATCTCATCCTTGAAGACTTCCCACTGCTCTTTAGTTGTTTTACCTTAGATGGTTCCTTGTCTCTTTCTATATGCACTCTGAATCTAATGATGTTGTGATCACTATTTCCCAGATGCTCTCCACTTGCCCTACTTCATTCCCCAGAACTAGATCTAGCACTGCTTCCTTCCTTGTTGGGCTGGAAATGAACTGATCAAGAAAGTTGTCCTGTATGCATTTTAGGAACATTTCTAAGTGAAGATTTATTCTGTCCTGGATTATAGTCCCCTTCCTTGCCCTTTGCTCTGCTGTTAGAGTGTTAGATGCCTGGAATTATCCTGGAGCCTGAAATTCACAAAGTAGATTCACACTTAGCTTTTCTGTTTAAAATATCTGTAAGCTTTGATGGCCAGATTGGACCGTATCCAATAAAACATTTTAATCAATTAGGCTCAGGTATACTGTCTGTATTTGCCACTCTGTAATTTATGGGCAATACAACTCGTGATGAGTTAGAAATAATCCTCAGCAAGGCAGTCCAGTTGCACATTTACAGCAGTAATCCCAGAGTTGGATTTTAATAATTTCTTTTCACATACATGTTGTAAAGATAATTGAATACAATTTATTTGGGTGTCATTCTCCTTATATTGTATTTTGTTAATTAGCAGTTAGTTATGTGAATGATGTCTGTCCTTGTACATGCTAATGAGTTGCTAACGTACAAGATCACCAACTCGTTGCTTCCTTAATCAATCAATCTGCACTTGAGACAACATCTTTCAATTTAGGAGCATATCTCAAAGCACTTCACAGGATACACCTTAAAATGTAGTGACTGTGTACTTTGTAGGCAAATGCATCAGCCAATCTGTGCACAGCAATGACCCCAAAACAAACGTGAAGTGATGACCTATTTTATCTGCAAATAGGTCATTCGCCTTTTGTTTATTTTATCTGGAAGTTTGTTGGAAAGGACATTGGGAGAAATTCTTTTTTCAGTAGTTCCATGGGATCTTGGCGGGAAAGGTAGTGGTGGAGGCGGTCAATGTTAATGAGGTGAGTGAAAGCTGAGCCTAGTATGATGTGAAAGACCGTGGGAGTCAAACAAGATACAAACAAAATAAACAGGACCACAGTGTTAGAACACCTGCTATAACTTGGATTCGCTTATAAGGCAATTGCGTTTTGGACCTCAACATTTTCTTACCTAAAATTTTGAATTCCATTGTCAACTTTTGGGTCGTCAGTTTGCCACTATCGTCACTTCCTGCACTCTGCACATGGTGAGCAGCGAGCACTGCTGTTGTCTTTACAAAGGAAGTCTTGTCAGCAGCATTTCCTGCACATGACAACCTGGGACGTCTACCGTGTTATCATGACTCTTTATAATATCACCTGGTCTTTATAACACTTTTTATAAACACCACTCTACCTCTGCGACCTCCTAAACCCCTACAAACCCGCTCATTCCCTCCGCTCAGCCGGCTCTGGTTGCTCCACGACCCTGACCCACCCGCCCCACCATTGGCGGGAGAGCCTTCAGCCACTCTGCCCCCAACCTCTGGAATTCTATCCCCAGTCACTCCGCCTCGTCCCCTCCTTAGCTTCCTTCAAGTGCCACTTCCTGACCCTCCCCTCCCAACCCCAGCTCGGGTCTGAAATGCTATACTCTGTCCAGCGCCTCGGGATGTCCTCCCGACGTGAAAGGTGCGTGGAGTCCAGTAGCTCAGTGGTTAGAGCACTCGCTTTGCAAGCGAGAGACCTGAGTTCAATTCCAGGCAGCTTAGGGCGAAACCTTGGGCAAGTTTCCTTACTCCACACAGAGCCCAATAATAATCCCTCCAAAACCAAAAATAATAATAAATTGGTCATTTTCAATCCATGACTGTTTGTGGAACATTGCTGTTCCATTGGCTGCCGCATTCGCCCACAAATATACAGTCAATTCACTTTATAGTGGGTTCTGTGAAGCACTTTGGGATGTCCTCCCGACGTGAAAAGCGCTATAGCAAATGCAAGGATTATTATTTTTATTATTATACTAATGTTGTTGTTGGTAGTCAAACACGTTATAAGAGTTGCTCGGTACTGAATCAGGCAACAATGTCATTGTGTTAGTGTTTATGAGGAAATGGAGAGAGGGAAAGAATATTAAGTATCTTTACAGAGAGTAAGATGTGGATAGAAATGGCCAACTATAAATTTCGCTTCGTCTCCCAGCAATGCATCCATTTCTGATTTAGCACCAACCAATCTTCCACAACTATATCTGACCTGAATTTGACTGTCCCCACCCCAATAGGCGTCTCCTAAGCTCAGTGCCAAGACATCTACAATATATCTTCCAAGACAAAGGAACAGTCATGTATCCCTTACCACCTCCTGAGATATACAACACCAATTAACAGAAAGAAAATCAAAAGTTTCACTGGTTCAAAACATATTAAAATAGATAATAGGAATCTCTCCCCAGTCAAGTCATTTGACAATAATTGTAGCTCCAGACCTCAGATTGCAGCTAGTTACTTGGTTCAACATTCAAAACACAAGTCTGAGTGAAAGCATTATTTTCTATTCTTTATAAATAGCCACTGTAAGGTTACCATGGAAACATGCCTCTATATTAATGTGTAATGTTAATCTCCATGAAATAATAATCCCAGAGGGACCTCAACCCACCTTTTACAGCTTTGATTGGGTTACATAGCAGGACCCACACTTTATGTGGATGAAATCAACCAGAGACTTTAAACTGTCTCAGACATATCTCTATCATGAGCAGCGCCCATTGGTAACACAAGCCTGATGTTATATGGCGTGTTGTATGACATTACCTGCTATGGTGTAGAGGGCTGTCACAACCAGCATCAGCACTGTAGAGAGATAGAGATTCCATCCAAGGCAAACCTGCACAAACAAGGCTCCCGAGTACAGGTCTGTCTAAGGAGGCAAACAAGTGACATGTTAACATTCTGTTTTGCATGTAGCATAAACATCCTGTGACGGGCTTTGAGATGCTCTCCTGCAACCAGAAATGAAGCTGTTACTTTTTTTTATATAACAGCATAAATGCCAAAGGTACAAGTTAATGTAACCAGAAACGATCAAACCCCAGCAATGCACAACATTGAAGAGGAACGTCAATCAGGGAGAAATGAAAATACTCCACTCCCTAATCTACTCTTGTGAAATTACACATAAATGATAAAAGGAACATTCCTCAAGCCATATGAAAAAAGTGGCAAATTCATGACTGGACTTGATCTGCTGAGCAAATACTTCAGCGATGATTCAGCGACAGACTTTGCAATCAAACTTTGTGCTTTAAGGATTCACATTACCCTCATTGGCACGGACTAACTGGCCCAAATGTCTCCGTGCTTTAACATTCTATTTAGTTCTATTCTCCTTGTGGGAGGGAGATAAGTGGGGTCTCCTTGGATCTGAACTGGTTCCAAGGTGGCATGCCTGGCAGCAGAATGTCAGAATTGAACCAGCCCTCTGTGGCAGTTTCAGTAGTCTGGTTCTTGAGCCAGGTGGATCCACAGTATTCCAGGCCACTGCTGATGACAGCACAGCCAGCCTAGCTCATCAGCAGCAGTTGGAAGAGCAGACCAGTCACTGGGGGCAGGGAGTCATCCTGCTAAGCTCCTGTTAACCCGGCAAGCCAAAGTAGGGTGGTCTTAGCTGGACAAGCAGCAGGAAAGCTTGGCAAGCTATGTGGTTTTAGCTAGTTAGACTCCAGCAGTACCCCAACCACACACTGGGGTCCCTTACTTTTGGCACTTGCCAATCTGTGCTTCAATATTTTCTGGGATTAAGTAAGCAGGATGTGTCCCTCCAGAGAGAGAGAGAGAGAGTGCGCATTCCATTCCATCAATCTATCTCTGGGATTTCCATGTGTAGGTGGGATACATGGAAATCTCAGCTTGGTTTGGATACTCTTAAGCACGGTGATGGGTTTTTGCATGTGTCAGACACGTGGCTGTGTTAAACAAAAAATGTTCAAGTCTACATCATTCTAACACAGTTCCCTTCAGAGCAGAGTTCTTTGCCTGGTACAATAGAACCCTGATTATGAACAACAACAAATGACATTTGTATAGCACCTTTCACATCAGCAGGACGTCTCAACTTGCTGTCCTGTGATAGAACAGAACACGACTTTGAGAATTCAGTTTTTGGTAATTGGTAAATATCGAACTCTGCCCATGACCGGACACTGACCTCTCTATAACCACAATCCAACTTCAAGGGAACACAGAAAGGAGGCTTTTCAGCCTATCAAATTTGTGCTGCTGCTAATCTGTGTTGCTACATCCCCACTTTCATTAACTAATCCCAGTTAGGAGATAAGATCGGTGTCCAGATAGAGTTCAGGTGGGACAGAGGAATAATATCCGGTATTTGCAGGACCTAACATCTGACAATACCTTTTGCGAAACTCTGCAATTTAGAGTAGTTAACTTATGTTAAATGCGTCGGGAGCTGGGGAGGGACCCGTGCGTATACTGCAAAGAATACAAACAAGGATGGGTCGTGTTTTGCTTTGTCGGTTACTATGCAAACTTAGAGCTATACTTAGAGCCATACACCAATGTGGATGCATCCATCACATACCACAAATGTTCAATCACACTGCATTTTGAAGTGTGGTATTAGTTTTGTTCATCTCAGACATGAATTATAATCCACAATTACTTGCAATAGAGTATTGATCACTGCAGAGCATTAGGGGGTGTTGTGTATGTTATTTGTCCATTTTACAACGGAGACATACCTTTCCTCTTTCCACAGTGCTAAAGTGGAGTCTGGCATCTCTCTAGTCAGAGAAACCACAGGTAAAACTCCCACGTTAACAACAACTCGCATTTATACAGCGCCATTCACATGGGGAGCACCTCAAAGAGCTTAACAATGGGCGGAGCTTGACGCTGATCTGGAGAGAGAGGGGAGGTAACTGTAGACACGGTGAGAAAGGAAGAATGAGGCAAGGAGGAAGGATTGAGGCAGAGATCCAGAGTAATCCTGGTCCTCACCTACAAAGCCCTCAATGGTCTTGCCCCACATTATCTCTGTGACCTTCTAACCCCCTACCAACCCGCCCGTTCCCTCCGCTCAAGCCTGTTCCATGTCCCCTGACCCACCCGCCCCACCATTGACGGGAGAGCCTTCAGCCACTCTGCCTTCAACCTCTGGAACTCCATCCCCCAATCACTCCGCCTCGCCCCCTCCTTAGCCTCCTTCTAGTCCCGCCTCAAAACCCTCCTCTTCGACCATGCCATCGGCCATCTCCCTTCCCCTCTCCCCAGCTTGGGTCTGAAATGCTGTACACTGTCCAGCACCTTGGGACATTCTCCCGATGTGAAAAGCGCTATACAAATGTAATCTTGTTGCTGTATCGGAGGCGTAGTGGCTGAAAGTACGGCCGCCGATGATAAACCAGAGGGAATGAAGGATGCGTAGAAGGCTGGAGTCAGATGAGTGAAGTGGGGCAGTGGAGTGGGGTGTAAGCAGGAAACGTGAATACTCGATACATCTAAAACGATGTTCATTAAAAGCTGCTCTCACTGCTGTCTTGTGTGCTGTAATCTAATGTACAGTATTCAACATGTTTGAGAGTAACATGTAGTCAAATGAGACTACAATAGATGATGAAAGGCTCACCACATGTACTGGATGACAAACCCGGTTTATTTGAAGTATCTACGACTGTAGGGTTTGCCCCTTGAAATGCTTGGGTGTGCTCAGCTTAAACCAATATTAATTAAAAGTTAAAGTACTTAAAAAATGCTTATGAAACCCCACCCCCAACCCACAGCAATTTGGCAGATCAGGGAGGGGGAGTAAATGTGTTCTCCTGTGCTGGAGGCTGAGAGAATTGGATGAGTCAAGGTAGCATTGCCTGGACAGGATAAAATGTAGTACCTCTGATCTCATGTCAATAACTCCAGCCAAGAAAGATGGATTTGGTGCTTATTATTAAAGCTAATTGTGTCTCTAAATTCTGCCTTGTCATTAAAACGTCCCCTTAAGCCTTTCAGGTGTTACATTCTGTGTTGCATTACCCAATTACAAAGATCAATTGCCAGCACTTCCGTCTCAGATTGTGGGATCAGTACTTTGATCCCACAGCCCTGGCTGATGCTGCATTTTTGCAGGTACCATCCTTCAGATAAGACTGCCACTTTCACCTACAAATACACAGTCACTACTGATCTATTTACTTACAGTAAATCCTGTGAAGCACTTGGAGATGTTCAATGTTATAGGTGTGGTAAAAAATACTAGGTTCACCATCTTGCACTCTGAGCTAGTATCTTAACTAGAACTAACTTATGCTGCCTACAGATGCTGATCAAGGAATTTGGAAGCTGGTTTTTGAGCAATATTTTCCTGTGTTTGCTGAGTGTGATTTAGTGTGGTGCATTATGCCGGCTAATCTGGATAAGGTGCCTGGGATGCCAGAAAGCCTCTTGGAAAGCACAGCATAATTAAGGCTGTGCCTTAGGCCACTCATACACGAGATTGGAAAGTAAGAGAGTGCTTACAGATATCTTCGTAAATACAGACAGCAGCAGCGACAAGGCAGATAAATAAATCCGGATCCTTTGCCCTCCAAATCGACGCTGAAAGTACTCAGGCATGGTCACGATCTGCAACAGGATATATGGGGAGAAACATCAGCCCTTAAAAACAACCAATTCTGTCAAACGCTTTTATAATCATTAAATAAAATGAATGACTCCAAAGGCAGGTCAGATGGTAACTGTACCTACCCCTGACGATATATACACAGGTACAAATACCCAAGCCAAAGCGAGCAGGACATAGGTGGCCTGTGGAGACAGCAAAAGAGTAAGTGCTTCACTGGTGCATCTTATTACTGTTCAGCTGCAACATCAATGATATGCTTATTGAATCAATGCACACAAATGTGCAGGCTTCATTTTACCTCTCAACATAGCATTTAGCGATTTCTTATTCGAGCCAGAATTCTGGCTTCAGCCCTCTCTGATAACCATGTGCGTTAATTACCTTCTGTGTAAAGAAATACTTCACAAGACGTGTTCAGATGAAGAAGTCCCTTCGGCCCTTTGGATCTCATCCTTCAAGGACACCCACCTTACCGTCCTCCCATTTCCTAGCCACAGCTACCTTTCCTGGCAATCTGTTTCAGTCGTTAATTACCCTCTGAGTAAAGAAAAACATCCTCTTGTCTGTCCTGAAATTACCCTTTACAAACTCTTAAACATGTGTGCATACTAAAGTAATGCACTGGGTTTACTTTTTCAATTCCATTTAAACTTTAATACACCTCTATCAGATCCCCTCTGAGAAATCTTCCTCAAAACTAAAGAGCTGTAAGGTTGTGCAGTGATGTTTCAATGTTCTTACATTCCACTCAAATCCAGCCACAGCGATTCCTCCTGCTGCCCCGGTACCAGCCAGTCCAATAAAGAGACCCGAGCCCTCACTGCTGGCAAAGAGGGAAGCCCCAATCTGCAACCAAAACATGACAAGTTGAGCTCGGGACCAAGATCCTTAACAATAATAATCCTCAATAAAATGCTTATGCGGAGTCCTGTAACTTATTTGTTAGAGCACTCATCTCACAAGCGAGAGGACCCGGGTTCGATTCCTGGGCGGGGCGAAACCTTATGCAAGTTTCCTTACTCCACATGCCTCTTTTTATCCAGCAGTAAGTAGGTCTGATTGTGGGACACTGCTGTGCATATTTGGCGGCCGCTTTTCACCCACAAAAATATGTAAATTCACTTTACAGTATATTCTGTGAAGCACTTTGAGACGTCCAGAAGACATGATAAGGCACTATATCAAATGCAAGGATTATTATATTTATTATTATTAGCTTATCCCTCAGTGCTGTGTTGTGTCCTAACCTTCAACAACATGATAAGGCATTATTTCAAATGCAAGGTTTATTATTCTGGGAATTACAAGTCTTCCAGAAATGGACGGTGAATGCCCGGTATTGACTCAACACCTGTATGCAATACAAAGGAAGGGATTTCCCTTTGCAGTTTAGTTTGAAAACTCCTGTCGAACAGTTCTCCAGATCGATTGAACATTCACATCACGGCTGTTTGTACAACATTGCTGAGTGCAAATTGGCTACTGCTTTTGCCCCCAAAATACAATCATTACAGCAATTCCCTGTCAAGCACTTTGAGATATTTCTCCATTATAAGTGCTATATCAAATGCCAAGATTATTATTCCAATGCATTCAATTTGGTTACATTTAGCTGAGCAAGAATATCTCAGCTCACTATTTTTGCAGGCAGGTCCGTATGACTATTGCCAGCCTCTGTCTAACGCTTACAACCAGGGAATGTACATCAACAGAAACATTTAGACAATGAAATGAATGCATTTCCCTTGGTGAGACCACTTTTGACCTAACAGAACCATAAACTAACTCCTCCGGAAAGTTCCATGGTTCAGCTGGTTGCACCACTATTGATTCAATGCTCCATTTCTCATTAACTGGTATCTCTTCTTACATCCAGTGTCTCAGGACATCCTCCTGACGTGAAAGGCGCTATACAAATGTAATTTGGTATTGTATCCTCGCAGAGCTGTAGGGAAGAATTGTCCCACACGCCCTCGGAGGTCACCACGCCTCAGGAAAGAGAGAGTGCGTACTCCATTCTGGACAAATGGAAATTTCCACACTTATGCTGTTCTATGTTTTCAACATACTTTCTGCTGTAAAATGCTTGCAATCCTGTGGTTTACACTTGAAGGAATAAATATGATTAAAGCAAGTGTCCAAGCAAGACAGAGTAAATCGTTACTTACAGGCCACCATGCCATATCTCTGCCTGCCAGAAAGTAGCCACTTAGAGTGTTCCTGCTGACTCTGCAAGAGGACTGTAAAGAGAGAACACACGTGAACGTTTGGCTACGGAACTCCTCTCTCTGGATGGAAGGTTTGGAGGAAATTGTTTAAGTAAACACTTCAAAGTACAATGTTTCATTCTTTCCACACTAATTTCCCAGAATTATAATAATAACTTTAACATCCACCTGAACAGGCCTCGGTTTAATACCTCATCTGAAGAATGGCACTTCTGACATTGCAAGTGAGAGACCTGAGTTCAATTCCAGGCAGAGGGCGAAACCTTGGGCAAGTTTCCTTACTCCACACAGAGCCTAATAATAATCCCTCCAAAACCAAAAACAATAATAAATTGGTCATTTTCAATCTACGACTGTTTGTGGGACATTGCTGTGCGCAATTGGCTGCCGCATTCGCCCACAAATATACAGTCAATTCACTTTACAGTGTGTTCTGTGAAGCGCTTTGGGACGTCCTCCCGACGTGAAAAGTGCTATATCAAATGCAAGGATTATTATTATTATTATTGCAGCACTCCCCAAGCACTGCACTGGAATGTTAGCCTAGATTGTGAGCTCAAAGTCCTGACATGGGATTTGTACCCTCAATTTTCAAAATGAAAGGCAACAGCGCTAGTAACTGAACCAGGCTAAGACCGTAACTCACCCTGTGAGTCTGCACAAGGCATGGTTATATTTTAAGCTTCACATCTTGCAATATGCAACTTCTCCACTAGAGCTTATTAGAACAGGGCTGTATTTGTGAAATAAAGCACAATATACACAATTTTGAAATGATAAAAAGCTAATTTTTGCTCAAGATCTTTTTTACAAATTGAAACGTGCTCCTGGCATGTTTGGAACAAGCCTGACTTTATTGTATGGGCAGGATCGACCTCAAATGTTAACTCACTTTCCTCTCTCCATAGATGCAGCCTGAGAAGAGACAGGGGTTCTGCTTCAGGTAGATGCTCTTTAAATACACACACAAAAAATTATCTTCTCGATCATAAGGGCAGGCGCATTTGGCTTTAAACTAATACAGTCGTAAATAAATGAACATTTATTGACAATTTATTAGATTGCTTGAGCCAGAAATTAATTGGGAAGCTTCCCCCTCACTCCACGGTACTGAACTCCAGGCACACAAATAAAATTGGTTATTCACTTCACGGCTATTTATGGAATATTGCTGTGTGGAAACTGGCTGCCATCTATAAAATACAGTCAGTAAACTATATAGTATATCCTGTGGAAGAACTTTGATATGTCTTAACATCATAAGGCGCAAGTATTATATTGTACTACTGTATCTCACCTTGTTCCTTTCTCATCTGCCTGCTGTACGACCTCCCTCTGTGGGTTGTATCTCTTATTACAGCAGTGCAGAACACTACAGTCTACCAAATTGCTCCAGCTACACTGACGGGCTTTAAAAACTATGAACTTGTTTTGGAGCCCAGAGTTATGCTCCATCCTGTCCAGTACTCGGACAAATCACTCACACATGCTAGTAATGTCCTCTGAAACTAGTAAAATTAGATATTAATATAATACTTGCATTAATTTATCAGTGCAATAACAACCTGTGCTAACAGTAACAGCTACTTGCACTTAGGGGGACGTCTCGAAGCATTTTAAAAGACAGAGTAGCAGCCCGAGCTGGGTGAGAGTTGGGGAGCAGAAGGGACTGAAGGTGCAGGCAGAGAGATAGAATTTTAAGGGGGTTTGAAAGCAGAGAGGGAGGTAAAAGGTAAGCAATTGTTGGACTAATGATAACTTGATAAACATCAAAACCAAATGTTTGCTTTCCACTGCAGCAAGTAAGTGATATGCTCACTTTCTGCCCACCTCAGGGAGATATATTTCCACTAATTTTAACACTTAAAGCCCATTTCTGTCCAGGAGAGCCAAATATCAAAACAAACAATTCAAGCCGACTTTAGAAGAGAATTGCACGAGTGCCATTTATAAATAGTTAATTTGACGTGCATTTGCCGGACAGACATAAAATATACACTTAGTACGCTGTACAATCAATCCACTTTACAATATATTCTGTGAAGCACTTTGAGACGTCTCAATGATGTGATAAGGCGCTATATCAAATGCAAAGATTATTATTATCATTAATTTGCACAAACGTGAGCTGAATTTAAATATTGGTCAGGCTACTGGTGCATTTGATTGTTTCTGAAGTACGTTTTACAAACACTCGTTAAATAAGTGCCACCTTTCTGAATTTTACCAATTAATTTTTATCATGCAATTCCAAAAATTGCTATGCAATTCCTGTGAGAAAAACACGCTTCCCGGTGGATGCATTTGGCCAATCGCAGACTAAACCCAGCATATTACGCACAGATCCTGACCCCCATTAGTTGATCGACTGGGATTCTACCAATAGGGCATTGGGTTTAAATGGTCAATCGAAAACCACAGTTTGTAGAAAACCTGGAACAAGCGTGAGCGATTCTGTCCCGTAAAGTAAACCATTAAAAATGAGGCAAAGTTAAATGAACACTTACCCATATTCCTACAAAAACATTCAGCACAAAATAAACCACGATTACTATAACATCAGAAATACTAAAGGATTGTGTATAGAGGGAATAGCCACCAGTTGCGTTGGCTTCCATTGTTCCTCATACAGCTCAACATACTGAAGCAAACGCACAGTGATCTTCTATGAATTTTGATTGGGAAGATGAGGTAACTGATTAACATAGGAAATCGAACATTAATCAAATTTAACACATCAACTCAATGAGCCATTGAGGTGCAGATTGGTGCAATCCCATGGCCCGTCTATGTTTGCTTTCCAATTATATAAGACAACCTTTTAATCACAAATGACAGGGATCCCTGTAAATCACACAGATGTGCATCACTCGAGCCCCAAAACAAGTCTGCTTCTTATATTTTGTCACGCCAGCTTCTAAAAGAATCAAATTAAATATTAACTAGGAAGAAAAGTTAATCTTTTTCCCTACGTATGTCCTATTATAGGTTGAAAAGAGTTGTTCATTAGGAATTTTTTGCTGCAATAACACATTTTTGAACACAAATCTAACATTACACTGTAACATGGAATCATGTCTTAATCATACAATCAACAACAACAACAAAATTACATTGATAGAGCGCCTTTCATGTTGGGAGACGTCCCAAAGTGCTGAACAGTCAGGTGTGGGGGCCTGAGCATGGGGGAGGGGGGTTGATGTAGGGATGAGGGAAGGCAGAGAGGTGGAGGGAGACCAAAGGCACAGTCGAAGAGAAAGGTCTTGAGACCGACCTTGAAGGATGCGAGGGAGGAAGCGAGGTGAAGGGACCGTGGGATGGAGTTCCAGAGTGTGGGGGCAGAGAGGCTGAAAGCCCGGCCACCGATGGTAGGACGGGTTGGGCGGGAGACATGGAGTAGGCGGGAGCCCGAAGTCAGAGAGGTAGGAAGGGGCGAGGCCATGGATGGCCTTAAAGGTGAGGACGAGGATTTTGAACTCGATCCTCTGAGGGATAGTGAGCCAGTGGAGTCGGACGAGGGTGGGAGTGATGGGGTCACAGAGCCTGGTGTGTGAGAGTACACGAACTGCAGAGTTTTGGATGATCTGCAGCTTGTGAAGGGAAGAGTTGGGAAGGCCGATGAGGAGGGAGTTCCCGTAATCGAGCCTTGAGGTGACGAATGTGTGGGTGAGGGTTTGGGCAGCCTGAGGGGTGAGGCAGTGGCGGAGTCTGGCAATGTTGCAGAGGTGGTGGTAGGTAGTGCCGGTCATGGTGCGGATGTGGGGGAGAAGGGACAGTTCAGGGTCAAACAAGACCCCCAGGTTCCTGACTGGCTCAGTGAGGTTGTGTGTACAGCCGTGGAGGCTGATGCTGCCAACGTCCGAGGTGCGGAGACGCTGGTGTGAGCCAATCAGGAGGGCCTCGGTCTTGCTGACGTTGAGTTGGAGAAAGTTGTCCCTCATCCAGGACTTGATGTTGGACAGGCAGTCGGTCAGGACACCAGTAGTCCTGGAGTTCAGGTTGGAAGCAGAGAGATAGAGTTGGGTGTCATCCGCATACATGTGGAAATTTACCCCATGTCTGCGGATGACGTCACCAAGGTGAGCATGTGGTGGGTGAAGAGGAGGGGGCCGAGGACAGAGCACTTAGGGACCCCGCACGAGACGATGTGGGGGCTGGAGGAGAAGCTGTTTGCCACGACGAAATGGAGGCGGTGTGAAAGGTAGGACCCGAACCAGTCAAGGACAGAGCCTTGAAGATTGAGGTGGGAGAGGCGGTGGAGGAGGATTAAGTGGTCCATTGTATCAAAGGCGGCGGAGAGGTCAAGGAGGACGAGGAGCCCTGGTCACACATGGTCAGGATGTCGTTTGTGACCTTGACCAGAGCAGTTTCTGTGCTGTGGGCAGCACGGAAACCCAATTGGAGGGGCTCATGGAGGGAGTGGAAAGAGCGAAGCTGGGAGGCAACAGCTCTCTCAAGGACCTGGGATAGAAAGAATAGATTTGAGATGGGCCGGTAGGTAGATAGCTGTGACAATGCTGTGACAATGCTCAATGGAACTTTGAAACTGAATAAAAACTGAATCTGTTGTTGTGATTATGAAATCTCCAAATGTGCTTTGCTAAGCTGAAAGGGAGTTTTGCTAATTTATGACTTGGTGAGTCCCGCAGACCACAAATGTTGTTTGGATGTTGGTTGAGGAACGGATTTGGGTTTGACTGACTTCTCTCCCCACTACACCGGTCAAAAAACTCCAAACAGTCATTGCCTAGGCTCATAATTACAGTCAATTCACTTTACAGTATATTCTGTGAAGCGCTTTGAGACGTCTTAAAGATGTGCTAAGACACAATATCAAATGTAAGGATTAATAATAATAATGCTTGCATTTGATATAGCGCTTTTCATGTCTTCGAGATGTCTCAAAGCTCTTCACAGAATATACTGTAAAGTGAATTGACTGTATATTTGTGGGCGAACGCGGCAGCCAATTGCGCACAGCAATGTCCCACAAACAGTCGTGGATTAAAAATGACCAATTTATTATTGTTTTGGAGGGATTATTATTAGGCTCTGTGTGGAGTAAGGAAACTTGCCTAAGGTTTCGCCCTGCCGGGAGCAGAGTGTGAAAAATCCTTGTCCCTACTGATTGACCTGGCCCTCAAGTTGTACTGATAAGTCAGGCTCTGCTTTATCATCAGCAGTGCAGGAGGATAATTGGTCATTTGCCTTCAAAAGAAAATAGAATGAGGAACGTGTCCATTATTTCTGTTCACAAGTGCTGCTTCCAATCACTATATTTAGTAGTCATTATTCAAGCAGTTCCTCTGCACAGCAAACTGAAGGTTATTGATGGGGAATGTACTTGGGTCAGTACAAAAATAATATAGCAGCCTGACAGCTGGCTAATGGAACCTGTTGTGCTTATCAAAGCTCAAATTATACTCTGCTAAACTGGAAGGCACTTTGAGATTTCATATTTTCACCAATCAAAATCACTCTAAAAAGCGCAAGCGTTTGTGAGAAATGAAAAGTGCATTTGTCTAATGAACCAGAGGGATAAAAACAAGATGTTTCAATCTACCTTGACAAACACTTAAGAGAAAAGATTAATGATTAATACTGAACTTGCAGGAACTTGTCTTTTTTCCCCCACCATCCCTGAATAATGTACAAATTCGATCACATTAAACTGTGGCGATTTAATGTGTGCACCCACCCTTTGGAACTCCACCCCACAGACCCTATGCCTCGCCCCCTCCCTTGCATCATTCAAGGCCTATCTCAAGACCCTCCTTTTTGACCACGCCTTTGGTCACCCTCCTAACCCTAACTTCCCTGCCCTCCACCCGATACTAGCCCCAGCTCAGATCTAAATCCCTGACTATCCAACGCCTTGGGATGTCCTCCCAATGTGAAAGGTGCTATACAATTTAATTTGTTGTTGCTGTTCTGTGGGATTATGAAGGAAAACAACCTTCCATAATGCTGAATCCAAATTACCTTTGAGCTGATCTTCTTTCTTTATGTATGGTTCAACCTCCTGCATGCATTGGATGTCATCTGAAGAGGGCAGAGATGAGATGTGAATTTTACTCTTCTGCTTAGCTCAGCTGGTAGCGCTCTCACCTCTAGGTTCAGAAGGTTGTGTGCAAGCCCCATTGGGGACTTTCAGCTCCTAGTCTAGGTTGCCTCCAATGTAGTGTTGGGAGGAGTGCTGCATCATTGGAGGTGCCATCCTTCGGATGAGATGTTAAAAAGACCAAGACACTATTTAAAACTGGCACTGGTGCCCTGACCATCAATTCCTTTTCAAATAAACTCATCATTCACTTTCTGGCTGTGCATTGGAAATTGTAGTCAACAATTAATAGGAATTATTGTAATAGCTGAGAGACTTGAGTTAAAGGCTCCATATCAAATGTAAGGATTATTACTCAGTCATGATTTGCTTGTCGTTGTCAGCAATAATGAATGAATTTGAAACTGACTGACCAGATTTATACTCTCTGTTCACAATCACTACAATTGGGCAGAGTGCTCAGTGGGTTCACAAGCTAAATGCATGTAGAGCTCTGCTTGCCAGCAATCCAGATGGGGAATGCAATATGCTCCTTCCATGACTCTTAATTTGCACCGAGCTTAGCTATAAACTAGATAACAGATCTCCAGCTAGACACTCCCGGCTCTGAGTGAAGACAGAATTGACAAATGTTGTGCTCTGCTGAAGCTGAACACAACAGTATTTACTGGTAATGTGGCCCATCCCAAGATTGACAATAGGCAAATAGGCTTACATGGGAATCAAGTTTTGGAGGAGCAAATGTCTGTAACTAGTATCAATTTTATGCAACCTTTTCTGTGTAGTGTTCTCTCAGTTAACCTGTTTAAATTTAGAAATATTAGTTTCATCTCCACAGAATCATCAGTAAACTATTAACAAAAAGTATACTTTTTCCTTCCCACCCCAATCCCTTGCCCCTATTTTTGCTTGTAAAGATGGTATTTTACACCAATTCTACAGGTGCAACAGCATTCAGGCACCTCACACAAAAACGCCGTTTGAACTTGACCCTCGGCAATAGGATGCTGGACTCTGAGTCAGAAGCTTGTGAGTTTAAGCCCCACATCATGACTTTGAACTTATTGTCTAGCTTGACACTCCAATGCATTGCTGGAGTTGCTGTCTGTTCAGATGGACGTTAAAGATCCTGTGGTACTATTCATAAAAAAGAGGGGAGTTGCTTTTCAAATCATGTCCTAGCCAACAATCTCCCAAATAAAATTAGTCATTCACTTTGTGGCAGGGTGTAGGGCACTGCTTAGTACAAATTGGCATTGCTTTTGTCTACAAAATACACAATCAATGCACTTTACAGCAAATCCTTTGAAAAACTTTGAGATTAACAATGTGAAGGTGCTGAATCAAATGCAAGGAATATTATTGTGAATTTCGTGCATGTAAAGATCTAGTGCTAGTAATTTGATCAGCAAGATAAATAAAACTCAAGACAGTGTATGGGAACAAGTTTCAGTCTCATGACTAATCTGAGCATCAACATGCGTCTCTAATGCATTCTACCCTAGCACCACAAAATTCATCCAACCTGAAAATAAGTAGATGACCTAGACACCTGCTTTAACAGGCATCGCTAGACCGGTTTGTAATAATCTCACCAAGAGAATGAAATGACACAGCCAAATTGCTGCTCTGTGTTCAATTATTCAATTTTTAATCAATTGATGTTGTTACAATTCAGCTAAAATACAGTTTAAGTACTCACAAAATCTGACCAATGTTCTAAAAAAAAGCATGGGTTGGTGATTTCTAAATTTAAAAAAAGTGGCAGATGTACATGCATACATTTTAGTGGCTGGTCCAAGTGTTTTTGCCAGGTTTCATGCACAAGCACACAATTAAGCCTCAGAATTTCCATTCAGTAACGTGTATGAATGGCTGAAGGCTGCAGTAAAAGCAAATACACAAAACACTATCTACCCTATCCGCCGAAAGTTCAAAGCAAAGGCCGATGTCTAATTTTCCCAGTGAAGGTTTTACAGATCTTTCACTGTAGAGATTTGCGGACAAGAAAGGAAGAGTCAGCGTGGACAAACACTTGTCCCTTCAGGCTTGGGACTTTTAACTTGGATTTAGCTCAACAGACTGTGAGGTTTGGACAATCTCAAGTTGAGTTTCCATACAAAGGAGCTTTAAAAATCATCGCGTGCCAGCAGCTTTCTTTCCATTTTTTTTATTTCAACAATAAAAGAACAAATCATGTAAAAAAAGCTTAAAAATCCTCCAGATGAATTTCTACCCATCTGTGTCAATCTATTTAATATATATACACACACATATATATATACACACACACACAATCTTTATTTTGGACACCCAAACTAGCTGGGTAGAATAAAATAACTGAGCCCAAAAGTGATTAGTCCTTAAGCATTCAATGAATTAGATGTTGTGAAATCCAAGTATGTTATTACTGATCTTAACCAGCTCATCTCGCTCAGCCTCAGTAACTCCTTTCCAACTGGTCTCTTATAAATAAAATGAAAACAAACCGATTTTAAAAGGACTATTTCTTGCATTGCACTGAAAATGAAATGATGGCAAGACTCTTTTGACTTTACTTTTAGTCAGACAAATAACTATCAAGAGTAAAGAAAACTTTTAACAAAAAAAATCACAAACGGGAGCAGCCATGCACAGCTCCTTCCCCCAGTGCAATTACACTGCATTTTTAAAATAACTTCACAAAAAAAACGCATTGGAGACCGACTGATCTGAAACCTTTCCCAATGACTACAATGTGATTAAACACTCAGAGGGTTCTCCGCCCCAAAGTTAAGCCACCATTATTCATGTTGAAACTTCATTGTCTTCACATACAAATATTCACTTTTCAGTTCAGAATCGGTTCAAAGAACACAGCAATAACATAAACGTACTCATAAACTGTGCAGTAAAAAGCATGTTGTTAACTTATAAGCTCGCAACTCGTTTTTCAATAAATATTTCCAGGCAAGTAAGGAATTCATCTTGGTTTTAAAAAAGAGGGGCCAGATGGGTTTCCTGGTTACAGATGCTCTTCAGAGATGGAGGCATTCAGTATGCGACAGGAGGGATGTCTTTGTCGAGGTCACTGGGTCCCATTCTTCAGTACTGTTACTAGACAATAACATAAAAAGTCTACCTGTCTCAGTCACACCCTGATCATTGATCAGGAAACCTTCCTGAAGAGGTTTGTTTTTTTTAAAAAAAGAGACAAGAAACAAAACACAAAAAACAAGAAGTTATTTTCCAAAGCTATGTACCATGGACACAAATCGTGTTTTCACTCAATCTTTATTACTACACACCTTCTCGAGCTTTCAGATTGAAATTTAACACATTTGAAGTTATTCTAAAACATTTTTTTTCTCTTTACGTATTAAGTGAAGATTTCATGCAGTACAAAGCATCCCAGCTGATTCCTTCGCTATCATTTAACACAAGCGAGAATCCAGCTGTTGAGTCAGCAAATGGTTCACAACACTCTTAAGTCCGGAAAGACTCATAACTAATTGTGGAACAATTACCAGCTTTTTCTCGATTTTCAGAATGCATATCAGAACCACTGGGGAATTTGCTAATTTTTCTCAATGAAACTAAGGCACAAGTTGTGACCAAGTTACAGTCTCTGCACACAAGACACGCTACGGAAAGTGATATCAGCGTCTTGTGTTTTTAATTGGAAAAATATCACAATGTAACAATAAACACTGGGTCTATACCCCTCACTGTCCCCAGTCAATTGGCAGTGGTGAGGTGGGCACAAGAAATCAAGTACATAGTTTCCCTGTTGTTAAGATTAGCAGGTTCAAATAAGGGTACATAGAGAATGAAAAGCTTTACATATGTACAGGTTTCAGCAGGTCCATCTTATTTTCAAACTCAATCAATCAGGAACCTGACTGGAATTGTGTTTAATGAAGAAAAAGATGTGTTTAGAGTAAATTGACACAAAAGAGTACTCAGTAAGGTGGTCAGATGGACCTCAGCATCCAAGAGGNAAAAAAACACTGGTGAAATAATGAAAGCATCGATCAACATTATTGAGACAACACTTCTGCCTCTATTTGTGCCTAAATTCCCCGTGAAATGATTTAACCTCCAACTGACTGAAGTCATTTCTTAACTTTGGTAAAATTCTCCGCAGCTTTTATGTTACTGGTTAGAATTTAGAGCTCATGGCTTATATTTCGTAACAGGGAACACTCATGATGAAACTACATTCTTTTGGTTCCAATACCTCCATCCATAATAATAGTTACATTTGATATAGCGCCTCAACACGTTGACGAGACATCTCAAAGCACTACACAGAATGTATTGTAAAGTGGATTCACTGTATATTTTGTGGTCAAACCGACTGCACATAGTGTATAGTAGTGTGCAGCCAATTGCACACAGTAGTGCCCCACCATCAGTTGTGGATTCAGTGTAAAACCCATGGCAGGTCAATGGTTTTGTGGCTAACATTTGCCATCAACCAACTGATTTCTGTGAGGAGAACTAGCTGTGATGCCTAACTCAGGCTCTATTCAACCGTTTCCAATTAAAGTAAGAAATTTGCAACCTCGGATTACTGATTTTTCCATTCTAAAGGCAAAGTGAATCATGAGAAACACTTAACTAGTTCCCCAACAAATACTTTTGACCAGAATCCCTACAAGTTATAAAAATCACACAGCTAGGCTTATGGCACGTTGTGCAACAGGTATTTAACTAGGATGTTTCCTCAATTTAACAAAACGTATATTAAGTTATGGTTATGCAGAATTAAATTTCCTTATCACATAGCTTGTGATAATGTCCTATCACATGGCTATCTAAAGTGAGCTCAACTCTGCTTCAAATTCTGATATAATGCCAAACAGAGAACAGGTTTGTTTTCCATTCCCAACACAGACGTTGCTCATTTTAACAAGCACAAAAATGCTAAAGTATTAAATCAATGAAACATGCTTTGTGACCATATTCAAAGCTAAAATGAAATTGATAAATTGGGGAGGGGAAAGAGAAACATTTTCATTAGGACTGTGGAATGGAATTCACTCAGCTTGGTGTGAGAATATTAACACCATAAATTACAGTAAGCTATATTGAACATTAGCTGAATTATACACACACTACTGATAGAGCAGGGGCTCTGTACTGGTCTGGAAATTCAATATTAATCCACATCGTCTTCCACATATAATTAGTCAGCAGAGCATTAGTTCAAACACAACAACTGCTCATGTTTTTAGTTATAACATCACAACGGGTTTGTGGTCCATGTACAGTTTGCGTGAATCCACAATTCTCTTTTTCTTCCCCATTCAATTATCATGTTTTTTTTAATAGGTCAAAATAAAGAGCTGTAATTGCAGCCTGCTCTTATCAAGTCAGCCCTTCTGCCTTGCTCTTAAATCAGAAAGCCGGAAACCAGAGCAACAGCGTGGAAGAAAAATATCCATTACCACAGAGTTCCTACAGACCATCTAACATTTGGGATGTTCTAAACTAAATTGACCAATTCAACTAAGTGGTGATTTCTCATCTCTATGGTTCATTCAATAAGTCAGTTCAGCATGGTTGAGAACTATTAGCAACCTAATTGATTTCCGCCTCAAAGTTTGCCATCTAGGGAAGGTTTGATTGGGAAGAGGATAGTGAGGGAAGCAAAATCATGAAATACTATTTCTATTCAAACAAGGTATTCCTACACCTCCGACACGTTTCGAGTGAAGCCAGAAATTACAAGGTCACCTTTATAAATGAGAACATTGAGACTTCCTATGAAAGTTACTTACACAAGTAATGGAGTCCTTAATGACAGCAGTTAGAGGTCATACAATAATCCAATAAATCAAAGATGAGAACTTGCTTCTAGATTCGATATGTAAAACATCAGCAAGCACACTAGTTATTTAAAGTTGAATAATTTCTGGAGTTTCACTGTAACTCTTGTTCTCAAGCACCAATACTTCCCTCTGCAGGAAAAATCCAATCTTATTTGCAGCCTCCCATGTATCCATTTGTGTGTAGTATAAGTATATGGATACATCATTCCCCACCCTCTCTTTTGATCCAACCCAGTGGGAGCATCAATATATTTAACAAAAGACTTGATGCGTACATGAGGTAGGTGAGTAGGAAAGGGGAACACAAGGGATGGGAAGGTGGCTCATGGACTATAAACACCGTCAGGGACTAGTTGGGCCAACTGGCCTGTTGTAGTTCTGCGTCATGCTACTCTGTTATGCCACAATGACTTCCTTTCATACAGATGTAAATATACAAATCAGGGCTCCAAGATTCGAAGTTCAGCACCCCCTGAAATAGTGCTCCAGCCTTTCTGTAAGTAACAGTGCTCCATAGTATGGAACTTTTTAGGGTTAGATTTTTAGTTGGGGCTGGCGATAGCTGTCTAGGCCGTTTAATTTTTGGGCACTTAGTTTAATTTCCGGGTGCCGTTATTTTAATTTTGGGAGGATCTAATCCTGTTTTTTGTTGGCATCTTTGTTTTTACCTTTCCGAACTGGAAAAATAGGACGCAATGTACATTCAATTCTTGCCGTCTTTATCTGGCATCATGTACAGTTTGCCTCAAACGGAACGAGCAATTTGTGATGGAGGACAGTACGCTTGGCTTTGTCACGTGTTCACTGGTTTGGTTTTCTCATTAGGAAACAGGTGCCATGGCATTTGTATTTGGTTAGGTTTTTTAAATTTCAGGGGTAGTTTTACATGCGTCTTGTGTTGAGGTTTTGTCAAATTTACTTTGAGCTCATTAATATATTTACAGATCGTGATCATACATTAGATCCTGGTCTATGCTAAATAATCCAACCTCAGCTAGGGCTGAGCTGGGAGCTCAACTATTGGGTTATAGTAAACGCCGAGCTCGTAAGGAGTCAGGGAGAGAAAACTAATGGTTTACACCTTGTGTGAAGGACGCTATATAAATGCAAGTTGTTGTATTCAAGAGCAGAGAAAGGCAATGCCTGTACCACGCAAAATATAGTACAAGTATCAACACAAGTAAAAATGGTGGATTGGGTTGGAAGAGAAAGGTTTGGGTAACACTTTAAGCTTCAGAAAAACAAAGAATTTCGTAGGTAGTCCCAAAAATTCTTTTTTAAAAAAGTCTCCACTTGACAAATTTCACTTCTTACACAATATTCTTGCCAAGTTAGGTAAAGGTGCACTTCAGGTTGGCCTTAGGAAAGAGAGTTTTAATCATCCACACCAATATTTCGGAATAGATAAGACATTGATTCACCATTGTGGATTCTCCGAATGGCCTCAGACAGAATCATGCTGATGTCGACAGTCTTTATTTTATGGCACTGGAGTTTCTGGAGTTCATGTGGGATGGTATTAGTGACGATCACCTATGGAGGGGGAAAATTAAATGGGTCAGTGCTTCCCTCTTACTCCCTACGAAAAATCAGCGACCATCAGAGGTCAAGCCTTCATCCTTTATGCCGCTACCCTTTGGATCTCCCTCTCTTGCCTCCTTCAAGCCCATCAAGATCCTCCTCTTCAACCGCCTCCTCCCGCCTTCCTCTCAGAAATGATAATTACCACAAAAAATAATAATTAAGTTCCTCTAATCACAATATTAGTCAACAGGTGCCAGTTACCTCATCAATTGCTGATTCCTCTATCAACTGAGGAGCATCAGAGGACAACACACCGTGCGTTGCCATTACAAAGATTTTGTATGCTCCTCTCTCCTTCAACGTGTCGGCAGCTGCTAAAAAGCTGTCAACGTCATCAATCATGTCGTCCTGTCAAACATTCAGTGAACAGCCTGTTACCAATTTCCCTTGGAATAGTTCTGTTTAACATTGTAGAATTTTATGGGGTTCCTTAACTCAAATGGCACGAGAAACAAAAAAACGCTTTGCTTACAGGTGTAAAAGACTGCTGTCTATTTTTGGCCTTAAATAAAGAGAATTTTGCAAGAATGTAGTTATGTCATCCTGCTTCTGAGTCAGACTGTTGTGGGTTTAAGCCCCCACCCCTATTGGTATTTTGAGCTTATAGTCCAGGCTGACATCCCAATACAGTGCTGCATTGTCAGAGTTGCTGTCCTCTGAATGAGAAGTTAAACTGAGGTCCCATTTGCCTCTTCAAAAGTAAAGGGAGTTTCTCCTGGTTCTTTAGCATCTATCTGAACAGACAGATAGAAATGTTGGAGTGTCTGTTTTGGAGTGTCAGTCTGTGAGTTCAAAGTCCCAACTTGGGCTTGAACCCTCAACCATGATTCAGAGGCTACCAACTGAGCCAGGCAGATATCTGAAACAAACTTAAAATAGAATTATAGTACACAAAATGATCAACTTCATCTACTAACCACTATGATGGCTATTCTTCCCCCAACATCTCCAACAACTGTGATTGGAGGTTTCTCCTTTGGAATCAGCACTAAAAGGAGAAGAAAAATAAAAGCAAATTATTATGCCGCAGGACCTATCTATCTTCTATCCTGATAGACGAAATGTCTCTGTATCTGTCTGTACGATTGAGGTAGAGACATGATTTATACCTCATCGGAAAGATCTTGCATGTGGGAGTTCATGGGCGTATTTTTTGGGGGGGAATCTCCTATCATTGATGAGCTATATTTAAAAAATGCTTTAATTAAGCTCCCAAATATGAGGTATGCATGGTATTCTATAACTAAGTAGCAACAAAGGAAATCACACACCCTTCTGGAGAGATAGATTTATACCTCATTGGAAAGGTCTTGCAGGTGGAGTGTCATGAGCATATTTTTTTGGAGGTGATCTATCATTATATAAAGTATAATAATACTGAAATCTACATTCCATATTGAATCTTCGATTGGGTGCATAGCTCGTTTTTAGATAAACCATTAAATTCTAGCCCGGAACAATCCGATCTTGGCAATTATTGGGCAATATCTGCTGACAAGGCAAATAAAACCATCAAGACTTTTCCAATTCTACACAATGGAAACTGAGGTTGGAATTCAATCAGCTAGATGTCATTAGCTCTTCATATCCGAGCAGCTGTACACTAGGTAGAGTAGCATAGTAATACCAGTGTCATTTGAACTCTCAAATTCGCTTATTTTTACAGGTAGGAACAGGAGTAGGCATTCATCGAGCCTGTTCCATCATGGCCTGATGTACCTCAATTCCATGAAGATATCTGGCCTGAAAGTAAAGATTTTTAAAATGTGTTCGAAAAGAAGAAAGTTTATATGACATTTTAGTCCTAGACACATTGTGCTCAATTTGTCTGGCAACCTCTCATACCAAAGTGGTTGATACTGTAGAACTTACAGGGCATCTCCAGACTGGGGTGTATGGCTGCTGCATTTTTCACCATAGGTGGTGAATGTCTGCCATCCACCATGTCTGACTCTGCATCCTGAGCTTCACCGTGAATCACTGCAATCCCCAGACGCAACCGCTCAGCGAAGGACTGCGCTCTGAAACAGGAAGCCTTCACTAAACACAGCCACAAGAGAAGATTTCAATCCCTGAAACTCTGGAACACTCTGCCTCTACCCCTCTGGTATCCCCCATCTTCAGGTTGTGCCTGAAGACCTTCCTCTTTAACCGTGACTACCATCACCTCGTTCCTCCCTATGGCTCGGTGCCATGCTCCGCCACTGTCAAGTGCTCTGGGACATTACCCTGCATGAGGGGCGCTATATAAATGCAAGTTGTTGTTATAGCTAGTGCAGTGAGTCTCCTGCCTTAAATTGAGCACTTTGAAATGGTAAATACAGCAGCTACCCTGGTCAACACATGCAGTGAGCAAAGACATCTCAACAATGCTACAGGGTAAATATTTCTTGTGCGCAAATAACTTTTTTATTCATTGAGTAGTTTTTTTTTTAAAAGTAATTTTCCTTACATTGTCACAGTGTGTGGTTCAAATGTGAATCTGTATTATATGGCGCTGAATATTCCTCGAAGATTCACAGACTGGGGGCGCGAGAGGAAAGAAAGACATCACCACACACTGGAAAATAGTTGGTTCCATCAGCCAACAATGCTTCGGTCTCTTTGGTGGTGAAACAACTACAATAGATGTTGGCATCAGAAGGTTGGCTCCTTTACATACTGAGTCATAAAACACTCTTCCTTTTACTCTAGAAATTCCTTCCCTATCTTACCAGTAGACACATTTTTAATCCCAATCAATTTATTATAAGTTAAAATCTCCAACTACTATGGTTGGTCCCTTGCTAGTTGCCATCCTTATCTCATCCCACAGTTCCAGATCAAGACTATCACCCTGGACTGGGGTTTATAGCAACCCCCAATAATAGTTTGCCTCTGTTGCCATCCATTAATTCAATCGAAAGTGATTCTGTGGCTGCCCTTTCCTTTTTTAAAATCCTCTCATTCATGCTTCAATACTGGAGCTTATATATACTGCCACGCCACCTCCTCTTCTCCTGATAACATCCCTGCACGTTGTAACCCACCACTGAATGGTTTTCCCACCTTTTGGCAGATGCTGGTGACTTCGCAACAATGACTGCATTCCTGTAGTCAGGAATCTATAAATACCATAGAGGGGACAAAAATAAAACCAGCGTCAATAAAAAAAACCTTACATACAAACTTGCATACCTACCTACCCCAAGCTGGTTTTCAAGCCAGGTTGAAGCACCATGGGACATCAGCCCAACGTGAAAGGCGTTCCATAAATGTCAATTTGTATTGTGTTGTAAACATGTCAGTTGTGTTATTTAATAATACTCCATACTCAGTTCACAATGTTCAAGCCAATGCAACATAGTTATGAGACAAAGGTGTCAAAACATAGTATTAAACAATTGTAGGTATTTTGATACGTGCGGTTTAGTTTTAATTTTAAAAATCTTGGTGATTTTATTTTGATATCGGTTAAGATAGCTATGTCTCGACTCCGGCTGTTACACTATTTTTATATCAATAGGCCAACAACGGTCTCCGTATCACTGTGAATCTTACCTCTTCCTGGATGTACTGCAACAGGAATGGAGAAGCTCGCAGATTGTCAACAGGAATATTGAAAAATCCCTGGATTTCTTTCTGGTGTAAATCCATTGTTATGAGGTGTGTCAAGCCTGGAAAAAGCACGGGAGAAACACCACAAAAGGTCTGTGTTATATCTGGGCATCAGATATTGTTAAGCGCCTTGGGACATCATCGACAAGAAAGGCACTCTATAAATTTAAATTTGCATTGTCCTGTAAACACGTCAGTGCATCCGGAAGCAATGAAGATGGCAAAGTGTCTACATCTATTCACCTGTCAAGTGAGATTTTAAGTCATTACTTTTAAAATATGTTTTATCTTTAAGAAAAACTGTGCCACCAATTGGCAGAAAAGAGAAATTGCAGCGTCAGTTAAACACAAAATGAAAGAAAAGTACATTGATTGTCCTATAGTCAGCAGTAAATTGAACTTAGTAATCTCTATACCACACCCCACATACATTTACATAGGACATAGTTACATGTGCAGGGTTACAGCAGGGTTACAGCACAGAAATACATAATTCATCTTAAATAGTCTGCACAAGAAACTCCACTCTCCTAGTCCCTTCAATTCCCTTCTCCTTCAAGTATGCTAAATGGCAGGCTTGTCCAAAACTCACTAATAGAGCAGTCAATTAAAATAGGGTGGAGGTTAGGGGGGGGGGAGACAAAGAGAGAGCGAGAGAGAAAAAGAGAATGCGTGAGGGAGGAGAAAAGACGGGACTAGAAAAATTAGCTTATTTAATAAAATTTGAAAGACACAAACAATTTAAATCAACATCATTCAAACAAACACAAACCAAATGGAAACAGCTTGTTGAGCATGACTCCACACAGCCGGAGTCCACTCATTTAGTAAAATAGCTTCCAGTTTTCACGGCAACTTAGAAGGGAACAAATCCCCATGGTAGTAACCAAGTCAATAAACACCTCCAGCTCTTTGAGCACAGTAACTTTAGCAACCCAATACACTGCTGACAACATCATAAGAGCAGCACCTGAGAACCTCTCCTGGTTTAGATCATTAGACAAAGTGGTGGGCTCAAAGGTATCAGGTGTGAATGAGCTGTGGTAAAAGGACACCTTAATTTGCAAATCTACCCTTTAGGGTGTTCTTGGATCCCATTACATGCTAAACATCCCTTTCTCTAATTAAAAATAGACAGTCTGCATTAGTTTATAGCAGCATCACCCCCTGTGTCGGAAGGTTGCTGGTTCAAAGCCCCAAGTTTGAGCTCAGGCTACACTGACAATTCAGGGTAAACTGCAATGTTAAAGGTGCTCTCCTTTGGACGAGACATCAACTCAAAGTCCCGTTGGCCTGTTCAGGTGGATATTGGAGATCCCATGGCACTTTTCAAAAAAGGGGAGTTTCTCTCTCCTGGAGTCCTTTACAAAAATCCCCCAAATAAAATTGGTTATTCACTTCACCGCTGTTCGTGGGCCATTAACCATACATGAATTTGCATCTTATTCACCATCAAGACGGATAAATCTGTGAGGCACTTTGAAACTTCCTACTTTGACACAAAAGGTACTGTATCAAGTGTAAGGATGAATTATTAGTATTATTAGTATGATTATATTCACTCTACGAATTGACTCCCAAGAAATGTTATTAGGATTTCCTGCACAATCCCGATTTCATCCCAGCAGCCGGGAGAAGGAGAAAGGAGAACCAGGGAGTAAGAGTGTACAGGTCCGCTCACATTTGGTTCCTGAACGCTGGAACCTGCAGTACGGAGAGCCCTCTACCAAGACGTCTAGGTCCACTTGACAAAGTGGGTCACGAAGAAAGAATAAAATACTATTCTTTTAATAATCTCAGATGTATTTTTAGTCAGACTAGTACTTGAAACCCAATTACTGAGAGTACTCCCTCGGGAGACTGTGGAAGCAGAAAGTGTTGATTCTTTCAAGAACAAATAATATCTTGGGATGCAGAATATACTTTGGGACATGACATGTGCATGTGACTGCCAGGATGGTGGAAGGTGAACTGGATGAACCTTGGTCTTCTTTTGCCTAGAAAATTCTTAGTTATGCAGATTATAATCCATAGATTAGATTGTGAAGAGCATCTTCTATAGCAGAGCACAACTCACCAGCTTTACACATCATGGATGCCATTAGCTTAGACACAATGGAACCTCGTTTCCTCATTTTACACTGCTTGCTGTATGGGAAATAAGGTATCACACCAATGATATTCTTGGCACACGATGTCTTACAGGCATAAATCATTATAAGGAGCTCCATAATAGTAGTGTTGACATCCCTGTTGTACAACAGAGGACAAGACATTAAAAATTTGTTCATGTGAGATTTGACACAAAAAACATTTTAATATTTTCACTCTTGGACAAGCAATTTTGTCGATTTTACATACATGAAAGCACATTATACAATATAAAATGAACTGCCAACCACAAAATGAACTCCCTACCATTTCCCGCAAAAGTACAATCCTTCCTCCCTAAATCACTGAGCTAGATTGCTATGCCCAGAATACTATCAACAAATGCAAGGATTATTATTATTATTATCAAGGCTCTCTCAATGCAACTCCCAGAGGACACGATAATCCACCCCTCCTCTCTCCACACATTCTCATCCGTAGAAACCCGAGACAAGTTAAATCTCAGCTGTCTGCGGATGAATGAATCTCTCTGTGGATGTTAACGAGCAAATCAAACTGAACATTTGGTTCACAGTCCAAATAATCCAGCTGTCATGTGTCCATCCAGAACAATTTAGAGCAAAGTTATCAAAGTCATTTATTTAACAGGGACTTGAATGGGGGAGGGGGGGGGGGTTACTTATCTGGCTCCACTTATTTCTATTGAAAGATAAATTTGTTATCTCATTGACAATCTGCAACCTTAGCATAAGTAATAGTTGTGTTGATTCCTCAAATGTTAAATCAATGGAATTGCGTCTCAACAACAACACTACATTGTATAGCACCATTCACGTCGGGAGGACGTCCCAGGGCGCTGGAAAGAGAGTTACGGACCCAAGCTGGGGTGGGGGGTGGGAAGGGCAGTGAGATCGAAAGTATGGTCGAAGAGGAGGGTCTTGAGATGGTTCTTGAAGGTGACGAGGGAGGGGGTGAGGTGGAGAGGGTGTGGGATGGAGTTCCAGAGGCAGGGGACATGAAGCAGGACGGAACCCGCTGAGCGGAGGGAGCGAACAAAATGGTAGGGTTTAGGAGGTTGCAGAGATATCAATTTCTCCCCCCACCCACCTTCAGTCACCTCCCCACTCTTCTGCTTGGAATCAAGCAATGGTACTGTTAAGCACTCTGAGACACTACCCCAGTGAAGGGTGGTCACTTTTACACATGTCAGCACTGCACATTTTGTACTAACTCACTATTAGTTAAATTTAGTTCTCCGGATAGTCAGGGCAGAATGAATAACTAAAATTAGAAATAAGTTGTTTGTAAATGAACCACACTTTCGACAAAAAAAAACACTACTGTAGGCAACATTAGCAATGAAGGACAATAATCAACATTTACTTGGCATTTCCCTTTGTATCTCACTGTGGTCACAGGTGGAAAATCTGAATGTTAATGTTCAAATTCACGTCTCAATGAAAAAGGCAGAAGTCACTTTGGCTGTCAGGTCTTCAATACTGAGTGAACATCTGTGACATCTTGTCTGGCTTTCTGACACTCTTTTGGATCACTGTACGCTCTAACGTCCGTCTCTCTAACGGACGAGAGACAACTTTCTTCAGCTCAACGTGCAAAAAACCGAGGCCCTCCTGATTGGCTCACGTCAGCGCCTCCGCACCTCAGGCGCTGACACCATCAGCATCCAAGGCTGCACTCTCCACCTCTCAAAGCCAGTCAGGAACCTCGGCGTTTTGTTCGACCCTGAGCTGTCCTTTCTCCCTCACATCCGCACCACAACTGGCACCGCCTTCCATCACCTCCGGAATATCGCCAGATTACGGCACTACCTCACCCCTCACGCTGCTGAAACCCTGGTTCACGCCTTTGTCACCTCAAGGCTGGACTATGGGAACTCTCTCCTCGCCGGCCTTCCCGCCACCTCCCTCCACAAGCTGCAGGTCATTCAGAACTCTGCAGCTCGTGTACTGTCCCGCACCAGGCTTCGGGACCACATCACTCCCACCCTCGCTCGCCTCCACTGGCTCCCCATCCCCCAGAGGATTGATTTCAAGATCCTCATCCTCACCTACAAGGCCATTCACGGCCTTGCTCCCTCCTACCTCTCCAACCTACTATCCCCCTACCTACCTGCCCGTACCCTCCGTTCCTCTGGCTCCGGTCTGCTCCACATCCCCCGCCCCAACCGCCCTACCATCGGTGGTCGGGCCTTCAGCCTCTCAGCCCCGAGGCTCTGGAACTCCATCCCCCAGTGCCTTCGCCTTGCTTCCTCCCTTTCCTCCTTCAAGGCCGGTCTCAAAACCTTTCTCTTTGACCGTGCCTTCAGCTCCCCTCTCGACTCTCTTCCTCCTCCTCGCTCCCTCCCTTCCCTCCCCTCACCCTGACCATTTCCCCCTCCTCTCTCCCTCCCTTCCCTCCCCTCACCCTGACCATTTCCCCCCTGCTCGGGTCATGACCCAACTGTGCAGCGCCTTGGGACGTCCTCCTGACGTGAAAGGCGCTCTATAAATGGAATCTTGTTGTTGTTGTTGTTGTAACCAGAAAGAAAGCCCAGACTTTGCAATTGAAGATCGAATTTCAAATTACATCTCACTTGAAGGCAGAATCTAATTCCTTGTAGCCCCACTAATTTGCTGTGGTTTGACCAGAAGAAAATGCAACATACTCACACTCAAGGCATTTCACTACAGCACTTACTTTGAAACAGTCTGGATAATAAACACATCTTTCCCTCTGACAGACTCTTGAATCTGTACTCTTGTTTCTGCATCAAAAAAAAGGAAAACGCTATAAGTGAAAACCAAACGTTTCAAAATAAGTGAGTATATCTAATACACTATCCTACAACTCAGTCCAGCTACCTCATCTTAGAGTTACCAGATTGGTTGCCTCAATGTGCAGTCATGAAAAACATATAAGAGCCACCGACGCAGTTAAGGACTTCTCCACAGTAACTGAGGGTAGAGTCTTAAGAGGTTTCCAGTGTGAACAAAATAAGGGGGTGCCCTTGTGAAGATGGAGAAGCCCACAAACTATAGTTAATTCACTTTCAGTATATTCTATGAAACGCTTTGAGACATCTCAAACACTTGATAAGGCACAATGTCAAATGCAAGGATTATTATTATGCTATAAGGGACATTGTTATGGCACAGAAGCAGGGCACATTTACTCTGCATTGGCCAATGGTTTACACAAACAGTGAAAAAGACTCAATGCTACTTAAATATCTGCCCTGTTCCATATTCCCATTCTCTCCCCCCTTTCCTCCCCTCCATACAAACCCATGTCGCAAAGTCATCCTTGATTTCAGAGCTCATCAGGACACTTGGCTTATGCACTAACAACCATCTGTCAACACTTCAAACAGAAAGTCAACACAACCTGCTGTGTGACAGCCTCCAATCTTAAACACTTGCTCCCACTACAGCAACCAAGCAGAAAACAATTCCATAGGTGGCCTACAGCACCGAAACAGCCCTAATCAAGGTGACAAATGACATTCTGTCCATCTGTGACCAGGGCTCCTTTTTCCTTTGACACTGTGGACCACTCTATCTTCCTCCACCGCCTCTCCTCTCACCTCAACCTTCAAGGTTCTATCCTTGAATGGTTCAGATTCTACCTCACACCAGCTCCACTTTGTCCCTACAAACAGCTTCTCCCCCAGCCGCCGCACGGTCTTGTGCGGTTTTCCTCAGAGCTCTATTCTCGGTCCCCTCCAACCTGTACATGTTCCCTCTTGGTGACATCATCCGTAGACATGGGGTCAACTTCCACATGTATGCGGATGACACCCAATTCTACCTTTCTGCCTTGACTCTCGACTTCAGGACCACTGACGTCCTATAGCCTACCTGTCAGACATCAAAACCTGGATGAGAGCCAACTTTTTACAGTTGAACGTCAGCAAGACTGAGGCTCTCCTGGTTGGCTTGTGCCAACGCCTCCGCACCTCAGGCACTTTTAGCATCAGCATCCACAGATGCACACTCCACCTCACCAAGCCAGTCAGGAACCTAGTCGTCTTGTTTGACCCTCACCCTCATACATGCCTTCATTGCATCCAGGCTTGACCATGCTGTTGCCCTGCTCGTCATCCTTCCCAACTCTTCCCCCCCCCCCCCCCACCACAATGTGCAGATCATCCAGAACTCTGTATGTCGTGTCATCTCCTGCACCAGCCTCCGTGACCTCATCACACCCACCTTTGGCCGGCTCCCCATCCCTCAGAGGACCAAATTCAAAATTCTCATCCTCATCCTCAAGGCTCTTCCATGGCTTTGCCTCCTCCTACCTTCCAATCTGCTAACTCCTTACAACCTGCCTGTTCCCTCCACTTAGCAGGCTCTGGCCCCCTCCATGTCCCTGCCCAGCCTGCACAACCATCACCGGCTGGGCCTTCAGGCTCGCTGCCCTCACCCACTGGAACTCCATCCCATATTCCCTTCGCCTCGCCCCCTCCCTTGCCTAATTCAAGGCACAAAGCCCTCCTCTTCAATCATGCCTTTGGCCATCCTCCTACCCTCTCTGTCCTCCCCACTGCCTGAACCCAACCATCCACCCCCTGCCCCCCGCTCAGCACCTTGGGACGTCCTCCCGACATTAAAGGCGTTTTACAAATGTAATTTTTAATTATATTGTACACAAACCAAAGACCATCTTTCATCACGTATCTGCTGTTGGATACACATCACATTCCATAACGCTTGTAGATATAAATCATATCTCATAGGTCCGCTTGTCTATTGTCAGATAAATCATATAATAATCCTTGAAGATGAAAAAGCACCATTTATTGAAACAATGATTCATTGGATTTTACTATAAAGTGTAGCAATTGTGTATGTGTAGGTGAACACAGCAGCTAATTTGTACACTGCATTGTCCCACAAACAGCCATGAAGCGAATGACCAATCTTAGCTGGAAGATTGTTGACCAGGACACTGGGAGAACTTCCTTTTTACCAATAGTTCAAGGGATCTTTTAACGTCCACTTGAACAAGCAGATGGAACCTCAGTTTAACATCTCACCTGAACCTGTGACAATGCAGCTCTCCCTCAGCACCGTACTGGAGTATCAGTCTGGACTAAGAGTCTCAGTGATATTTTCTTTGTTCAGCCGGGTGTCTGACACATGTGGAAACCCATTCCCATACTTATCCAAACCAAGCCGAGAATGTCACATTCACATGGGATGTCCAGAGACAGATTGTTAGAATGGAATGTGCACTTTCTCCCTGGAGGGACACAGCCGGCTTACCTGATTTCAGAAAGTATTAGGCGCAGGTTGGCAGGAGCGAACTCTTGGGGGCCCCATTGTGTGCATGGGGGTAATTGCTGGAGTCTAACTAGCTACAACCGCATAGCTTGCCATTGATAGCACTAAATGGCAAGCTTTCCCACTGCTTGTCTAGCTAGCACCACCCTACCTTTTAGGGTTTTGGTCTGCAGGGTTAAACAGGAGCTGGGTGGGAGGATTCCCTGCCCCTGTGACTCGTCTGTCCTTCCAAGTCCTGCCAATGCATTAGGCTGACTCAGCTGTCACGAGTCCTGGCGTGCGGTTTGAACTCACAAATTCTGACTCAGGGGTTGAGTGAGACTAACAACACCCACAGCTCCTCATGTATACGCTGTAATATCCTAGTCATTTTAATGAAGAACTACTGCAATGTCAAACTGAGCCATTGGGAACAGCACAGCATTCATTCTGTTACTTCATGCAACTTGACAGCAAATTCCAAATTAATCTTTTCTACCAATAGCAACAATAAAGTCACCAGCAAGGCAAACTGGTACCTTGTTTTACCACACAACAGTCCATGTCAGTGAATATCAAAATAGCTCGAGCTCAGTGATCTGTGAAATCCTGTTGCACACAAATCCATGCATTATTAACTGACGGAATTCACCTCCACGGCCGCACTGTAAATTAATACAACAGTTAAAGAATTGACCATTTTGAAAAATGACATCAGATAGCAGCTTTTGTTTAATATATATTTAAATAAGCTTTTGTTCGTTTACAAGAGGGAGCCTCAAACACACAAGCAGTTGGCGAAAACTTTGGAAACAGATGTCAATGTTTACATACAGTCATTTAAACCCATTCAGAATAGAAATTACAAAGCAGGATGTTATTTTATGATAAAAAGGTCCGATTTATAGGAAATTGACACACAGCCAATTCTATTGCGGCATATTTTACTAACACTGAACTGGTTTAAAAATAATTCCAACACTTCCAACTTCTCTTTTATTCCAAGTACGACAACCTCACTGCACTTAACTGGTGATTGATTGAACTGACCAATAGATGATGCACATTCTTCAAAAATATTTTTGGCATGAAGCAGATGTGACCTCCGTATTGCCGCAATACCACTACTCAGTTATTACAGAAACAGAATATTTTAGAACAGGAGGAGGCAAGTCAGCCTGTGCTGGAAACAGCATTAACATTACACAAGTCAGGACATTTAGCTCACAGCCTAGGCTGATGTTCCAGTGCAGTTGGAGGTGCAGTCTTTCAGATGAAACGCCAAACCAAGATCCAGTATGCCTGTTCAGGTGGACACTCATGATTTTGCGGCACTATTTGAAAAGAGCAAGGAGTTTCTCCCAACGATAAAAAGGTCATTCACCTCATGATTATGTGGGACACTGCTACGTGCAAATTGGCTGCTGTGCTTGGGCATGGGCACTAATCAGATGCAAGGATTATTTTTTACTATTATCATTATTACTAGCTCCAGAAGTGCAGAGAGACAGACCAGAGGCAGCTGGACTGTCCCCTGGTAGCTTTCAATACACTACAGATACAGGGAATCATCAACCTCCCAGCAGACGTGATTCAATAAGACAAAGAGACTAAGAGAATCCTAACATAACTCAATAGAAGTTCACAAAATCCAAATTCCAGGTTGTCCAAATTCTTAACTAGTGATAAACTCTAATGAAAATCATTGCATCTGGTACGAGATCATAGAATTATACAGCTCAGAAGGAGGCCATTCAGCCCATCATGTCTGGGCTGGCTTTTTTTTAAAAAAAAGAGCTATCCAAATCAATCCCACTCCCCCACTCTCTCCCCATAGCCCTGCAAACTTGTTCTCCCCAAACGATTATCTACTCTCTTTAAAGTTGTTATTCAATCAATAAGCTTCCAACACTCTTTTAGACGATGCACTCCAGATCCGAACAACTCCAGATAAGGAAACTTACATCAAAACAATAGGTTTGTTCTTATTTCTGACAAATAGGTTCAACACCCAATGTCAGGTTCTAATGTGGGCAGCCAGGGAAACAATGCAGACTGGAGTCTGATCCAGTTTGGGGGCAGAAACTTACACCTTAAAAAACAGGCCAGGCTGATCTCGTCACAATATCTGTTGAACATAGACCAGCTGTAATGGGTGCCCAAAAATCTAAAAGTCAAATAACTTGAGGGAGGAGAACAAGAGTTTAACAAGAAGAAGAATTACGGTATGAAGCAAACTGTTCCTTATGGGTTTCTGTCAAAGACTTTGGTTTGCCAATTAGCTTGGTCAGAATTCTCTCTCTGCATGGTTAGCCACTGTTGACCACTCTCTCAAATAGTGCCATCCAACTAAATAACTAATCATTTTAAAATTAGTCACGCACTCCCTTTTACTATTTTGTTTTTTCCCAAACCTACAAACTTTATCCAATATTTACAAGAATCATTGCTCATCAAGGAATAGGGACAAGTATAACGGGGAGAAATTCCACCTGGGTCTAAATTTATTCTATGTTCCTATCATCCCAAAGAGTTCAGAAATTGGCAAATTGTTGAATTCAGTCTCAAATTTGAACTGGTTGTCTGTTACCCCTAAAAAAAATTAAGAATTTGCCAAATTCTGGGCAAACTAAAATTTTAAGAAAAACACAATAAATCAAGATGCATATAGAATTTTACCCCCTAGTTACAATCCACAAACCAGGTCTGCATGATAAGGCTGTATGTACATTGTCCACTTACCTCGGTTAGATGCTTGGGAGACTTGAACTTTACCCAGTTCTACGCCAAGTCGCCTAAAATTGAAGATGAGGAATAGCCCTCAAAAATCATAACGCTGACTTTTATTAAAGAACTAAACAGCACAGAAACAAGGACCATTATTTTTTGGATAAGGAACAGAAATCCTACCTTCAACCTTATACCCAGCATCTTGCAACAGTGCACTGAATGTAAACAATGCTGGTATCTTTTCAAGAATGAATTAATAATAAAATTTTGCTCTAATACTTCCTATTGATGAAATTTTCACCTGTGAATTACAAGGCACTACAATTTACAGTAAATCCTTTGAAGTGCTTTGAGATGCCCGAAACGTGAAAGGCGCTATATCAAATGAAATTATTATTATTCAGAGCAATGGATGGAGTAGGTCAACGCATTGTATGCAGTTGTACTGAGCCATAAAGAGCACCTCACTTGTTGATAGGCGTAATAGTGAAGGAACAACAAAGTATCTTAGATCACCTAAGAGTGGAAAAGGAGGTTGTTGGCGTGGGAGGAGGAGAAGAGGGGAGGACAACCTAACCAATTCTGGATTACTAGCCAATGATCTTTCCTGGAAGGTATTTGGATGTATTTTGGGCAAGGACAGAATTTGGCTTGATCAAAAAGCCAACAATATTTAACCGTATAAACTTTGCACAAGTCACTGCCTCAGGGAAGGGAACAGGGATAAAGAAACTATTTCCACAATTTTGCTACTACAATATCTGGATAAAACATGGCACCAAAGAAGTGATGAACAAGCGAACAACAATAAGTTTGGACTTTTGGTCCAGATGAACCCAAGGATGAACTACACAACTGCCGCAACAGCAGTCAATAGGACAAATGGAAAATGGCCCAACTCCTGAATCAATATGGAGAGACGGATAAAATACAAAAATACAAAATGGGTCAAGTTTTTAAAAAGGGACAATTCTCCACCCAAACCAAAATGAGAGATCAGCAGAGCTTCAAGCTTTATTCCACCAACAGAAGCCAACATTCCTTCCAAACATTTTATTGAGTTGTATGAAGATGTAATTGAAAACCACATCTACCAAAATGGTTTTATGTAATACAGATACAACCTTGTCATTTATTTTTAAATTTAAAAAAAACACAGCAACAATTTGTACTTTGGTTGGGGGATAACATGCTTCAAAAACTAGGCAACTTTTTCAAAATCAGTGACAAGTAGGTAACAAATTTAGAATATGTAAGCTACAAAGATAATATTTCACTGGAGAATTGGTCAGCAAACTAGTTCGGTATTTGGCTCAGTACTACTGTACCCTCTAAGGAAACAGATAATCTCAAGGTCTTGCTCTTAATTTTAGAATATTTTAGACCTCAGATACCAGCTGCACCATGAAGGGTTATCCAGCCTATCAAATAATAAGAAACTCAATCACCTGGTTTCTTCGAAGAAGATGTATTAATGCGATTTTTACATCAGAAGCTTTGATGGTGAACAATTCTTATTCAGCTCCAAATTATACTTCAGGCAATATCATTCAGCATAGTAAACAAATCTGTAGCCTGTATTAAGGTCAAACCTCATGATCATTTATATAGCACCCACACTGTTATTGTTAATTATTTTTCTTCCTGGTTTTCTCCATTCCTCTTGTGAAAGCAGACACTCATCTATGGGATACAGACTGTGGTTAATGCTGCTATTATACCATGATCACTACTACAATAAACTCCTGATAACTTGGCATCCAAGGGAAAAAAATACTGAACATAAATAAATGCAGCCAGGATATTGGCAGCATGATGACTTAAGTGGTAGTGACAACTTAAGCCAAGGTTGAGTTATCTGTTACTGTTTTATTATCACAGGAGTTCACTGTTACATTTTATTATCATGGAGTCCTGTAGCTCAGTGGTTAGAGTACTTGCCTCGCAAGAGAGAGGACCTGGGTTTGATTCCCAGGCAGGGCAAAACATTGGGCAAGTTTCTTACTCTGCACGCCTCTGTTTCCCTAGCAGTAAGTAGGAATCCGTTGTTAGTCAATTGGCAGATCGGCTTTCCGGGGGCTAATAAGTCCTTCCAAAAAAAAAATGTGGTCACTCACTCCACGACTGTGTGCGGAACACTGCTGTGTGCAATCGGCTGCTGGGTTTCATAATATATATTTCATAATTATTATTATAATAATAATCCTTGCATTGATATAGCACCTCATTACATCTTTGAGACAACTCAAAGCGCTTCACAACATATACTATAAAGTGGGTTGACTGTGTATTCTGTGGGCGAAACACTATTCAGTCAATTCACTCTATATTATATTCTACAAAGCGCTTTGAGGTGGCTCAAATATGTGATAAGGCACTATATCAAATGCAAGGATTATTATTATTATTATTCAAATGTGGACCTAGAGAGACTGGGTGCTGTCAGTCCATGGAGACAAGGGGTGTTAAAGCCAAGCTCAGTTCTTTCCTTACTGAACATTCCCACACTCCCAAACCAGGGAAAGGGGAGGGGAATTTATTTGTTTAGGTCAGACGGGTGTCTGACACACATGGAAATCCATCACCATACAGAGAATTCCATGCATTACACTTATATATGGAAATCTCTCCCTGGAGGGGCAGATCCTGTTTACCTAATTCTGGAAATAAGCGCAGGTTAGCAACAGCCAAGGCTACTGCTCGAGTCTAACAGGCTAAAATCGCATAGCTTGGGGAGGGGAAGAAGGGGCACTCGACAGTGTTAGGTACAAGTGTCCTGTTTGACTTTCTGAGGGGAAAAATATTATTTATAAGAATTAATCACCCTGTTGAGTGTTAAACAAAAATAATAGGATGTACTTTTGGCTCAATATTACACAAGACATTACCATTCAAGGTTTGACCTTAAAAGGGAGCTCAATGGAATAAACCATCCAGTTAAACTGTATAACAAGTATCATTAAAAATGATATTTAAAAACATTTTCTTTTATCAGCATAGACAAAATAAAACATTCTACTTTTCACCTTCAATCTATTCATATTATAATATCTGATACTTAAGCTGTATCTGCACATACAGTTTACATCCTGTGAGAATGGAAATTCCTGCTTCAATAAATGTATTTTAATAAAAATCAGAAACTTACAAAATGCAGAAAATTATACAGCAAAAATTGCATACGTCTGATCTGAATAAATCGTATAATTGTACATCTTAGTCGTATATCTACCCAACTCATACATTGCATAAGTCAGATTCAATGTACAGTCCTAACTGATGCGACGTTATGTGAGGTTTACTATGTAAGTAGCTTTTACATTATCTTCAATTGACTGCACTATTTTTATCAGAGGCTGTGACTCCACAAGATTAATTACAGTAACAAACCTCGTGTTTTGACCCAAGCAACTTTTGTGATTCAATATTTTAAAAAATATGGAGCGACTTGTGGTAACAAAAAAGTCTCAATGTGTATGCCAAAATAAAGCAAGAAAACACATCTACATTTTCAATATGTAATTCAAAATCTTTACCGCTCATTACAAATATTTTAATTACTATACACCTGATAAACCTGAGATCATCTATACAGTAGCATCTTATTAAAAACATTTTTAAGAACTTGCAAGTGTGGACAGGCAAAATGTTTCAAAGTTTACAACAGTAGTTGCTGAGATACTAATGTTAATTAATGCCGCTGTAGATTGTGATCACATACACACACACACACACACACATTCTCTCTCTCACACACTGAAGTTTCTCCAGCAAACACACAAAAAGGGTGGGGTGGGTAAAGTGGGGAGTGGGGGTTAGGGTGAAAGAGCCATTTTCAAAAGACAACATTTACCACTGAAGACAGCTTCAGATTTTTATATATAAATAAATAAAATAAATAGGACATTGCAGCAGATTGCACTTTGTTTTTTTTGTTGGAGGAAGGCATAAAATTGATGGATTGCTTAAATGTATTGATTTGCTTTAAGCGGTCAATTAACTTCACAGTATATTCTGTGAAGCCCTTGGAGATGGCTTGAAGATGTCATACAGCCCTACATCAAATGCTAGGATTATTATTATTATTTACTTACTCTGAAATCTTCCTGGCCAGCTCAGCACAGGCCGCACAGGAGCTGGCGGAGAGGAGGACCAGACCACCCTGGGTTATGTTCATGGTGGGATCCAGGATTGAAAACACCTCGATACTCGCCTTCAGCACAGACTGGGACCTGAGCAGAGGGACAGAACACTGAGGTCAGACACTCCACACATAACAACACGCCATTTATATATATATATATATATACACACAGCCACACAGAGACACAACCACACACACAGCCACACACACACACACACAACAGACACAGCCACACACACACACACAACAGACACAGCCACACACACACAGACACGCAGAGACACACAGCCACAGCCACAGACACCACAGCCACACACACGCACAACAACAAGATTCCATTTATTGAGCGCCTTTCACGTCGGGAGGACGTCCCAAGGCGCTGTACAGTTGGGTCAGGACCCGAGCATTGGGGGGAAATGGTCAGGGGGAGGGGAGGGAAGGCAGGGGGCGAGGAGGGGGTAGAGAGTCGAGAGGGGAGCTGAAGGCACGGTCAAAGAGGAAGGTCTTGAGACCGGCCTTGAAGGAGGAGAGGGAGGAAGCGGCGAAGGCACTGGGGATGGAGTTCCAGAGCCTCGGGGCTGAGAGGCTGAAGGCCCGACCACCGATGGTAGGGCGGTTGGGGCGGGGGATGTGGAGCCGACCGGAGCCAGAGGAACGGAGGGTACGGGCAGGTAGGTAGGGGGATAGTAGGTCGGAGAGGTAGGAGAGACACACACACACACCCACAGACACAGACCCACAGACACACACACCCACAGACACACCCACACACACACAGACACACCCACACACAGACACACACAGACACACCCACAGACACACACACCCACAGACAGACACACACACACAGACACACCCACACAGACACACACACACCCACAGACAGACACACACACACACACACAGACACACCCACACACAGACAGACAGACACACCCACACACAGACACACCCCCACACACACAGACACACACACCCACAGACAGACACACACACACACAGACACACCCACACACAGACACACACACACCCACACACACACCCACACACACACAGACACACACACCCACAGACAGACACACACACACAGACACACCCACACAGACACACACACACCCACAGACAGACACACACACACAGACACACCCACACAGACACACACACACCCACACACAGACACACCCCCACACACACAGACACACACACCCACAGACAGACCCACACACACACAGACACACCCACACACAGACACACACACACCCACACACACACACCCACAGACAGACCCACACACACACAGACACACACACAGCTTTAGGGCCTCTCACAACAGTGGATCACCATTTACAAGCAAAAAAAACAAAGACGAGAGCTTTCCCTGTAACCCTCCCACAGCCACAGCGCCTCACACACCGGCAAACCCCCACAGCCCATGTGACCCACAGGGCCGCCCCCCCCCATGTGACCCACAGGGCCGCCCCCCCCCCATGTGACCCACAGGGCCGCCCCCCCATGTGACCACAGGGCCGCCCCCCCATGTGACCCACAGGGCCCCCCCCCCATGTGACCCACAGGGCCCCCCATCAGCACAGACACAGTGGAGGGGTTTGGATGAAACTCCCTTCAGCTGAACGTTGACCAGAGGAACCCATACTCTTTGGCTCTCGTCACTGTCTAAAATCTCACGGCTCTCACCTCCTCCACCGACCCGACCTCCCCCTAAAACTCTCCGATCCCGTATGAAGCCTCGGCCTCAGGTTCGACCCCCAATTATCCTTCTTCCCCACATCCGGTCTCTCACCAGCACCGCCTTCTTTCACCTCCGACGCATCGCCCGTCTCCGCCAATACCTCTCCCCAAAAGCCGCTGAAACTCTGGTTCGTACCTTTGTCACCTGCCGTCTGCTCCAGTCTGGGAACCCTCCGCCGGCCGGGCTCACCGCGGCACTCGGCGTTGGCTGTCCAGCAGCAGCCACACCGACTGCCCCATTCCCCACCACACTCGCCAGCCACCCCGGACACAGACCCGGGGAGTCAACCTCTCCTCCCTCATCCCCATCTCCCCCACCCCTGCCTCACAACCTGGACCCCCCTCCCCTCACACACACCCTTCTGTCAACCGCTCCCTCCACATCGGACTGCAAAATGTCCGCTCCCTCTGCAACAAGGCCCTGGTCATCAACGATCTCATCCTTGATGAGAGCGTTGATATCATGGCCTTAACGGAAACCTGCCTCACCCCAGGCGACACCTTCCCCCTCACGGAGGCCACACCACCCGGCTACACCTCCCACCACATCCCCCGCCCCAACCGCCGTGGCGGTGGTGTTGCCCTTATCTCAAGGACACCACTTGCCCTATCCCCCTACTCCACTGGCTCTTTCCCCTCCTTCGAGCACCTCACCCTCTCCCACCCCTCATTCCTCTCCCTTAAAATCCTCCTCCTCTACCGGCCCCTAAAACCTCTCCCACCTTCATCTCTGACATTTCAACACTCCTCACATCTCTTTGCCTCTGCTCTGATCGCCTCATCATCCTGGGCGACTTTAACCTACACTTCACCCCCTCCTGCTCCATCTCCACAGACTTCTCTTCCCTGCTCTCCTCACTCAACCTCTCCTTACACATAAACTCCCCCACTCACAGTCACGGCCACCCACTCGATTTGGTGATCACCCGGGGCCTCAGTGTCTCGGATGTCACTATTACCGACAAGGCCATCTCTGACCACTACTTCATCTCCTTCACCACCTCCACCCCCCTCCCCACCTCCACCAGACCCACCACCATCTTCTACCGCCCTTGGAAGAAGTTACCCCCACAATCCCTAACCGATGCCTTGGAGTCCTCTGAACTCCTCTCCCTCTGGCCTTCAACCCTCACCGACCCCTCTTCTCCTCTCTCCCTCCTCCACAATACCCTCTCCTCCACACTCGATACTCTTGCCCCCATCACTTCCCGCACTGTCTCCTACTCCCGCTCCTCCCCCTGGTACTCCACCCACCTCCGCTCACTGAAGAGCCAGGTGCGGGCTGCTGCTCAAAATTTACCGCTCCACTCTGGCCTCGGCCAAGTCGTCCTTCTACTCCAGGATAATCCTGGAGGCGAAGAACAACCCCAGGCTACTGTTTTCCACCACAACCCGACTCCTCCGTCCCCCCCGCCACCCCGCGCAGGTCATCTCCTCCAACCTTCACTGCGAGGAGATGCTGGATTTCCTTGAATCCAAGATCAAGGGAATCCGCTCCGCGGTCACTTCCCCTCCAACTTCCACCAACCCCCCACCCCCTCTCCCACACTCCGACTCCTACCCATCCTCCCCTACACACTTTCGTACCCGTTTCCCCACCCTCTGTCACTGAACTCATCCTATCCCTAAAACCAACCACCTGCTCCCTTGACCCCATCCCCACTCCACTCCTTATCTCCCAGCTCCACTTTCTTGCCCCACATATCACTGACATCATCAACCTGTCCCTCTCCTCTGGCTCTGTCCCCATTCCATTAAAAACTGCCACCATCACGCCCACCCTGAAAAAACCCTCCCTTGATGCGTCGCAGCTATCAAGCTACCGGCCCATCTCCAACCTCCCCTTTCTCTCCAAGGTCCTGGAAAGAGTTGTCGCCTCCCAACTGCGCTCTTTCCTTTCCACCCATTCTCTTTTCGAACCCCTTCAGTCAGGTTTCCGTGCTGCCCATAGCACAGAAACTGCCCTGGTCAAGGTCACCAATGATATCCTGACCATCTGTGACCAGGGCTCCCTCTGCCTCCTCGTCCTCCTCGACCTATCGGCAGCATTCGATACGGTCGACCACGCTATCCTACTCCACCGCTTGTCCTCCCACCTCAACCTTCAAGGCACTGTCCTTGAATGGTTTAGGTCGTACCTTTCTCACCGTCTTCACTTTGTCTCGACGAATGGCTTCTCCTCCACCCCCCGTACTGTCTCATGTGGTGTCCCTCAGGGCTCTGTCCTCGGTCCCCTCCTCTTCACCCTCTATATGCTCCCCCTCGGTGACATCATCCGCAGACATGGAGTTAACTTCCACATGTATGCGGATGACACCCAACTCTACCTTTCCTCCTCTACTCTCAACTCCACGACCACCGATGTCCTGACAGCTGTCTGTCCGACATCGAGTCCTGGACGAGAGACAACTTTCTTCAGCTCAACGTGCGAAAAACCGAGGCCCTCCTGATTGGCTCACGTCAGCGCCTCCGCACCTCAGGCGCTGACACCATCAGCATCCAAGGCTGCACTCTCCACCTCTCAAAGCCAGTCAGGAACCTCGGGGTTTTGTTCGACCCTGAGCTGTCCTTTCTCCCTCACATCCGCACCACAACTGGCACCGCCTTCCATCACCTCCGGAACATCGCCAGACTACGGCACTACCTCACCCCTCACGCGGCTGAAACTCTGGTCCACGCCTTTGTCACCTCAAGGCTGGACTATGGGAACTCTCTCCTCGTCGGCCTTCCCGCCACCTCCCTCCACACTGCAGGTCATTCAGAACTCTGCAGCTCGTGTACTGTCCCGCACCAGACACCAGCTCCCCTCTCGACTCTCTTCCCCCTTCTCGCTCCCTCCCATCCCTCCCCTCACCCTGACCATTTCCCCCCTCCTCGCTCCCTCCCCTCCCCTGACCATTTCCCCCCTGCTCGGGTCATGACCCAACTGTGCAGCGCCTTGGGACGTCCTCCTGACGTGAAAGGCGCTTTATAAATGGAATCTTGTTGTTGTTGTTGTTGTTGTTGTCTGGACTGTTCAGCGCCCTCCTCGCCGGCCTCCCCTCCACCACCATCCATAAAATCCAACTCATTCAGAACTCTGCCGCCCACATTCTCACCCGCACGAAACTCCGCTCCCCGATCCCCCCAGTCCTGGCCCTCCCCCCCACACCCAAACCCCGCTCCCCGATCCCCCCAGTCCTGGCCCTCCCCCCCACACCCAAACTCCGCTCCCCGATCGCCCCAGTCCTGGCCCTCCCCCCCACACCCAAACTCCGCTCCCCGATCCCCCAGTCCTGGCCCTCCCCCCCCACCCAAACTCCGCTCCCCGATCCCCCCAGTCCTGGCCCCCCCCCCCCCCCCAAACTCCGCTCCCCGATCCCCCAGTCCTGGCCCTCCCCCCACACCCAAACTCAGCTCCCCGATCCCCCCAGTCCTGGCCCTCCCCCCACACCCAAACTCCGCTCCCCGATCCCCCAGTCCTGGCCCTCCCCCCACACCCAAACTCCGCTCCCCGATCCCCCAGTCCTGGCCCTCCCCCCACACCCAAACTCCGCTCCCCGATCCCCCCAGTCCTGGCCCTCCCCCCCACACCCAAACTCCGCTCCCCGATCCCCCCAGTCCTGGCCCTCCCCCCCACACCCAAACTCCGCTCCCCGATCCCCCCAGTCCTGGCCCTCCCCCCCACACCCAAACTCCGCTCCCCGATCCCCCCAGTCCTGGCCCTCCCCCCCACACCCAAACTCCGCTCTCCCGATCCCCCAGTCCTGGCCCTCCCCCCCACACCCAAACCCCTCTCCCCGATCCCCCCAATCCTGGCCCTCCCCCCACACCCAAACCCCGCTCCCCGATCCCCCCAGTCCTGGCCCTCCCCCCACACCCAAACCCCGCTCCCCGATCCCCCCAGTTCTGGCCTTCCCCCCACACCCAAACCCCACTCCCCGATCCCCCCATTCCTGGCCCTCCCCCCACACCCAAACCCCGCTCCCCGATCCCCCAGTCCTGGCCCTCCCCCCACACCCAAACCCCGCTCCCCACCCCCAGTCCTGGCCCTCCCCCCACACCCAAACCCCGCTCCCCGATCCCCCCAGTCCTGGCCCTCCCCCCCACACCCAAACCCCACTCCCCGATCCCCCCAGTCCTGGCCCTCCCCCCACACCCAAACCCCACTCCCCGATCCCCCCAGTCCTGGCCCTCCCCCCACACCCAAACCCCGCTCCCCGATCCCCCAGTCCTGGCCCTCCCCCCACACCCAAACCCCACTCCCCGATCCCCCCAGTCCTGGCCCTCCCCCCACACCCAAACCCCGCTCCCCGATCCCCCAGTCCTGGCCCTCCCCCCACACCCAAACCCCACTCCCCGATCCCCCCAGTCCTGGCCCTCCCCCCCACACCCAAACCCCGCTCCCCGATCCCCCCAGTCCTGGCCCTCCCCCCCACACCCAAACCCCGCTCCCCGATCCCCCCAGTCCTGGCCAGACTGCACTGGCTCCTGTCCCAGAGAGGATCAACTTCAAGATCCTCACTCTTGTCTTCAAATCCCTCCACTCCTCTGCACCTCCCGACCTCTCTGACCTCCTCTCTCCTCAAAACAGTACCCGTTGCCTTCGTTCCTCTGGGTCTGGCCTCCTCCTTGTCCCTCTCTCCCTGGCTCCTCCCCCTCCCCCTGCCTTGGCCCCGGGATCTGTCTGGCATATAAATCTAAGTTGTTGTTCTTGTTCATAATTAGATACTGGTACACCCTCAATAAAAGGTTTGATTTCAGAGTTTAAGGAGCAAGTTGATCAAACATTGCAATTTGATTAAAGAGTCAAAGTATTCTCCAGTAAAACACAGACACAAGTCTTATTTTTATGAATCATTAAATCATCTAAGTACATACCCCTGAGTCCCATTCAATTTCCTATCAAAATCACTCAGATTTCTTTGACTTCATTGTATTTATCGTCTCCTAACTCGTAACAGCGCTCCCCTATTCACCATTACTCCTACATCAATCACAGGAAATGACGTCCTGGTTCCTGACAGTCGCTATATAATTTGTCGATGGTCTGTAGTGCAATTTTCCGCTGCTGTATTGATTGTTATTGTAACCACAATTACTTGTGCTTTTTATAATTAAAGAGCCAATAACCTGTCAGCCTGGTTGCTTGAATCACAATACAGTATTTGCGCCATGTCTGGGATAGAAGGAAGTCAGTCTGTCAAGCAAGGATATTAAATACTTCATGGTTTGTTGTAACCAGCTGGCAGAATATTCACTTAAATGGATCATTTTACGTTGTCTGTCTGGCTCAGCTTCCTTTCTCTGCAGGTAACTGAGGCGTTTTTTCTTCTTTATCTTCTCAAAGAGAAATTCACTTTTAATGCAGGTTAGAATTGAAGACTGTACACTCTTAATTCGTAAAACCAATAGCTGGTGTGTGATGGAGCCACAAAAGCTGGGAAGGTCTAAGGTGCCAGCCTGCATCTGTGCCATTATAAACCATTCTGGGACACTACCCTATGTGAGGGACACTATATAAATGCAAGTTGTTGTTATTATGCTGATCTCACCTGGAGGTGCAAGGGGTCTGCTATAAATTGCTTCAAGGTCTCTGGGTTAGGGAAGGAGGAAACAATTAGGGTACTCCTATCCAGAGAACCTTGCTAAAAAAAATGTGTGGTATTCACGTGAGGAAAGGAGAGGGTTTTCTGAGATGCTTCCCATGACCTGACAGCCTTCCAACACTTGAACATTAAAATATATCACTTGAACCAGGGGCTGGAAGGTGTCTGGCACCTGTGGAAGACAGGTTGTTGAATCTCCTTGCAACAAACTCCATAGCAACAAGCATAACTGATATTAAAACACTGAGAAGATGGTTTCAGTACTGAAATACATCACAGGATTGAGGATTTATTTTGTAACAGAGACAATATCATTGCAAAAACACAATTTATGACATAATTAATAATGTTTGCATTTGATATAGCACCTTAGCACGTCATTGAGACATCTCAAAGCACTTCACAGAGTATATTGTAAAGTGAATTGACTGTATATTTTGTGGGTGAAACGCAACAGCAGTATCCTACAAACAGTCATGGATTGAGTGACCAACTTATTTTTTTTAAGGCATTTTTACCCCCAGAAAGCGATCTGCCAATTGACTAACAATCGGATAATTAATACATAATCTGACATCAGTTAATTTGTGTATGAAAGATCAAAGATCAAGGAATTAATGACATGCTATTAAGATGGATTGAAAACTGGAGTAAGATGTGACAGGTCAATGTTTAACACACTGCCCTTCCAACTCCCAACAATACCTTTAATATTATAATATGTAATAATCATTACATTTGGTACAGTGCCTTTCAGGTCAGGAAGAATGTCATGAAGTGCTTCACAGGATTTACTGTAAATTGTAGTAACTGTGCAGGCAAACACGACAGCCAATTTGCCCACAGCAATGTCCCACAAGCAGTCATGAAGTGACCTGAACAGATGGGAGAGCTCAGTTTCACATTGCATTCAAAGGAAGGCACCTCCAACATTGTCTTGGAGTGTCAGACTATGTGACTTCAAAGTCCTGATATGGGGTTTGAACTCACAACTTTCTGACTCAGAGGCGAGATTGCTACCACTGAGTCAGGCTAACATCATAAATAGTTAAATAGGAGCAAGATTTATTCCACTGAATAGTTTGGTTAGTTTGTCCAAGAAATGGCTTTGAAGCAATACTTTCAGAACATTTTGATGTCAATCTATCAAGTTTCACAATCTAGCACGAGCCACATCCTGTACGCTCATCTTGAAACATGAAATAAGGCTTCTGATGTGTCCCTCTGTTCTTCATCAACCCACAGAAGCTCCAACTCACTGAAAAAATATTCAACTTCCTTTCCCCACGGTTAGCTTGTCTGGAACACGTGCTATCATCCCAGCCACAATCATGTTTCTGCAAACAAGTGTTTTACAATCTATACCTTAACACTACCTCTGTTTGGTCCTATCACCATGGGCGTTCTGGGTCATTTAAATTGAAAGCCTCTTGTGTTAATTGAAGCCAGTATTGCTCAATACAGTGTAAGCTTTCCACGCACAGATTAGTAGAAATTCCATGTCATCTTTACGCACATGTGGAGTAAAGACAATACAGGGAATGGAGACTCTTAAATACACCACCACCATTTGTTGTTCTGTTTTTTGTTTTTTTATGTTACATAGATACATAGAAAGGAGAAGGCCCATCAGTCTACTCCAAATAATAATAGTGCAGAGAGCCCAGCAGCGTGAGGAGGGAACTGAGTAAGTTGGAACAGAGTGAGAATTCTGTTAAGGAATTTGGTGAGAGTGGGAATTCGGTGCAGAGAAGGAAAGAGGTGCATAATTATAAAATATGTAATAGTTATATTAAAATAGTATAAAACATGTCTGGGAATATGGCAGGGCAGCTGAGACCGGTTGCATACACAATGTGTGCCATGTGGGAACTCCAGGATGCTTTGTGTGCCCTGGACAGAGTTTCTGAGCTCGAGGAGAGGCTGGAGTCACTACATAGCGTATGGGAAGCTGAAGAGTTCATGGATTGAACGTTTCAGGAGGTGGTCACCCCACAGCCACAGAGGGTTCAGAAGGAGAGTGACCACCTGGCATGGTAGGAAGAGGGGACGGGCAGCGCAGAAATCCCCTGAGAGTGTGGCACTCACAAACCAGTTCTCTGTACTGAAGACCGGTCAGGGTGATGACACCTCTGGGGAGGAGAGTCAAAAGCAAATGGATGCACAGGGGACACAGGGAAGAGTCTCAATGCAATTGTCATTGGGGACACAATGGTGAAAGGAGTAGGCAGGCGTTTCTGCAAACAAAGACGTGACTCTCACATGGTATGTTGCCTCCCTGGTGCCAGGGTTGAAGACATCATGGAACAGGTGCAAAACATTCTACAGGGGGAAGGGGAACATCCAGAAGTCATGGTCCATGTTGGGATTCATGATGTAGGGAAAAAAAAGGGCTGAGATCCTACAGGGAGAGTATCGGAAGCTAGGGAAAAGCTAAAGAGTAGGACCTCAAAGGTGGTGATCTCTGGATGACTCCCAGTACCTCGTGCAAGTGAGTATCAAAACAGCAGATGAAACACATGAATGCATGGCTGGAGAAATGGTACAGAAAGGAGGGCTTCAGGTTCCTGGATCATTGGGACCAGTTCTGGGGCAGGTGGGACCTGTACAAAGTGTATGGGTTACACCTGAACAGGGCTGGGACCAATGTCCTCATAGGGAGGTTAACTAGTGCTGTGGGGAAGGGTTTAAACTAATTTCGAGGGGGAAAGGGAATCAGGATGTAGCATTAGAGAGGACAAACAAGTTACATAGAGGGCTGGGAGAGAGGAATAGGAATGTAACAAGGAATAGTCCAGGAAAAGGAGGGATTAAACGGGGGAGAAATGCAGAACAGACTCAGTTGGTTTTGGGGTACATGTGCTTAAATGCACGGAGTGTGACAAATAAGGTTGGTGAGCTGCGGCTTGAGTAGCCACATGGGGTTATGATGTAGTGGCAGTAACGGAGATCTGGCTCAAACAAGGGCAGGAATGGGAGCTGAATATTCCCGGCTACAATGTATTCAGGAGGGATAGGGAAGGGAAAAAGGAAGGGGTGGGTGGCAATATTGATTAAAGACACGGTGACGGCCCTGGAAAGGGATGATGAAAGGGTTCAAAAACAGAAACTATTTGGTTAGAGTTAAGGAGCAGAAAAGGGGTAAGGATTCCTGAAATGTGTGCAGGATAACTTTCTGGATCAGTACGTTTCCAGCCCAATGAGAAAGGAAGCAGTGCTGGAATCTAGTTCTGGGGAATGAAGTGGGGCAAGTGGGGCAGGTTTCAGTCGGAGAGCATTTGGACAACATTGATCACAACATCATTAGGTTTAGAGCACTTATGGAAAGAAACAAGGAACAATTAAAGGTGAAGATACTCACCTGGAAGAGGGCTAATTTCAGTGAGTTAAAAAGGAACCCAGCTAAGGTAGATTGGAAAGAAAGATTAGCAGGTAAAATAGTTTACGTACAATGGGAAGCCTTCAAGGAGGAGATAGTTTGGGGACAGAATAAATAAAATTCCCACAAAGGGGAAAGGTAGGGCATCCAAACCTCCCTGGATGAATAAGGAAATTGGGGTTAAAATAAAACAGAAAAAGGAGGTTATGATAAATGTCAGGTCCAAAATACAGAAGATAATCAAATAAAATATAGAAAGTACAGAGGAGAACTGAAAAAGGAAAGGACAAAGAAATTGTATGAGAAAAGATTAGCAAGTAACATAAAAGGGGACCCTAAAGTATTTTATAAGCATATAAAGAATAAAAAGTTAGTGGGTCCAATTAGGGACCAAAGTGGAAATCTTCTTGTGAAGGCTGACGTACTGAATGAGTACTTTGCATCTGTCTTCACAAATGAAGAGGATGCAGCCAATGCTACAATATTGGATGAGAGGATAGAGAAATTGGATAAGATGAGAATAAACCGAGAGGAGGTACTAAAAAGGTTGACAGTGCTCAAGGTAGATAAGTCACCCGGTCCGGACGGGATGCATCCTAGGTTACTGAGGGAAGTAAGGGTGGAAATAACAGAGCCTCTGGCCACAAACTTTCAATTCTCCTTGCACATCGGATTGGTGCCAGAGGACTGGAGGGTTACAAATGTTACTCCCTGTACAAAAAGGGGCAGAAGGATTAACCAGGGAACTGTAGGCCAGTCAGCCTAATGTCAGTAGTGAGGAAACTTCTAGAAACTATAACCTAGGACAAAATAAATTTTCACTAAAAAAAATGGTTTAATAAAGGACAATAAATCTCTGAAGGTGGCCGGACAGGAAGATAAAGCTGTTAAAAAAAGCATACGGGATAGTAGACTTTATAAATAGGAACATAGAATACACAAGTCAGGAAGTTATGATGAACCTTTATATAAACACTGGTTAGGCCTCAGCGAGAGACTGGGTTCAGTTCTGGGCCCCACACTTTAGGAATGATGTCAAAGCATTGGAGAGGGTGTGAAGGAGATTGACCAGAATGGTACCAGGAATGAGGGGCTTCAGTTATCAGGAGAGGCTGGAGAAGGGGGAGAGCGGGGGAGTGGAGTTGATCAGGGCTATGGGAGAGAGTGGGGGAGTGGGGTTGACCAGGGCCATGCAGAGAGAGCGGGAGTGGGGTTGATCAGGGCTATGGGGAGAGAGCGGGGGAGTGGGGTTGATCAGGGCTATGGGGGGGGAGTGGGGTTGATCAGGGCTATGGGGAGAAAGCGGGGAATGGGGTTGATCAGGGCTATGGGGAGAGCGGGGGGGGAGTGGGGTTGATCAGGGCTATGGGGGGGGAGTGGGGTTGATCAGGGCTATGGGGAGAGAGTGGGGGAGTGGGGGTGATCAGGGCTATGGGGAGAGCGGGGGAGTGGGGTTGATTTGGAAGCTCTTTTCAAAGAGCAGCACAGATACGATGGCCCGAATGGCCTCCTTCTGTGCCATATAATTCTATGATTCTATGATGAATGATATAGTAACACCATAACCTTCACAATTTGATACAGTGCCTAGAAGGTTAAAATGTCTCAAAAGGTTTTACAGTAATTGCCATTAAATTTTGTGTCTGTTTATTTGTTGGTGAATGCGGCAGTACATTATTGCACAATAGCAGCCTATGATCAGCCCAGGAGATGATCAGCCAACGTTATGTGGGGGATTGTTGGCCTGGACACAGGGACTAACCTGTGAAGCACTCACTGAATTCATTGCCTGGTCTCTGTGAGTTCAAATTCCCCAAGTAGAGCTAGAAACCCAGAACCTTCTGACTCAAAGAGTGATACTAACTCGGGCAGGCTGGCACATCTGAAATGAAAATAATCAAAAGTAACCAATAGCAATTTAGTGTCAATTAGTGCACATTATAATCACTTCCCTCACAAGAGCTGAAAGATTGTAATCCTTGTAAAGTGAGGAGAAGGTTCCATTTTGGAATCACTGAGATATCACAACTTGGAATGTGGTTTCCAAACGGATTTCCAGTACGGAATCTGCTCTGGTCAAGGTCACAAACGACATCCTGACCATGTGTGACCAGGGCTCCCTCTGCCTCCTCGACCTCTACGCCGTCTTTGACACCGTGAACCACTCAATCCTCCTCCATCGCTTCTCCTCCCACCTCAACCCTCAAGGCTCTGTCCTTGACTAGTTCAGGTCTACCTTTCACACCACCTATACTTCGTCGCAGCAAATGGCTTCTCCTCCGGCCCCCGCACCGTCTCGTGCAGTGTCCCTCAGGGCTCTGTCCTCGGTCCCCTCCTCTTCACCCTCTCTATGCTCCCCCTGTGGTGACACCATCCACAGACATGGGGTAAATTTCCACATGTATGCAGATAACACCCAACTCTATCTCTCTGCCTCCACCCTGAACTCCAGGACTACTGGTGTCCTGACCGACTGCCTGTCCAACATCAAGTCCTGGATGAGGGACAACTTTCTCCAACTCAACATCAGCAAGACCGAGGCCCTCCTGATTGACTCGCGCCAACGTCTCCGCACCTCGGGCATTGGCAGCATCAGCCTCCACGGCTGCCACTCAACCTCACTGAGCCAATCAGGAACCTGGGGGTCTTGTTTGACCCTGAACTGTCCTTTCTCCCCCACATCCGCACCATGACTGGCACTGCCTACCACCACCTCCGCAATATTGCCAGACTCCGTCACTGCCTCACCCCTCAGGCTGCCCAAACCCTCACCCACACATTCATCACCTCAAGGCTCAATTACGGGAACTCCCTCCTCATCGGCCTTCCCAACTCTTCCCTTCACAAGCTGCAGATCATCCAAAACTCTGCAGCTCGTGTACTCTCGTGCACCAGGCTCCGCGACCCCATCACTCCCACCCTCGCCCGACTCCACTGGCTCCCCATCCTCCAGAGGATCGAGTTCAAGAACCTCATCCTTACTTTCAAGGCCATCCATGGCCTCGCCCCCTCCTACCTCTCTGACCTGCTGACTCTCTACCAACCTGTCCGCTCCCTCCGTTCATCAGGCTCCGGCCTACTCCATGTCTCCCGCCCGACCCGCCCTACCATCGGTGGCCGGGCTTTCAGCCTCTCTGCCCCCACAGTCTGGAACTCCATCCTATGGTCCCTTCGCCTCACTTCCTCCCTCGCCTCCTTCAAGGCCGGTCTCAAGACCCTTCTGTTTGATCGTGCCTTCGGTCGCCCTCCCACCTCTCTGCCTTCCCTCACCCCTACACCACCCCTCCCCCATGCTCGGGTCCCGACACCTGACTGTTCAGCGCTTTGGGACATCCTCCCGACGTGAAAGGCGCTCTATAAATGTCATTTTATTGTTGTTACCAAAGCATGACGATTTTAATATTCGCCTTCAAAACACACAGTAACTGCACTTTACAGTATATCCTGTGAAATATTTTGAGAAATCCTCCTGATGTGAAAAGTGGTATATCAAAAAACATGTGGTCACTTAATCCATGACTGTTTGTGGGACACTGCTGTGCGCAATTGGGTGCCACATTTCACCCACAAAACACACAGTCAATCCACTTTACAGTATATTCTGTGATGCACTTTGAGACGTCTCAACGATTGAGACGTCTCACCGCGCACTGAACGCACCTGCCTCAAATCTGGTCTAACGGTCTATCGACAAATCTGGCTGGACCTCCTCAAAATCTACCGCACCACTCTAGCCTCGGCCAAGTCGTCCTTCTACTCCAGGATAATCCTGGAGGCGAAGAACAACCCCAGGCTACTGTTTTCTACCACATCCCGACTCCTCCGTCCCCCCCGCCACCCCGCGCAGGTCATCTCCTCCAACTTTCACTGTGAGGAGATGCTGGATTTCCTTGAATCCAAAATCAAGGGAATTCACTCCGCGGTCACTCCCCCTCCAACATCCACCCACCCCCCACCCCCTCCCTCCCACACTCCAACTCCTATCCATCCTCCCCTACACACCTTCGAACCCGTTTCCCCACCCTCTGTCACCAAACTCATCCTGTCCCTGAAACCCACCACCTGCTCCCTTGACCCCATCCTACTCCACTCCTTATCTCCCAGCTCCACCTCCTTGCCCCACATATCACAGACATCGTCAACCTGTCCCTCTCCTCTGGCTCTGTTCCTATTCCCTTAAAAACTGCCACCATCACTCCCACCTTGAAAAAACCCTCCCTTGATGCGTCGCAGCTATCAAGCTACCGGCCCATCTCCAACCTCCCCTTCCTGTCCAAGGTCCTGGAACGAGTTGTGGCCTCCCAGCTGCGCTCTTTCCTCTCCACCCATTCACTATTCGAACCCCTTCAGTCGGGTTTCGGTGCTGCCCATAGCACAGAAACTGCCCTGGTCAAGGTCACCAATGACATCCTGACCATCTGTGACCAGGGCTCCCTCTGCCTCCTCGTCCTCCTCGACCTATCGGCAGCATTCGATATGGTCGACCACGCTATCCTCCTCCACCGCTTGTCCTCCCACCTCAACCTTCAAGGCCCTGTCCTTGAGTGGTTTAGGTTGTACCTCTCCCAACGTCTTCATTTTGTTTCCACAAACGGCTTTTCCTCCACCCCCCGCACTTTCTCGTGTGGTGTCCCTCAGGGCTCTGTCCTCGGTCCCCTCCTCTTCACCCTCTATATGCTCCCCCTGTGGTGACATCATCCCAACTCTACCTTTCCTCCTCTACCCTCAACTCCACGACCCCCGATGTCCTGACAGCTGTCTGTCCGACATCGAGTCCTGGACGAGAGACAACTTTCTTCAGCTCAACGTGCGCAAAACTGAGGCCCTCCTGATTGGCTCACGTCAGCGCCTCCGCACCTCAGGTGCTGACAGCATCAGCATCCAAGGCCGCACTCTCCACCTCTCAAAGCCATCAGGAACCTCGGGGTTCTGTTCGTCCCTGAGCTGTCCTTTCTCCCTCATATCCGCACCACAACTGGCACTGCCTTCCATCACCTCCGAAACATTGCCAGACTACGGCACTACCTCACCCCTCACGCGGCTGAAACTCTGGTCCACGTCTTTATCACCTCAAGGCTGGACTATGGGAACTCTCTCCTCGCCGGCCTTCCCGGCCCTCCCTCCACACTGCAGGTCATTCAGAACTCTGCAGCTTGTGTACTGTCCCGCACCAGACACCGCGACCACATCACTCCCACCCTCGCCCTCGCTCGCCTCCACTGGCTCCCCATCCCCCAGAGGATCGAATTCAAGATCCTCATCCTCACCTACAAGGCCATTCACGGCCTCGCTCCCTCCTACCTCTCTGACCTACTATCCCCCTACTTACCTGCCCATACCCTCCGTTCCTCCGGCTCCGGTCTGCTCTACATCCCCCGCCCCAACCGCCCTACCATCGGTGGCCGGGCCTTCAGCCTCTCAGCCCCGAGGCTCTGGAACTCCATCCCCAGTGCCTTCGCCGCTTCCTCCCTTTCCTCCTTCAAGGCCGGTCTCAAGACCTTTCTCTTTGACCGAGCCTTCAGCTCCCCTCTCGACTCTCTACCCCCTCCTCGCTCCTTCCCTTCCCTCCCCTCACCCTGACCATTTCCCCCCTCCTCGCTCCCTCCCTTCCCTCCCCCTGACCATTTCCCCCTCCTCGCTCCCTCCCTTCCCTCCCCTCACCCTAACCATATCCCCCTCCTCGCTCCCTCCCTTCCCTCCCCTCACCCTAACCATATCCCCCCTCCTCGCTCCCTCCCTTCCCTCCCCTCACCCTGACCTTTTCCCCCCAATGCTCGGGTCCTGACCCAACTGTCCAGCGCCTTGGGTCATCCTCCCGACGTGAAAGGCGCTCAATAAATGGAATCTTGTTGTTGTTGTTGTTGTTGTTGTTGTTGATGTGACAAGGCATTATATCAAATGCAAAGATTATTATTATTAAATATAAGAAACTTTAAAGTGAAATGTTTTGCATTCTGCAACCTTGTATCAAACAGACTGTTAATTTCATAGAGATGCAGAGGATAACGATTTGATAAAAAAACTCAAATGAATCACAGGATATTAGAATTATACAGGACAGGAGGAGGCCATTCGGCCCATCGTGTCTGTGCCTGCTCTTTGAAAAGAGCTGTTGAAATCAATCCCACTCCCCCGCTCTCTCCCCATAGCCCTGCAAACTTGTCCTCCCCAAATAATTATCTACTTCTCTCTTAAAAGTTGCTATCAAATTGGCTTCCACTGGCCTTTCATGCAATGCATTCCAGATCCGAACAATTCACTAGGTGAAAAATTTTCTCCTCACCTCCCTTCTGTTTCTTTTAACAACTATTTGAAATCATTTCCACAAGTACATTTCTTGCTGATTGTATTTTGCATTTTCTGAACTTCAAGAACATTGGAAAATATCACAAAATGTTATATTTTGAAAATGTACAGTCAGAGGGCTGTTCATATGAAGATTTACAGGATGTGGAATAAAAAAATTCTCATAACAGACTATTTTCAAAAATACATTGCTGTATCTGACATACAGAGTGTGACATTTTGAAATTCGCTGAACTTTAACACATATTAATTTTTTACAGTGAACTCACCCATTGTCATACAAATAATACATTTTCTCTCATCATTTGCATTTGCCCTTAAGACTTGCAACATGTGAATTCTTAACTATATGTTGTTAACATTCAGAATACTGTGTTAACATATCTTTGGTGCTTTTTGGGTGCCGAGCTTCTTTTGATACCAATGATACCCTTCACTCCTTGACTCCTCCCTACCTCTCCGACCTCCTCACATCCCAATCCACAACCTCACATCTCCGCTCGATTGGCACCGGCCTCCTGCTTGACCCTCGCACCCTCTGCTCCACCATTGGAGGTCCCTTATTCAGCCACTATGCCACAAAACTCTAGATCACTCCCTCAGTCCCTCCGCCTTGCCCCCTCTCTCCTTTTTGACCGCCTTGTCCTTGAGTGGTTCAGGTCGTACCTCTCCCACCATCTTCACTTTGTTTCCACGAACGGCTTTTCCTCCACCTCCTGCACTGTCTCGTGCAGTGTCCCTCAGGGCTCTGTCCTCGGTCCCCTCCTCTTCACCCTCTATATGCTCCCCCTGTGGTAACATGATCCGCAGACATGGGGTTAACTTCCACATGTATGCGGATGACACCCAACTCTACCTTTCCTCCTCTACCCTCAACTCCACGACCCCCGATGTCCTGACAGCTGTCTGTCCGACATCGAGTCTTGGACGAGAGACAACTTTCTTCAGCTCAACGTGCGCAAAACTGAGGCCTTCCCGATTGGCTCCGTCAGCGCCTCCGCACCTCAGGCGCTGACAGCATCAGCATCCAAGGCTGCACTCTCCACCTCTCAAAGCCATCAGGAACCTCGGCGTTTTGTTCGACCCTGAGCTGTCCTTTCTCCCTCATATCCGCGCCACAACTGGCACCGCCTTCCATCACCTCCGGAATATCGCCAGACTACGGCACTACCTCACCCCTCACGCGGCTGAAACTCTGGTCCACGTCTTTATCACCTCAAAGCTGGACTATGGGAACTCTCTCCTCGCCGGCCTTCCTGGCCCTCCCTCCACACTGCAGGTCATTCAGAACTCTGCAGCTCGTGTACTGTCCCGCACCAGGCTTCGGGACCACATCACTCCCACCCTCGCTCGCCTCCACTGGCTCCCCATCCCCCAGAGGATCGAATTCAAGATCCTCATCCTCACCTACAAGGCCATTCACGGCCTCGCTCCCTCCTACCTCTCCGACCTACTATTCCCCTACCTACCCGCCCGTACCCTCCGTTCCTCTGGCTCCGGTCTGCTCCACATCCCCCGCCCCAACCGCCCTACCATCGGTGGCCTTCAGCCTCTCAGCCCCGAGGCTCTGGAACTCTATCCCCAGTGCCTTCGCCGCCTCCTCCCTTTCCTCCTTCAAGGCCGGTCTCAAGACCTTTCTCTTTGACCGAGCCTTCAGCTCCCCTCTCGACTCTCTACCCCCTCCTCGCTCCCTCCCTTCCCTCCCCTCACCCTGACCATTTCCCCCCTGCTCGGGTCCTGACCCAACTGTACAGCGCCTTTGGACGTCCTCCCGACGTGAAAGGCGCTCTATAAATGGAATCTTGTTGTTGTTGTGCTTTATGGACACCTCCCCTCCCGACCCCCACCCCTACTCCCCCGGCTCGGAGTCAGGCTCTGCCACTGTTAAGTACTCTGAGACTACCCTGCATCGAGGGCGCTATATACATGCAAGTTGTTGTTGTTGTGGGAGAGGGAAGAGGTAGAGGGAGTGTGCATCAATAGTCAGCATTATATCTTTGTTTTAACATTCTCCACATGATAAAACATTCTAAATGCCAATGCATTCAGTGACCAGATAAAATGAGCCATTTCCTTAAACCATCAATGGCACTTAAATAAATGGAAGTTGTTTTTATCTTCACTCAAGTGCTCTCATACATTGCTAATCACTTTTCAAAATATTACATGTGATCATTTTAACATAGAGAAATTCTGTTGTCATAAGCTGGTAGGAAGTGGAACACAATCATTTGTTTTTAGTGAACTTATCCAATTTTCTGGCCTGGGGCTCATGAGGTCATAATGTGTGATTTTCAACAGTGAAGTCATCCATTGTCATACAAATAATACATTTTCTCTTTTCATTTGCATTTGTCCTGAAGACTTGCAACATGTGAATTCTTAACTATATATTGTTAACATTTGGAATACTGTGTTAACATATCTTTGGTGATTTTTGGGGCTTTTTGGGTGCCAAGCTTCTTTTGATACCAATGATACAATGGTCTCAGATCCGCTCCTTTCTCGCCATTCCCTCTTTGAACCCGTTCAATCCTGCTTCCGCGCTGTCGACCACTCCATCCTCATACACCGCCTCTTCTCTTTATTTAATCTTCACTGACCTGCCCTTGCCTGGATCAAATCCTATCTCTTTCACTGTCTCCACTTTGTTGCCACAAACGGTTTCTCCTCCAGTCCCCGCACTGTCACGTCTGGCGTCCCCCAGGGCTCTGTCCTTGGCCCTCTCCTCTTTAATATCTACATGCTCCCCCTTGGTGACATCATCCGCAGCATAGGGTCAACTTCAATATGACACCCAACTCTCTCTTTCTGCCCCCACCCTCAACTCCGGACCACTGCTGTCCTGACAGACTGTCCGTCGGACATCAAGTCCTGGATGAGGGCAAATGTCCTACAGTTGAATGTGAACAAGACTGAGGGCCTCCTGATTGGCTCACACCAGCACCTCCGCACCTCAGGCTCTGGCACCATGAACCTCCATGGTTGCACACTTCAACTCACCAGCCAGTCAGGAACCGAGGTGTCTTGTTCGACCCTCAACTGTCTTTTCTCCCCCACATTCAAGCCATGACCGGCTCTGCCTTCCCTCACCTCGATAACATCGCCCGACTCCGCCACTACCTCACCCCTCAGGCGCTGAAACAACAACAACAACAAGATTCCATTTATAGAGCGCCTTTCACGTCGAGAGGACGTCCCAAGGCGCTGTACAGTTGGGTCAGGACCCGAGCATTGGGGGGAAATGGTCAGGGTGAGGGGAGGGAAGGGAGGGAGCAAGGAGGGGGTAGAGAGTCGAGAGGGGAGCCGAAGGTTCGGTCAAAGAGAAAGGTCTTGAGACCGGCCTTGAAGGAGGAAAGGGAGGAGGCGGCGAAGGCACTGGGGTAGAGTTTCAGAGCCTCGGGGCTGAGAGGCTGAAGGCCCGGCCACCGATGGTAGGGCGGTTGGGGCGGGGGACGTGGAGCAGACCGGAGCCAGAGGAATGGAGGGTACGGGCGGGTAGGTAGGGGGATAGTAGGTCGGAGAGGTAGGAGGGAGCGAGGCCGTGAATGGCCTTGTAGGTGAGGATGAGGATCTTGAATTCGATCCTCTGGGGATGGGGAGCCAGTGGAGGCGAGCGAGGGCGAGGGTGGGAGTGATGTGGTCTCGGTGTCTGGTGCGGGACAGTACACGAGCTGCAGAGTTCTGAATGACCTGCAGTGTGGAGGGAGGGCCGGGAAGGCCGGCGAGGAGAGAGTTCCCATAGTCCAGCCTTGAGGTGATAAAGGCGTGGACCAGAGTTTCAGCCGCGTGAGGGGTGAGGTAGTGCCGTAGTCTGGCGTAGTCTTGTTCATGCCTTCATCACCTCCAGGCTCAACTATGCAAACCCCCTGCTTGTCGGTCTTCCCAACTCCTCCCTCCACAGGCTGCAGATAATCCAGAACTCTGCAGCCCGTGTCCTCTCCCGCAACAAACTCCGCGATCCCATCTCCCCCATTCTCACCCAACTCCATTGGTTCCCTATCCTTCAGAGGATCCAGTTCACGATCCTGGTCACCTCCATGGCTGCGCCCCACCCTACCTCTGCAACCTCCTAACCCCCTACCAACCCGCCCGCTCCCTCCGCTCAGCCGGCTCTGGCTGCTCCACGTCCCCCGACCCACCCACCCCACCATTGGCAGGAGAGCCTTCAGCCACTCTGCCCCCAACTTCGCCTCATCCCCTCCTTAGCCTCCTTCAAGTACTGCCTCAAAACCCTTGTCTTCGACCATGCCATTGGTCACCCCCCCTTCCCCCCCCCGACCCCAGCTCGGGTCTGAAATGCTGTACACTGTCCAGAGCCTTGGGATATCCTCCCGACGTGAATAGGGCTATACAAATGTAATCTTGTTGTTGTTGTATACAATTTGGGTTTACCAAATATGCTTTCAAATATAAGAAACTCTCCATGCAGTTGTCATTAAACCAGGTAATGCTATGGGTTTTTTGTTCCCTGCAGAACAAAGGTGAGGTAGCATATCTGTAACTTATATGATCTTTCTCATGCTTTGTGTCCATTGAAGACCTTAAGACTACAAAAAAAAGCAAAATTATTTGTTCAGCTTTAGACACATAGCCAAGCAACGGGAATAAGATAACAGCAACCACAAAATTACATTTGTATATCGCCTTTCCCATCGGGAGGACATCCCAAGGAGCTGGCCAATCAATGTTTCAGACCTGAGCTGGGGGTCAGGATCGGAGGGGTGGAGGACAGGGGGCGAAGGAGGGTGACCGAAGGCACGGTCAAAGTGGAGGGTCTTGAGGAGGCAAGGGAGGGGGCGAGGTGGAGGGATTGTGGGATGGAGTTCCAGAGGGTGGGGGCAGATTGGCTGAAGGCCCTCCCGCCAATGGTGAGGCGAGCGAGGTAGGGAACATGAATCAGGCTGGAGCCCACTGAATGGAGAAGCAAGGCCATGGAGGTCTTCGAAGATGTGGACCAGGATCCGGAACTGTATCCTCTGGGAAGCCAGTGGAGTCGGGCAAGGATGGAGGTGATAGGGTTATGGAGCCTGGTGCGAGAGAGGACACAGGCTGCAGAGTTCTGGATGATTTGCAGCCTGTGGAGGGAGGAGTTGGGGGCCGACAAGCAGTGAGTTTGCATAGTCAAGCCTCGATGTTATGAATGCGTGTATGAGGGTTTCGGCGGCCTGCAGTGAAAATCAGTGGCGGAGCCGGGCGATGTTGCGGAAATGGGGGAAGGAGATTAGGTCATGGCATGAATGTGGGGTAGAAAGGATAATTGGGGGTCAAACAAGATGCAAAGGTTCCTGATTGGCTTAGTAAGGTGGTGCACACTCCACTAAAATAAAGAACACAGACAAAGCTAAGTCCCGACAACAACAAAATTACATTTTTAAAGTACTGTGTCCTCCCACTGGGTCCTCCCAAAAGGAGTTCTCCCACAGGAATGGTCCCACAGGAATATAGATAAAGATGAAATGTCTGTCTGTGTGTCAATCTACACACCACACGTTGGTTACAAGTAAAGCTGCAACGGGTACAGCTAGTTTATAATAATTTGATTTAAATGTGTGTACAACAACAACAAGATTACAGTTATATTGCGCCTTTCACGTCGGGAGGACATCCCAAGGTGTGCACGACTATTTTCAAACTGTTTCCCAACAATAGAAGGCGCACATGAATGGCAAGTTCTGGTGCAAAATGTTTACATGACATATGAATGCAGGGAAGTATTAATAAATATTGTTTGAATTATTATCACAATTGTCATGAGCCATGAAATTCAACCCATTAAATTCCTCTTAACTCACCCAATCTACAAACATCCCTTCTGCTGAGTCTACCCAACAAAAGCCCATGATGATCATCGTCACAGCCTATTAAAATGGGACATTCCACTGCTGAAACAATATGCAGCTCATGTAAATCACTTGAAAGATCCAGTCAAAAATTATAGCAAACAGCTTTTAATACCGTTAAGCATTAAATTCTCTACCAAAATGCCCCCAAACCCGTTTGAGTTCTGTCTGCTGGCAAGGTTTCCCACTGCTTTTTCAGCTATGACCACCCTACTCTGGACAACACAGCTCAGCTTAAACTGCGTGAGAGTATTCCTACATCTTCCTGTACGCAGCTAGGGCACACGTCCCTTCCCATTGAGTGATGGTTCCATCAGTTGGCGATGCGGAGCTCAAGCAGCATCTGCTCAAAGACTGAATGAAACCGCCTAAGAATAAACAGAAACCTGATAACCACAACCACTTGCATTTATATAGTGCCCTTTACACAGTGTAGCATCTCAGAGAAAAGATCATATCATCTGATATCAACTTTTATGACACCAAAGTACATCTCATCATCCCTTTCTTGCATGAAATGTACTTTGGTGTCATAACAGTTGATATCAAATGATATGATCTTATCTCTGAGATGATTTCCCGTGTAAAGGGCATTATAGTTGTTGTTATTAGCTTTCTGTTTTCTCCGAGGCATTTTATTTCAGTCTTTTTACTTTGAAGAGCAAAGATCAGGAATATATTCCGTGGTTTTTGGATACCCTTACAGATTCAGCTTGCATCTACTGCTATAACTTGTTACACGTAGACCCAGAAGGTAATTAGAAGTGCCAGGATTCTGACTTATCACTGTATAAAATCACAACAACAACAAGATTACATTTGTATAGTGCCTTTAACGTCGGGAGGACGTCCCAAGGCGCTGGACAGAGTATAGCATTTCAGATCCAAGCTGGGGTCAGGGGGGAGAAGGGAGGGGAGGGGAAGGGGGGGTGGCTGATGGCATGGTCGAAGAGGAGGGTCTTGAGGCAGGACTTGAAGGAGGCTAAGGAGGGAACGAAGCGGAGTGACTGGGGGATGGAATTCCAGAGGTTGGGGGTAGAGTGGCTGAAGGCTCTCCTGCCAATGGTGGGGCGGGTGGGTCGGGGGACGTGGAGCAGGCCAGAGCCGGCTGAGCGGAGGGAACGGACGGGTTGGTAGGGGTTTAGAAGGTCGCAGAGTTAGGGTGGGGTGAGTCCATGGAGGGCTTTGTATGTGAGGACTAGGAGCTTGAACTGGATCCTCTGAAGGATAGGATAGGGAGCGAGTGGAGTCAGGCGAGAGTGGGGGAGATGGGGGTCACAGAGTTTGGTGCGGGATTTTATTTTTACCGAAAACAAGAGGATTCCATCAAATGTTCAACACAAATGGGTCTAATGGGTTCATGCTGTGAACCATGGGTGTTGAATGACAAGGTACAAAATGAGTGTAGATCAATCCCAAATAAGATTTCATCCTCAACAATTTCATTTCAGCTCCATTTTCAGAGTGGTGTGACTTTCTGCCCAGTTAGATTCTTAATTCAGCCAGTTGGGCTTTGATGAATGGGGGAGGAAGAGACCTTCCAATTGGATTTCCTTTGGCAGTTCAATTTTATCCACCAGAGCAAATTACTGATACCATGATTACATTTTATTTATGTTGCCCATCCCCAGTGACATTATTCATATTGGAGCAGAACAAATCTTAAGCAATATCATTTGATCAATTGATCAAGTTAAACAAACAGCCACAAAGTGAATGATTCATTTTATCTGGGTAATTTTTGGCCAGGAGAAACTCTTCTCTTTCCAAAGAGATCTTTAATGTCCACCTGTATATGCAGTTGGGACTCAACTCATTTCATCTGAAGCACTGCACCTCTGACAATGCAGCGCTCCATCAGCACTTGTACTGGAGTGGAATCCACAACCTTCTGATTCAGAGGCGAGAGTAAGACAAGAGAGGCTAGGCTAACATTTAGCATTTGACATGCTACCTACAATTTTGTGCAGAGGAAAGTAACATTGCAGCAACTCAGCAAAGCTGAAGCGATCATTAGAAATTGTTCTGTCAAGAACCAGACTGGAAGCACAGAAAATGAGCGTGGATTTATTTGGGAAGCATAAAAGTAAACTCCACACATCCTTAGTCAAATTAACGGTGCTGAGGATTAAACGTTACAGAGATTAATGTGTAACAGTTTTGTGCCTTGTCGTAATTGCTATGTTCTGCAGGTGGCAGTGAATAATGAAGGTCTTCTTCCACAGTGAAAACTCTTGAGTGCATCAGCAACCTACAGTGCACTTAAATATTTTAATTTTAATTGAATTGGACAAATGTAACTAAATCCCTTTTGGTTATTTATGAATTACTTGAAGACTTATTATTTTAAAATATTAATATCAATGTTTGTTGAATTGCTTTTGTAGGAGAACAATGATAGGGTTTTTGGGGTGGGGAAGGAGGGCTGTTGGCCTTCCTTTGGATGGGACATTAAACCAAGGACATCGGGAGAAATTCCCTTTTCTTTTCAAATAGTGCCATGGGACCTTTAATTGACCGATCACTTCACGGTTGTTTGTGATCCATTGCAGTGTGCAAATTGATTGCTGCATTTATCTACAAAATACAGTCGCTACACTTTACAGTAAATCCTGTAAGTAAGTGCTTTGAGACAATCTCCTGGTGTGTAAGGTGCTATATATATAATATAAATATAATTATATTATATAATATATAATATAAATATAATTCAAGGACTAGAATTACTATAAAATGATAAATGTTGCTTAAGACTTCTGTCGGTTTGAGATGGAGTTACATGACAAAATGCACAATTGTTCTTTGAACTTCACAAGGGAAATGCAGTTGGTAGCACAGGTTACTTGCACTGTGTAAAACATCGATGAAAGAGAGTATGAAAATATCAAGGCACATGGATAAAAGTCACGAACGGGAAGAGGAAACTAGATAACTAGCTGAAATGGGGAAATATAAAATGAACAGACAGAAGAATGCGACTGAACACTTTGAGATGTCCTCCTGTCAGGAAAGATGTGAAGGTGTCTTGTTTGGCAACGGAATATCAGAATTGAGCCAACCTCTGTGGCAGTCTCAGTCATTCAGTTCCTGAGCCAAGGATGTCCATAGTATTCCAGGGAACAGTTACTGAGCCAGCCTGGATCATCGGTCGCACTTGGAATGGCAAAGCAGTCACAGGGGGCAGGGATTCTTCACACTCAGCTCCTGTTAATCTTGCAAGCCAAAGCTCTAATGGGTAGAGTGATACTAGTTGCACAAGCAGCAGAAAATCTTGCCAGATGGCAAGCAAGTTATGTGGTTTTAGCTGGTTAGACTTCAGCAGTATCCCTACGCACATTCTAGGGTCCCCAAGCCTTGGCTCTTGCCAACCTGCGCCCAACACTCTCTGAAATTTGGAACTTATGATATGTCCCTCCATAGATAGTGTGCATGCCATTTTAATAAATACCTCGGGAATTTCCATGTGTACATGGAATGCTTGGAACTCTCAGTTTGGTTTGGATACTCTTAAGTACGGTTGTGGAGTCCTGTAGCTCAGTGGTTAGAGCACTCGCTTTGCAAGTGAGAGACCTGAGTTCAATTCCAGGCAGAGGGCGAAACCTTGGGCAAGTTTCCTTACTCCACACAGAGCCTAATAATAATCCCTCCAAAACCAAAAACAATAATAAATTGGTCATTTTCAATCCACGACTGTTTGTGGGACATTGCTGTGCGCAATTGGCTGCCGCGTTCACCCACAAATATACAGTCAATTTACAGTATGTTCTGTGAAGCGCTTTGGGACGTCCTCCCGACATGAAAAGCGCTACATCAAATGCAAGGATTATTATTATTATTATGGATTTCCGCATGTATCAGACACCAAAACATCTATATAAATGTATATATAAATGTAAATTGTACTATATTGTAAATAGAGAGCTCTTTCAGTGATCCAGCATCAGCATGATGAGCTGAATGGTTGCCTTCTGTGCTGCAAATTTCTAACATTCTATGTTTACAGAGAGGTTATGCTGCTCTCACTGACCATGAGAATGTGGCTTTGCGAGATTGCACAGGGACACATAATAATGGATTGGATGCAGGCAAGTCCCACTCATCAATTGGATTTTATATTGTTGATGAGAATAATTTTACTCTAAAATGAGTTATTGAGCAGTTTGCTCATCCTCTGATCGTAAATGCTTCAAGTCTCCAACATACCCATTTATTATTTCAGCATACACTAAACGCGAAGAGTATTTTTGTTTCCTTCTGTTTGAAAATGAGAACTTGCAACACGAACAGGGGTTTCAACTGTTGGTGAGACTCTGAATGACAACAGTACACCAACAACAAATTGCATTTATATTGATACAGCGCTTTTCGGGAGGATGTCCCAAGGCGCTGGACAGTGAGGGGTTTGCATCAAGATCAGGAACGTATTGCCCTCTGAACCAGGCACTTTCAATCACCAGTTGTGACAATCACATTAATTACAATGGGCAACTGAATGCTGTGCACCTTTGAATTAAATTGATGTTATTTCTTCTTTTGCCACGAGATGTCACCCTTACCTGTGGTGTTGCATCAATGATGGGTTGATGCTTGTGGCAATATTCCCTGGGCTTGCCAGTTGCTGCTGGTAGGGAGAGGTTATTGAGCATAAAACATGGATAAGCAAAGGTTCACAAAAATGTGAAACAAAAGTAGGAAACTCTTAATGGAGGTACTGGGAGTCCCAGTCAATTGGATGTATCTGTTCTAATTTCCATCTAACTGGCTTTTCAATTGAAATAGATTGTAGGGAGCAGTAACTGATTGATATCGGATTTAGTTCTGCATAAATACAGTTAGTGAAACAAGAATATTGCTGGATGGATGCCTGTGAATAGGTGTTGAAGGCTGGGTTATTAACCCAAAACTATCCTCGGTCGTGGGGGGAAGGTAAGCAGGAGCTCCTTGGAGCTGAACTGAGCTGGTTAGACTCCAGCAGTACCCCAACGCACACTCTGAGGTCCCCAAGCCTAATACTTTCTGGAATTAGGCAAACAGAATGTGTCCCTCCAGGGAGAGAGTGCACATTCTATTCCAATAAACATCTCTGGAATTTTCATGTAAAGGTGGAATGTATGGAATTCTGAGTTTGGTTTGGATGCTCTTAAGCACGGTGATGGGTTTCCACATGTGTCAGGCACCTGGCTGACTCCAAAAAATTCCAAGGCCAAACAAATGGCTGAGGCCTTAAGGAGAACAGATTTGTTTACACTGGACATGTTTTACTCAGAGTTTGTAAGTTTCAGGTACAGTATTGTCAAACCTGACACCAGCACAACATAGGTGTTAACAACAACAACAACAAAATTACATTACATGTGGAGTTCTGTAGCTCAGTGGTTAGAGCACTCGCTTTGCAAGTGAGAGACCTGAGTTCAATTCCAGGCAGAGGGCGAAACCTTGGGCAAGTTTCCTTACTCCACACACCTAATAATAATCCCTCCAAAACCAAAAACAATAATAAATTGGTAATTTTCAATCCACGACTGTTTGTGGGACATTGCTGTGCGCAATTGGCTGCCGCGTTCGCCCACAAATATACAGTCAATTCACTTTACAGTATATTCTGTGAAGCGCTTTGGGACGTCCTCCCGACGTGAAAATGCAAGGATTATTATTATTATTATTATTATTTATAGAGCGCCTTTCACGTCGGTAGGAAGTCCCAAAGTGCTGAACAGTCAGGTGTCGGGGCCCGAGCATGCAGAAGGGGTGAGGTAGGGGTGAGGGAAGGCAGAGAGGTGGGAGGGAGGCCAAAGGCACGGTCGAAGAGAAGGGTCTTGAGACCGGCCTTGAAGGATGCAAGGGAGGAAGCGAGGCAAAGGGACCGTGGGATGGAGTTAACTAACATTAGTTAGTTTTCCTGTAATTTGCAATTAATAAATTTAGCATCACAAAACTGTTTCCTGAAGGCCTGTCTGACATAATTCAGTAATGCATTAGCATCGCTAAAAACTGATTTATGTTATCCATTCTCTCCCTTGCAAACTTTGGACTTTTTTTCATTACAACTGAGAAGGCGTGAGCTGACAGTCATTATTTGTTAAGTGCTTTGAGATGTTTTGACATGATAGGTATATCAAAAGGAAGGATTATTATAATCCTTGCACATTGAAATGGTAGAGTGGAAATAAACATATTTCCACAGTGTAAGATCACAATACAGAGAGTAATTTCTACTCAAAGTTATTTTGGAAGTTAATATGATTATTACTTCTGGACAAGCATCCTTGAGTTTTGACGATCACAAAGATAATAATAATCGTTGCATTTGGTATGCTGCCTTTTACGTGGGGAGGATGTCCCAATGCAATTCACAGGATATGGGATGAATGTAGTGATTGTGTGTTTGTGGACCAAGGGAGCACCAATTTACACATGGCAGTGACCCAGAAACAGCCATGAGATAAATGACCTAATTTTATTTGGGGATTGTTGGTCAGGACACTGGGGGAAACTACTTTGCCTTCCCTTTTCAAATAGTGTCGTGGGATATTTAACGTTCACTTAAACAGGCAGATGGGACCTCAGCTTTTAATAATTGGTCATTCACCTAATGGCTGAGATGACTCAGCCATGTAATAAAGTGATAGATCAAAAGTATTAATATATCTGTTAATGGGTATAGGTGCTTCAGACCGACTTTGTGCCTGTGCCAGCTCTTTGAAAGAGCGACCAACTACTGTAATCCCATTCCCCTACTCTTACCCCATAACCTGTACATTTTGTGGGCGAAACACTGCAACCAATTGCGCACACCAGTGTTCCACAAACAGTCATGGATAGAGTGCCCACATTTTTTTAAGGGATTAACTGCTTTGTTCATCTATAAATCACATAGTAACTACACTTTACAGAATATCCTGTAAAGCACTTTGAGACATCCTTCTGGCTTTTTTTCCCACTACTACTGAGAAGGTGTGAGCTGACAGTCATTATCTGTTTGACACGTCCTTCTGGCGTGAAAGCCGCTGTATCAAATGTACTATTTACTAGCAGTGGTGTTGCCAGATGGGATTTTGTTCCCAACTCAGAAATACAGAATCCATTTACGTTGCTTTCTAAAAGCAATCTGACAATCAGTCGCTTCACGAGCCGATTTTTTCTCGGGAATATTCATGTTGCTACACAGCACACAAATGAAAGATACAGAGCCATCTCTACACTTAGTGAACCTTAGAAACAAAAAGCTGGGTCCGTTGAGATCCTTTAATTAGGCCAGTGTGTTAAAGTGACTCACTATTATAAACACTGATGTCTTACCCATTAATCTTTTATCATATTCCTGTGCTGAAATTGTAAAGATTTAAAGTCATTCAATGAGATTAATATAATAAAGAATGTGGATTGGAGCACGTTTAACATGGCAAAAGTTGTGGACAAAGTTGAAATGTGTTTTTAGATTTAACTATCACAATGTCCGGATGCCACCCTATTCGCACCCCCTACCCCCCACCTCAAGTCTAGATACCAGCCTACACCCCCGCTCCCCCCTCCCCAACACCCCCACTTCCCGCCAGGCACAGCTCTCTGATTGAAATAGCCCAGCCTGAATGTTTGAGCACTTGCCAGCTCCATTCCTCTCATTTACAATGTGTTCTGTGAAGCGCTTTGGGACGTCCTCCCGACGTGAAAAGCGCTATATCAAATGTAAGGATTATTATTATTATTATTATTATTATTCATGAATATTGCTTAGGTGCCAATTGTTTATATTTGCAATGGCAAGAAATGCTTACTTAATATTCACCTTATATTCAGCCCAGTTGGTGAGGGGATAACTCTGCACTAACAGACCAGGAGCTCGCTGGCTGGAATCCTACTCCGTGCCGAGCTTGCTGGACTCAGCCATGGCTGCCCAGGTTCACCTGAACACGAAAATAGGACCTTGCATAAACGCTTCATCTGAAGGAGAGCACCATAGAGACATGTTAGCCTGGAATGTGAGCTCAAAGTCTCCCATATTATGCTGGAACCCACAACCTTCCAGACCAGATTTTGTAGTATTCCTGGTCTGTATTATAACCCTCTAAAGCAACAACAACAACATTTATACGGCACCCCTCATGCAGTGTAGCATCCCAGTGCACATGCACAAAGCCCGATCTGTCCCATGCCAACTACAACTGGCTCTCACCCCACCACTGGTTATGAAATGCCAGTTGTTTACCAGTTGGAGTCGATGCTATTTTTGTTCCGTCTTTTTTTGGGTCAGCCACATTCCAGTGGCTTTTAACCCTGCATTACTCTGAAAAAGAATGTGTAGAGAAAATGTAGGATTGCATGCTGCAGTGTTTCTCTGACTGAATAAAGGGAAGACTTTGATCATCACAAAGGATGTGTACTATTAAGGGGCTTCTTCTGTAGTTCACTTTATGATTTGTAGCGCGAGGCTGAACTTTCGCTTTCAAGTTCACTTATTCTGTTACTCAGACCTTTTTCCGTTATTAATGCCTGACACAGGGGCAGGGGCTGATTAGTACATTCACAGATGAAGCATGAGCCAAAAAAGATGATATCTCATTACATGAAGTGATATGACCAGAGACAAGCCATTCAGTCCAACTAGTCTGTGCTGGTGTTCATACTTCACAAGATCCTCCACTCTTCCTGTTCCCCTCACTTATAATCCACACGTGTAACCCTTTGTACCTTTCTCCCTCATTATCAGCTGCACTGCCAAGGTCAGAACATTTACTGACAACAAAGAAATCATCCCCTATGATATGACTTTGAAATAGCATGACAGATCATGGTGAATTATGTGATGCATAATAATTATAGTCTGAGATGGCTTGTGGGTGCCAGCCAATTCTGATGATAATTTTGGGCTTCATTTGAGTACATACAATTCCCAAACAAGAGAGGGACCAAATACAATTGATCCTCTGACCATTTGTTATGTACAATTTATAGAAAATGCTTTCACTCCCTTCTTATGCCCGCTGATATCAATTATTTTTACACCTGCTTTTCAATTTTCTGCATCAATTTGCTTCTCTTGCCCCCCGGTTTCCTGAACAATTTCATTTTTTTTCCTTCTAAGTAATAATAGCAGAAGCAATAAAAATAATTACAATAATAATCCTTGTATTTGATTATAGAGCTTTTCATTGGCTGAAGAACATATCAAAAAGTTTCACAGGATTTTACTGTGAAGTGTAATGACTGTGTGTTTTTGTAGTTGAACGTGGCAGCCAGTTTGTGCAGAGCAATATCCCATAAGAACACAGTCCCCAATGTGTCTTAAATTACCCCAACCAATTGGCCATTATTCGTTTGTGTTCTTTGCCAGTGTCTGTCATTGTTTGATAATAATAATAATAATAATAATAATACTTGCATTTGATATAGCGCTTTTCACGTCGGGAGGACGTCCCAAAGCGCTTCACAGAACACACTGTAAAGCGAATTGACTGCATATTTGTGGGCGAACATATTTGATGCCAAGACACATGCCCTTGCAACTCTAAGCCTGTGTCCTCTTGTTTAACTCTATTGGAGCACCCAAAAGTATTGCACTGAGTTTACATTTTCAATGTCCATGCATAACAGCCTCCAACTGCAGTCACTGGATATCAGTCCTGTAACTCAGTAAGAGACCTGGGTTTGATTCCCGGCAGGGCGAAATGTTGAGCAAGTTTCCTGACTCAATATGCCTCTGTTTACCTAGCAGTCAGTAGGAACCCAATTGTTAGTTGATTTGCGGATCGTTTTTCCGGGGTAATAATTTCTTCAATAAACTAATAATAAATTGGTCACTTCAATCCACGACCGTTTGTGGGACACTGCTGTGCACAATTAGCTGCTGCATTTCACCCACAAAATATACAGTCAATATAATTTAGAGCATATTTACAGTATATTCTGTGAAGCGCTTTGAGACATCTCGAAGATGTGATAAGGTGCAAGGATTATTATCATTTATCTGACTATAGTGTGGCACTGTTAGAACATGCCTTGATTAGGGAGGGTTAGTTTAGGGTGCAGATCTAATGTAGACCCTGCTGCCAGTCCCACGCTTAAAAAATGGCTGATTTCCCTGTGTGAGGGGCATCATATAAATTAAGTTGTTGCTGTTGTTATCAATCTAGGGTGGCAACCTTGACTGTTTGGCCCTTCTTTTAATACAAGCCACTGAGGTCAGTTTTTGAGGTCCCAGTTCTATTGAACCATTAATCAGGGATGTAATATTGAATATGGCTTAGGTATTCACTGAACAAATGAAAGACTACACATAGGAAATAGGGAATAATGTCCCTGTGACATCACAGAGAATATTGAACAATGAGTGATGAGCAATAATTCCAATTTAAAGACGATCCATCAAGCTAAAAGCCTTTGTGAATAGAATACAGCAATGCAAATCCTATTGTAACCTGTCCAGGATTTTGACACCATTGAGCTATTTTGCCTTGTTAACTTATCGAGCACACATGGTATCTTCCAACAAAACGAGATGTACCCTCTGTTTAATGGATCCAAATATTTACCCTTGCAACTGTTTTTAAACTATGCTTGTTGATTTCATTAAAGCAAATTTTTCACAGCATAAAACTCTTCAACCCGACACACCAATGCCACGGAGGGAAAAAAAAGCAAACGTGTTTAAAATGAATTGGGTTGAGACCAACATTAAAGACAACTTTTGAGCAGTTTCAATTGAGATGAAAAAGAAAAAATATTTTGTTTTTATTGGCATTTTAACAATTATATTGAATTGGAAAGAACGATTAGCCAAACTGTTTATAGGTGTCAGCTTGACTCAGTCGGTAGCATTCTTATATCTTGGTCAGAAGGTTGTGGGTTTAAGCCCACGTCAGGACTTTGAGCTCACAGTCCAGGCTGACACTCCAATACAGTGCTGGGGGAGTACTGCATTGTCTGAGGTGCCATCCTTAGGATGAGATGTTGAACCGAGGCCCTGTTTATCTGTTTAGGTAAACATTAAAGATCCCATGCCACTATTCAAGGGGAAAAAAAAGAAGTGTCTCCTGGTGTCTGAGCCAACAATCCCAAAGATAAAAACATTGATCAGGACTGTATTCACTTCAGGTCTATTGCTGTAAATAAATTGACATGTTTATCTACAAATGGTCATTACACTTTGCAGAAACTTTGTGAAGCTCCTTAAAATGTTCATAACAATATAGGTTTTATGAAGGATTGTTATTAATTCCAAACCTGGTAGGGGAGGGATCTTCATCGTAGTCTGTGATTCCATCCATTCACTTTGAATGCAACCTTCCAAGCTACACATTGAAACAGAGAATTTTAAAAGAACATCAAGAGCCAAACCACAGAGTCAAGATAATAAGCATGATGTTTAGAAAGTCCATATCCAGTCTCTGCCTACCAATTAGAGTGTCAGCGCTGAGTGCTTTGCTGTATAAATAGTGGAATTCCTCACACTGTCAGCAATCACCAGAGAGACTGCTCTTACAAACATACAATGCTCTTTTTATTCTTTTCTGTTTCCTTTCAATTTTCACTTCCATAAGGGATTCGGCTTACGTTGTTGTATTAGAAACAAATGCAAGTCCAGTGGGTATCTAATGCATGGAAATTCATCATCATGTTTAAAAGTATCCAAACCAAACCAAACTACTGATAGATAATAATCATAATAATCATCCTTGCATTTGGTACTGTGCCTTATCACATTGTTGAAATGTCTCAAAGCACTTCACAGAATATATTGTAAAGTTATTGTATATACATAATATATACTATATATAGTTATATATACAGAATATATTGTAAATATATTGTAAAGACCCATATATGTATGATTTCTGTTTGATTTCATTGATTGTTAAGTGTCAATTCAGTAGAATAAAATTTCTTTTAAAACCTATCCGTCCTTATCATCTCTAAATCTAGCTAATCATCTCTAAGTATCTCTCCTCCTTGACAGTTCTGTTCAGAGTTTGTCTCTCCTGGTATCGTTCCGATGTTTTGTATTGAAAACTCCATCCAACAGAAACACGGGAGACAGGTTCCCTGAATAGCCATCAGGAGAAGGAACCTCATGTTTTTTTCAAATAAAGAAGGGAAGCCAACAATCCATTAACAAAACATATAGAATCACATGGAAGCATATAGTACAGAGACATATCATTCAGTCCAACTAGTCCATTCTGGTGTTTATACTCTGCATAAGCCCACAAAAACACAGTGACACAAATACACACTTTACAGTATATTCTGTGAAGGGCTTTGAGACATTTCAACCACGTGATAAGACGTTATATCAAATGCAAGGATTATTATTGTATATTATACGAGCCTCCACTTGCCCTATTCCCATTTCTAATGCCCCTCTATTCCTTTCTCCTTCATGTATGCATCAGGTTTCTCCTTAAATACATTGATGTTTTTAAGCTCAACCACACCCTCCATATTCTCACACTCTTTGAGTGAAGAAATTCTCCCTAAACATTTATTTGATCTACTACTGGCTTACTTACATTACCCCCCTCGGTTTGGACTTGCCAACAAGTGGAAACATCCTATTAATGTTCACCTTATCGAATCCTTTTGTAATCTTAAACACCTCAATGAGATCCCCTCTCAATTGTCTCATCTCCAGAGAGAAAACCTGCAACCTGTCCAATTTTTCTTGATAGCTGTAACCAATCATCCCTGGCAACATCCTTGTAAATCTACACTGCATCTTCTCCAATGCCACAATATTCTTTCTTTGATGTGGCAATCAGCGCTGCACACAGTACTCCAAATGTAATCTGACCAAGATTTTATATACATTTAGCATTAATTCTGTAACCTTTGCACTCAATATTTCGGGGTCATAAAGGCCAAAATGACAAGACATGAATTTATTCTTGAGAAGGGGTAGGGGGGCATTTGCTAGGAAAGGAGAAGAAGTGGAGAGAGAGGAGGTTATTCTCTTAAATGTGACAGAAAATTAACTTACTACAACCTGCTGAACTTCTTTCCATTGACTCACAAGAGATCTTGCTGTGAGTAACATGGTCGCTTCTTGTGCAGTCTTCATTAACAATATATTATTTAGAACCAAACAGCTGCAGATTCTCTCTCTCTCTTGGTTCACAGGGATCCATCTAGAGCACAGATCGCCAAGTGTATAAATAGACCAGTAACATAATAATCTGACTGCATTTGCTACAAGATTTTTCAAGAAGAATAGATTGAGAGGTCACAATTTTGACACTGCTCTAATCTCTTGATACATTATAAAATTGACGAGAAATAATAATGATAATCCTTGCATTCGATATAGCGCCTTTAAGGGTGTCTCAGAGTGCTTCACTGGCTAGACTGTAAAGTATAGTGATTGTTTTTTTGTGGGCCAATGCAGCAACCAATTTGCGCAGAGCAATATCCCATAAACAGACATGAAGTGAATAAGCCATTTTTGCATCAGGAAAAAACACCCATTTCGAATAGTGTCGTGGGATCTTTAATGTCCATCTGAACAGACAGACAAGACCTTGCAGCTCACCCAAACATTGTATTGAAGTGTTAGCCAAGACAATGTGAGGTTCAAAGTCCTGATGTGGAGCTTGAGACCAGAACTGTGTAACTCAAAGGCTGGTGATGAGCTGTATTATTGGAGGTCCCATTCATTGGATCAAATGTTAAACCGAGGTCCCAACTACCTGTTCAGGTGAACATTCAAAATCCCATGGCACTATTGGAAAAGAGAAGGGAGATTCTTCCAGTGTGTAGTCCCCCAGATAAAATTGATTATTCACTTAATGGCTGTTTGGGGGACACTGGTGTTTGCCAACAAAATATATAGTCACCACACTTTACAGTAAATTCTGTGAAGCGATTTGAGAAGTGAAAGGTGCTATATCAAATGAAGGATTATTATTGTTCATGTCTGATTTCTTTATTAAGGAATGCTTTTAAATTACCACACATTCAACTTCTATCTGCTTTGATTGGGAGAGGGAAATAGCCTCTGATAGCATTGTACGAGCTAAATTGTTATGATAGTAATTGAATCTTTAGAGCACTATCATGATCGTGACAACAAATAAATGATACATTGCGCTGTAGTGTTGTACATATACCTTCCCATTTGAAATGTGCTTTGCATTTAAAGGTGATTTATTTAAAACGTATTTATTTTAAATTTATTTCCATTTGCCTTGAGCCTCCTCAATGACCTGATAAGGCACTATATCAAATGCAAGGATTATTATTATTTATCTGACTACAGTGTGGCCCTGTTAGAACATGCCTTGATTAGAGAGGGTTAGTTTAGGGTGCAGATCTAATGTAGATCCTGCTGCCAATCCCACACTTAAAAAATGGCTAATTTCCCAGTTGACAGGTTGCTACTGAGGTCACTTCCTATACATTGTTGTGCTATATGCAGGTGGGTCGGTAACCTGAGGAAACCGATTTAAAATAGTAGTTAAAAGAAACAGGTGAGGAGAAATTGGCATTGCCCATCCACCATAATCTGGAGCTCACTCAAAGCTCCATTCCAGCATCATCACTGTTGCTCAATATTCTATTTGAAATGTGGAAAAACACCCTTTGACGAGCAGCCTGGGCGCAGCCACAGGTGGGCCATGACCCTTCTAAATAGCAGCCAGGCCCACCCGCCACTCTCCGCACTGCCTCATACCTCCTGTTCTGTATCTCTTCCCCTCGCTTTCCACACTGCCTCTAACGAGGTTTTACGAGGCACAAGACAGCGTGGAGTGGCTCATTGAAAATTAAATCCAGTTATTTCAATTTTCTTGTAAAAATGACATTGATTCATTTGAAATACTGAATATAAACCATTGGATACAAAGAAGTTGGGAAATATCTTCAGAATAATGACTCTTAACAATGGATTATGACCCTGCACTTATATTGAACATTAAGTCCCAATGACTTCTCCTGTAGACGGGTGGAATGGAGACAAGAGGACACTATCTAGGTAATGTAAGTAATTTACTCACTTTCATTCAATTTACTAACAGGTTGAAGTTTAAAATGATTATGTTCTTGCTGGTTTGGTGACGCTGCTTGCTTGGCTTCTTATGTATATTTACTGCAGATTTATGTAAAATCTATTTCTCGTCTACTTAAAACGTGTTAAATGGATATGCAGGGGCGATATTTAAGGGTTTAATTGTTTTAAATCATTTCCAATATAAATGATTTGCTGCAACATCAGACATTTGGTCATTGGCATTGCCCATCCACTATAAGTTGGAGCTCACTCAAATTTCCATTCCAGCATCACCACTGATGTGCATTGCCAACTATTATATCTGGAGTATCAGTAACTTTCATTTACAGAATGACTTTCACCTAAAAAAATGTGTCAAAGTGTTTTACAAAGTATAATAGACCAGCAATGATAATGATTGTTTATATAGGCAAGCACAGCTGCAATGTGTCAAACAATGAGATGAGCAGTCAATTCATTTATATAATAATAATCCTTGGATTTGATATAGCACCTTATCATGTCTTGAGACGTCTCAAAGTGCTTCACTGATTATATTGTAAGGTGGATTGACTACATTTTGTGGGTAAAACGTGGCAGCCTACTGTGCACAGGAGTGACCCCAAGCAGTCGTGGATCGAGTGACCCAAATTTTTTTTTTGGAGGGAGTATTTCTCCCGGAAAGTAACCCATCAATCAACTAACAATCTACTTACTGCTAGGTAAACAGAAATGTTGGAGTAAGGAAACTTGTCTAACAACAACAACAAGATTACATTTGTATTCCCCTTTCAGGTCGGGAGGATGTCCTAAGGCGCTGGACAGTGTACAGCATTTCAGACCTGAACTGGGGTCGGGTGGGGGGAGGGGAAGGGGGGTGGCCGATGGCATGGTTGAAGAGGAGGGTCTTGAGGTAGGACTTGAAGGAGGCTAAGGAGGGGGCGAGGTGGAGTGACTGGGGGATGGAATTCCAGAGGTTGGGGGCAGAGTGGCTGAAGGCTCTCCCGCCAATGGTGGGGTGGGTGGGTCGGGGGATGTGGAGCAGCCAGAGCCAGCTGGGGGAAATGGGATTGTGGAGTTTGGTGCGGGAGAGGACACAGTCTAAGATTTTGCCCTGCCTGGGAATCAAACCCGGGTCCTCTCCTTTGTGAGAAAGATTAATGAGTAAAGAGAAAGGAGTTCACCTACAAATAGAGTCAATGCACTTTACAGCAAATTAGCCGTGAAGCATTTTTTAGATGTATCGATGTTACAGGCTGTATATTAAATGCAAGGATTATTATATTACTTGTCAACTTCGTTTGATTTGCATTCGATATTTTCAAAAATAAATATGAAATTTTAGAAGCAGCTTGAATGAGTACGGAGTTTAAATGTATGGATGTTTAAAAAACTGATCTCGGCACTTCCTGGATAATCTTAAATCTATTCAGACCATCATTAACACTAATCCTAGGAAGATTAGAACTATTAGAACTGGACTGCACGGAAGGAGGCCAATTCACCTTTAAGATCCACAATAATTAGCAATCCTACACCGTCAGTAATTCTAAGGAATAAATGAATCCCTCCAAAAATTCTAAAATAATAATCCCTCCAAAAAAACAAAACAATAATAAATTGGTCATTTTCAATCCACGACTGTTTGTGGGACGCTGCTGTGCGCAAATGACTGCCACGTTCGCCCACAAATATACACTCAATTCACTTTACAGTATATTCTGTGAAGCGCTTTGGGACGTCGAGAAGACGTGAAAAGCGCTATATCAAATGCAAGGATTATTATTATTATTATTAAGGAGGATTATTCTATTTTGTTTTTCTTGAAAACAAAAATAATTGTTTTAGCAATTTAGCCTTTTTTAAAAATCTAGCTTGGTGGACACAGTAGAAATCTGGGACTCTCTCCCCCAAAATGCTATAGATCCTGGATCCATTCAAATTTTTAAGACTCGGGTGGGTAGAATTTTGTTAAGTAAGGGTATCAAGGGATATGGGGCAAAGGCGGGTAATTGGAGTTGAGGTACAGATCAGCCATGATCTAGTAGAATGATGGAGCAGGCTTGAGGGGTTGAATGGCCTTCTCCTTTTACTATTTTCCTATATTTCTTCTTTAAGTGGCTCCACTCAACTGGCACCAGCCTCCTACTTGTCCCTCGCACACTCTGCTCCACCATTGGGTGTCGCACTTTCAGCCACTGCATTCCGAAATTGTGGAACACTCTCCATCAATCCCTCTGCCTTGACCCCTCTCTCCCCTTTTTCAGGTCCCACCTGAAAATCTTCCTTTTTGATCGTGCTTGTGGTCACCTCCCCCACCCTGGCTCAGAGTCAAGCTCCGGCACTGTTAGGTGCTCTGGGATGCTGCCCTGCGTGGAGGGCTCTGTATAAGTGCAAATTGTTGTTGTTAAGTCCATGTTCCCTGAACACTTTACTTAGCAGCTTCTCATCTTGCTGGTATTGATTATTTAGAGTCTGTGATCACCTTGAATTAAACATGCAGCGCACATCCGCAATCTTCTTGTGCCTCTGATGCTTACAAGGAGCCATCATATTTTACTAAGGGAGCAAATGTATCCAACCCGACTATGTTATGGGTTCATATCTAGTGCAAAAATTGACTGCTGCATTTAGCCACAAAAAACAGTCACTCCATTGTACAGTAAATCCTGTGAAGTGCTCTACGTCATCCTCCTGATATAAAAGGTGCTGTACTAAATGTAACCATTATTATTATTTTGATTATACCAGCAGTGATCTGAAACTTCCTGAGACTTACTTATGAGCCAATGGTTGTTTTCAGTGGGCAACAGTCCAATGTCACTGTTTTCTCCTTGTTCCACACCTTGTTAACTTTATTGGGTGTATCTCATGCTCTTGCCTGATCATTATATTGATTCTAAAAGCCTTTAATATTGAATACCATGAACACCTATTTCCATCTCATCTGAAGGATGACACCTCTGACAGTTCAACACTGTGCCCCCAGCACTGTATTGGAATGCCAGGTTACACTGAGAGTATATGTAGATTGAGTTACAAAGCATTCTCTGGAGAGAATGTGAATGTGTGTCATTTCCCTTTCCACCAGTCTCCATTACCAACAAAACACAGCTACGTTTGGATTTCATTTGGATAACTAAAACCAAACCCGAGAGCAAAAGAAATCCATATGGTATAAATTGCAGAAATCAACGGGTTTACTGAAATGATATAGGCCAATTCGCAAAACTGATTTGCTGCTGGTATGGAGTGTGATAGAAATGCCAATACAAGGGCAAAATATCAGGTTTGATTTCTGTTATTAATTTAAATATAATTGATCTTTCTTGCATTTGTCATCTGTTTCCAATTGCCCTCCAATTTAAGTGAAGGGGCTGGCCAGTGAGGAACATTACCAGCACCCTTCCTTTAAGCTTACTTATCAATCACCCCTTTGATTGTCTGTGGTACTGCTCTTCCGCCCACTCCTTTTACTCTGCCAATACAACCCTGCTTCATGTCCTCCCCCGCCTCACCTGCCTGTATTGGAATGTCAGGTTAAACTATAGAAATTTCAGTCACTTTATCTCCTCTCTGTGATCTCCCTGTGATCTCCACCTTTCTCCTTACCCCTCAGCTTTCAAAACCTGTCTTGATAACTCACATATTTGACTGTGTCAGCAATCATCTCCTCCTATTCCCCACCTCCCTTCTCCCCAGCACTCATCTCCCACGCAGTCTAAAGGTGCAAGTTATTGTGGGTGTAATGCATTAACACAGTCTGCCAGCTTGCAGGAAACCCAGTTGGGACAACACAAATTAGTTAAGGTTAGAACAATAAAGGGTCATCTCTCAATGAATAACAATGCATAATAACAAAATCCTTACATGCGCCTTTCAGGTTGGAAGGATGTCTCAAAGTGATTCACAAGATATGCTGTAAAGTGAAATGACTGTGCATTTTGTGTTTTGCCAGGGTAGTCTTGACATAAGTTTATAAGCTCAGCATCTTGATGTGGGACTTAAGTCCATAACTTTCTGATTCAGAGGCAAGATTGCTACCAACTGAGCCAAGATACACATCTTCTGTTTAAACAACAACAACAAGATTCCATTTATAGAGCGCCTTTCACATCTGGAGGACGTCCCAAGGCGCTGTACAGTTGGGTTAGGACCCGAGCATTGGGGGGAAATGGTCAGGGTGAGGGGAGGGAGGGAGCGAGGAGGGGGTAGAGAGTCGAGAGGGGAGCTGAAGGTTCGGTCAAAGAGAAAGGTCTTGAGACCGGCCTTGAAGGAGGAAAGGGAGGAGGCGGCGAAGGCACTGAGGGATAGAGTTCCAGAGCCTCGGGGCTGAGAGGCTGAAGGCCCGGCCACCGATGGTAGGGCGGTTGGGGCGGGGGATGTGGAGTAGACCGGAGTCAGAGGAACGGAGGGTACGGGCGGGTAGGGAGGGCGAGAGTAGGTTGGAGAGGTAGGAGGGAGCGAGGCCATGAATGGCCTTGTAGGTGAGGATGAGGATTTTGAATTCGATCCTCTGGAGGATGGGGAGCCAGTGGAGGCGAGCGAGGGCGAGTGATGTGGTCGCGGTGTCTGGTGCGGGACAGTACACGAGCTGCAGAGTTCTGAATGACCTGCAGTGTGGAGGGAGGTGGCGGGAAGGCCGGCGAGGAGAGAGTTCCCATAGTCCAGCCTTGAGGCAATAAAGGCGTGGACCAGGGTTTCAGCCGCGTGAGGGGTGAGGTAGTGCCGTAGTCTGGCGATATTCCGGAGGTGATGGAAGGCGGTGCCGGTTGTGGTGCGGATATGAGGGAGAAAGGACAGCTCAGGGTCGAACAGAACCCGAGGTTCCTGATGGCTTTGAGAGGTGGAGAGTGCGGCCTTGGATGCTGATGGTGTCAGCGCCTGAGGTGCGGAGGCGCTGACGTGAGCCAATCAGGAGGGCCTCAGTTTTGCGCACGTTGAGCTGAAGAAAGTTGTCTCTCGTCCAGGACTCGATGTCGGACAGGCAGCTGTCAGGACATCGGTGGTCGTGGAGTTGAGGGTAGAGGAGGAAAGGTAGAGTTGGGTGTCATCCGCATACATGTGGAAGTTAACCCCATGTCTGCGGATGATGTCACCACAGGGGGAGCATATAGAGGGTGAAGAGGAGGGGACCGAGGACAGAGCCCTGAGGGACACCACATGAGACAGTGCGGGGGGTGGAGGAAAAGCCATTCGTGGAAACAAAGTGAAGACGGTGGGAGAGGTACGACCTAAACCACTCAAGGACAGGGCCTTGAAGGTTGAGGTGGGAGGACAAGCGGTGGAGGAGGATAGCGTGGTCGACCGTATCGAATGCTGCCGATAGGTCGAGGAGGACGAGGAGGCAGAGGGAGCCCTGGTCACAGATGGTCAGGATGTCATTGGTGACCTTGACCAGGGCAGTTTCTGTGCTATGGGCAGCACGGAAACCCGACTGAAGGGGTTCGAATAATGAATGGGTGGAGAGGAAAGAGCGCAGCTGGGAGGCGACAACTCGTTCCAGGACCTTGGACAGGAAGGGGAGGTTGGAGATGGGCCGGTAGCTTGATAGCTGCGACGCATCAAGGGAGGGTTTTTTCAAGGTGGGAGTGATGGTGGCAGTTTTTAGGGGAATGGGAACAGAGCCAGAGGAGAGGGACAGGTTGACGATGTCTGTGATATGTGGGGCAAGGAGGTGGAGCTGGGAGATAAGGAGTGGAGTGGGGATGGGGTCAAGGGAGCAGGTGGTGGGTTTCAGGGATAGGATGAGTTTGGTGACAGAGGGTGGGGAAACGGGTACGAAAGTGTGTAGGGGAGGATGGATATGAGTCGGAGTGTGAGAGGGAGTGGGTGGGGGGATGTTGGAGGGGAAGTGACCGCCGAGTGAATTCCCTTGATTTTGGATTCAAGGAAATCCAGCATCTCCTCGCAGTGAAGGTTGGAGGAGATGACCTGCGCGGGGTGGCGGGGGGGACGGAGGAGTCGGGATGTGGTAGAGAACATAAGCCTGGGGTTGTTCTTCGCCTCCAGGATTATCCTGGAGTAGAAGGACGACTTGGCCGAGGCTAGAGTGGAGCGGTAGATTTTGAGGCGGTCCAGCCAGATTTGTCGGTGGACTGTTAGGCCAGATTTAACGCAGGTGATGGGGGCAAGATTATCGAGTGTGGAGGAAAGGGTGTTGTGGAGGAGGGTTAGAGGAGAAGAGGGGTCAGTGAGGGTTGAAGGCCAGAGGGAGATGAGTTCAGAGCACTCCAAGGCAGCGGATAGGGATTGTGGGGGTAACTTCTTCCAGGGGGGGTTGAAGATGGTGGTGGGTCTGGTGGAGGTGGGGAGGGGGGTGGAGGTGGTGAAGGAGATGAAGTGGTGGTCGGAGATGGCCTTGTCGGTAATAGTGACATCCGAGACACTGAGGCCCCGAGTGATCACCAAGTCGAGTGGGTGGCCGTGACTGTGAGTGGGGGAGTTGATGTGGAGGGAGAGGTTGAGCGAGGAGAGCAGGGAGGAGAAATCTGAGAAGATGGAGCAAGAGGGGGTGAAGTGCAGGTTAAAGTTGCCCAGGATGATGAGGCGATCAGAGCAGAGGCAGAGAGATGTAAGAAGTGCCGAAATATTGGAGATGAAGGTGGGAGAGGTTTTAGGGGCCGTTAGAGGAGGAGGATTTTAAGTGAGAGGAAGGAGGGGTGGGAGAGGGTGAGGTGCTCGAAAGAGGGGAAAGAGCCAGAGGAGTAGGGGGATAGGGCAAGTGGTGTCCTTGAGATAAGGGCTACACCACCGCCACGGCGGTTGGGGTGAGGGATGTGGTGAGAGGTGTAGCCGGGTGGTGTGGCCTCCGTGAGGGGGAAGGTGTCGCCTGGGGTGAGCCAGGTTTCCGTTAAGGCCATGATGTCAACGCTCCCATCAAGGATGAAATCGTTGATGACCAGGGCCTTGTTACAGAGGGAACGGTTGACAGAAGGGTGTGTAGGAGGGGAGGGGGGTCCAGGTTGTGAAGCAGGGGTGGGGGAAATGGGGGTAAGGGAGGAGAGGTTGGCTCCCCGGGTCTGTGTCCGGTGTGGCTGGCGAGTGTGGTGGGGAATGGAGCAGTCGGTATGGCTGCTGCTGGACAGCCAACGCCGAGTGCCACGGTGAGCCCGGCGGAGGATTCCCAGGCTGGAGCAGAGGGAGGTTGTGGGAGGGTCAACAACAACAACAACAACAAGATTCCATTTATAAAGCGCCTTTCACGTCAGGAGGACGTCCCAAGGCGCTGCACAGTTGGGTCATGACCCGAGCAGGGGGGAAATGGTCAGGGTGAGGGGAGGGAAGGGAGGGAGCGAGGAGGGGGGAAATGGTCAGGGTAAGGGGAGGGAAGGGAGCGAGCGAGGAGGGGGAAGAGAGTCGAGAGGGGAGCTGAAGGCTCGGTCAAAGAGAAAGGTTTTGAGACCGGCCTTGAAGGAGGAAAGGGAGGAGGCGGCGAAGGCACTGGGGGATAGAGTTCCAGAGCCTGGGGGCTGAGAGGCTGAAGGCCCGACCACCGATGGTAGGGCGGTTGGGGCGGGGGACGTGGAGCAGACCGGAGCCAGAGGAACGGAGGGTACGGGCAGGTAGGTAGGGGGATAGTAGGGGGATAGTAGGTCGGAGAGGTAGGAGGGAGCAAGGCCGTGAATGGCCTTGTAGGTGAGGATGAGGATCTTGAAATCAATCCTCTGGGGGATGGGGAGCCAGTGGAGGCGAGCGAGGGTGGGTGTGGTGTGGTCTCGGTGTCTGGTGCGGGACAGTACACGAGCTGCAGAGTTCTGAATGACCTGCAGTGTGGAGGGAGGTGGCGGGAAGGCCGGCGAGGAGAGAGTTCCCATAGTCCAGCCGTGAGGTGACAAAGGCGTGGACCAGAGTTTCAGCAGCGTGAGGGGTGAGGTAATGCCGTAGTCTGGCGATGTTCCGGAGGTGATGGAGTGGGGATCAAGTGGGGATAGAAGGCGAGAGGGACGGAGAGAGAGGTGGAGAGAGGAGAGAGCGGGAGAGATGCAGAAGGGAGAGGGTTTGGGGGTAGAGAGGAGGGAGGAGGGAGGGGGTGAGGGGGTGAGGGTCAAAGCGGCAGCCATAGTGCGCACGCGGGGACCGGGAGCGAACGGTCAGGTGGATGGCATTATCCCATAGGCTGGGGCAGCCAACCCAACAGGACCATGGTGGGCCCTGATGTGAACCCTGGGGGGGGGGGGGGGGGGCGCAGAGGTTTTTTTTTAAAATGTGATGCCTGGCTGTATACCAGCAGAGAACACATTATACATGATTTCCCCCGTTTGGCTGCCCATATATTAATGAACCTTCGCCTTTCATCTGTTATTCATCTGCTCTCCACTATTATCTGTCAAGTGCTTTAAATTCACTCTAAGTGAAAGGCGCTATACAAGTCATCAGTTGATGGATGTGCAGATGTCTCCATGTGAACCATTGATTCTGCTGGGAGTTTGATGGAAAATTCTCCTTCACCCTCTTAGAAACTTGGATGGATTTCTCCACTATACAGGTCTCTGAGCTAGGATGATGCTCACAAGGGAGATTCGGATGAAAAGGACCCTATGGCCCACTCAATCTCTTCTTTTTAGATACCACCAACTGTCTTCCCATCACATCATCAAGTTGTTTCTTAAAATAATGCAGTGTCCTGTTTCTTTTGAGATTCTAGCATTCAAATGTAATAATAATGATAATAATCCTTACATTTGATATAGCGCCTTATCACATCTTTGAGACATCTCAAAGCACTTTACAGAAGATACTGTAAAGTGAATTGAAGTTATATTTTGTGGGCAAAACACGGCAGCTAACTGCTCACAGTAGTGTTACACAAACAGTCGTGGATTGAGTGACCAAATTTTGCTGTATTGTTGTGATTAGTTTGATCTTTAACTCTTCTAGTTCGGGTAGAATTTGAATCTACAACCTCTGCAGTTACTCTTATGTGAAAAAACACAAATGTAGTATTTTTATTTTACTGAAATAGCTGAAAGATAACAGCTATCCTTCAGATACACCAAGACAGTGGAAAGAAGATATAGGTTTAGAATTGCAAAGGGCAATTTCAGGACAGACACCAGCAAGTATTTCTTTACACAGAAAATAATTAAAGAATGAAACAGATTTACCAAGAAGGATGATTGAGGCCAGGTCACTGGATTCATTTAAAAACGCAAACAGCTTGGTGCTGTAATGAGGTACCGAGGACAGTGGGTATTGTGGAATGATAAGATCAAATCGTCTAAAGGTCCTTCTTCATCCAAATCGATCTTGTGTTTAAGTACAGACTATTTGCCTATCAAGTCCTCATTTGGTGTAATTTCTCTATGTATGCTGCCTCGTCAAATCCAACTGTACTGTTGCTCCCTTCCATATTCCTCTTTTGCAAGCATCTAACTAATCCCTTTGAAGGGAATCTAAGCCCTTTCCCTCAATAATGTTTTGTGGCAGTGAACGCCATATCCCAAGCACCAAACAGGTTTGTGCAAAGTGATTTTTTAACCTCCATTTTAATTAGGTTTGAGATTATCTTAAATTTGTGGCCACTCGACGACTAACCTGTTTACAAAAGTATCAATTTCACCATTGATTTTGACTTTGAAGGTTAAAACACTTCCTGATGTAACTTTGATATTAATTGTTTTTTTTTCTCCCTCTAGTTTTCTCCTCTCCTCGAGATGCCCACTCAATGCCAGGGTTCAGTTCTACAGGTTCAAAGTAGCCCCTGGTACCTCATCTCAGTGATCATTCCTCATGTTCAAGCCTAAACAGTGCCAGCCAACTACTCAACAATTGCGGGGCATCAGAGCAAGTCCAATCTTGCAACCTATCAACTCGACATCCATGTCAACTTTCTACCAGTGTCACTGGATACGGGAACTCCTGGCTGATCATGGGTTTTCGCTCTCCATCTATCACCCAGGGACACTGAGGCCAATTGATCATGAAACCAACAAGAGCTCAACAAATCCCGCTTCATTTTTTCATCCCAATCTCTGGAATCAGTCTTGTTGCTATTCCCTGAATCCTCTCCAATACATCAAAGTCCTTTTAAAGGTAAGTTGATCATGTTGCATCCAAGTCTGAATGGGGGAGGTTGTGTGTGTGTAGGGGGAGGTTTTGCTAATACACCAGACTATTGCGTGCACTGGACTTGTTAAAGTGGATCTGAAGAAAGTTTAACTTGGTTATAAATAGAGGAGGGTATTGTACACATTGATTGCATTTTCTGTTATTAGTTTATTTGTAATCCGTTTAAATATAAAACCAGGATCAAAAATAATTCAGGGGGAAGCAAGGTTTTCAGCTGCGTCCAGGCTCCCCATGCTGAGTGATGGCAGAGACCAGCCCAAGGGCTGAGGCTGTTCTGAAATGCCACATTATACATAAACCTCGACTTTCATTCTAAAAAATAATTAATCCAAATTCAGTGTTGCAAGTAGAGAATTGCTTGCTGACTTAGAGCGTGTGCTGCTATCCGGTCAGCTTCAAAGCCATTTTACTGAGCAGGTCAAGGCTACTGGATCCAGTGGGCAACAGATGTGAAACCTGTCAATACCGACAGCACAGAGAAAGTTTTGAAAAACTTTCTAAACTTTTAACAGTGTAATGTAACAAAGGAGAATGAAAACTCACCATTAATTACTGCACTTTCTAAACCTCTTTTACAGTGCATAGCCCCTTAATTTAGTATCCACACGACTGGGCACTAATCAGATTACATTGCTTTCGGATACTATGAATTTAATGCGTTCTGTTAATGAAACTCGTGTTTCTTGATGAGACTCTAACTGGCCTGATGGTTCCTGTTTAGCAATTGTTCTGCTGGTGCTTCAAAAGGAATTCAATTCCATTTAAACTTGCATCCCGCAGTATAAAAGTAGAGACAAGAGATTTGTAAAGAGAGATGGAGATTATTTAATTTTTGTGTGATTTATGATGAAAATGCCATACAAATGTCAAGGCAGACACTCTGGCTGTTAATGTTAATGACTAGATGGATATTCTTAAATGTTGCTTCATGTGGGTGGATGGATGGTTGGGGAAGAAGGGAAGACGGGGAAGATATTTTACTTTTACTAATGTGTACTCAGGATATGACAGCCCTTTTATACTGGGCTGATAAGGAAAACTACTATAAATTCATGCAATGCATCCTTACTTGTGGAGTCTTGTAGCATATTGGCTGGAGCACTAGCCTCGCGTGCGAGAGGACCCGGTTTCGATTCCTAGGCAAGGTGAAATCTTACATCAATTTCCTTGCTCCACACACCTTCTGGGCCGGGCAAAACGTTGTGCATGTTTCCTTTCTCCACACACCTCTGTTTACCTAGCAGTGAATGGGAACCTAGCAGTGAGTGGCCAACAACCGTTGGCCGATTGATGGATCACTTTCTAGGGATAATAATCCCTCAAAATAACGTAATAATTTGTTCACTCAATCCACAGCTGTTTGTGGGACACTGCTGTGCATAACTAGCTGCTGGGTTTCACCCACAAAATATACAGTCATTTCTGTTTACAGTATATTCTGTGAAGTGCTTTGAAACATCTCAACAATGTGATAAGGCGCTACGTCGAATGCAAGGATTATTATTGCTAGTCTCTAGGAGCAGAGTGCACACCCAGCAGCAGAAATGCATAGCACCCAGCCCGGCCTTCCACCTTGCTCTCTTGCACTATTGCCTCAGGAAACAGTATGAGGGCTTAACCTTGAGACAAGCATTGTGGAAACTGGTTCATTTATCCTGTAGTGCTGCTGTGGATGTTAGTGTTATGATATTAAATGATTGTGGATCCTTTTCCTAAATAGATCTTCATCCAACCCATTTACAAAGGTGTTAACATCCAAATGAAGTACTTATCTCTTTGGCTCTCCTCATCCCAATCACCCACTGAAAAATTATTCATTTCCCTATTTACATAATTCAGTTTGTATCTATTTTAGATCTAAACTGCTGGCTCTCCCAGCTCAATATCTCATGTAGTTAAAAGGTGGGTTTAGAAGTCTGCATTTAGCAAATTCAAAGTCAATTTATCTCAAGATTAAACAAACTCAAACTCACCAATATTTATTATACACCACAACATGGAAAATGAACATCTTTATAAAGATTCATCCATCTGAGGCTCGTACTGGCATCCCAATTTCATATGTTCAATTTATAGTTTAACATTTGCAACATTAAAATGAGCACTTCTTAGCAGATTTCCTTAAAATGCTATGCCAAGGCTCAGAAAACATTTGAACATAAAACATAGATTAATAAATATCAAAGTAACTAAAATGTATGAATTTAAAGTAGTCCCAGTTATTTATTTACACAGATGTATCTTTTCTTCCTGAAGTTTTTCCCCCCGGTATTTCTGAGTACTTCCAGTCTTTGGTGGTTGTGTGATTATTTTTTTCAGAGTGTCCCATTCTGCTATCTCTTTTTGACACCCATGGAGGGAAAATTGGCTGTTAAAATTCAGACAATGGAAATAGTGTAGTCGATAGAGCTACAGCAACAATAATAATAGATAATAATCCCTAAAAAAAATCAACAATAATAATTTGGTCACTCAACCTACGACTGTTTGTGGGACACTCCTCTGCACAATTGGCTGCTGCATTTTGCCCACAAATATGCAGTCAATTCACTTTACAGTCTATTCTGTGAAGTGCTTTGAGACGTCGAGAAGATTTGAAAAGTGCTATATCAAATGCATGGATTATTATTATAGAGGTACAGCTTCCAGACCTGGAGTTCGCTGGCTCAAATCCTGGTCCAAGCTGACTTTACTGGTCTCAGCTAGGGCTGCATGTGGACACTAAATTGACTTTGGACTTCCCAGAGTTAGGGAGGGTTAAACTAGGCAGAATTCCTGCTCCTGGTCCTCCTACAGCACCCTCTACTGATTTTGAAAATTAGAAAAAAAAATTTTATGAAGCGATGGGGTGATCTGATTAGACAATTTTCTAATAATACTATATACTACATGAAGAAATTGGGAATCACACCCAAACACTCAGGAACAAGCTCCCAAACATCCAGTAGTAAAAACTGAGCCAGGAGGACCTGCTGTACTTTAGGGCACTGACTGATAACTGATCACTAGCCTGGCTCATTGGAAATACGTAGAGAGGCAGACCAGTCACTGAGAACAGGGATTCTTCACACTCAGCTCCTGCTAATCCTGCAAGCGAAAACCCTAATGGGTAGGATGGTCCTATCTGGACTAGCCATGAGAAGCTTGCCAAACAGTGCTCACATTGGCAAGGTATACAGATATACAGTTTATGATGGTTAAACTCCAGCACCTACCCCAACATATAATCTGGAGTCCCCAAGCCTTGGCTCTTGTGTCAGGTGGCATACGTATGTGGAACACTGCCTTTTTTGGATACTTATTTATGTTGTGATGAGTTTCCACATATGGCAGACACCTTGCTGACCAAAAGGAAGTGCAACAGAAAAAATTGCAATTGAGATGAGACAGAATTCTCACCATTTTGTGCCAGTGACTCCAGATATGTTATACCTGCAAATCTTGGTGACCAGCATTAACATCAAGGTGCAGAGGTCATATCAGCATCCAGGTTAAAAAAAATCTCAGACCACAGGTGTGCAAATTGACTGCAAATGAACAACTTGATGCCAGATCACAGGTGGTGTGTAATTGAGATGTAAGGACCAGAGGACACGGCCTGAATGGGGGTAATTTCTGAATAAATCTCTGGAAACACTACTTGAGTGAGCGAGTAGCACAGGCTCTCTAAGTAGACAGTGGAAGCAGAAAGTGTTGATTCTTTCAAGAACAAATTAGATAAGATTTGTATTAAGAAATAATATCTTGGGATGCAATATATAGTTTGGGACATGATATGTACATGCGATTGCTAAGATGGTGGAAGGCGAACTGGATGGACTTTGGTCTTCTTTCACTTAATACATTCTTATGTCTTGTATTGGATAGTAGTTTAGTGATGGACCAGAGGGTGGGATTAGCATTGGATCTGATTCCCCTCCCCCCCCCCTCACATGTTCCCACCCCATACACACTCCATCGCCCTATCACACACACTTCCCCACAAAAATTGGCTACATGTTTCCAAATAATTCATGGTTTGTGCTATTTGTGTGCAATGCGTTGCTGTTTATTTGAATGGCAAACCTGTGCAGGTCAATTAATGTCGGGATGTGTCTCACAGTTCAGCATCAGATACAATTACAACATGAAACACAGCGATGTGTCCTGAATGCATAAATCATGTTTTTTTTACTGCTGTTTCGTTTACAGCGTCAGCATCTCTCAGCAGTCAATGAAAACCGTAGTAAAATACTGCAAAAGTGCAAAAGATTGTTGAAATCACAAATCCATGGACTTCTTAAACGAAAGGCACGATTTCATTCTGATCTATAGACCAAAATGAATTGCATCTTTTTTTTCTCATACAAATCGCGGAAAGACTGGAAGGTCTGAAATACATTGCAAAGCGCAAATGGGGCATAAATTGTCTACAAAACGAGCAATTTAGTTTTTTTTAAAAAAGCACTTTTCCCAGAAGTTTCGCTTTAAGACTCCCTCCAGGAACACATCTGCCAATGTCTCGGGCTCTGTGCCATTTGAGGTGAGGGATGTGGTGTGGGGGACGGGGACATCCGCTCCACCACACCGGGAGGGCACCGGGAGGGCACCGGCACAGCACCGGGAGGGCAGAGAGCCCATAGTGAGCCTTGGCCAGTCATCCAGTCACCATCCAGCAGCGACCCCCCCCAGCTCCATCCCCACCCTCCCCCCAGCCCCCCCCCACCCCCATCCCCCCCCCAGCTCCATCCCCACCCTCCCCCCCAGCCCCTCCCCACCCCCATCCCCCCCCAGCTCCATCCCCACCCCCCCCCAGCTCCATCCCCACCCCCATCCCCACCCCAGCTCCATCCCCACCCCCAGCTCCATCCGCAGCCCCAGCCCCACCCCCACCCCCAGCTCCATCCCCAGCTCCAGCCCCTCCCAGCTCAATCCTCAGCCCCACCCCCACCCCCAGCTCCACCCCCAGCTCCATCCCTATCCCCATCCCCACCACCATCCCCAGCCCCACCCCCAGCCCCAGCTCCATCCCCATCCCCACCCCCAGCCCCAGCTCCATCCCCATCCCCACCCCCAGCCCCACACCCCAGCCCCACCCCCAGCTCCATCCCCAGCCCCACCCCCAGCTCCATCCCCAGCCCCACCCCCAGCTCCATCCCCAGCCCCACCCCCAGCTCCATCCCCAGCCCCACCCCCAGCTCCATCCCCATCCCCAGCCCCACCCCCAGCTCCATCCCCAGCCCCAGCCCCACCCCCCAGCTCCATCCCCATCCCCAGCCCCAGCCCCACCCCCAGCTCCATCCCCAGCCCCACCCCCAGCTCCAACCCCAGCCCCACCCCCAGCTCCATCCCCAGCTCCATTCCCAGCCCCACCCCCAGCTCCATCCCCAGCCCCACCCCCAGCTCCATCCCCAGCCCCACCCCCAGCTCCATCCCCAGCCCCACCCCCAGCTCCATCCCCAGCCCCACCCCCAGCCCCAGCCCCACCCCCAGCTCCAGCCCCAGCCCCACCCCCAGCCCCAGCCCCACCCCCAGCTCCATCCCCAGCCCCACCCCCAGCTCCCTCTGGTTACCTAGTGTCGCTATTTGCTTTAGCTTCTCTTCCACCTCGAATATCTCCCTCCCTCCCTCTCTCTGTCTCCCCCTCCCTCCCTCCCCCCCTCTCCCACTCACTCACTGCATCGCAATTGCAAAACGCTTGTGTTGCATTTGTTGGTCAAACGGAGTGAGCAGTGCTGTGAGTGAGTGATGTCTGTGCTCTGTCATTGAGCCTTCAGCTGAGGGTCGGCTCTCTCTCTCTCTCTCTCTCCCATCTTTTCTGCACACATTTTTTTTCCCTTTTTTTTGCTATTGCATTGCAACATTAGAACAGGAGGACGAGGAGAGGAGAGGGACTGAGGGAGTATTCCTTTCCCAAACCTGCGATGCATCGGATATAAACACTCGCCTCCGGCAGCGATGGGGAAGGATCAGGAGTTGCTGCAGGCGGTCAAGACCGAAGATGTAGCGGTAGTGCAGAAGCTCCTTCAAAGGCCGAAGCCGAGCAAAGCGAGTGAGTGCCGCACCGTCACTCCGCCGTCTGTGGGTCTGTCTGTCTGTCTGTGTGTCTGTGTGGAGCTCAGCGGCTGCACACCGAGACAGGGATTCATTTCATCAATCGCAGAGCAGCGCAACACCCCCCCCCCAGCCCCCCAGCCCCCAGCCCTGCCCCCCCCGCCCCAGCCCCCCCCACCCCAGCTCCCCCCCCCACCCCAGCCCCCCCCCCAGCCCAGCCCCCCCCAGCCCCCCCCCCCCAGCCCTGCCCCCCCGCCCCAGCCCCCCCCACCCCAGCTCCCCCCCCCACCCCAGCCCCCCCCCCAGCCCAGCCCCCCCCCAGCCCCCACCCCCCACCCTGCCCCCCCCGCCCCCCCCCCCCCCCAGCCCCCCCCCCCCCAGCCCCCCCCCCCCCCCCCCCCAGCCCCCCAGCCCCCCAGCCCTGCCCCCCCCGCCCCAGCCCCCCCCACCCCAGCCCCCCCCCCCCACCCCCAGCCCCCCCCCCCGCCCAGCCCCCCCCCAGCCCCCAGCCCCCCAGCCCTGCCCCCCCCCGCCCCAGCCCCCCCCCACCCAGCCCCCCCCCCCACCCAGCCCCCCCCCCACCCCAGCCCCCCCACCCCACCCCCCAGCCCCCCCCCCCCCCACCCCCCCCCACCCCAGCCCCCCCCCCCCCCCCCCCCACCCCAGCCCCCCCCCAGCCCCCCAGCCCCCCCCCCCCCCAGCCCCCCCCCCCACCCCCCCCCACCCCAGCCCCCCCCACCCCAGCCCCCCCCCACCCCAGCCCCCCCCCCCCCCCCGCCCCCCCCCCCCCCAGCCCCCCCACCCCCCCCCCCCCCCACCCCAGCCCCCCCCCAGCCCCCAGCCCCCCCCCCCCGCCCCAGCCCCCCCCACCCAGCCCCCCCCCCCCCAGCCCCCCCCCCCCCAGCCCCCCCCAGCCCCCCCCCCCAGCCCCCCCCCCCCCCCAGCCCCCCCCACCCCCCCCCCCCCACCCCAGCCCCCCCCCCACCCCAGCCCCCCCCCCAGCCCCCAGCCCCCAGCCCGCCCCCCCCCCCAGCCCCCCCCCCAGCCCCCCCCACCCCAGCCCCCCCCCCACCCCAGCCCCCCCCCAGCCCCCAGCCCCCCCAGCCCTGCCCCCCCCCCCAGCCCCCCCCCCAGCCCCCCCCCCAGCCCCCCCCCCCCCACCCCCCCCCAGCCCCCCCCCCCAGCCCCCCCCAGCCCCCCCCCCCCCCCCAGCCCCCCCCCAGCCCCCCCCCCCCCCCCAGCCCCCCCCAGCCCCCCCCCCCCCCCCCCAGCCCCCCCCCCAGCCCCCCCCCAGCCCCCAGCCCCCAGCCCTGCCCCCCCAGCCCCCCCCCAGCCCCCAGCCCCCCAGCCTGCCCCCCCAGCCCCAGCCCCCCCCCCACCCAACCCCCCCCAGCCCCCCCCAGCCCCCCCAGCCCCCCCCCCCAGCCCCCCAGCCCCCCCCCCCCACCCAGCCCCCCCCCAGCCGCCCCCCAGCCCCCCAGCCCTGCCCCCCAGCCCCCAGCCCCCAGCCCCCCAGCCCTGCCCCCCCAGCCCCCCAGCCCTGCCCCCCAGCCCCAAGCCCCCAGCCCCCAGCCCCCCCCAGCCCCCCAGCCCCCCCCCCAGCCCTGCTCAAACACTGGTCATTCAGTAGTCTGTGTGTGTGCTTTAGGGTGGGGGGGGAGTGGGTGCTGATGATAGCAGAGCTGTATATGTGTGTCCCCCACACATGGCAAATGATCCACTATCTGTGATAAGGGTCTCCCCCCAGTGAGAGCGGGGATGGGAGTGTGGGGTCAGCCCCCCTGTCTGTGTACCCTCGGCCCAGTCCAGCCCGGCTCGGGTACACGGGCAAAGGTACACAGCGCATCGCAGCTGTGCAAATGGTCGGGTTTGGAAGGGTTTGTCCAGCAGCCTGTGTGCTGGGGGCGAGTGTATTTTCGGCGACACACACACTGCCTTCGTTCTAATGTTAGTTGCTCTCTACACTAACCCATTCTACATTGGCTAGAAATGAGAAAAGGGGGGGGAGAGGAGGGGGAGAGGGAGGGGAGGGAGGGGAGAGGGAGGGGAGAGAGGGGGGGAGGGGGGGGGGAGAGGGGGGAGGGAGGGGAGAGGGAGGGGGAGAGAGGGGGGGAGGGGGGGGGGAGAGGAGGGGGGGGAGAGGGAGAGAGGGGGGGAGGGGGGGGGGGGAGAGGAGGGGGGGGAGGGGGGAAGGAGAGAGGTGGGGAGAGAGGGGGGAGAGGGGGGGGGGGAGAGGGGGAGAGAGGGAGGGAGAGGGGGGGAGGGGGGGGGAGAGGAGGGGGAGAGGTGGGGAGGGGGGGGGAGGGGGGGGGGGAGAGGGGGAGAGGGAGGGGAGGGAGGGGAGAGGGGGAGATGGGCTCTGTGAGACTGGAATACCTGCGGTGAATGTTAAGCATTGAAACTAAAAGCAGAATTTGTTGCTGAGATTTACCAAATCATGTTTTTCTCTTAAAATTGTACTGAACATAAACAGGAGTAATTCAGAGGAGAAGTGCAGTGTTGAGTGGGGGCACTGATTTTGTAGCGTGTTGTTAACCTGTAATATACTACTGTACTGTGAAGAACATGACCATTTGCAAAATCGACAGCAATCAATTAGCCGGAAGTCAATGAAATGGAGCTTATTGTTTTCTGATGGGGAAGGGGGGAGGGGGGGGGAGGGCGGGGGGGATTAGCAGTGAATTCCAGCAAACCTTGAGGAGTAACAGAGGAAAGTGATGCAGGAGTGATCGCATCCTCGCTCTGACAGCCCATCGGTCTGGGTTGGATACAACACTGATTCGGTGAGGTTTGACTGCGGTGATGATTCGAGGATGTTTTTTCTCTGGAGGTTAGGGATTCAATGTGATAAAGTCAGTCCACACAGGTAGGTGTTGTGTTGACAGAGGTGCGCAGCCTCTCAGTACCCGTTTCTACACCCTGGTCATGGATATTGCTATTTGGATTTAACCCGTGACCCATAAGTACACATTTCTCAGGCACCATTGCAAGGTGATTGGTGCTCCAGATCTGAGGGTTGGGAACAAACAAGACACTACTGTGTGCAATTGGCTGCCATGTTTCACCCACAAAATACACAGTCACTCTACTTTGCAGTATATCTGTGAACTGCTTTGAGATTTCTCAACGACGTGAAAAAGCACTGTGTCAAACAATGAAAGTGTGTTCAAATCAGCCACAGCCAAAGAACACATTCCTCGTTACCATTTATATTTAGAGGGATGAAATACAGTTTAGGCTATGAGGGGGTCACCAGAATCTGCCTCTAAAATTTTAATGTTTTTTCCACTTTTACTGTATTTTATTGCACAGAATACATAGCTTGTGTACAGGGCTGAGAATCCATTTGGATCCTTTCCTTTTTAATTGTTTTTGTTAGAATATAGTGTATCTCGATTGCACCACCTGCTAATCGATTGGGAGCGTGAGTTATTACAACTTGCATTTATTTAGTGCCCTTCATTTGGTAAAGTACACAAAAAAACTAAATTAAGTGCTCTGGGATGTTACCCTGCATGAGGGATGCAAGTTGTTATATACTGTATTGACAACTCTCTCTCCGCGGGAGGTGATCAGTGCAGTAATAGGAGAACTTTCAGCAGAATATAACTCCACAATTCATATGGCTATTTCACCACATGAAGTTTATCCTTTGTTTAGAATGGCTTTATGACACTCCAATGCAGTGCTGACTGTCCGAAACTCTGACTGTCCAGCTCCTTGGGACGTCCTCCCGACGTGAAAGGCGCTACACAAATGTAATTTTGTTGTTGTGCTGGGGTGTGCCACATTGTCAGATGTGCCATCTTTCAGATGAGATGTTCAATCAAAGTCCCATCTGCCTGTTCAGGTGGATGTTAAAGATCCCATGCCACTATTCAAAAAGAGAAGGGAGATTCTCCCGGTGTCCTGGCCAACCATCCCCAAATAAAATTCGTAATTCACATTATGGCTGTTTCTGTGGCCAAATTGGCCGCATTTGCTCACAAAATACAGCACTTTATAGTAAATACTGTGAAGTGCTTTGAAGACCTTCCTGACATGAAAGGTTCTGTATCAAATGCAAGTATTATTTATTATTATTTTTAGACCCAATGAGAGAAGAAAAGCACAAGACATCTTTTGGTTTTCTGCTTTTTTTAAAAAAAATAAGCACTCAGGATTTTATTTTCATTTGGTACGATAAATATTTGAATTGTGCGATATACCCTTTGCTGCTGATTTTTTCCTACTGAGAAAATATTGTTGATTCCTGTTGTACAGTATATCCACTCGAAAAAATAGTAACTATATTTCAGGAAATTCAGCAGTGTTTTGCTGAATTTCTCTCTCTTCATCTTCTGCCACTACCTCTCCCCCAACTCTACAGTACAGTAAAACTTGCATAAGTCTATCTGTGTATTGTATAATTGCCTAAGTCGTACATATGCCGAAGTCCCATTCAAAAGTTTATATTCTAACAAGTTTGACATAACTCATACTTTGCACAAGTCATATTAAATATATGATCCCAACTGATGTATATTGCTGCCGGTGTCATTACACTATTTGTAAGTTCAGAGACAATGTGACTCTTGATGAGTGTTCTGCAATATATTGCGGCAGGAACTATTGAACCACTGGAAATGATTAGTGTTATTTTGCAGAAGGGGTTACAAAGACAGAGATGTCTGTGTATTCCAATAGATAGTGGATTTCTTAACTCCAGTACAGAAGGATGGGAGCTCTGGTCATTGGTATTGACACTGCCAATCTCTCTAACTCGTCTGTAGCAGAATCTTGGCAGGATTCTCTTGGACTGGTTGAGCCACTGAGTTCTGTGTTAAGCCCGAGAAGGAAAGTCTAATTTAGTCTTTTTTTGGTAAGCCGGGTGTCTGTCACATGCAGAAACCTATCATCATGCTTAACCCCATTCTCCATCCAAATTAAGAATTCAATGCATCCAACGTACACATGGAAATCCCAGAGATAGATTGTTGGAATGGAATGTGCACTCTCTCCCTAGAGGGACACATCCTGCTTAGCTAATTCCAGAAAGTATTAGTTGGAGACTCCAGAGTGTGTGTTGGGAGAAAGCTGGGTAGGGGAGAAGGTATCCGAAAGCACAGTCAAAGAGAAAGTCTTAAAGAGATAAGTCTGAGTGACAAACAATTCGTTGAATTATACTTGCGTCTCTTTCTGTGTGTGTCTCTTTTTCTCTCTCTCTGTGGGCAAGCACATCACATCCACTTTGCTCCTCCCTTGAGACGAGGAGCTCGTCCAGCAGGGCAGGGCAACCCCTCTCAACATGTGCGGTAACCATTGTGTGGCACTACCTTAGCACATGGAGGCTCGATGGCACCCACCTCTTTACAACAAAAAAGGTTTTGAAATAAAATCAAGTTGAAATACTCGTGGAGTCCTGTAGCTCAGTGGTTAGAGCACTCGCTTTGCAAGTGAGAGACCTGAGTTCAATTCCAGGCAGAGGGCGAAACCTTGGGCAAGTTTCCTTACTCCACACAGAGCCTAATAATAATCCCTCCAAAACAAAACAATAATAAATTGGTCATTTTCAATCTACGACTGTTTGTGGGACATTGCTGTGCGCAATTGGCTGCCGCGTTCGCCCACAAATATACAGTCAATTCACTTTACAGTGTGTTCTGTGAAGCGCTTTGGGACGTCCTCCCGACATGAAAAGCGCTATGTCAAATGCAAGGATTATTATTATTATTGATTTTTTTATAATAATAATAATCCTTGCATTTGATATACAACCGTATCGCATCGTTGAGATGTCTCAAAGCACTTCACAGAATATACTGTGAAGTGAATTGACTATAGTTTGTGGGAAAAATAGTAGGATTTATGGATTAAAAGGCGCAGTACTGAGTGATTTCAGTGCAGAAAGATGAAAATGAAGAAACCCTTTGGTGAGATTCATATTATGTTAATACTGTACTGTGGCACCTCGGGGGTGCTCTGTTTGAAATTGAAGCTATACAGTTGTTAAGAAATTTGTCATTATTTAGTGCGTTTTTAAGTCCAGATACAGCTGTACTTTTACAAAAGACTTGGAATTTGAAGCTTCACTTTGCTGCTCATGTTTTTGAAAATTTACACTGTTATTTAGTTTCATGTAGCAAATGCAGCATTGTGAAAGTGTGGGGTCCATCAACATGGCATCTGGATAATGATTTGAGACACCGGATTCGCTCTGAGCATTTTGGCAATGTTGCATTTGTATAATTTCCCTGTAAAATTTAGTTGGTTTTCAAATGTATAATATCTTCAGTAGAGGCTTCACCAGAAAAGCATTATATAAACACAACCATTCTTAACATGTGGCACACTGAGCTATTAAATATGATTTAGATAAATGGATATGGTTTCAGACAATTGCAATAATGTGCTTAAAAATTGTGTTTGCAGCAATAATTGGAGAAATTGGGAAAAATGGAGCAAACTGCTGGTTTGCCAATCAGTAACACGATGTGCGGCAGGAACTCAGGCTGGTCATTGGGAAAGCCGAGGAGAACGTTGGAAGAGACTTTCATCTGGAAAGTTATAAAGCATTGGAATACTTTGCCAAACCATTTCAAAGGGAATTGGATAAATATTTTATGACTGAAAATGTGAAAACAACAACTTGCATTTATATAGGACCCCTCATACAAGTTAGTGTCCCAGAGCGCTTAACGGGTGAGTGGTGGGGATGGGGAAATAAGACAGGGATTAGGGAAATCGGTTCTCACAGAGAAGCTGGCACCAGAGGAGGTCCAATGGACTGAATGGGCTCCCGCTATGCTGTGTTACCTGACAATTCTGTTTCATCACAATTTTAATTTCATTTCTGGAGAGCTGATCAGAGAATTGAATTGATTGATTCATCAGAAGTGATTTATCTGAAGACAAAAAAACAATGTACAGGATAAGGTGATGAAATGAACAAATTATCACTCTCTTCCCTCTTTCTCCTCCCACCACCCCTGCCCTTAGTTTTGTGGACCTTTTAGAAGTCAGGCTTAGCTGCTAAAAGTGCATGACATGTCTGGACAAACATCAGTAGTTTGTGTCAGTGAGTAGCGGGCTTTATTACTGTTGTGAGAGTAAATTGGTGTAAATTCATTTCTTGGTGACAGAAATGAATGCTCTTGCCTCCAGACGTTGACAGCTAACTGCAGCCAACTTGCGTTCTTGCAAGAGCATCTAACAAGGCTTGCAATTATTGCTAACCAGATTTAGACTCTGTGTAAACAGATGCAAAGTAATTTTAAGTGGGGGGGGCATTGCATTTGTTACAGTGGACAGCACAAGGGAGCTTCTAATAGTAATGGGAACTGCTCACATCCTGTCAGATCCGTAGCAATCTTTTGTGTGTGTGTGTGTGTGTGTGTGAGAGAGTAACTGAAAAAATGTTTAAGGGCTTGAGCGTTTCCCATAAAAATTTACAAATAAACAACAACAAATTACATTTCTTTAGCGCCTTTCACATAGGGAGCATTCCCCAATAACAAGTGCACGATTGAAATTGAAGAACATAAATCATTTATAAGGTTTAATTTTGTATCAGCGACACACAAGCTGGATTCAGTGGCAGTTCATAAGGTGTTGGTGTTTTCTGATGCACAAATTTTCACTCTGCCGGACATGAGGTTGGCTGTTCATTATAGTGTCTCTATGCTGCTCATCAATAGAGCTTATGATGGCCAGTAAATGAACAACGCCAGCGTTCAAGAGCTTGTGTTTTGACTGGGTTAATAACTAAATCGCAGAACATCGGCAGTCATAAATAGTCTGTCTCAATGAAATCACTGCAAATGACATGGGGTGTGGGGGGAATGGAAAATGATTCACAGCCTTTGCATTTAGAACACCTCAAATTACATGTTGATTTTCTCCACTCGAAGGCTGCAGTGCAGATCAGTGCCCCCTTTATTCGCCGATGGGCTCCCTGCTTCACTGCATTCCAGTGTTGCTGAGCATAATGCAGCGGAGTGTAGCATTCATGTGGACCAGTCCACGTGAGCAGATATTTAACACTCGAAGCCTGCAGTGCTTCAGAGAAATATATTATTTATTTATGTGGCCTCGGAATACCTTTTTATATGTTTCAAACATTAATGTGGTGACGTTTTGCCACCCAACCTGCTGTTTGTTGTACTGGGTGATTGTGATTTATGCTTGTGGTACTACAACAACCATTTATATTTACACGCAGTAATATTTCTGAGTGCTTAATAATAATTATTCTATCATAATAATGCTTATGTTTGGTGCATCACGTTGTAACATCGTAGAGATATCCCAAAGCGATTCACAGGATTTTATTGTGAAAAGTAGTGACAGTGAATTTGCAGCCAATTTGCACACAGCAATATTCCTGCAAATACCCGTGAAGTGAATTTTATTGTGAGATTGTTGGTCAGTACTTCGGGAGAAATTCCCTTCTTTTTTTGAATAGTGCCATGTGATCTTTAACGTTCACCTAAACAGGCAGATGTGACCTCGGTTTAAACATTCAACCAAGAACGGCACCTCCAATAATGGATTGCACCCACATGTACTGCACTGGAATGTCAACCCTATATATTTCAAGTCCTCATGTGGTACTTGAACCCCGAATATTCTGACTTTGAGGTCAGAGTGCTGTCAACTGAGCCATCCTGACATCCTCAATTCTCTCTGTTTTGTGAAATTTTTTGAAAACCATTTCTTTCCCATTACCTGCAGGTGATTCTGTTAGCATTGATGAAGTTCCACTCTGCACTGATTCAGTTTAGTGTGTGTTCATTTCCAAAATGCTTAACAAGTGTTCTGGTTTACATTATTAAAGACAGCGGTGCACACAGACCGTTGTCTGACTAAATTTATTGAAGCTGAAGGGATTAATCATCAGTAATGTGTCTTAGAGTATGCTGTAAGAGAATGTCTCCTTTTTATTAATGCCTGAGAGATTTTCTTCCCAAGCATGGTTGTAGCAGGAAATTCTCTGACGTGTGTGTGTGTGTGTTATTTCTCTTGTTTAAATTCCTCTGGGATTGTGCACCAGTTCCAACTGAGAGGTCAAGGGGGCATTGTGGCTGACAGCATCAGACCACTCCATAAGCACCTGCTAGAGGTATAGAAGATCAATTGTCCAGATGACTCCTGTGGGGCACTGTTTTGCCTCCTAATTAGGACAACCAAGATCAGAAAGTCGGGCGTTCGATGGCCTCACCAGATTAGAACTCTGTCATACATCATGTTAACACATCCACAGGATGCCCTGTGCTGTCTGAGTCCCTCCTATCTAATAATGCGAAGATAATCAGCTACATACCCAACGTTTTGACCCATTTTACTGATTGGACCCAAACTAGTCCCCACAGAAATATATGTGACACGTACGTGTGAATCAAAATTAAAAACCAGCATCTGCTACATGCTCTACAACAGTGATGCTGCTCGGGTGGGTTGGGCTCGGAGGGGGATGAGATGGTAGCAAACTGAACTGGCAGATTATTTTCTGAAATTTATAGTTAGATGAAGGTGTAGGCTGGAAGGTTTATTGGAATGCTAATGTTTTCCTGCAAATGGTTGTCGAAGCCAAGACCATAATGGGATTAAAAGGGATTGAAACTAAGTAATATTAAAGGTTGAATGAGATTAGATCTTTAGTTGGGAGAGTGGGGGGTGAGGAAAGATAGCAATAGCTCGGACACAATGGGCTGAATGGCATCTTTGGTAACATTAGGAAGGGGACAAGACCATTCAGCACGCTCCATTACCGTGGTATACATACTAAAGATCTCTCTTCTCTAGCATTTTCCTTCCCAATCATCTATTCCATCTCTCTCTTGTGCAACTCACTGCTGGAAGCTGTGGGTGAAGTAGAAATCATCAACTCATTTAAGAGGAAACCCGATGCATACATGAGGTAGAAGGAAATAGAAATGGGTGTAGGAGAGCGGATTGGGATAGATGGAGGCTGATGTGGAGTATAAACACTGGAATGGACTAGTTGGACCAAAAGGCCTGTAAGGTTCCATGTAATTCTTAAATTCCTGAATGGATTCCTCATCTCAGCGTCCAGTGATTCCATGAAATTGCAGTATTTAGGAGGAGCCCACACAATGTACACCTCCTACCTGAGAGTGAGGAGTAGGAAGGACATTCGGGGGACATTCAATCTACTCAAACCTTAAGACAAAGGAGTAGAGCTGCTGGTATCATCCCACTGGTTACATCGGGCATTAGTTTGCAAACAAGTTAGTAATTTGATAAGCCCAGTGTACTGATAACTGAAAGGCACGTGTCCAGGACCCTGCAGTGTGTATGTGTATGATCCCATGACCCTCTTACATAATGAGAACAAGATCACTTGGTTATAGCTTACTTGTTTTCTTGTGGTCAACCTTTAGTCTTTGTGGTGCCCTTTCCTCATTTAATTAGTGTGTTTAGAGAGTCAAGTTGCCTTTGGTTGATGAGAAACTTTTATTTGGGTAATTTGAATCTACATCTTGCCAACTTGTCTCTGCTTTTTCTTGGCTTCACAGAATCCCCCCTCCGCTTGCATATATATTTCCTCATTACTTTTTATAAACCAAAACCAGAATGCCCAGAGGCACAAACAGTCCTGTCTGCTGTTACAGCTCCCCATTCCCCATTCAACGTTGAATTAATGTCTCACTAATTTAGAATATTTAGTCAGTAAGCAGCCATTTTTCTTAAAAGAAAAGCTACACTTTGACTATAATCTTGCAATGCACGTGCAGTTATTTTTCTTCCCATCCAGATGTTGCACATGTTTGCTCTGTCCTTTAATTCATCGCTTCCTGAGTGTTGTTACATTTCCTTTCCCCTCTCCCCTGCTGTCTCCTCCCAACGAAGCAGTTTCCTTGTTGTGGAGTATGTAGCCAAAGCTAGGTTTTGTTTCAATTCTATGCAGACTTGTTAACCAGTCAATAAAACGTGTCACTGTTTGGAAATTTCCCGATACCTGGCCTGCAAAGGTAGCTACATTGACTGGACCGTGCATGTGCCTTAAACAGAACCTGACCCATTTGTTCAACGGCTACTTTGGATGGTTTTTCTTATGATGCAAGTGCATTGGCTGTCTTTTGCTGATGAGACCTCAATAAATATCACATTGCTGCTCAAGCTCAAAGACTAAAATCTGAAATTACCACCAACCAAGTATAACCTAGCCACTGAGTTACAGCACCAAAAAAGGTCCAAATTATGTGTCAAGTGAAAATGACAGCAATCCAGAGTGAAGCTGTTTAACGAAACACCAACCATGTGGCAGCTACTTTGCAGACAAGGGTTTCAATTTGAGTCTGGGCTACAGATTTCTTCTGGCGAGCAGGCTTTCTTCCCTGTGTGTATTTAAGCAGTGTGACCCAGTTAAGTGAGTAAATAACAATTTCAAGCACCTAACAGCTGGACGTTTTGCAGCCTAGGGATGAGGGAGGAGACTATGGAGCAAGTGGATTGAAAGCCCCAGTAATATGAACAGGAGATGATGGAGGGAGGGAGGGGATTTGGGGGAGAGTCTGATCTCAGGTTAATCTCAATGAAATGAATTTCTGGTATTTGGCAATCTTGTATCTGTAGCAAAATATATAATTTATTTTCTAATGTAATGACAAAGCATATTCTGCTGATTTGTTGTTCATTTTTTTAGTGGGGGAGGGGGTAAAGGATGAGGACATTGTAGATGAACAAATGTGTGCCCAAAATACCCTGATCATGTCAACATGTTCATCTCCTCAGGAAGATACTGCTTCCTAAATATATAGGCCAATTGAGGCTCTTTAGCCATGCTACTGAATGTTTTAGAAATACTGTCCCTGCATTGAGGAATTGCAGTTTCAATAGAGCTGTCTGTTGAGGATTAATGTGGTCCTTCCTTGCGGTAAGAGGCTGGGCGCAGGGGGGGGATGAAAGGTGAGTGGGGCACATAACTCCAGAAGAAGGGTTGTTCATAATAATAATAATCCTTGCATTTGATATAGCGATTTTCACGTCGGGAGGACATCCCAAAGCGCTTCACAGAATATACTGTAAAGTGAATTGACTGTATATTTGTGGGCAAACGCGGCAGCCAATTGCGCACAGCAATGTCCCACAAACAGTCGTAGATTGAAAATGACCAATTTATTATTGTTTTTGGTTTTGGAGGGATTATTATTAGGCTCTGTGTGGAGTAAGGAAACTTGCCCAAGGTTTCGCCCTCTGCCTGGAATTGAACTCAGGTCTCTCGCTTGCAAAGCGAGTGCTCTAACCATTGAGCTACAGGACAAGCTTTGCCCTTCTATAAGGGAGCTGGGGCTTTCCTGGTGACTTATTGATCCCAGACTGACTGTAATTGTGAGGGAGTTAGGGCTGGAGTATAGCTGTGATAAAGTTGTGGTGGGGGAGGTGCATACTTCCTGCTGCTAATCGAGCTCCAGGCATAACCCATGCATCACCTCCACAGGCCAACAGTTGCTGCACACATGTTTGGTGCACATTTCTGTCCTCAAGGTGTTGGCCACATCTGCCAGAGGTGAGATCCAAGCAAGACTGTGGATACACCTGGTTTGTTGGCAGGGGGCCACAAAGCCATAAGGCAGGGGTTCAGGCCTGGTAAGATCCATCATGATGCGAATGGTCTTCCAGACAAAATTCATTGCAGAAGAGCCCGAAGCAGCAATGTGTCTTGAAATGTGCGCCTGTGCGACCCAAGCACGCCATTGCAATTGCACAATGGGCGTTGTACATTTGGTGCAGGCTTGACCTGGACACTGCAGAGGTCTGACTTAGACTCTGGGTGTCTCTCACCTCAGTCTCTGTCAACTAGTGAGTGACGCAGGGTTGGAGATTCGGCTCAATGCTGTAATGGAAAGACCGTAGGAATGGGCGTTTGGACAGATGAGAACAAATGGGCTGGAGGACCTTCTTTATTCATACTTGTTGTGATATTATGATTAATTATTTCTAATACTACTATATTGGAGTGGAGTCCTGTGGATTAGCGGTTAGAGCGCTTCCTTGCAAGCGAGAGACCTGGGTTCAATTCCTGGAAGGGTGAAACGTTGGGCAATTTTCCTTAGTCCACACACTGCTGTTTACCTAACAGTAAGTAGAAACCCGGTTGCCAATCAAAATAAAAATCGGTCACTTCAATCCACGCTGCTGTGTGCAATTTGCTGTCACGTTTTGCTTGCACAAAATATACAGTCAATTCACTTTACAATATATTCTGTGAAGCGCTTTGAGATGTCTCGAAGACGTGATAAGGCTCTATATCAAATAGAAGGATTATTATTACTGTAGATAATAATAATAATCCCTCCAAAAACCCCAAACAATAATAAATTGGTCATTTTCAATCTATGACTGTTTGTGGGACATTGTTGTGCGCAATTGGCTGCCGCGTTCGCCCACAAATATACAGTCAATTCACTTTACAGTGTGTTCTGTGAAGCGCTTTGGGATGTCCTCCCGACGTGAAAAGCGCTATATCAAATGCAAGGATTATTATTATTACATTTCTACCACTAGATGGGCAGAGTGAGTTAGAGTGACAGTAGAGCTCCCTCTAGTGTTGGAGACCAGTACAAGCACATTTCAATGTACTCAATAGGTCACAGCCTCACTAAACCAAACACAATTTTACATTAAGTAGTGATACCTTGATGGTTCTACTCAGAGGAATCATAGGGTGGCTACTGTGGGAGATAGATTGGTACTTTTGGCATTAAAAAGGGCTCTTCAGCATAAAGCATTATTATGTAACTAAGCCATACTAGACTTGATTTGGGGATCACTTGATATTGATGCTGGGGGCAAGTGATTGAACATTTCCCCATCTCTCAGCTCTAACACCCTCTTGTGAGACCAAATAAATAAATAAATTCAGTCAGATTAGTAAGGTAGTATTCCATGCATCAGATACAGCACCTATTACGTCAAACATCTCATGTTTCACAGGGAATTGCTTTTTAAATAGTGGCTTGTGTACCTGTAGGCCGCTGTGGCAGCCATTTTGCATCACAGCAATGCCACTCAAAAATATACCGATTGAATGACGTGCCTTCCTTATGATGAGACATTAAACCAAGTCTGTCTGTTCAGGTGGGCATTAAAAACTATGATGCTATTGGGGAAAATAGAAGCGAGTTTCTACTGGCCAACATCCTCCAGATAAATTGGATAGTGATCTGTTTGGCTGTTTGTGAAACGTGTGCAAATTTGCTGCTGTGTTTGCCTACAAATACAAAGTCATTACTGTAAAGCACTTTGAGACATTTTGACATTCCAGGCATTATATTCAAATGCAAAGATTATTACAAAAAGTGATTAAATGTTTTTTTAAAAAAACATATTGCAAATGTTCACCTACCGTGGATATAAGATTTGAATGTAGTTTTAGTGAGTTATTTGAGGAACTTAACTGTCATAAAGAATTTGGATGGTACCACTATCTCTCTCTCTCCATAATTTCCGAGTTTTCTGTGTGATAATTGCATTCTATTTGATATGTCTTGTCAAAATTGGTTTGCTCAACACCTGGATGGAAATGATTGTGGTGCATTCAGCTAACTGGGGTTTTAATGATATATTGACACTGAGATTGGACTGCCTGTAAATCCACAGTGGTTGTCAGCAAGTACAAATAAGGATGTTTTATTCTATGTTGGAAGCTTGCATAGGCATCTCGCTCTCCTTCCCACACTGTCCACATATCGAAAGAGTGATTAGAATTTTGGAGGGGAAGGGGAACGTGTTGGAAGGATTTGGAAAGAAATTGCAGAGTAAATGTACAGAGTTCCAGTTGGAGACTGGATCTTCGGATTGCCTCTGTAAACAGGTTGAATAATGTGTCTCACCCACGCTACTGCTTAAGGGTAATACAGAGTGCAGATTCTGTAGTAATTCTTGCGCTGTTGGTGGCTTTAAAAGGCAGATTATTGGCAGATTTTCAACTTTGCAAACAAATGCTTGCCTAAAACTATATTGTAACAGAAACGAAGTGTGTTGCATCTTATATGCATTGGAACTGCACGGTTGTTTATAAAGACGTTGAAAGTTGGCGTAGCTCTCTGTGCTTGCAGAATAATAACTGGTGTCTTTGCACAGCTACATTCATAATCTGCAAAATGCAAAGTCTTCTCTCTGTTTGCATAAATTCCCTTTATAAAAGCACACCCATTACTGAGCACAGAACGGTTCCTGTGGAAGTCCAGAAATTCTACTCCAAGCTAATAGGCAGGCAGTGACCTACAACTTATTTGCCTTGGCTCTGTGCCAGGTGATCTTGAATCAAACAAAAGCTATCAAATAAATATTCTATTAATTATTGAAACAGAAATGTTGATGTTCAGATGCATTAAAGTATAGAAATTGTAATCCTAACTGGTAAGCCTGTGTTCTGCAGATTAATATGGGAATATCACACTGAGTGAACACTAGGCTCTGTTTAGGTACAGTAGTCTTTGATGCATAAATCAGCTTCCCAGCTGATAGAATGAGTTACAGTCCACATAGCTACTACAGCAATCAGATGAGCTCTCACTGGAATGGGAACTCTTGTGTCTATTGTGTGCGCCCCCTTGTACCAGGTCCGGACTGGTTGGTTTGATGACAAGCTGATTGATTACAGGATACATTCCTTGGTTGCTGGTGAGAGCCTGTATTTATACAATGAGTGGAACTGAGTGTTAAGCAGTTTTTTTTCCCCCCTGGAACTAAAATTAAACGGTAGTCTGGCTAATCACAGCCCAAGGGTCAAAGTATGTATTGTGCTTTTACTTTTGCTGTTTTATTGATGTTTTTACTGACTCCCAATACACTATAGTCATCTGCATTAGGCACAAGAACTCTTCTGTAATGCTGAGTTTTGTTTCTCATTTTTCTTAACAAAAGAAGTAGCTAGCATCTGACTCCTTATCTGTGTGGTTCCTTCTCGGGGGCAACTGTGTTTTGAACCATTCTTCCTGCAGTACGGAGAAGCTCAGCAATCAGAATGTTGCTCTGAGCAACACAAACACTGTATAGTGAAAAAACAAACCGAGTTGGGGGTCTATCAATCTAATGACTACTGAACCCCAGACGTACAGAATTCTCAAGGCTTCAATCTCTTATCATCCAAACCTTTCAGATCTGTTTACTGACTCCAAGCAAGAATATTTTATACTATGGATGGATCAATCCATCCCAGAGCAATACTTGGAACATTATTCAGAGGGAGAAGGGAGTTTCTCCCGGTGTCCTGGCCATTAATCTCCCAGAACAAATCGACCACTCATTTCACAGTTGTTTTATGGAATATTATTGCGTGCAAACTGGCTGCCACGTTTGCCTATAAAATACACAGTCACTACACTTTAGAGAAACTTTGTGAAACGCTTTAAGACATTGCTGATTTTACAAACGCTATATTATTTTTATAACGTTATCCTCATTTTCTTTAGTGTTCCTGTATAGTGATGAAGGCCCTCTGCGCTGTATGTTCCCTTTAAAAACTCCTTTAGTTGCTGCAGATTAAGATCCAGTGTTTAGCTGGCCTGCGTCCAGTGGGTTTATACTCCTACATGGGCCTTTGTTACTCAAAGGGACGAACGGGTCTCTCATTGTATGCACGACCAATTGCAGTGTACTCATTGTGTGCACTCTTGATGAGTAAGCACTTGTTTCTCTGCTGTGTCATCGGTTGTTGAGCTGAATTGTCACTGTGCTGAATAAGCAATAAAATTTGCTGTCAAGCACCACTTTTCCAGATTTGCCCACTCTCTGTTGGATTTGTGATGTTAAATGATATTTAATCCTCTGTCAGTAATTTTCTTTTGGTAATGCAGCACCATCTGTGGGAGTTGCAGGTGGCAGACCAGGTAACAGAATAAACCTATTTGAGAATAGGAGATTTGTACTGTAGTAAAAGGTTGATGTTGATGGATATGTGGAAAAATCCGTTCCACATGTCCATCAACATTAATCAGGTGGAACAAGCAATTACAAAGGGAAATTACAAAGTGGATCTAAGTAAAGTTTATGTTCATTTAAGGATTCGGAGTATCAGATTTAGAAAGATAGATACATTGGGAGAGATCTTGTGGAAAATGAGATGGACAGATGGTTTGTGGTGTCTGAAATTGTTACGTTTATTATTTTCATAAATTGTATTGCAATATGGGTGGAAATTTCAAGTCTTACTTTGCCTGTTAATAATAATTTACATAATAATTTACCAGACTGACCTGCTACAAGGAACCAGGATTCCGGCACATAGATTGATCCTTCTCCATGCCGCTGACCTATTAACGTTCTGTAGCTTTGGCCAGAGCCCGGGTCAGAAATGTGGGCAACAAATATAAGAATGATTTCGGGAGTAGCAGGTTTCATGGACACTGCAAAATGTTTCAGTCCCAAAGCAGGTCCTCATAAATCCAATGAGTCTGACACAGTGTCCACTGTGCTATGTGAGCTGACTGTCCACAGTTGACTGGCAGGTGAATTGGTGATTCCTGCATCCCATTTGACTAGACTGGACCATCTAGGCCTAGTGTATTTGTGTGGTTTCAGATGTAACATATTTTTCATTGAGCTCCTGTACTTAAAAGGTTTTTCTACTCTAAAAGTCTATCACAAACCCAATGATGTGGTGTTTTATACCTTGTACCTGTGTTTCTATGGCATGGAACATTAAGATCTGCTGTGATTTAAGGAGACTCAACACAAGTAGCATAGAAAGATGACTCTCCTTCCATCAATTCCTGCACTTATATTAAAAAATGCAGGTATTCTTTGTCTTAACTCATAATTGGTTCTATTTGATGTTTTTTTTTATCTAGTCAGTTCATTATATACAAGTGTGTCTATGCCCTTGGAACCCTGAATGGATGTCAGACTGATAGATATTCTAATCTCTTTGGGGATTTCTTTTTTCTTAATCTTTCTATTTTGTTCAATCATCATCAAACTTTCTGGTGCATCAGTCAAAGTCTTTGTCCTGAGTGTGAAGATTATTGATAGAATTCATTAAAGCCCAGTTAGCAGTGAGCTGGCTCAGTGCTGTCCCCTACGCCATTCACTCCATCCAATCTGATAAACCAGATGTAATGCACAGCTGTTCGCTGCTTTACTTTACAGGCACAGTGAGACAATCCCAAACTATGTTCACCCTCAACTGAACCATCCTGCATTAGCTGGTTCAATATAAGAGTAATTTGGACTCCTGTAGCGTATTGGTTAGAGCACTCGCCTTGCAAGCGACAAAACTTGGGTTTGATTCCTGGGCAGGGCGAAACATTAGGCAGGTTTTCTTACTCCACACACCTCTGTTACCTAGCATTAAATAGGAACCCAGTTGTTAGTCGATTGGCAGATGGCTTTTCCAGGGGATAATAATCCCTTTTTTAAAAAAAAAATAATGTAGTCACTCAATCCAATTGTTTATGTGTACAATTGGCTGCTGTGCTTTGCCCACAAAACATACAGTCAATTCACTTTCAAAGATGTGATAAGGTGTTTTATCAAATGCAAAAATTATTATTATTTGTATAAGGACTCGTATTCTGTGCGGGGGTTGCCTTCCTACATTGACTGCAGTGCTTCTGAGAGGAATGCTTCCTTGTCTAACTGTAGATATCATTTATCTCCAAAATGTCACATGCAGGTCTGCTTTTGCCTACATGTGACATTTCAGTGAAGGTTGGATGATGAGAACCAATTAATGCCACCTCACTATCTGCCATGTTATTAGCAATTGTGGAAAAGCTTCAAATTACCTACTGCTCTGTCTTCTAGAGCCTAACATGACCTTTTCAGTTTCCCCCAGACACATTGCTTTCAAAAGCACTATTTGGTAGAGCAAAATAAAAATAACTGCTGCCACCAAATCCCTTTATGCTCACGGTGGGGATGCTGCTAAATGAAGGGTTCAGTATTTTGCACTTACTTTGCCTTGTGAAGCCCTGAGACGATAGAGCACTCAGAAAGGCAGAAATTGGCTGTTCCATATCCCAATACAAAAAGCGACATTGCAGGAAGCTTGGCTCATTTCATCCACAAGCTGTTATACTTTTTAAATGGTCCACATTTCTTTTCAACCTTGGAGATCCAAGATTTACAGCACATTATGCTTTTGTGTGTTGCTAGCTTGCCCTTTAATGTAACAGTAAAGGCATCATCCACTCACAAACAGCAAAAATCTAGTTCAAGTGAGAATAAAGATTTGAGTTGTTTCAGCACAGATTGGGATGGGGGAGGGAGGGAGGTGATAGACTGGAAAAACATCTGCAATCATTTTCTCGGGATAACAACTCATTCTTTGTCATTCAGCTACCGTTTTGTGCTGCAATCTCATTCATAAACTCATTCTGTAGTTTTGTCCCATGTCCACAAGCCTTTTTGCAACACCTTGTGTGCTTGATAAGTGAAGTTAAATAAAGATACAAGTTTTTAAAATAAATAATTTTCACCATAAAAGCTGATGCTGATGATGATTTTGTAAAAGCAACTGTTTTCATCCTTTGGATGAGGATTAAGCCAAGGTCCCATCCACCTGAATAGGCAGATCTCAAATCACTATTTGAAAAGAGAAGGGAGTTTTGGCTGACAATCCTCCAGATAAAATTGGTTGTTTACTTTCTGCTGTCTGTGGAACAAATTGGCCTAACAGAATACACAGAGATTACAGTTAACAGTTATTCCTATTTTTAGATTCTTCTTGACATGCAAGGTGCTGTATCAAATACAATAATTATTATTAATGTTATTTACCTTGGTAAATGGCGGCACACCAAAATTACAATGGCCTTTCATAGACTGGCGAGTGCCAGTGTAATGTGGGTGCCCTCTCCAGTTCTGAGTCAGGTTTCTAGCTGGTGCCCCCAATGCCCAGCTAATTTGTTTCTCACTATTGGGGGCATGGCTACACACTAGGAACTAAAGTCACGTCAGTGGGCACAGTGTGTGAGTCTGCTGCCTTTGTCCTACTTTTTAGGAACATAGGAAACCAGGAACAGGACCAAGCCATTCAGTCCATCGAGCCAGCTCCACCAGTTTATTAGATTGTGGCAATTAAACAATGGGACGACTGATCTCCTGAGTAGAGAATGAAGAGGGATTTGGGCTTTTCCAGTGGTAGTTTAAGTTGCTTCTCAGTTTGTTCAAGTTTGAATCAAGCTAGTGAACTGAAGATTCATTTAGTGAGAGTGAGTGCTGGGCTTTCTTCCCAATACTTGGCATCAGAACAAATATTGAATCAATGCACTACATAATACCTCACTGCCTCAGTCTATATGGTAAAAGCAGCATTTGCCATTTACAAATGAACAGGGAAAATATAACTTCATGAGGCAGACACATTTATAAACAAGCCTGAATTCAATAAAGCTCTGTTGAGCATCGCTGTACCACAGCACATTTCATTCCTTTCCCTCAACAACAAAGTACAACATATGCATTGCTAAAGAGTGATTAAAGAGTAATGTCACACATTGTCCCATGGCTGGTAGAATTACTGGGTCACTTGGTGACCGCTGTCAGGTCAGGAAACTATGTGAGGAGACAATGCCTTACTTTCTGCCGCCATGCAGGTCAGAGAATTGTGTACAAGTGCATTAACCCTTGCCTTAATTCTGCACTAAGAAGTCAGGGTAGGTTGTTTCCATCTGCTCTTCAGGTCCTTTGGACTGATGCAGTAAGGCATTCTGCTTTGCATGAATTATTTGTTACCATGGCACAGCGATGGGAGGAAAACCCAGGCACTTCCCTCCCACTTGAATGAGTGCACACCACACATACTTGTTTGAAGGTTAGTAGAATGTGCAAGTGGTTTAGTGGCCCACTTTGGGTTCCCTCAGGTATGTTATCACTATTGTTAGCATTGATGGTTCCAAGATCCAGCCTGAGTCAAGTCAACAACCTAATTTGACTTTGTTTAGGTTTCTAGCTTGGCTATTCAATTATTCTTCGACATTTGGAACACTATAATAATAATAATAATAATCCTTGCATTTGATATAGCACTTTGACATGTGGTTGCAAAGTCTCAAAGGGCTTCTCAGAATATATTGTAAAGTAGATTGACTATATTTTATGGGTGAAAAGTTGTGGGCAGAGCATTGTTCTAATTCACAAGATCACAACAACAACAACAACAACAAGATTCCATTTATAAAGCGCCTTTCACGTCAGGAGGACGTCCCAAGGCGCTGCACAGTTGGGTCATGACCCGAGCAGGGGGGATTGTTTTGTTTCTTCACCCAAAACAAGATTGTTTTGGGTGAAGAAAGCTCTATTTGATGTCATCCCTGAAGAATACCGCACTCGCCTCGCAAGCGAGACACCTGGGTTCAATTCCAGGCAGGGCAAAACCTTGGGCAAGTTTCTTTACTCCACACACCTAATAATAATCCCTCCAAAAAACAAAATAATAATATATTATTCATTTTCAATCCACGACTGTTTGTGGGACGCTGCTGTGCGCAATTGGCTGCCGGGTTTCGCCCACAAATATACAGTTAATTGCCCTCTACAGCAATTATGAAGCACTTTGAGACGTCGAAGATGTGAAAAGCGCTATATCAAATGCCAGGATTATTATTATTATAATACCCACCCTTCCACCCAACCTTAAAAGAGCCCATTGCAGGGCTAAACGTGTCCCCTCTTGTTCTATTGTCTTGGTGCATTTCAAAATATTGTCGTGGGTTTAATTTTTGAATCCCATTTAACATTTCATACACTTTGGTACACAGCAGCTTGTAGTTTTGTAGTTATTCAACAGAAATGTGACACAGTGATTCACTCCATTCTTCCTCCCCCTCCCCCACCCCACTCCCCATCATCTTGCAAGGAAGAATTGTGCACAGGAACATTTTTCTGTAATGTATATGTTTATGCGTAAATAATTCTTTGTGTCTTAACATTTCCCAGACACTCTGTCACAATTCCAAATCAACAACAAAATTACATTTGTAAAGCTCCTTTCACGTCAGGAGGTCCCAAGGTCCTGGACAAACAGAGTTACGGACCCGAGCTGGGGGTCGGGGTCGGGGAGAGTGGAGGGCAGGGTGGGGGAAAGCAGGGAGATTGAAAGCATAATCGAAGAGGAGGGTTTGAGATGGGTCTTGAAGATGGCGAGGGAGGAGGCGAGGCAGAGGGACTGCGGGATAGAGTTCCAGAAGGTGGGGCAGAGAGGCGGAAGGCCCACCCCCAATAGTGGGGTGAGTGAGGCGGGGGATGTGAAGCAGGTCGGAGCCCACTGGGCGGAGGGAGCGAGCAGGATGGTAGGGTTTAGGAAGTCACAGAGGTTAGTGAGCAAGGCCATGGAGGGCTTTGAAGATGAGGACCAGGATGTTGAACTGTATTCTCTGTGTGATGGGAAGCCGGTGGAGTCGGGCGAGGATGGGGAGATGGGGTCACGGAGCCTGGTGGGGGAGAGGACACGGGCTGCAGGGTTCTAGATGATCTGCAGCCTGTGGAGGGAGGAGTTGGGGAGGCCGACAAGCAGTGAGTTTGCAGTCAATTCTCGATGTAATGAAAGCGTGTGTGAGGGTTTCAGTGGCCTGCGGTGTGAGACATTGGCGGATGTTGCGGAGGTGGCGGAAGGTAGAGCAGGTCATGGTGCCGATGTGGGGTAGAAAGGATAGTTGAGGGTCAAAGAAGACACCAATGTTCTGGACTGGCTGCAAGGTGGAGTGTGCAACCATGGATGGTGATGATAAATATATCCAGAAGTACTTAATTGTATTCAGTATAAGTGTTCATCTGTATTTAGACGTACAAGAGATCAATGTGAACACCATAATTTTCACGGCAGATGATGATCTTTCTCTACGTTTGGTGCAACACTGCCGTAACATGGATGGAGTAAGGAGGAAGTTACTGGTATTAGACATTGTTACACTCGACTCATCTGCAACAGAAAATAAAAATTAATTGTCAGACAAAACAAAAAGGGGTAACAGGACTTTGTGAACATACTGTACAAAGTAGTTACGTTTTTCTGTTAAACCACCATTGTTCTGATCGCATTGGAGAAACCAGGGCAGGCACCTCAGCAAGTGGCTTTGAAATGGTCCATTTGTAGTCACTGTGGTAAGATACTGAGAAGACACTGGTGTCAGGACACACAATGAGCAGTGAGCTCACAGTTTATGGTGACGCTCCCAGTGCAGTGCCTGGGAGTGTTGCATTGGCATCCGCGGGATGAGATGTTAAACTGAGGTCCCATCTTCCTGTTTAGGTGGATGTTAAAGATCCCAAGTTACTATTCAAAACGAGAATGGAATTTCTCCCAGTGAACTAGTCATACATCTGCCGAAATAAAATTGGTTATATACTTTGCTGTTTGCGGGACATTACTTTGCACAAATTGGCTATCCTGATCGCCTACAAATACACAGTCACTTTACAGTCAATTTACAGTAAATTCTGTGAATTTCTTTGAGAGGAGATTCTCACAGGAGCAAACTGGATGGACCTCTTTTCCTGTGTATGTATCCATGCTACACGTAGCCAGGTCCATTTGATTCACAGAGAATGGGAAGCATGTACTGCCAAATTGTCCCCGATTAGTATTTTTCCTCATGCAGCTGGTTTAGACGACCTGTTTTGCATTGCTCTACAATGTGGAGTGCCATTTCACAAGTGCCAGGTGAAACAATATTGAAAACAGGCTTCATCTCTGTATGGATTCCTCTCCATTTGCTTTGCTGGCACCAAGTTCCTGGCAAGGTGTCTCACATTCTCATCAGGCCTAAGAGCTCACAGTCTAGACTGATCCTCTTATGAAGTGTTCAGGAAATGCTACATTGTCAGAAGTGTCTGCCTGCACATGAGATGTTAAAACTGAGGCACTGTTGAGGTGGACTTAGAGATTCTATGGCACTATTCAAAAAGAAGGGAGTTTCTCTCGGTGTTCTGCCCAAGAAATTGGTCATTCACTTCATGGCTGTTTATAAGACATTGCTGTGTGCAAATTGGTAGTCAGTTCACCTACAGATACAAGCAGTAGCTCAATACAAGGCAGCAATAAAAACCCGTGAAGCACTTTGAGATATTTTGATGATGCGATAATATGCAAGGATTATGATTACCTTTATTATGCCAACAGTTGAACACCTTGCTATCGATCCATGATCATGTAACTCTTGTCTCAGAAAATGTTGCAGGAATTATCTGGCATTCTATCGAGAGAGAGAGAGATTGAGGGAGGCCCATACTGTTGGCATGCCCTGGGCAGTTGATGATTGTGCTGCTTAGAAAACTGTGTGACGTAGTCTGAACTTCTAATGTGAAATATAGACATCATTTTAACATCTCTATTCCCACAGGATAAGAGCTCACAGACTGGAGTGATCTAGGGGAAAGCTTTTCGCGGCTGGTCCTGATGGCTTCTCCTCAATCCTAAGACTGCCAATAGCTGTGAGATGCGCTCCAATCTATGTTTAATCACTCTGCTCTGCAGTTTGTCAAAGCTGAGACTAAAGAATGTTCTGACGCTGGTCGTAGCTTTGGTGTGTATCGAATTGGACTGTGCTGCCAAAGAAGGGCTTGTATTTATGAATGGTTTCACTTTAAAAGTAGCTTGCGAGGGAAAAGCAAAGCAATCTGCTTTTCCTGGTAATGGGTATAATGGGAATCCATACTGTTCAGTTGTTTGTGGCGTGAAAAGAATGAGTGACATTGACAAAAGTATCTCACTGCTCTCACGTGACTGATCAGAGCGGAGCTTCAGGGAGTTGTTTTATCGAGTCTATGCTATGTATTGACCAATAACAGTCTATTTATGGGAAAATAAAACTTTGCAATCTGTACACTGATGTTTTTACCTGTGCACCTCTGGAGAACTGTCTCCTCCACTTGTCCCCTCTCTCTCGATTAACTCGGACCTGTTTCCCGTCCCTCCCCTCATCACCACCTTCTACGTTTGTCTATAACACCTCTAATGTCAAGAACTCGCTCCGTTTTGCTCTTTCTTGATCTGCCTTAAAACCTAACTCTTTGATAGTATCTGTAGTCAAGTCTCCCTTCCCCTCGCCTCCTCTCCTTGCTCAGCATCTGACCCAGTCATTGTGAAGCGCTCCAAGACATGTGGAATCCTGTATCTCAGTGGTTAGAGCACTCGCTTTGCAAGCGAGAGACCTGAGTTCAATTCCAGACAGGGCGAAACCTTGGGCAAGTTTCCTTACTCCACACAGAGCCTAATAATAATCCCTTCAAAAAACAAAACAATAATAAATTGGTCATTTTCAATCTACGACTGTCTGTGGGACATTGCTGTGCGCAATTGGCTGCCGCGTTCGCCCACAAATATAGTCAATTCACTTTACAGTGTGTTCTGTGAAGCGCTTTGGGACGTCCTCCCAACGTGAAAAGCGCTTTATCAAATGCAAGGATTATTATTATTATTATGAAGGGTTCTATATAAAATGCAAGTTGTTTTGTTGTAACACAGTGACATATGGGTACAAACCACGCCAGAGGGGCAATGATGCTTGTGAAGCATAGCACAAAACTTCCTTCTTTCAGTGCTCCAAATGTCATTTGCGATCATGCTGGTTCGACCATTTTTCCACATCAACATTTTTCACGTTTCTCACCAAACGGTGAATCCACATGAGAGGGTTCAGGAGGCCGTACACACACAGCCGGTCAGTAGCTCCGGGTTTCCTCAGGAGGAGGTTCTGGAGCATTAGGAAGCTGGAGTTTCACAGAAGCAGGAAAGGGAAATCCTGGAAATAGGAATAACTTTGGCGATCAACACTTGCTATAGTAGATTGTTGCTATCACGAGATGTCCACATATTACTTAAAAGCAGTAAGTCAATTCTAGAGTGTACGTACTCGACAATGAGACAGCTTTCCAAAGGTCAGTAGTGAGTCAATTTGAAAATGTGTGCCCTTCTGGGTGAAAGCTATTATTTTTTGACACAAAAATGGGTAAAAAGCACAGAACTCTGGTCCTAATTACAGGATGGGGTGGGATGGGTGTGCCTGAACAAGGCAGCTCGTTGTTTAAGTCAGAACTTTGCTGACCGGAAATTTATTAGAAATTGTTCAAGAAAAGGCAGCCACGAGCCCTCCCCGGTCAGGTTATCAGAAGTTGCACACAGTTGGTGAAGGTGGGGGGTGTCCCTTAACATACAACAAGTTTACTTTTAAGTGTAGTTACTGCTAATAATAATATTTGCATTTGATATACCTTATCACATCTTAAAGACATCTCAAAGCGCCTCACAGAATATACTGTAAAGTGAATTGACTGTATATTTTGTGGGCGAAACCTACACTAGTAGTGAGCCCTGAATCTCTATGTAGATATTGCCGTGACTTACGTTTTGTAGGTGACCATTGCTGTTTTGACAATAGTCCTCAACATTTGTGGAATTCAGGAGATGAATTTTGATGAACGGTTTTAATGTAAACTGGCCATCTCTGCTGCTGATGCAGCGTAATGTTGGTCTTAGAGATTTATTATTCGACAGTGACTCTGAGCCACATCGTGTTAGATCCTGCAGCTGCTCACAACAGGAAAACGTGAGCAAGATTATCTTGGCCAGGAGAGACGGAAATAAACACCATTCCAGTAATGCACCTTTTAATAAATGCTCGTGTCTCAGCTTACACAGAATTCATCATTCACACAGGCGTACACTCGTGGCACATTACCTCCAGAGCTTGGCTGGATAATATTTCAGTATTTTTTTTCTTTCCTCGCCCTCCCCCCAGACAGAATGGTGTCAGAGTACATAGAATTACATAGAATGTACAGCACAGAAACAGGCCTTTCGGCCCAACTGGTCTGTGCCGGTGTGTATACTCCACATGAGCCTCCTGCCCTTCCTCAACTAAGCCTTCAAGCATAACCTTCAATTCCTTTCTCCCTCATGTACCTATCCAGCTTCCCCTTAAATATATCTGTGCTATTCTCCTCAACCACACCATCTGGTAGCAAGTTCCACATTCCCACCACTCTCTGGGTAAAGAAATTTCTTCTGACTTCCTTATTTGATTTATTGGTGACTATTTTATATTTATGGCCCCCGGTTTTGGTCTCCCCCAGCAGTGGAAACATCTTCCCTATGTCAAATAGAGTAGTGTACCTTTTTACGTTACATTCCTGTATGGTGCAGAAAAAGCTCTGGCAATTGAGGTTAAAATGTGCGTGGAGATTTGGCACAGATTGCAAGCTCACTCTGCACCAACTTAACTTCCGGTTGGAATGAGCTGTAATGAATTGTCGCCTGAGCCAATAGTGGCAAATGAAGAGACTAGGGTGTTGGAAGATAGGGCAATGTGTAGTGAGAGTTTTATTTTTAAACTGAAATGTGAGTGGAACTCGATATACCTCGCTGGTTTTCCTCTGTGTTTCCTTTAACTTGTATGACATTATAAAAGAATCTCACCAGGTGGAAATTTAGGCCACTTATTTTTCACATGTTACAGATTAATGATGGTCATTAAAAGTTAAAGAATAGAGCTGGTTATGAATGGTTACCGAATTATCCTGAGAAGACTGCAGGTGAGAGCATGCATCAAAACATAAATACATCATCCTTGCATTTGATATACCTCCTTTCATGATAGGAGGAAGTGCTTCATATAATTTACTACTACATGTAGTGACTGTATTTTGTGGGCCAATGCGGCAGCCAGTTGTTCTACAAACAGCCATAAAGTGAATGGCTAGTTTTATCTGGGGAATTGTTGGCCAGGATACTGGGAGAAACTCTCTTTATGAGCCTTGGTTTCACATTCAATCTGATGGACGGCACCTCCAAAAATGCAATGGATGGGTTTTGGTTTGTAAGTGTGCCCTCGGAGGCTGACCCGCCTGGCTCAGGAACCAGACTGCCGAAACCGCCACAGAGGGTTGATTGGATTCCAATTTTCCGATACCAATCATGCTTTTGTAGAGCCAGCTCAGCCTCAAGGAGACCTGCGGCAAACAAGGTCCCACAAACAGCCTTGAGTTGAATGTCCAATTTTATCTGGAGGATTGTTCGCCAGGAGAATATTCTCTTTTTGAACAATGCATTAGATTTTTAATGACCGTAGTGCCATGGGATTTGAAAAGAATCGTTAAATAGATCTCTAAATTCTAAAAAAGCCTTTTTAGTTTATAACCCCCTTCCTATACCTTACACCATTTCCCTACAGACCATAGTACGTCTGCAGACTGGTTGTGTGGTGTTTTAAAGATCTTTCCAATCGAGATGAATTATACCTGTTGTCTTATGGTTCGTGCTGTGATCCGTGTTCCTACAACAGCAATATTTCTTCATGACAATGGGGAGTGGGATTGACATTAATTGCTCTATTCAAAGAGCCGCACAAACTTGATGGGCCGAATGGCCTCTTTTTGTGCTGTACGATTCTATGATTCTATGATTTATTTTTCCTGTTTGCTAAATAGAACCTTTTGAGGTGGCTGGTAATAGATTGGTATAGATTAACAAATGGGTTAATCTATATAATCCTCAATTATTATAAATTCAGGCAGAGAGAGCCAGAGTTAACAAAACACATTAAAGTGGGACTTCACTGGCTATATTCCTGACCCTTCTCTGTGGTGTTTATCTTTGCTGGTACTCCAGCTGGGAGTGTGCCAGACTAGCTCATTTGGTAGTGCTCTCATCTCTTGAGTCAGAAGTTATGCATTCAAGACCCATTTTGAAACTTTGAATTAAGATAGTCCAGGATAACACTCCTAATTGGGAGGAACATAGGAATAGGAGTAGGCCATTCAGCCCCATGAGCCTGTTCAACCATTCTATTAGAACATGGCTGATCTGTACCTCAATTCCAATTACCCACCTTTGGCCCATATCTCTTTATATCCCTATTTAACAAAATCTAGCCACCTCAGTCTTGAAAATTTGCATGGATCCAGCATCCAGGAAATGCCATTCCACGTAACCTGCACAGGAGCTGCTGTACAAATCTACCTTACAGCTCTGAGAGCTGAACTTTCCCAGCCAGGGGTGGAAAACAGATATTTTGCTGGTAACAGGCAGACTCCCACTGCTGGTAACAGGCAGGCTCCCACTGCTGGTACGCTGAAAGCAATCTTTTTGCTTTGTGGTATTTATTGCAAGAGCAAACATTTAGCTTGTGATTGCTGTGGACAATGTTCTGTTAGTTAGGTTTGGCTGAGAGATTTGTATGTCATTGGGCACAGAGCAGCAGCTTAGTTGCCACAGTTGTCACTTTTACCTTTTTCCTGGTAAATTACATTTTTTTCAATCATGTTTGTTTTTATAATAATAATAATCCTTGCATTTGATATAGCGCTTTCCACGTCTTCGAGACGTCTCAAACCCCTTCACAGAATATACTGTAAAGTGAATTGACTGTATATTTGTGGGCGAAATGATGGGAACAAATTGCTTTCACCACTCCTGATGAAAGTTAATGAATTGATTGATTAATATCAATATTATTAATCTTGCATTTGGCACAAACTTTTCATCAGATTATCGAGTCATGTCAAAATGCTTCACAGGATTTACTGTCAGTTGGCGTGACTGTATTTTGTTGGCAAAATTTGTGATTAATTTCCTTATGAAAAGGTGCCTTCTACAACAACAACAACAACAACAAGATTCCATTTATAGAGCGCCTTTCACGTCAGGAGGACGTCCCAAGGCGCTGCACAGTTGGGTCATGACCCGAGCAGGGGGGAAATGGTCAGGGTGAGGGGAGGGAGGGAGCGAGGAGGGGGAAGAGAGTCGAGAGGGGAGCTGAAGGCTCGGTCAAAGAGAAAGGTTTTGAGACCGGCCTTGAAGGAGGAAAGGGAGGAAGCGGCGAAGGCACTGGGGGATGGAGTTCCAGAGCCTGGGGGCTGAGAGGCTGAAGGCCCGACCACCGATAGTAGGGCGATTGGGGCGGGGGATGTAGAGCAGACCGGAGCCGGAGGAACGGAGGGTACGGGCAGGTAGGTAGGGGGATAGTAGGTTGGAGAGGTAGGAGGGAGCAAGGCCGTGAATGGCCTTGTAGGTGAGGATGAGGATCTTGAAATCAATCCTCTGGGGGATGGGGAGCCAGTGGAGGCGAGCGAGGGTGGGTGTGGTGTGGTCGCGGTGTCTGGTGCGGGACAGTACACGAGCTGCAGAGTTCTGAATGACCTGCAGTGTGGAGGGAGGTGCCGGGAAGGCCGCGAGGAGAGAGTTCCCATAGTCCAGCCTTGAGGTGACAAAGGCGTGAACCAGGGTTTCAGCGGCGTGAGGGGTGAGGTAGTGCCGTAGTCTGGCGATGTTCCGGAGGTGATGGAAGGCGGTGCCGGTTGTGGAGCGGTTATGAGGGAGAAAGGACAGCTCAGGGTCGAGGGGAACCCCGAGGTTCCTGATGGCTTTGAGAGGTGGAGAGTGCAGCCTTGGATGCTGATGCTGTCAGCGCCTGAGGTGCGGAGGCGCTGACGTGAGCCAATCAGGAGGGCCTCGGTTTTTCTCACGTTGAGCTGAAGAAAGTTGTCTAGGTAGTTCAACGTTCTGCTTCACTCACTGGTGATTGCTTCTATCCAAAGATGTCTGGGTTGCTCCTAATCCATCATTTATCAGTGCCTGGTTTCAGTAACAGGCCATTTACATCAAAAGAACTCAATACCTGCACCTCTAATCAATGAGAAAAATCTGTAACTGGTTGATAGGCCGTCTGAGGTTCATCAAAGCAAAGACTGCTCTCTAACGCTGAAAGTGGGAGATTCACCTCACACTCTCCCTCATACACACACTAAATAATATATATGTATAAAGCTCATAATGTATAGAGAGTAAGAATTGTGTGTATTTATATATGCACATGCAAAAACACATTTATAGAGAAACATACATACATGTGCATGCACATACATACACCAACCTATGTATATATTTCAGGAAACAACAACAAAATTACATTTGTATAGTGCCTTTCATGTCGGGAGGACGTCCCAAGGCGCTGGACAATCAGTGGTTTGGATCCGAGCTGGGGGTCGGGATCAGGGAGGGTGGAGGGCAGGGGGAGAAGGAGGGTGATCGATGGCACGGTCGAAAAGGAGGGTCTTGAGATGGGTCTTGAAGGAGGCAAGGGAGGGGGCGAGGCGGTGGGACTGCCGGATGGAGTTCCATGTACATACATAAAATGTGTATTTGTGTGCACACATGCACACCTACTTACAATATACAATAGACACACATGTGTTACCTTTGTTTGTGTGGGTTGAGCAGGCCAAGACATAGTAATAAATTGTAGTCCTGACATGTGGAAGCATTTGGAGGCACAGCTTTGATGTTGAACATTATGTCTTTACTGACAACTTTGATGTTTTAATGAGATTCTTTTTGTAACCTGTTGTAAAGCCTTCCCTTACTATGGAGAGACTGTCCCAGCTGTGTACCAGTGAACTCTCTCTGTGATTTAAAGTGGCTTAGAGCTTGGGAAACTCACATCACCATGTCTCAAATGTTGGCTGCCAATGAATGCCATTCTGTGAAACACACACAAACATGTGGCCTGTTTGGGAACATGAGTCGTAGCAAATAAACCAAAGTTAATTGAAGGGAGAGATCTGGGTTCGATTCCCGGCAGAGCAGAATGTTGGGCAAGTTTCCTTACTCCACACACCTCTGTTCACCCAGCAGTAAGTAGGAACCCGGTTGTTAATTGATTGGTGGATCACTATTCCTGGGGATAATAATCCTTCAAAAATAAAATAATATTAATTTGGTCCACGACAGTTTGTGGGACAATTGGCTGCCGCGTTTCGCCCACAAATACAGTCAATTCACTTTATAGTATATTCTGTGAAGCGCTTTGAGACGTCCAGAAGATGTGAAAAGTGCTTTATCAAGTGCAAGAATTATTAATACATTGATGCTGCTTGCTTCAACCACAGATTGAGCCAATTGGCCTGTTTTCTTATCATATCACTTTACATTACTATTGTAGCTTTCGTCTGTGAATTCTGCATTCTCCTCCTGCACTGCACTGTCAGCTTTGACTGACACTCCAAAATCCTGATGTGGGTTTTGAACCCACAACCTTCTAATTCAGAGGTGAGAGCGCTACCGGATGAGTCAGGCTAATAATAGACGCAAAGAGGTTGTCCGTTTGAAGCTATACTATTTATGTGGAGATTTCTCTTGGCTGTGGGAGAGCATGTGGAAAAACTACAACAAAAATTCACTTCTCAAGAGATTTTGCACTCTAGGACTGAAATTTCATCTATTGTTGGTTTGTGAGAGCGTTTTGGTTTAGTTTTAAACTTGTGCAGAACTGACTGTGGGAATCTGAAATTCAGTCTTAATTTGGTAGCCAATTTGTTTTAAGAACTTCCAACTTAAATAGAAATTTTAAGAATTTTCCACAATTCCGCACAATTTAATTTATTGGGCAAAAATGATCTCACAATACAAAATTACATTTGTATAGCACCTTTTACGTCAGGAGGTCGACCCGTCACAGCCAAAGGCTAGGTGGCGTTTTGGGACTTTTTAATTCCTAACTCGCTGTAAATTGAAGCCTCTAATGGAATATTATCTAATGGAATATTATCCATAATGAAAACTAAACCGCTTAACAGCCAGAAAAAAAGCACTTGACCTTTGGCAATGACCAGCACTTACATTCTGCTGATGTGATTGGAGCAAAGTGACATAATGTGCTCGTGAGATGCTGGTCTGATTTTGGGAACAATGAGCTTCCTTCCCAGTTCAGTGAAGGATGCTGTTTAATTTTAATAGAAACTCGCTAGCCTGCAGCTTACAGGGAAAGAATCAACCGAGCTACAATTGTCAAAAACTGAATTTAATATGGGCAAAATTGCCCAGAAATGAAAGGAGCGTGAGGCGCAACTAATAACCTCCGGTGGGTGTAAAGTGAAGGGGCTGAACTAATAAATGATCTTTACACCCCCAACCCCCTCTTACTACTACACATGCATGCTTTCTTTTTGTATTGAAGAGTACTTATTGAAGGGTACAACACTGAATGTCACTGAGTGTCACTGGGGTAAAATTTGGATTGTTTCATAATATCTTATAATATATTAAACAACAATTAACACATCAAATGGCACAGAATTGTACCCCAGTGATGCATCCTCTTCCCTCCATTGAATGAGCTGAGAGCGCATACACTATTTCCTCCAATTCCATCCAGTATATTATTGGTTTACATTGTTCAGTGCCGTTGGCAGTTTAAACTGAGCAGATTCCTGGAGATCAACCTAATGTGACACTGATGCCAAATCCACTTTGAATCTGCCATAAAAACGTAGATCACATTCATTGCTCACTCATATCCTCATCCTACAAAGATCTGTAAGGAAAAATGTTGTTCAGTGCTTCACAATGTCACCTCTTAAGAACTAATCTCACCTGTGGCCCAGGCTTAGGCAGATGTTCATAAATTATACTTTCATATCTATATAAAGTGATTCACCTGGATCCCAAATCAGGCTTGGGTCCTATTGAAGAAGATGTCATACATCAATATCGGAGGAGAAGGAAGAGAAAGCAAATGGAATACCCCCTTTCAAGAAGCCAGTTGAGGTATATAAAAGTGGAGTAGGTAGACTATATTGTATTACAATAATAATCCTTGCATGTGATGTAGCACTTTACCACGTTGTCAAACTATCTCAAGGTGCTTCACAAGATTTACTGTGAAGTATTGTATCTGCATTTGTAGGGAAATGCAACAGGCTATTTGCACACAGCAATGCGCAAACAGCCATAAAGTTAGTTAACTGTGGAATTGTTGTCCAGGAAACGCCCTTCACTTTTTCAAGTAGTGCCATAGGATCTTTAACGTCCAGCTAAAAAGGCAGATGGGACCTCAGTTTAACATCAAGGACGGCACTTCCAACAATGCAGCATTCCCCCAAGACTGCATTGGAGCATTAGGACTGGAGTGTGAATTCAAAACCTAATATGGGTCTTGAAACCCATAGTCTTCTGACTCAGAGGAGAGAGAGCTACCTACTGAGCCAGGTTGGCACTTTTGTAGTTTATTTCCAACTGCATAAAATCTTCAATCATTTTTTAAATCATAATCAACGCAAAGCAGCAGTGAAATAAATAGAACAGTTTGCATGTAGCTCCTGCCAACCTGCTCCTCAATTCTCTGGCATTAGTTGAGCAATAATAATAATCTTTGCATTTGATATAGCGCTTTTCACGTCTTCGAGACGTCTAAAAGCCCTTCACAGAATATACTGTAAAGTGAATTGACTTTATACTTATGGGCGAAACGCGGCAGCCAGTTGCGCACAGCAGTGTCCCACAAACAGTCGTGGACTGAAGTGACCACTTATTATTTTTTTTCTTTTGGGATTATTATCAGGCATGTACAGAAGGAAACATGCCCAAGGTTTCGTCCTGCCGGGAATCAAACCCAGTCTTTCGGTTGCGAGGCGAGTGCTCTAACCACTGAGCTACAGGACTCCTGATGTCTGTATCTACAATGTGTGTCTCTCTGGGAGAGAATGTGCATTCCGCACCAGGCAAATAGAAACCATACACATGTGGTTTGGTTTGGAGATTATTAAGCATTGAACCAATGGTGAGGGATTATAGTATGTCAGATAAACTTGACTGACCAAACAAAAGTAGCTAATTATATAATAAATAGATGTGTGACAAAGTATTCACCAAAGGGAAGTCATTGAGCCTTAATTCAATCTTCAACAATTTCTGTGCAAAGACTTTGATGGGATTTATTTTAGTGGCCAGTCACATGCTGATTGTATAAACACTTTTTCATTGATGACTACTTTTTAATGTGGTGCAAATATGGAAGAAAAACATGATGAAAGCTTTGCTCACACTGGACTTTGCCTTAAAGCTGGTGTGCAATAAGTGGTGTTTACACGTTTCTGCTTTAAGTCAACATGAATCCAGAACACTCCTAGGAACAGTAGCCACACGTATCTCTTGGTAACATATTAATATAATCCTTGCATTTGATAAAGCGACTTATCACGTCTTTAAGACGTCTAAAAGCGCTTCACAGAATGTATTGTAAAGTGACTTAACTGTATATTTCTTGGCAAAATAAAGTAGTCTTGTGCATTGTTGGTATGAAAAAATACATTACTCCACCTGCACCAGGTATAGCCAAGTGTGACCTCTGAGCTGACATGAGGTACCATTTACAGCTATTTAATCCAATAAGCCAAAACACTAATGGGTTGAATGTGTCTTATCTAGAGAAGCACAGGGAAGCTTGCTAGTGGGTCTTTGGAATTCATTTGAGCTCATGTAGATTTCATAAAATCATAGAATTATATAGCACAGAAGGAGGCCATTCGGCCCATCGTGTCTGTGCCAGCTCTTTGAAAAGAGCTTCCAATTCAACCCCACTCCCCCGCTCTCTCCCCATAGCCCTGCAAACTTGTACTCCCCAAATAATTATCTACTTCTCTCTTAAAAGCTGTTATCGAATCGGCTTCCACCAGCCTTTCAAGCAACGCATTCCAGATCGAAATAACGCGTTGTGTGAAAACATTTCTCCTCACCTCCCCTCTGTTTTTTTCAACAACTATTCTAAATCGGTGCCCTCGGGTTACCGACCCACCCGCCAGTGGGAATAGTGTCTCCTTGTTCACCCGATCAAATCCCCTCATCATTTGGAAAACTTCTATTAAGTCTGCTCTTAACCTTCTCTGATCCAAGGAGAATAATCCGAGCTTCTCCAGCCTCTCCTCATAACTGAAGCCCCTCATTCCTGGTACCATTCTGGTCAATCTCCTTTGCACCCTCTCCAATGCCTTGACATCCTTCCTAAAGTGTGGGGCCCAGAACTGAACCCAGTCTCTCACTGAGGCCCCACCAGTGTTTATATAAAGGTTCATCAGAACTTCCTGACTTGTGTATTCTATGCCCCTATTTATAAAGCCTGGTATCCCGGATGCTTTTTTAACAGCTGTATCTCCCTGTCCGGCCACCTTCAAAGATTTACTATATGACCCCCAGGTCTCTCTGTCCCTTCACCCCCTTTAAGACTGTACCATCAGCGTATATTGCCTCTCCTCATTCTTCCTCCCCAAATGCAACACTTCACATTTCTCCACATTAAACTTCATCTGCCACGTGTCTGCCCATGTTACCCGTCTGTCTGTGTCCATTTGCAGTCTGTTACTATCCTCCTCACGGTTTACTATGTTTCCATCTTAGTATCATCTGCAAACTTGGAAATTGCACTCCCTATACCCAAGTCCAGGTCATTTATAGAGATCAAAAACACCAGAGATCCCAATACTGATCCCTGGGGGACACCACTGCACACCTCCCTCCAGTCAGAAAACAACCATTCCCCACCACTATGCTCTCTGTCTCCCTTTCAGTTCTGTATCCGCTGCCACTGTCCCTTTAATACCGTGAGCTTCTATTTTGCTTACAAGTCTCTTATGTGGCACTTTATCAAACGGCTTTTGAAAATCCATATAAACTACATCAACTGCACTACCTTCATCCACCCTCTCGTTTCTTCATCAAAAAACTCTTATCAAGTTTGTTAGACGTGATTTGACTTTAACAAATCCGTGTTGGCTGTCCTTTATTAATCCAGATTTTCTAAGTGAAAATTTATTTTTCCCAATTATAGTCTCTAGAAGTTTCTCCACTACTGACGTTGGCTGATTGGCATGCAGTTCCTGGGTTTATGCTTCTGCCCTTTTTTGTACTGGGGAGTAACATTTGCAACCCTCCAGTCCTCTGACACCACCCCGGTGTTCAAGGAGGATTAAAGTATTGTGGCCAGAGCCACTGTTATTTCTATCATTACTCACCTCAGTAACCTGGGCTGCATCCCATCCGGACTGGGTGACTTATGTACTTCGAGCACCAACAACCTTTTTAATACATTGTCTCGGTTTATTCTTATCCAATTTCTCTCCCCTCTCCTCTGAACTGTGGCATTGGCTGCATCCTCTTCTTTTGTGAAGACAGATGCAATGTACTCATTCAGTATGTCAGCCATGCCCTCTGCCTCCACAAGAAGATTTCCTCTTTAGAACCTAATTGAACCCTATCTTTGACTAACCTTTTATTCTTTATATGTTTATAAAATATCTTAGGGTTCCCTTTTATGTTACCCGCTAATCTTTTCTCATACAATCTCTTTGCCCCTCTTATTTCCTTTTTCAGTTCTCCTCTGTACTTTCTATATTATATTTGATTATCTTCTGTCTTTTGGACCTGACATTCATCATAAGCCTCCTTTTCTATTTCATATCCCAATTTCCTTATTTATCCATGGAGGTTTGGATGCCCTACCTTTCTCCTTTGTGGGAATGTATTTGTTCTGTCCCCGAACTATCTCCTCCTTGAAGGCTTCCCATTGCACGTGTTTTACCTGCCAATCTTTCTTTCCAGTCCACCTTGACTAGGTCCCTTTTTAACTCACTGAAATTAGCCCTCTTCCAGTTGAGTATCTTCACCTTTGATTGCTCTTTGTCCCTTTCCATAAGTACTCTAAACCTACTGATGTTGTGGTCACTGTTGTCCAGATGCTGAAACCTGCCCCACTTGCCCCACTTCATTCCCCAGAACTAGATTCCAGCGCTGCTTCCTTCCTCATTGGGCTGGAAACGTATTGATCCAGAAAGTTATCCTGCACATATTTCAGGAATCCTTCCCCCTCTTTGCCCTGTGCACTGTTATTTTGCCAGTCTATGTTAGGATAGTTGAAGTCCCCCATTATCACCACTCCATTGTTTGATCTTTCTGAAATCTGCTGCAGATTTGCTTATCTGTCTCCTTCCCACTATTTGGTGGTCTATAGTACACACCGAACAGAGTAACAGCTCCTTCTCTGCTCCTTAACTCTACCCAAATAGATTTTGTTTTTCTAACACATCATCCCTTTCCAGGGCCGTCACCGTGTCTTTAATCAATATTGCCACCCACCCCTTCCTTTTTTCCCTTCCCTATCCCTCCTGAATACATTGTAGCCGGGAATATTCAGCTCCCATTCCTGCCCTTGTTTGAGCCAGATCTCTGTTATAAGCACTACATCATAACCTCATGTGGCAACTTGAGCCGCAGCTCACCAACCTTATGCATTTACGCACATGAACTTCAAGACTGACTTTGTCTGTTCTGCATTTCTCCACCATCTAATCCCTTTTTCTGGATCACTCCTGATTACATTGATGTGTTTGTCCAGGGCACACAACGCATCCTGGAGTTCCCACATGGCACACTGGTATGCAACTGGTCTCAGCTGCCCTGCCATATTCCCAGCCATATTTTATATTATTTTAATATAAATTTTCTATATTTTATAATTCTGCACCTCTTTTCCACTCTGCACCAAATTCCTTAACAGAATTCTTATTGTTCCACTTCATTCAGTTCCCTCCTCATGCTGCTGGGACCTCTGCTCATTTGAATAGCTCTATGTAGAATTTGCAGCACGGAAACGAACCATTCAGCCTAACTTGTCTGTGTCTGCGTTTATACTCCACCCACTCCTTAATCCTTCTGTTCCTTTCTCCCTCATGTGTATATCTAGATTCTTACATGCATGACACATGGAAATTGCAGACAAAGATTGTTAGAATGAAATGCGCTCTCTCTCCCTGGAGGCACGCATCCTGCTTACCTAATTCTGGAAAGTATTAGGCGCAGGTTGGCATGAGCCAAGGCTTGGGACAATCCCAGAGTATCCATTGGGGTCTACGCATTTAAAACCGCATAGCTTGCCATTGATATTTTTGTCTTAGGTCGCTCCAGGGAGAAAGTTAGTATCCCATTTCCATATGATTTCCATATGTAGCTGTCATACACAAGTAGAACTCTCATTCTGGTTTGAATACTATTAAGCATAGCAATGGATTTCCTTATGTGGCTGACCAAATTTGTGAAAAAAAATGCAGTTTACTTAGGTGAAAATAAATCCATTCACCATTTTATCTTTTTGTCAAGAATATGTAAGGTCTCCAAGCAATGGAGTCCTGTAGCTCAGTGGTTAGAGCACTCGCTTTGCAAGTGAGAGACCTGAGTTCAATTCCAGGCAGAGGGCGAAACCTTGGGCAAGTTTCCTTACTCCACACAGAGCCTAATAATAATCCCTCCAAAACAAAAACAATAATAAAATTGGTCATTTTCAATCTACGACTGTTTGTGGGACATTGCTGTGCGCAATTGGCTGCCGCGTTCGCCCACAAATATACAGTCAATTCACTTTACAGTGTGTTCTGTGAAGCGCTTTAGGACGTCCTCCCGACGTGAAATGCAAGGATTATTATTATTATTATTAATGGACAGCAAATTGTTTCTGAATTAACTTACATTAGTGAAATCATAATCAATGCTCCTTCACATGTGATCAGCATCAATAGTCAACAATGTAGAGAGCTCTGGCAGCCAGCCACCCCATAAAGTGAAGCATATGTATTACGACAGATATCCCAGAGTGATTTCAAAGCAGTAATTGAATCACAAGGTTCAGATGTCAATCCTAAACACCTCCAGGCTTGTTTTCACGCTTTCAACATCTTCTGAACCTCTCCCCGAGATTACTGTCCTCTTGTTACTTCCAGGTATCCATTACTCTACGTGTAAAGGGCTCCTCTGTATCGACCACTTAGTAAGACACCAGTGATGGCTTCTCTGAACACATTAGCTTGTTGTCCCCACACACAATGCACACTTAAGGAGCTGATTGATGCTTCCCTTTCTCTCCACTGAAATGCTACTTAATTTATTGCTAATATGAAACGGATCACTTTTACACCTCATTAATGCCTAATTATCACAGTCTAGTGAGTGCAAAGCATCATAACTATGCAAGTGGTCCATTTGCATGTTGTGAGATTTTAAAAAAAGGAAGTTTTTCCAAACAAAAAATGCATTTTGTTGAAGAGGAACCTAATGAAGGCTCCATTTTTGTGTGAAGGTGGGACTAGTTGGGATCACAATGCAGAAAATCTCTGACAATGTTGCACTTCCCAAACACAGCACAAGAGCCTTGACTGTGAGCTCAGAGTCCCTAATGTAGGATTTGATATTCTGACCCACACGCATCAGTGCTGCCAACTGTGCCAGGCTGACACTGGAAATGCAATGGTGTCTTTGTACTCTGTCACCTCTGATATTATTGCTTTCATTAACAATAACAGAATAGGCAGTGTCATTCAGCCCCCTGTCTTTTAAGCTGGGTTGATGTATCAACAACAACGTGTGCTTATAAAGTACATTTCTCATAGGAGAATGTGTCAGAATGCTTCATGAGGACTGAGTGGGAGGTGGTGGGAAGGTAATCAAAGGCACAGTTGGGTTGAAATGAATTATCATTATCGGTCAGGCAGTAACATATGACAATTCTCTGAGTGATTAGCATACAAAGCAGTGAGGTCTCTATCCATTCCTAACCATGAGGGGGAGAGAGGAGAAAGCCTTAATCTCTGCTGACCTACAATTGTGTTGTCCAAGTATAGACAAGTGTGTGTTTGTGTGTGTGTGTATGGGGGAGAAGGTGCCATCACCATCTGGGATGAGAGTGAGAGAAACTGCACTCTAGAACTGACAAGTAACAACAACAACAAATTGCATTTATATAGCACCATTCATGTCGGGAGGACTCCCCAAGGTGCTGAAGTAGCAGTAAATGTCAAGTGTGCAGTACCTTACAATGAAGACCCTTCGGAATGGTAAAGGCTTTCATCCATGTCAGACTCGAAGCCTCACCCTGAGCACAATCATGATTATAAAATATATAAATAATGTTTATGGTTTTCTTTCTCAGTGAAATTTCCTATTCCTGTCAAGTGACCAATTGCATACTGGTATAGTGTAGACAGAGCACAACAAAACTCGATCCTTGTCTAAGCAGCTGGTGGTGAGGGTAGAAAGGAACACAGAATGAGAAAAATGCTTGTGGCAAATTGGCTGCTGTGCTTGTGTACACATTACACAGTCATTACACTTTAAATTGTATCCTGCTTTCAGACATTCTCTTGACATGGAAGGTGCTGTATCAAATGTAAGGATTATTATTATTATCATCAGGCTGAAATCCTAGATCACACAAAGTCGGCTCTTCCACTCCCGCTCTGCCTTCTTGAGGAAGGTGCAGCTTAGACACATACAAAAATAAATAAATAATAATAATAGTAATTTAGTCACCCTATTCACGGCTGTTTATGGGAGCGTTCTGTGCGCAATTGGCTGCCGTGTTTTGTCCACAAAGTATACAGTCACTACGCTTTACAGTATATTCTGTGAAGCACTTTGAGATGCCTCAATGACGTGATAAGATGCTATATCAAATGTGAGGATTATTATTAATGTTATTCAGATTCCTAAAGGCAATCCGGCAAAACTCCGACAATTGTCCTCTGTGCCCGAATGACCCTTGGGGTTAGTCCCCTTGAACCTCATTCCAGGCATCAGCAGGACAGACATTATTGTATTCCTTGGAGTAGTTGTTCATCTCTTCTTGCCGCTACCTCTATGAACCACCACCCAAACCATTCACAGGCAGGTGAATTTCTCAGTATTGGCACATCATCACTTACTATTGTTGGCAACATTGCACACACTCCAACTAAAGAGTTCTGAAAGTGTAATGGCTTTTTAGTTCTCTCTGATGTCTGCTTGTGGCCGTAGCAGACTCAGGTTTCTGCTGATAACGTAAATGACTTCTGCTTCATCCAAACTCCGTTACAGCCTCCTTGCAGGGGACACGGACTCTGCTGTTTCCTGTAATGTGCCGAGGAGTGCAACCCGATAGCACTGCAGTGGTACTTCAAATCATGTGGCTCCATCCAGTCAGCAGCAGCATGAAACTTACCATGAATATAAGAAAGTCGGCCCCAGAAAGTGCAGATATGAGAAGGAGGGGAGAGGAGGGGAGAGGAACGGAGAGGAGGAGAGAGGAGGGGAGGGAACAGTTGCCTGTGTTGAAACCGTGGGCAATGAGGTCATTCTCAGTGCCTTTCATTTATTTTTATTCCCTTCTGGGCCAATGCATTTCCAAGCCTGCTCCTTGCACAACTCTCACAGATCCAACGCTGTTGTGCACCTCACCCCACACTCTGCTCCCTGGGGACAGTTCTGCAGAGATAATAATCCCTGTTTCCCAAAGGTAATTAAACCAATACTCCAGTGGATCTTCCCCGTGTCTCTGCTTGTTTCGTTCTTCACACAAAGTTGAAGTAGGACTCCAGGACTCTACAAGCAATCGTGCTCATGGAGTCCTGTAGCTCATTGGTTAGAGAACTCGCCTCACAAGCGAGAGACTTGGGTTCGATTCCTGGCAGAGCAATACCTTGGGCAAGTTTCCTTACTCCACATGCCTGATGATAATCCCTCAAGAGTAAAAAACACTAATGAATTGGTCACTTCAATCCACGACTGTTTGTGGGAGACTGCTGTGTGCAATTGGCTGCTGTGTTTTGCCCACAAATATACAGTCGATTCACTTTACAATATATTCTGTGAATCGCTTTAAGACGTCACAAAGACGTGAAAAGTGCTATATTAAATGTAAGGATTATTAAGTTTCCCGCCTCATTCCTCGCCACACTGATACTTTTACGTCCTGTGGAATATTTGCTCATGGTCTGCATCTATTTGTTACTTTTCAGCTAAGCTGTGAAAGGTACAGGAATGGACCTTGTACCTTTAGATCTATTATAAACAAAGTATAATTTGGTATCCCTAAAGCCTTGCTTCTGCTAACCTGCACTTAGTATCAGTGTTTTCCAGGTATATCATAGAATCGTACAGCACAGAAAGAGGCCATTCGGCCCATCGTGTCTGCGCCGGCTCCGAAAAGAGCTTCCAACTCAATCCGCTTTCTCTCCATAGCCCTGCAATCCTGTTCTCCCCAAATACCCATCTACTTCGCTCTTAAAAGTTGTTATTGAATCGGCTTCCACTACCCTTTCAGGTAATGCATTCCAGATCCCAAAAGCTCGCCGGGTGAAATTTTTTTTCCTAACTTCCCCTCTGTTTCTTTTAACAGCTCTCTTAAATCGGTGTCCTCGGGTTACTGACCAGTGGAAACAGTTTTTCCCGGTTCAATCTTTCAAATCCTCTCATGATCTTGAAAACCTCCATTAAATCCCCTCTTAATCTTCTCTGCTCCAGGGAGAATAATCCTAGTTTCACTAACCTCTCCTCATAACTAAGGTCTTTCATTCCTGGTACCATCCTGGTAAACCTCCTTTGCACCCTCCTCAATGTCCTAACATCTTTCCTAAAGTGCGGTGCCCAGAACTGAACGCAGTCTCCGACTGAGGTCTAACCAGCATTTTATATTCAACATAATCTCCTGACTTTTGTATTCTATGCCCCTGTTTATAAAGCCTAGTATCCCGGATGCCTTTTTAACAGCTGTATCTACCTGTCCTGCCACCTTCAGAGATCTGGACCCCCAGGTCTCTCTGTTCATTTGCCCCTTTTAAGATTGTACCATCAGCTTACACTGCCTCTCCTCATTCTTCCTACCAAAATGCAACACTTCGCAATTCTCTACATTAAATAAATGTACAATAGTTGTTGGGGTCCAGCAGACAGGGGAAGATACATGTGTGATTCTGTGTACGCATTTCTGTTTGTGGTGTGTGCGTGCGTGCATGCACGTGTTTGTGTGTGTATACAACAACAACTTGCATTTATATAGCGCCCCTCATTCAGGGTAGTGTCCCAGAGCACTTATGTGTTTGTGTGTGCATGTGTTTGTTATTGCTTTTGCATGTATTTGAGTGCATTTGCATGCATGTTCGTGTGCTTCATTTTGGGACCATCTGAGCCTTGACTAGTTAAGCTGTGAGTAACCCCATGTTTTGCTGAGTGCAGTAACATAAAGCACAAAAATAGCATTTTGACAGTTTAAGGGAGCAGTTTGTAAATAACGGCCATTATATTAAATTTTCTCCATTAACCTGTCAACACTCTACTTTCTTTTGACACCTTCGCTGCAGTTTGTGGTGTTATCATCTAGAATAGCGAAGATAAGCACAAATTCTGGCGGGTGGGGTGGGGGGGTGGAGGCGGGGTGAGGAGATCGAGGCTGCACAGCTGTGCTGGGAATCCTGAGTCAATTTCAGTTCAGCCAGCATCGTATCACTGGGTATCTCAAGCCTTTTTCTTTGGCCAGCTGGGTATTTCCATGGGTTTTTGCACTGGCCTAACCATGCGGAAACCCATGGTTAAGGTACCTCCAATGATTCAGCACTCCTCCCAGCACTGCACTGGAGTGTCAGCCAAGAATGTTGAGTACCCAGTTCCAATGCAAGCTTGAATCCACTACCTTCTGACTCAGACGTGAGACAGATGAAAGCGGGGGGGAAAGGGACTGATGGTGGGTGGATGGCGGTGGGGGGCGATAAGCCTGAGCTGAATTGGCAGAGCAGCAGTGGGTGGGGGGGAGGGAAAAGAGAATAAGACCATCTTTCATCAGTGTAATGTTTTAGTTTCCCCACTTTAGGGCATATTGGGGACAGACTGCTCACTGCGAGCAGTTTAGTGGCTAAAACACCCTAAATTACACCTGGAAAACACACAAGTCTCATGTTGCCTTCACAAGCTTTACCGTACAGTCTTTCAGGGTTAACGCTGTCCATTTCCGCCAGCGGTGAGGGACACACGGGTGCTGGCATGGAAAGGTCAGCAGTTAACACGGCATTCCACATTAATTTGCTGCAGGATTGATTTAGTTATGAAAAACAGTGATCCCGGGGCACCGGGGAGTTTAATTACTTCAAATGGAAAATAGCCAGGTTCACCATTTAACCCCCATTTCACTTGTGGCTGTGCATGTAAGCTGCAGCACTTGCAGGGAGCTTTGCTTTGCACCCAACTGCTAATAGCCTTTTAATTACAGAGTGGTCAATTCATTCCTGCAGGAGCTGTTGGGAGCAGGGCTGCCCTGAGCTGATATCTGATCGCTCAGGCACGGGGTAGGCTTCCCAATTCACAGTGTTGATGACTTGCAGGTTTTTGAAAAGTGGAAAGAATAAATCCTTGTATGATTAGTGGGAGTGGGAGGTTTGGAGAGAGGAAGAAAGACGAGAGAGAGCAAGCGAACGAGCGAGAAGTATGTTAAACTGACACTGTGTATACAGCAGCTTCTAAATAATCCTTGTATTTGCATTTGGTATAGCGGCTTATCACGTCGACGAGACGTCTCAAAGCGCTTCACACAATATACTGTAAAGTGGATTGACTGGGTATTTTATGAGTGCAATACGGCAGTCAGTTGCGCACAGCAGTGTCCCAAAATGAGTGACCGATTTTTGGGGAGGATTGTTGGCCAGGACACTGGGAGAGAAAAACTCCCTTCTGACTACCTGGTCCTGTTTCTGTCAGTCTTCAGATGACCCAAAGAAGTTCACTAGCCCAAGAAATGCAACTTCTTTTACGTGTTTACATAGTAAATATTCATTAAAGTTGAATTCTTCTGTATGCTTAAAACCAAACACAGACTTCACAGACACAGTGTTAGCACTTGCTCCAATTATGAGCCGCGGTTTCCGTTAATTGCTCACAAGTGCTCAGAAGAGTCTGGTTTAACAAAGTCTTTAGACGATTGCACTTCAGACTGATTCGTTGAGACTGCACACATGTTCGCCTTCTGTGCAGACAGTTCCATTTTGTGCTTTTGGTTTCATTCCGCAGTTTCTATCGTACATCGGCTTCACAAACGAGTGGCTGCCGCTTGTCTGCAACCAGCTGTTCTGAAGTAGAGCAGGGGATTGGGGTGTAGGGAGCATTTCCTGAATGATCCTATGCAAATTAGTTTTGCATTTGATGTAGCACCTTTTCAAGTTGCTGGGACATTTCAAAACACTTTGCAGGATTTTACTGGAAAGTGTTGTGACTGTGTATTTGTGGACCAATGTGGCAGTCAATTTGCACCCAGCAATGTTCCATAAACAGGCATGAAGCGACTGGCTGATTTTATTCAGAGGATTGTCAGCCAGGATACCAGGATAAACTCCCTTCTCTTTTTGAGTTGTTCCATGGGATCTTTAACCTTCACCTGAACACGCAGACAGAGCCTTGTTGTAACCTTTCATCTGTAGGATGCCCCCCAGCGCTGTGTTGGAAGGTCAGCCTGGACTGTACGGGTTTCAGGTCCAGACCTGGGGCTCAAACCCACAACCTTCTGGCTCAGAGGCGAGAGTGCTGCCAAGTGCCAGACACACAGTTATAAAGAAACCAGCTTCTAAATTAATACTGAATTAAAGATTTTTCCACAATATTTATTTAAAAAAAAGTCAAAATGGCCTTAACTCATGGTCGAAGCTGATACTCCAGGATCTTGCTGGGTGTGTGGGGGGTGGGGTGTGCTGCTTTATGAGAGACATCAAACTGAGGTCCTGTCTCTGCCTGTTCAGGTGGATGTTAAAGATCCCATGGCTCTATTGGAAAAGAGAAGTTTCTCCCAGGGTCTTGGTCAACAGTTTCATTAGACATTCACCTCCTACCGAATGTCAGACATTACTGTGCGCAAATTGGCTGCTGTGTTCGTCCACCAAATATATAGTCACTGCATTGAATCGTAGGCTCTCTGAAATGTTTCAATGCTAAGAGACGCTGTATCAAATACAAGATTCATTATTATCATTGTGTAATGGCTAAGAGAAGGCAGAATTGCAGGCTTGTATTTTAAGAGAGCAAAGGATACAAAAAAGAAGATAGAAAACCAAGGGTCAAAGTAAGTGGGAGAGAGGAAAACAGTGGCAACAGGAGACGAAACGGATGGGTGCTCACAAAATGGAATGAGACAGGGCGCACAGTGGAATTTCTCCTCCTGTATCCAGTCCTGGGAGCACGTCAACACGAGGAGCGGGACTGATAAATTAGGCGTCATGAAATTTAACTGCATCTCTGTTGCATGTAGATCTCTTGTAAATACAGTCACTGTGGGATTTGTGCATTAAGCACTATACAGTGGTTCCAGGGAGGTTAGTGCAAAGCTATTAACATTAGGGCAAGGATACAGCTGACATCTATGATCAGCGATAGCTAGACAGATTGCAAAACCCATTTAAACATATGGAGCTGTGTGCATTTTTCAGCAGCGTTTTTCAAATAGGCCACATTTTTAAAGCATAATAAGAGATTGTTGACGATTTGTGAGCTCTGATACCATAACTTCTCAACTGTTTGTGATTAAATAATTTGATACAATATCTACCACATTGAAATGTCTCAAAGCGCTTTACAGTAATTACTTTTAAGTGTAGTGACTGTATATTTTTTGCAGTGAACACGAAAGACAATTTGCACATAACGTCTCACAAACAGCCAGAAGGAGAATGACTAATTTGGGTCTGGGTGATTGTTGGCCGTACACTGGGAGAAACTCCTTTCTCTTTTCTAATAGTATCATGGGCTCTTTGACGTCCACCTGAACAAGCGTAAAGACATCAACATCTCATTTTAGGTTGCCACGTCTCACCATGCAGCACTCTGTCCTCTGCCCCCGCGTTGCACTGGAGCGTCAGCCTAGACTGTAAGCTGAAAGTCCTCCAACATGGGGGCTTGAACCTAGACCAAATTCATAGCAGGAACAGAAGAAGGCTGGTGAACCCTCCACATCACCTCCAACGTTTTATCACAATGTGGCAGGTAAAATTCATGAGCCTGTTGTTTATGAGATACAAACCGTGGGTCAGCAGACAGCACTCCTGAGAGTGGATTGGAAGCTTTCTCAGCTTGTGGCTTTCGTGCTTTTGAGCACACTAACCCAATGATTTGATCAGTGCTCGATCAACATTTTTTGAACCTTGAAAATGTTTCATTTTTGCTGACTGTCTCCCTCTCCCTCAGGCTCTCCTCTCCACTCGCCGGGGTATCAATGCCAGTGGCCAGAGGTACGTAACACCGACCTGCAGGAGCTCGGCTCCCATGCCATCTACTGCCATTCCCCAGAGATGGAATTCTAATGGAATTCTTTAATCCTACTGAAAAACACCATAAATTGCACCCCAGCCCTGACTGAGCAAAGCTCTGGTGCAGCAGGTGAAACTATGGAGAATCCATGGTTTCCCCTAAAAGCTCTGCAAGTCCTTAGGTTATTCCCCCATTCCCCAAGTGGCCAATCTTCACGAAAGCTACTTTGATATAAGCTGCCAACACAACTTCCAGCCTTCTTGTCTGCTGTTAGTGTCAACCTGTCTTAAGTGGTCGAACTCTCACCTCTGAGGCACAAGATTGTGGGTTCAAGCCCCATGTCAAGACTTTGAACTTACATAGTCTATTGCTGACACTCCAGTCCAGCGCTGCATAGTTGGAGGTGCCGTCCTTCAGGTTAAAATGAAATGGACTATAAAGATCACACAACGCTATTTGAAAAGAGAAGGGAGTTTCTCCCAGTGTCCTAGCCAGCAATCCTTCAGATAAAACTGATCATTTACTTCACGGTTATTTATAGCACCTGGACTCACCTACAAAATACACAGTCACTACACTTTATAGTAAATCCTGTGAAGTGCTTTGAGATGTCTCCCGATATGAAAGGAGCTGCATCAAATTCAAGGATGATTAGGAATATTATTATTGTAACCGCACCTAATAAACCTAAACTCAGGAGGATGCTCTTACCTTGAACCATCGGATCGTAAAATTGACTGATTATAAATAATTAAATGTTATTGCTGTTTCACAGCTGATTCTATCTATTGTGCTTCCTATTTAAAACAAAAAGTATTGAATCCATTATGCATTCAATTTGGTTTTATTCCAAAACATGGGGGGAGAAATTCCAAATTTACTCTCCAGATTCCACTCCCCACACAGGGAAATTTCCATATGTAGTTTGGCACCCATACGTGGAACTCTCAGTCTGGTTTGGACACCTTAAGTTGGTTCATGTGTAGAGTAAAAACACCGGCATTTGTTGGTTGGGAACGAGTGACCTGTTTCCGTGCTGTGCATTTTTTGTAAATCTTTGAATGACGATGAGTTCCGGCATGTGTTAGACCTGGCTGACCTCCCCAACCCCAGGAAAAAAAACCCATAAGGTTTTTCATTTTTTTTGAGAAATCGCCTTTCTGTATTTTGAAGCAACAACAACAAATTACATTTACAGAGCGCTTTACATGTCGGGAGATTGTCCCATGGTGCTGGACAGTGAAGGGTTTGCATCCGAGCAGGGGGTTGGAATCGAGAAGCATAGAGGGTAAGAGGCGGATGAGAGCATAACTGAAGGTACGGTCAAAGGAGACGGTGTCAAGACGGAAGGGTCTGGAAGGAGGCAAGAGAGGAGACGAGGCAGAGAATGGAGTTCCAGAGGGTGGAAGCAGGAAAGGATGCAAGCCAGACCGCCAGTGGTGGAGTGAGCAGGGCAGGGGACTTGAAGCAGGCCAGTGCCCGCTGAGTGGAGGGGACGGACAGAATAGACAGAAGCAATGTGGTACACAGGGGTAGATAAGGTATCTATTCGCATCAACTGCTCGGGTAAGCGAGGCCTGGCTTACTGGAAGCCTGGTTCCTGCTCTTGGAGTGTTGTGCTGGTGGAGGTTTGGTGTCGATGTGTCTGCTGTGGCTTCAGTTGTAGGCCATGGGGGATTAGATGACAGCAGTAGGATTATTTCTTGAAAATCAATATGACATGGATTTGAAACTGAAGACTATGGTTTGTAAATTCACGTTGCAATTTCTCCCCGCCGCCCATCCCCCTACCTTGCACTGGATGAGATCTTTGCAATGCATATTCTAACTGCTCTCATTTCTCTGTTGTTTTATTCTGCTTGTTGAATGACAGAAAGGAGTGGGGGCTCAGACATTAATTAAATTCCCTTAGAGAGAACTTCCCCTAGCCCCCACTCCCTGCCCACTCTCTCTCCATCTTTGTATTCCTTCCAGAGGATATGGGTTTAGAATTGTGAAGGGCAATTTCAGGACAGACACCAGGAAGTTTTTCTTTACTCAGGTGCAGATCCCAAACATGATACAGAACAAAACCTTGTGAACTCTCAGCCTCGCTAACGTTTCATTTTAACATTTCACAAGACAGAAAACCATTTCGATTTTTTTTATTGTTTTTTTTATTTGAAGACGCAGTATTGATTTCAATATATAAAATAATTTGGATGGAGTGTGGCTTTTCAACCACTTAAACTGGCAGAACTTCCAGAAAGCCCTGGCAACTAAACAAAACTGACAAGCCGATTCATTTCAAAGAGTAAACAGTGGCCTTGCTCTCCAAGGTATTATCTGCAGCACGTTGAGAAAAGAAGGGAGCCGTTAGATGCTATTGACGGGTTTTATTCTGATCTGCACATACACAAGCAGCTGGTTCGTGGAGCTGAATCTGTAGAGACTGCGCTAGCCTTTTCATTAGTGTTTGGCTGCTACAACTTCAAATGGTAATGGACTCGGGGACATTGGCTGGCTAGAAGCGACAGTTTAGATGTTGCAATGCAAGTTGGGGATTAAAAAAGTGATCCCTAGTTTTGAAATAACCTTCTGTGGATGCCACCCAGGTCTAGACTTGAAGATTTTTCCTCATCATTTCAGAGTGTGCAGAATTTTTGGACAATTCTAAAATTTGGACTTGATTTTGAAGCCTTTAAAGAATCGACGAAAAAAATGGCTTCAGGATTAAGACTGAATTCAAGGATTGTTCATAAAATGACCTAAAATGTTAAGAAAATTCTTAATTTTATTCCACCATTTCTACCCATGGAACTTTTCTTAAAGTGTTAAGTGCAGCCAACATAGTACAGGAAGCCCATCAAGAACTTTCAGCTCCGCCAATTCCTGCTGTGGCTCTTCTTGCCTGTGAGAACGTAGTTTATCCATTACTCTCTGAAATGTAGATTTTGCAAAAAACTCACAAAGCACCCTCTGTGGAAGCTAATTGTTGTGAAAAATTGTCCACATGACACACTCTGACACATTCTCCAGCTGTTCCTTCTGTGTAACACGACCTACTTCCAACTGATGTTTGCTGCCTTCCACACACCAACCTGTGGCTTCCTTGACACCTTGGTCCCTTTCCAGTGTTGGAAGATCAGAGGAGAACTTGGGTAACCCTGCAAACCTCTGTTCTTTTTCACCTCTCTAGAAGTGCGGAGCTTCAGATAGTGTGGCGCTGTGATTTTCAGTGTGGTCCAGATTAGGCATGTGGTCAGGAGTTGGGTTTGAGTAAAGGGAAGGCATTTCCACAGAGAGTCAAGTCCCACAGCGCCCATTAGCAGAATCCAACAGAAGGTGCTCGCTTGTCCTCTCAGGTCATTAGCTCAGTAACAGCAACTATTGGAAATGAGAGGGGAAGTTCTCATGATGTTACAACCAACAATCCTCTCTGGTCCTTCACCTCATGGCTGCTTGTGGGACTTTGCTGTTTGCAAATTGCCTGTTGTGTTTGCCTATAAAATACAATCATGGCACTTCACAACAATTACCTAAGAATTGGTTTGAGATTCTTCAGTGATACAGGTAATGTCCCACAAACAGTCATGGATTGAGTGACCTAATTATAATTTTATTTTTATTTTATTTCTTGAGGGATTATTATCAGGCGTGTGGAGTAAGGAAGCTTGCCCAAGCTTTCGCCCTGCCGGGAAATAAACCCAGATCTCTCGCTTGTGAGGTGATTGCTCTAACCACTGAGCTGCAGGACTCCACAACCTATTTTTGACTGGTTGGACATTCTTTTTGCCTTACTTTTCAGTGACTGTGGTGGTGTATTGCTGCTGGGTTATTATATTGGTCAACATGTTGTATGATTGGATTGGCAATAAATAGCCTTTAAGAAAGTGCTGACACGTTTATATTTCCACAAATAAACTCCATATTTTTCTGCTTTCTCTGCGCAACATTGGATGAAAAGTGAATTAAATTTTTCCCATGAAAAAACATGGTGATTTAATATCCCATTTCTCTTTTAGTTTATTGATGGATTTTCTTTGACAGAGCGGTTGGTGAAGCCTTCACATTTTGCACAGTGTTCCAACAAATACTCTGAGATCAGCTATAGCATTGGTTAGATCCGCATCAATGTTTCTTTAAGCAGCAGGTTATATTTGAATGCAGGTTCCAGGGATAAAGAACAGGAGATGATTGACAATTTAACTTGGCTGTTCATCGCAGTGTTTACATTCCAATGACATTGAAGCCGTTTTGTTTTGCTCTGGAATTATCAACCTGCAATAGCACAAAATCTCATAATGGTAATAAAAGTAACAATAATCCTTGCATTTGATATAGCACTTTCATGTCGTGACTATGTCTTAAAGCGCTTCAGAGGATTTACTGTAAAGTGTAGTGACTGTGTGTTTTGTAGGAGAACGCGTCAGTCAATTTGTGCACTGCAATATCCCTCAAAAAGCCGTGAAGTGAATGATCAATTTTCCCGAGGGGATTGTTGACTAGGACTTCAGGAGACACTCTCATTTCATGTAGAATGTTTAATATTCACTTGAACAGACAGGAGGGACCTCAGTTTAACATCTCATCTGAAGGCCACCACCTCTCACAATGCAGCGCTCCCCCTAGCACAGCAAGGGGCGTCAGCCTAGATTGTGAGTTCCAATACCCAAACTGGAGCTTGAACCACATCCTTCTGACTCAGAGGCGAGAGTGCGACCGAATGAACCAGGCTGACGTCTAAAATAATTTACCTCAGTAATTGTGTGTGTGTGTGTGTGTGTGTGTATCTATCCGATTGAGGCTCGACTATGCAAATTCACTGCTTGTCGGCCTCTCCAATTCCTCCCTCCACAGGCTGCAGATCATCCAGAACTCTGCAGCCCGTGTCCTCTCCCACACCAGGCTCCGTGACCCTCTCACCCCCATCCTCGCCCGACTCCACCGGCTTCCCATCACACAGAGGATACAGTTCAAGTTCCTGGTCCTCACCTTCAAAGCCCTCCATGGTCTTGCCCCTCCCCTACCTCTCCGACCTCCTAACCCCCTACCATCCTGCTCGCTCCCTCTGCTCAGTGGGCTCCGGCCTGTTTCACGTCCCCTGCCTCGCTCCCCCCACTATTGGCAAGCGGGCCTTCCGGCACTCTGCCCCCACCCTCTGGAACTCCATATATTGTACGTAGGTATGCCAATGTGTACACAAATACACATTTTATGTATGTGCATGTGTATGGAACTCCATCCCGCAGTCCCTCCGCTTCGCCCCCTCCCTCGCCTCCTTCAAGACCCATCTCAAGACCCTCCTCTTCGACAGTGCTTTGAATCTCCCCGCTTCCCACCCCTGCCCTCCACCCTCCCCGACTCCGACCTCCAGCTCGGGTCCGTAACTCTGTCTGTCCAGCGCCTTGCGACGCCCTCCCGATGTGAAAGGCCTTTACAAATGTTATTTTATTGTTGTTGTTGTTGATGTTTGCATATGAAAAAAGTTTGTTATTTTAGAATAAATACTACAATATTGATCTGGAATAGATGAGGACTTTTCTTAGACAAGTGATACATCAGGCAGTTGACCTCAGTATGTCCTTGCTGGCTAGGAATATGCCTGTGCTGACAATAAAGCAGACAGCCTTCATTAAAAGAGAAAACACTGACATTCTGATATCTCTGTGGATCAAACAAACCATATTGCTAAGTTCAGCACCTGTCTGAGCCATCCTGTCTGTCCTTTGCAACTACCATTTCCTCCTGACATTTGTTTCTCTGCAGGAATAATTATTAACAGTGCCCAATTTATTTTCTTGGCTTTTTCTTATGCTCTCACAATCACAGTTCCTCTCTTTCCGTTTCTCTTTTATATGTGTTTCTGCGTCTTATCTGTCTTTCTCTTCGTCTCTCCATTTTGAATATCATCAACTGTTGTCTCACCGTTGGCACAGATCAGCTGTCTGGAAAGGTATTGGCAAGCTCGTAGCTGCTATCTACAATTGAATTAGAAGTTAATAATTCTTACATTTGGTATAAAGCCAAACTACACAGTTACTACACCTTACAGTAAAATCGAGATGCAGCACTTCACAGAATTTTATTAGAAGGTGTAGTAACTGTGTAGTTTTTAAGCAAAGTTACTGTGGAGAATAAAATCAAAATTTGGGCAATAAATGGGAAGGGCTAAAAGCGGAATAAAGAATGCTTGTGCCATGTGCTTAGTAAGTCAGTAAGAGCTCTGAAATGAAAAGGGCACTGTGTAAAAGAAGTTGTTATTGTGGTTGTAATAGAATAAATGATGCTCCTTAAAGAGAAGAGAGTCGGGGGGGAAAGGAAAACCGATAAATGCCCCATGTTAAATGGCTTCACTGCAGAGAATCACCCTTTCCAATGGTAGGGGTCGCATTCCTAATCTTCTAGAGAAAAGCCATCAAAGTAATAACCTTTGGGTTTGAACATTAATGACCAGATGGAAAGTATTCACGAGTGATTGTGGAAGGAAGGGAACATCTTGCCTGAAACTCTTTATACTTTATTAAATACAGGTGTCACTGCAGATGAATGTACCACTAAGGTTATTTCAGCTTATACAGTATCAAAGGTCATGATCCTGGGAATTCCAGGTCTAACTCTGTTGATGTGATAAGGATTCTATAGTAGAGAGAGAACACTGGAGTCTATTATGCAAGCAAGAAATTCAAGCCTTCAATTATATTCAACGCAATCATTCCAATCTCAACATGAGATTAGGAAATATAAATCATGCCTAACTAACTAACCAACTGACTAACATGAACCTAATCAGGGTTTTAAATATCAGCATGTTGTATCTGTTGGCTTTTAGAAACAATTTGGTTAAGGTATCTGACAAGGAAAATGAACATTTTGGGGAGGATAAAATAATAAAATAAATGAGTTAAGCAATCTGAAGCTACAAGTAGCGATCAGAGTTAACACTTATAACCAGATAGCTGTGAGCAGGAGAATATATATGGGAATCAGCAACAACTACAACTCTCTTAATGGGATAGAATCCAAATGAATTCTTTAAATACGCAATCGCATCAAACCTCTTGCAAAGGATTTCAAGAACAAGTCAAAGGTGATACAAAAATGGAGTCAAATAGTGAAATATTTAGAGGAAAAGGGTACAATTCAGAGGTCAGAGCCTATCTAAAAGGGAAGATAGATTACAAACAAGGTTTAACACTGAGAAAGGTAATATGTATTAGTAATGGGAGAGATTGCAAAATGAAGGGTGTAACATTAAACATTTACACATTGATCAATGACCATGGCTGATCAAACAGGCTGGAGAAGCTGGGATTATTCTCCTTGGAGCAGAGAAGGTTAAGAGGAGACTTAACAACAACAACAACAACAACAAGATTCCATTTATAGAGCGCCTTTCACGTCAGGAGGACGTCCCAAGGCGCTGCACAGTTGGGTCATGACCCGAGCAGGGGGGAAATGGTCAGGGTGAGGGGAGGGAAGGGAGGGAGAGAGGAGGGGGGAAATGGTCAGGATGAGGGGAGGGAAGGGAGGGAGCGAGGAGGAGGAAGAGAGTCGAGAGGGGAGCTGAAGGCACGGTCAAAGAGAAAGGTTTTGAGACCGGCCTTGAAGGAGGAAAGGGAGGAGGCGGCGAAGGCACTGGGGATGGAGTTCCAGAGCCTCGGGGCTGAGAGGCTGAAGGCCCGACCACCGATAGTAGGGCGGTTGGGGCGGGGGACGTGGAGCAGACCGGAGCCAGAGGAACGGAGGGTACGGGCAGGTAGGTAGGGGATAGTAGGTTGGAGAGGTAGGAGGGAGCAAGGCCGTGAATGGCCTTGTAGGTGAGGATGAGGATCTTGAAATCAATCCTCTGGGGGATGGGGAGCCAGTGGAGGCGAGCGAGGGTGGGAGTGATGTGGTCCCGAAGCCTGGTGCGGGACAGTACACGAGCTGCAGAGTTCTGAATGACCTGCAGTGTGGAGGGAGGGCCGGGAAGGCCGGTGAGGAGAGAGTTCCCATAGTCCAGCCTTGAGGTGACAAAGGCGTGAACCAGGGTTTCAGCGGCGTGAGGGGTGAGGTAGTGCCGTAATCTGGCGATATTCCGGAGGTGATGGAAGGCGGTGCCAGTTGTGGTGCGGATGTGAGGGAGAAAGGACAGCTCAGGGTCGAACAAAACGCCGAGGTTCCTGATGGCTTTGAGAGGTGGAGAGTGCAGCCTTGGATGCTGATGGTGTCAGCGCCTGAGGTGCGGAGGCGCTGACGTGAGCCAATCAGGAGGGCCTCGGTTTTTCGCACGTTGAGCTGAAGAAAGTTGTCTCTCGTCCAGATAGAAGTTTTAATAGAAGTTTTCAAAATTATGAGGGGATTCGATAGGGTGAACAAGGAGAAACTATTCCCACTGGCGGGTGGGTTGGTAACCCGAGGGCACCAATTTAAAATAGTTGTTAAAAGAAACAGAGGGGAGGGGAGGAGAAATGTTTCACAGCGAGTTGTTGGGATCTGGAATGCATTGCCTGAAAGGCTGGTGGGAACCGATTCAATAATAAGTGAGAGAAGTAGATAATTATTTGGGGAGGACAAGTTTGCAGGGGGAGTGGGGTTGATCAGGGCTATGGGGAGAGAGTGGGGGAGTGGGGTTGATTAGGGCTATGGGGAGAGAGTGGGGGAGTGGGATTGATTTGGAAGCTCTTTTCAAAGAGCGGCACAGACACGATGGGCCGAATGGCCTCCTTCTGCGCTGTGCAATTCTATGAATCTATGAAAGTTTCAGCACAGCTCAGGGGATAAACACCTTGAGGGGATAAACAGATTGACAGATACAAGTGCAAGAATGTGGAGCCGAATATTTTATGAAGCATTCTAAGTGAAACCTGGTATTCAATGTAGCTGTCGTTACAATGGTTCTCTGTTATTGACAAATGGTCCCTAGTGTTAGGGCCACAGACTCTCAGGTCGGCAGCACAGCACACTGTTGCTCAACAACTGGTCTGAAGACTGGTTCAGGGCTGTGATAACCTCATATCTGGTCCACACAAGAGATCTCTGGACCAGACCAAGTTCACTTTCTAATTGTACTAATGCCAAAGACCAGATCAGATTATTCTTAAAATTGAGTTGGAGCTTGGGTGTTTGATGCAGAGCAAAGTTCTACCAACCGACCTAACCATCAGTCTCTGATCTAATCTACAGCAACTCTCCACCTCTCCAATTGACCAATCCTACCAATTGGTACCAATCCGACACACTTTATGGCTGTTTGTGAGACATTTACGGACCACAGTGTCCCACAAACAGCTATGAAGTGAGTGACCAATTTCATTTGGGGGATTGTTGACCAGGACACCGGTGAGAAACTCTTCTTCGTACCAGAGTATCTTTTACATTCACTTGAACAGGCACAAATGAGACTTTAATTTAATGTCTTATCCGAAGGCCACATCCATGTGGCTCTTCTGTTTCCCCACACCAGCCACCCTGTGACCTCTGAGTGACAGTGCCCACACAGTTTGGCATGGAATTTGGCTAGGAATGGTCCACATTTGATTCATGATGAAACCGGAGATAGAACAGTGGTTTCCAAAGGACAAAGTTGAGTTCCAACCCATCAGTTGGAATCAGATCAAGGTCTGAGATGTGAAAGGTCAGCATGCTAAGCCACTGCTTCGTTCACTCTTCTTTATGTGTAGAAAGCTATTTGCTTTTTATTGATGGATTCTTAGGTAAGTGGAGGTGAGGCGGAACAGGAGAAATTAAATGCTTAAGGAATTATCTGCCCATTGTACCACAGTAAAGTATAAAACCCTAATTAAAAAGGAATAAAAGTCTGCATTGCTGGCCGAAGGTTTGCACAGTGCCTTGGTAACACAAACATTCCCGTGCAAAGATTCATCCATTTTGGAGTGAGTTACAAACCAATATACAGGAAATCAGCCTTGTGTTTTTTTTCTAAAAATATAATAATAATCCTTGCATTTGATACAGCGCCTCATTAAAATACGTCTCAAAGCTTGTAAGACAAGCCGAAAATCAGAAACACACACACACACAATTACAAGTCCGAGACATCTGGAAAGTGTAAAGCAAAATCTGAGATCAGATCTTTCACATGCAATTGTGAGGCGAAACAAAGGCTAAAATATTTCTGTACATGTTTGGAGGGCATGGGGGGAGGCATGTGTGTCCAAGAGGAAATAATGAAATAAATTATACAGTCAGTAAAATCATAAATAAATGTCAGTAAATCATTAGAGTTCTACGATTTATGCTAGAAACTTTCCATTATATTTAATGATACAGGTATTATTAATAATAATCTTTGCATTGCTATAGCACCTGTAATGTTAAATGCCTCAAAGTGCTTCACAGACTTTCTGTAAAGTGCAGTGACCGTATATTTTGTAGGTGAATGTGGCAGTCCATTTGCAAGTGAGTGACCAATTTTATTTGGGGGAATTGGAAAAACTACCTTCTCTTTTCGAATTGTGCCAGACGATCTTTAACGTCCGTCTGAACAGGCAGATGGGATCTCGGTTTAAAGTCTCATTTGACGGATAACACATGTGACAATGCAACACACCACTGCATTGAAGTGTCAGCTCAGACTATGTGATTCCATTCCAAGTCTCCACGTGGGGCATAAACCCACAACCTTTGACTCAGAGGCAAATGTGCTACCACTGAGCCAGGCTGACATGATACACACTCACCTCTGATAATACAGTGCTCCCCGGCACTCTATTTATGCCATAAACCAAGAAATATTCAATCAAGATAAAACTGAAAACACACCCCTGATTGAACACGGACTTACCCAGACTTGTGCGAATGTTCAGGAGGAGCGCTAAGTGACGGCCCCAATAGGCGACTTCCGGTCCACGGGCCACAGGTTGGCCACTGCTGGTCTAGACGGTGAGCTCCAAATTCCACCTCAGGGTTTGAAACCACAACCTCCGACCCCGAAGCAGGAGTGATTTAATGGGTATCAAATGCAGTTGCCTACCATCGGCATTACAGAGATTGCTTTCATTACCAGAGAGAAGGCTCTGTCTGTTGCAATGACTGGCTCCTTCCCTTCTCTTAAAGGGAAGTTTTATATCAAAACTGACAGATGAGGCAAAACTGGCAAATTGCAATGAGGCACTTGTACGTTGTAACTCACACTACTTGCAGCCTTCTCCTGCCCAACAAACAAAAAATAAAAGTTTTGCCAAATGACACTCCATGAAGAGACTGCCTTTGACAAGTCAGCGATCAAAAAAATCCACCAAACAACAAGATTTCATTTATAGAGCGCCTTTCATGTCGGGAGGACGTCCCAAGGCGCTGGATAGTTGGGTCAGGACCCGAACAGTGGGGAAATGGTCAGGGTGAGGGGAGGAAAGGGAGGGAGCGAGGAGGGGGTAGAGAGGCGAGAGGGGAGCTGAAGGCTCGGTCAAAGAGAAAGGTCTTGAGACCGGCCTTGAAGGAGGAAAGGGAGGAAGCGGCGAAAGCACTGGGGGATAGAGTTCCAGAGCCTCGGGGCTGAGAGGCTGAAGGCCCGGCCACCGATGGTAGGGCGGTTGGGGCGGGGGATGTGGAGCAGACCGGAGCCAGAGGAACGGAGGGTACGGGTAGGTAAGTAGGGGGATAGTAGGTCAGAGAAGTAGGAGGGAGCGAGGCCGTGAATGGCCTTGTAGGTGAGGATGAAGATCTTGAATTCGATCCTCTGGGGGATGGGGAGCCAGTGGGGGCGAGCGAGGGTGAGGGTGGGAGTGATGTGGTCGCGGTGTCTGGTGCGGGACAGTACACGAGCTGCAGAGTTCTGGATGACCTGCAGTGTGGAGGGAGGTGGTGGGAAGGCCGGCGAGGAGAGAGTTCCCATAGTCCAGCCTTGAGGTGATAAAGGCGTGGACCAGAGTTTCAGCCGCGTGAGGGTTGAGGTAGTGCCGTAGTCTGGCGATGTTTCGGAGGTGATGGAAGGCGGTGCCAGTTGTGGCGCGGATATGAGGGAGAAAGGACAGCTCAGGGTCGAACAGAACACCGAGGTTCCTGATGGCTTTGAGAGGTGGAGAGTGCGGCCTTGGATGCTGATGCTGTCCGCATCCAAAGTATGTTGTGGGGAAGGGAGCTTTACGTGAGGGGGTGGGGGGGTGGTGAAGGAGAGGGAAAGGTTAATTCCCATGAGAGAGCTTGACAGAGAAACTCTCATGGATGACTAAAATTTATACCTAGTTTTCTGCTGTAATCCCCACTAATCCCGGCACCTGTTAATAAACATGCTCAAAACTCTCACCACTAACTCTCGGTCTCTCTGTAGCTCCCACATTTTCTCTTTGAGGAATCACATTCTCTACAGTCAGGAATGCGCCGCCTGACATGTCACTGACTGGATCACAAAAGAAACACTTCACACGCTCCCAGAACTTGTCATTAGTTGTGACCCTTTATGTAACACATCACCCTTGAATCAAAACCATTAGAGCCCTGCAATTCACTGGTATTAAGAACACTGAGCACATCCCCTGAATTAATATTACACACATCAATTGGAGCTGCTAACCTTTTGGATGGACTGCCAGCATTTTCTTGTGCTTTTTCATTTAGTTTCATCCTCTCTTCACTCTTCTCTTTGCTCTCCTCTCTTGGCTCTTTTCTCCTTTTCTTTCCTCTCCTCAAGGAATTAGAGCTAATTGCCATGTGCTTCCTTAGTAGTAAGTGAGTACTGGCAAACAATTTGACATGGGGAGGGGGGGGGAAAGGATATCAAACCCAACTTAGATCCTGCCTTAGCCTGATTTCCATACTGTCCAGAAGAGAGGGGGAGCGGGAGGGTGCTCACTGTATGAATATTAGCAGTGGGAATCTATCTGATTTCTTTCCCCTCTCCATTTTTGGAGATGCCATCCTTCGGACGAGACGTTAAACTGAAGTCCTGTCTGCCTATCCAGGTAGACGTTAAAAATCCTTGTGGCGCCTATTCGAAAAGAGAAGGGAGTTTCTCTCTCCCAGTATCTTGGCCAACAATCATCCCAAATAAAATTGGTCACTCACTCCATGGCTGTTCATGGGACATTGCTGTGCACAAACTGGCTGCCGTGTTTTGCTCACAAAATATGTAGTCAATCCACTTTACAGTATATCCTGTAAAGTAGATTGCCTGGGTATTTTAGGGTAGTGCAGCACTGTGCAGCTGACAACAGATTCGTACTCTGTGACTGACTCTCGTGAACACAAAAATGGTTAACATTTTTGGAAGCTTGTGCACCTCCAGTGTGGAAGAATTTTAACCTTGTGCCCAAAGAGTGTTGAGTTACATGCTGTCTAATGAATTACCAGCGTAGCATAATGCACTCCTTGTGTTTTCGTATGAGCCACTCAATTGTACTTTAATTCCAATTTCCACCTCTCCCGTAAATGGTTTTAATTAATTTTAGACTGTGCCAACGCATTAAAAAAAAATTAAAATTGATGTGATGTTGCAACCTAGTTATTTGGAGTGAGTTATCCCATTGAGCTGCCAGAGATTTCATCACATCCAGAGACCCATGCTCAAGTTGTACTTTGGCTCTCAGCCCCTGTGTGGTATTACTCCAAACAGTGTCTGCTGAGAACGACATATTGTGCAAGCACGCCACCCCCTTCCTGGGTGTGTGGGGGCATATTTAGAAAGTCCTGCTGGAGTTAAGGTCCCTTCCCCCCATCATGAGCATGGGAGAGTGTTAAGCTCTGATTGTCTGCATTCCTTGACCTAGGATACGTTCCATGCTCCTACTTTCTGGCTGAATGTTTTGACGGCAGGCATTGCTTCCTATGGGACTGGCTGTGAGCTGATTACATTTCAGTGCAAAAGGCTGCATTCAATTCATTTCAATAATCATGTGAATTTTGCATCTTCAGAGTTCTTCTCAAAGCTTCGCCATCCAGTGGAGGGATTTCTGGGAGTTGTAGTTACTGGCGACATGATTTGAAGGTCAAATAATTATCCTCACATTTGATACAGCATCTTTCAAGTGAGTAGGACATCTTAAGGAGTTTCACAGGATAGACTATAAAGTGTAATGACTGCATATTTTAGGCAAACACAGTACCCAATTGCACAAAGCAGTGTCCCACAGATAGCCATGAGGTGAATGACAAATCTTATTTGGGGATTGTTCCAAGGACATCGGGAGAAACTCCCTTCTCTTTTTGAATATGTCACAGGTTCCTTAATGTCCCCCTGAACAGGCTTGAACCCACCACAACAACAGATTACATCTGTATAGCACTTTTCACATCAGGATGACGTCCCAAGGCACTGGGACCTTCTGACTCAAGAGTACTACTGACTGAGTCTCAGAGGAGCTAAACGTGACTGGAGTGATGCCATCAGCTATCTTCTAGTACATTGCCAATGTGCTGTTCTTCATGTGTGAGTCGAGATCAGTGGTAGCCAACCCATGGCCTGCGGGCCCATCAAGAATTAGTCCCCGAACATTTGCACTAAATGCATATTTGATCAGTAGTGTGTTTCCAGGTTTTTCTTGATTGAATATTTTTTGATTTATGCCATAAATTGAGATATATTCGATCAAGAAAATTTATTTTGTAGGCTGACCAAAAAGGTTGGCCACCACTAGTGAGGGTAAGTGGACACTGGAGAATGTCACAGCAAAGGCCCCCCTGTCCTAACCGAACACCCACTTTCCAGCCAGGTCCAACGATATTGCCAACAATCCTCCAAATTAATTGAAGGACACCTCATGAGGCTGTTTTGGGGACCTTGCTGTGTACAAAATGACTTCTGAGTTTTCCTTAAAAAAATAATTACCTCTGAGGAGCTTTTGATTGTAGGAGCAATACAAAAACAAGTTCTCTGCAGCAGCACTTTCGGGTCGTGTTTTCTTGTAGAGTGCAATCAGCACCATGAAATGCTATTTCTAATTCCCCTGAAAGGCAATCGATGCCTGTGAAATAAATATGTCATTCATGCCTGCTGGAGAGCTGGCAACATGTGTTGCTAATAACGGACTGAGGAGCTGAGAGCTTGGCACTGTGCAGTAAAGCCCTGTGTCGTGTGTTTTGTGTGTTTGTGCATCAGATTCAATAGTAAGATTCCAATCCCTCTATGGAAGTCTCTCCCAAAATCCCTCCACCTCACACCCACCCTCATGTCTTTCAAACCGTTCAACATACATATCTGTTTTACCTATTTCTTCAGGCGCCTCCCTCCCCCCCACCCAATCTCTGACTGTGTTTGAGCTCCAACTCCATCGTTGTGAAGCGCTTTGAGACCTTTACCAACACGAAAAATGCAATATGAGTGCAACTTATTGCTGTTGTAAATGGCCAATTCATTCTTTGCTTTCTCAGCTACTCACATAATCCCTCCACAGTCTCACTCCACTCTATCACTGCAATCTCCTTCACCCCAAACAACCCAGCCACTTCCTTTGTTTGCATGACACTGGCCTACACCACATCCCTGTTCTATCCACCCAACAATTGACTGGTAGACTTGGCGCCCGCTCACTGGAACTCCATTTCCAGGTCCTTCCAAATTGCTCCCTTCCACCCCTCTTTGGCTGTGCTATTGGATATATTTTCTCTCCTTAACCCCTCAACTCCCAACCTCAGCTTTGGTACTCAGAATTGTCAGATTTTTTGGGACATCCTCCCAACATAAAAGGCACTGTATGTATGTGTAAAAGTCACACTCCAACAAACTCAGTTAGTTCAATTTCAGAGCGAAGGCCTCGGACCATGTCCATTGCCCCCCACTCACAAACACACTAAATAACACACAATTTACATATATATAGCATCTTTCACATTGGGAGAATCCCTTAGAAAGCTTCAAACAACTGACTGTAGAATTCATTGGGATATTGCACAAGGAAATGCATAAATACTTGGGAAATACGATGTCAATGCCCCAATCACGTCAATGGGTCTCAGTGAATGCACATTCAATCTGAGGGCGAGACATATGGATTTTGGCAACAGAAGGGATAATACTTAAACGGTTTACAAATCACTAAGAGATCTGCCATGATTTGATAAACTGGTGGAACAAGCTCAATGGGCTGAATGGCCTCCTGTTTCTCTCTTCCTCTCTGAGGCAGAACCACAGATTAGTTAAAAGTATGGAAACTGTTTGTCTGAATCTAAAATAGCTTTTTGCTCATTATTTTTGCAAATTCGCAGTGGAAATGAAGTGAAGTGCTAATTGCTGTAAATGCGATGTGAGCTCCACAATAACGTCTTCTTAATTTGCCTTTGTGTCTGTGGCTTACAGCATCATGTCATTCAATGGACTTTAGTAATGTGCATAATTTGAATGAGCCCAATAATTTCCTGATAACCAGAGAACTGTAGAAATTACAGTATAGACAAAGGCCAGTGTGCCTGGGTTGGCTCTGAAAGAGCATTCTCCTACTTTTTCTCTATATCGAAACACTTCCCATATGCATACTCTCCACTGTCTCCCCATCATATAGATTCAACATTCAGCACACAAACCATCAACAACAAATAGGTGTCAGCCTGGCTCGGTTGGTAGCACTCCTGCATCTGAGTCAGAAGGTTGTGGGTTCAAGCCCCTCATTGGGAGTTTGAAATCACAGCCTAGGAATAGTTATTCATTTCTTGGCTGTTTGTGGGACAGTGCTGTGTTCAAATTGACTGTTGCATTCACCTAAAAAATGCACAGTCACTACCTTTACCGTAAATCCTGTACATGCTTTATACCAAAAGCAAGGATTATTTATTTTATAACCTAGTCATACATAACACAGGCCATACTCTGCATCTGATGCGTGAGCACAAAAATGGTTACTATTTTTGGAAGCTCATGCACCTCTAGTGTGGAAGAATTCTAATCTTGTGTCCAAAGAGTGTTGAGTTACATGGTTGTCTGAAACAGTAGAAAGCATAGAAATCTGAAGCTTAAAATTCCACAGGGGCCTCTGAGTGATCCAGTGTAAAAGAGTGTGTATCTATGTTCTGTTGGTTCACTCCAGACTGAATTGCTGAATGAACAGTGAAATGTCCCTGGGTAATACAGGTTTCCAATTGGAATTCCATTTTGTTTTTAAAATTGTGCAAGATCTTTCAATTCAGTCATAGGTGCTTCTTGTCCCATGCTCCACCCGCTCCTCTGTCAGTTGGCAGGCTTCCATTGCATCTGCCCACGCTCTCTGGAACTCCATGCCTTCAACATGCCCCTTCCATCAAGGTCCACAAGAACATAAGAATTAGGAGCAGGAGTAGGCTATTCGGCCCCTCGAGCCTGCCCCGCCATTTGATAAGATCATGGCTGATCTTCTGACCTTCTCACCAAGACCCTATAAAGTTGCAGCAAGACTTCTCTACTCTTGTACTCTAAACCTTTTACAATGAACGCTAACGTGCCGTTTGCCCTCTTAGTTGCTGCTGCACCTGCAAACTAACTTTTTGAGACTGGTGTACGAGGACACCCAAATCCCTCTGAACACTAACACGATCTAATCTCTCCCCCTCTAGAAAATAATCTGTTTTTCTATTTTTTCTACCTTGGTGAATAACTTCACACTTCCCCACATTAAATTCCATCTGCCTCCTACTCGCCCACTCCCCTCGCCTATCTATATCCCGTTGCAATCTTTTTGCATCATCCTCAGAGCTTACTCTCCCACCGAGTTTAGTGTCATCCGCAAATTTAGATACTTTACATTCAATGTCCTCGTCTGGATCATTGATGTAAATTGTAAATAGCTGAGGCCCAAGCACTGATCCTTGTGGCACTCCATAGTCACATCCTACCAATTCGAGAATGACTCGTTTATCCCTACTCTCTGTTTTCTACCCGTTAGCCACTCTTCAATCTGTGCTAATATGTTCCCATTAATCCCGTGGGCCTTAACCTTGTGCAATAGCCTTTTGTGTGGCACTATGCCAAATGCCTTCTTAAAATCTAAGTATACTACATCTACTGGTTCCCCCCTCTCTAACCTGCTGGATACATCCTCAAAAAATTCTAAAAGGTTAGTCAAGCATGACTTCCCTTTTGTAAAGCCATGTTGGCTCTGCCTAATCTTGTTATGGTCTTCCAGGAATCCCATAACGACATCTTTAATTAAGGACTCAAGAATTTTCCCTCACTGAAGTCAGATTAACTGGTCCATCTCCGCTTTGAGCACGCTTTCAGCCAGGATGTGGACTATTCAGCCAGTGGAGTCTGTTCCACCATAAAAGTAATAAAAATAAACCTTACATTTGGAATAGTGCCTTTCACATCAGGAGGATGTTTCAAAACGCTTCACAAATATATTGCAAAATGGTGTGACTTGTGAGCGAAAGTGGAAGCTAATTTGCACATAGCAATTTAGAGGATTGTTGGCCAGGACACAGGGAGAAATTTCCTTCTCTTTTTGAATAATGTCACGGGATCTTTTAAGCTTTTAAGAGAGAACTGGATAGGTATCGGGGGAAGACGGGTTTACAGGGTTATGGGGAGAAAGCTGTTGATTGGGGTTAGTGAAAGTGACTTGCTCTGTCAAAGAGCCGGTACAGACTCGATGGGCCGAATGGCCTCCTTCTGTGCCGTAACATTCTATGAATTTATGAATCTTAAACAACGGCAGACAGAACTTTGGTTTAAGATCTCATCCAAAGGATCTCACATCCAATAATGCAGTGTCAGACTAGACTATATAAGTCCCAACGTGGGTCTTGAATCCACAACTTTTGACTCAGAAACGCGAGTACTGTCAGTGCGCCAGGCTGACAGCACATCAAGCAGTGATAGGAGCCTAAAATTAGAACACTGAGCAGAAAAAAGGAAACTTAATTCATTACAAACCAAATATTTAAGGAATGTTATCAGTGACAGTGCAAATACAGAGTCTTTTTAATGAGCAAAGTACTCGAGGAAGATACTTAAATTCCCTATAGGCTTATTTAAGAGAAAAACAACTGTCTCTCAGAACAGAATGTACCAAGTAATCAGACCCTCAGAGATCTGATATTATTCATTAAAGGTTTTGTGCATTCTCTTCGGGCCAAAGCATTACCTGTTTTAATTTTTAATTTAAATTTTTGGATAAATGTATTTCTCTGCCCTTTAGCCATTTTATTTTTTTCTATTTAAAAGCTAAAGTTTAAATCAACACATTTGTTTTGTCCCAGAATCTCAGCGCTGGGGGAAAAATTCCACCTGTCTTTGGATTTGTTCTGCTTTGCTTATCGTTTCTCGAGTGGATTGAATCTGGCCAATCGTTGAATTTGGTTGTAACTATAAAGCCACTTTTTTGTAGTATTTAAGAGAAATATATTGCAAACCGGCTTCAAAATGAAGGTGCGTTTAAGAATTTTTATCAAATTTTGGATGCTCTGAAAGGATAAGAAAAGTGACTAAAACTGGACTCCTGAGGGTTATTAAGATCCAACCAACCAGGTGTCTGGTACATGCAGAACTCCATTACTCCAGCCTGCTTGATGTCCCCTGCCTCGCTCGCCCCACTATTGCTGGGTGGGCCTTCTGCCACTCTGCCCCCACCCTCTGGAACTCCATCCCGCAGTCCCTCCAACTCGCCCCCTCCCTTGCCACCTTCAAGACCCATCTCAACACCCTCCTCTTCGACCATACTTTCGATCTCCCTTCTCCCACCCTGCCCTCCCCCCTCCCCGACTCTCAGCGCGGGTCTGTAACTGTCTCTCCAGCAACTTGGGACCTCCTCCCAACATGAAAGGCCCTTTACAAATGTAATTTTGTTGTTGTTGTTGTTGCACTCTCTCCCGAGAGGAATGCATCCTGCTTACATAATTCCAGACTATTAGACAAAGGTTGGCTAGATCAAATGCCTGGGGGGCTCAGACAATTCTTTGGGGGTAACTACTGGAGTTCAACCAGCTAAAACCTTAAAGCCTGCCATTGAGAGCATTGAATTGCTGTTGTTGCGCTGCTTGTCCAGTTAGGACCACCCTACCCATAGGTGCTTTAATAGAATAATTTCCTTTAGCCGGGACAGAGCATGCAATCCCTATTCAAGCATCCCTTTCTAGAGTTTGCATGCAATACAACAGAAATGTCTGACTTGTTGTCTGCCCACACTTCCTTATCAGTGTGCATTTACCCAGCCTAGGTGCCTATGTCCATTGCCTGTGATGCTCTGCGATGGGTGAGTTCCTGTAAGGAAGCTTCCGAGCTCCTTAGTAAAACAGAAGACCGTTACATGGGAAGGAAGTTGGATATTAATCCTGGAATTGAGAGGTGTACACTGACTTAGTATCCCCCCTGCCCCCACACCGGCCTGAACACAAAGCAGATGACATTAACTTGACTGATGAGTTGACTTCCCTAAGGGAGTCCGAGGATATTCGTTCTGCTTCAGTGGACTGTCATCTGCTTCCTTTATTGAACATCAGTGAATCCTGGCTTCATTTAACACAAGCCATGAAGGCTATTTTAAAGCTGGATTTTTAGAAGCACAATATTAATTGTATATAGCCTCCAGTTATTCTCTCTGGGTTAAAGGAGAATTCTTACGCAATGTTTCACTGTTCAGTTCAACCTCTTGCAGTGATATTCGCCTCTGCCCTTTGCTCTGCTCAATTCTTATAGCATACTGGGGTCTGTGCACATAGTCAATGTTTGGCAGATGCTCATCTTCCTTCTTGTGGGCACTCAGGACCATCACATGAATTTAGTAATAATAATCCTTAAAACGTCATCCCTATGGCCATCAACAACAACAACAACTTGCATTTATACAGGATCCTTCACTTGGGTAGCATCAGAGTGCTCAATAGCGGTGCAATTTGACCCTGAGCTGGAAAGGGAGGGGTGGGGGGGGAATGACTGAAGATTGTTAGTGGGAAAAAAAATTAACCAGGACACAATTCTTCTGAGGGAGGCTGATGCAGTCAGTGATATGATTGAATATTGAGCAGTCTGGAAGGGGACATGCAGCCAAGTGGATATTTACAATCTTTGAGGTGAAGAAGTCTAGGACCTCTTTGCACTTGGCGTTTGATGTGTTAAGGCACTAGATCAAATCAAATGCAAGGATTGCTTTTTGTGGCTGTCACAGATGTACCCAGTCACACCAGGAATTCAGAACCCACATTTTACATGTTGCTCCCACCTCCCACGTGAATCAGAGGGAGGGAGAAAGGGTGAGGGGTGAGAAAGTGGGAGGAAGGTAAGAAGAGTGGGAGGACAGTAGGATAGAAGGTTTTAAAATAAAGTTCAATAGTTAATTTTCCTTAATAAGAAAAAAAGATAAGATTGGAAAAGTTGGCTAGAATGGAAGGTAAAATCAAATTATAGATATTTATAAACCGTGAGATGATGGAGACAGAGAGAGAGAGAGAAAATGAGAGTCTTAGGGAGGGAGCAATGTGGCGCAAGGAGTATATGTCTGGGCTGCCCTCTTACCCCAGAGTGCTGCTTGGTACGGACCCGACCTATAACTGAGGTATAAGTGATAATAGGTTGTTAGACTGGATGAAGGATCGAGTCTACTGACAAAGTGAGAAGCTTTTACTTGGAAATAATAGTTTCTGGTTTACAGAGGTATCCAACTCCTTTATGTATTATTGCAAACCCCAAGACACCTATATCGCAGTGTAAATTGAAGGGATAAAAGAGGAGTATGATCCATGCACGAAGGAACTGGCGAGTCAATCATCTTGTAGATGCCAGTATTTTAGGACCATCTGTATAAATTGATTTGCTAAGCATCGGTAAACCTATTTCTCAGGCTGGTGGTTATGGAAACTTAGAGGAGGGTTGAAATGTTCCAAGATACAAAGTCATACTTGAACTTGAGAGCACAGTGGCACATTAAGTGGCAAGAAAATCATGATACCCTCAAGCTTTCTTTGAATTATTTAGTATCTGCTTCCTCCAACACACACAGGGAGATGTTTCAGAGGCTGCAAAGCTGTTTGCATGTACATTTCATTCATTCTTAGCCGAAATCTGACTATAGTACCTTATTGCTTGAGATGTTTGAGAACCATGGAACAAAGGAAGACAGAATAACCAAAGCAAGGGCAATTGACATCTTGGTTTTTAGTTTTTGGATGGCACATTGTGTTTAACATTTAGACTGCTGGTATTGTTCATATCTCGTTCGACCTTATAGTGTGAAATCATAATTTTTTTCCAAACTGTGTTTGATTTAAAAGTCCACGGATCTGTGAGAAATGGGTGCAATTCTTCAATTGCATTTCATGTATAAATTATTAATCTTGTTTTTTCAAACTGTGGTTTACACAGAAGTGTAGTTTTGTTGCACATTTGTCCTGGCCCTCGATCCCTCAAATATTTCACTTGATGGCTGTTTGTAGGATATTGGTGTGTACAAATTGGTCTACAAAATGCACAGTCACTGGACAGCTGGATTATAATCATTATAGCCTCTTTTACACAACTTTCTTTGGACCTGAGAAGCATACTGTACACTAAGCAACATAATAATAATCCTTGCATTTAATATAGCATCTTATCATGTCTTTGAGATATCTCAAAGCACTTCACAGAATATACTGTGAAGTGAATTGACTGTATATTTTGTGGGCGAAGTACACTAAATGCTGGCTGTGTGATCTGTCTGGATGAAGTACACTAATGGTTCACTGTACATGGTTTCACTGCACCATCTATGGAATAAGGGTTGCTGCTTTCGGATTCCATTGTAATACCCTCTTAGGCCCGAGTTTGAACTGGTGATTCTTAGCATTGCATTCCCCATCTCAGCAGTGGTACAAATACGCTTTGGTGCTGGGAGAAGGAAGTGACTGAGGAACCTCAGGGAAGAAAAAGACTTGAGACAGAAAGGCATCATAGTTTCCTCTTGTGCAAGTCCAGCTGCTGGATTCTGTGTTCTTCCACTTAGTAACACAGTGTCTGTGTTGTTTGCGTGGGTGATTATGAGAGTGCGTGCATCTGTGTCATGTAGATTTGAATTATTTCCAGGGAGAATATTGGTTTTGTGACAGTTGGCAGGTAGTCGGCGAGTGTTTGTGTAATTGTCAGCGGGTGTTTGTGTAATTGTCGGCGGGTAGATACTTGTGTGATTTTCAGTGGGTGGTTGTGTGTACAAGAGGCAGGAGTTCACTTAACCTACCGTCCCTCATACCTGGATGCTCTGCAGCTAATTGCCAGTGGCTTGAGGATGGCTGGAGATATTACTGAACAATCACAGTCAGGCTACAAGGCAATTTCCACTGCTAATGTAGCTGCTTTGGTAACACTGGGCACAGTGCTTTACCTGCTCTCAGAGAGTGATGCACAAATGAAAAACGAGCTGTGGGAAGAATCACAGACCAAGCAGATAGTCTGTGATTTGGACCAAGGTCAAAGACAAATTGTTAGGGAGTCATTGTGCTTCAGCTGCTGAAGGCTGCGTAGTAAATGAAACCACGGAGTGTGAGGCAGGAAGTATTAGCGGGATCTAATAGTAGCTCAAGGTACCCAGAGGATTAATTGGTTCTAGAATCAAATACAGTAAAAAAAAAGGGCAGTAGAATAAGACCATTTAACAGGCTTGATAATATGCAATCTGCAGCATATGCAAAAGGAAATTAAATCAATGCCACCTTCACCGCCAGTGCATTGGGTCTGTTGGAGAGAGTTCTTAACAAAATTTTCCATTAACTTTCAAGGAAGAGTGTCATGTCCAAGCTCCCTTGTACCTTTGATTTGTTGCCAATGTGTTTCAGGCAATATTGGTGAAAAGACTTCTCTGAAAGGCTGTTGATAGAGGTTAGAGGACAGCTCCAAAGTAAATTGAAGTCCTACCTCTGAAAAACCTTATTAGTGAACAGTGCTTATCTCGGGCTACTTTTTCAGGTGGATTTGCTTTTTGCAAAATGCTTCGTATATGAAATCTGGTCATCAGATACACAACCGTGAGTCCAATTCTTTGACTGGCGAGACCTCCTTACTGTAGGGAGTTCTACTGTATAGAGAGTTTCTTATATACAACAGTTGTGTGCCTTTTTTTAGCTGTTTTTGTTGTGGAATGAGGCAGTGAGATATGGGTTGTAATTGTGGGGATAGTGAGCATTTGCAAAAGAGTTTGAATGGTTCACGATTTGCATCGGGTAACACCATCTGCCACCGCTCCTGGTTTACAAACACATCTCAGTATCTTTAAGACAAATTTATGCCATTTGACCTTTTGAATTTGTTGATGAAATATGAATGCTTAGTAGCAATTGTGCACTTGTTTACAAAGTAACTGTTTTTATAATAATAATACTCCTTAAATTTCATATAGCGCTTTTTACGTGTTCAAGACGTCTCAAAGCGCTTCACAGAATTGATTGTATATATTGGAGGGGGAATTTTTTATGGGATCATAAAGCATGGATCAGAGCATTTATATTACATGAGTGCTTGAAAGTTAGCCAGTGAATTACAGAATATCAGTTTAACTGAACCATTCATTGCCTGCACTGGGTTGATTTTTGTTGGAGCTAATGCAGACGATTACTTGAATAGTTTGAAGCGGTCCCAGTGCCAGAGCCCATGCACCATCTTACTAGTTTCTCCTGGTGTTCTGGCCAACAATCCTCCAAATAAAATTGGTCATTCACCTTGTGGCTGCGTGCAAATTGGCCACTGTGTACATCTACAAAATAGACAATCACTCGATTCTATACTCACAGTGAGGCACTTTGAGATGTTTCGATGAGGTGTTAACTCCAGAACCCTAACATAAGATTTACGGGTTATGGAGGGAGGGCCTGCAGGCCGCCAGTTGGATCACCCTAGGCTGACACTCCAGTGCACTGCATTGCTGGAATTACAATCTTTTAGATGAGAAGATGTTAAACAGAGAAACCAACCGTCTTCCTGTTCATTCAGGTGAACGTTTAAGATCCCATGACACTGTTCAAATGTGAAGGGAGTTTCCCTGGTGTCCTGGCCAACAATCAAATAAAATCAGTCATTCACTTCATGGCTCTTTGTGGGATATTGCTGTGTGCAAATAGGCTGTTGCATTCAAACACAATTACACTTTATAATGAATCCTAAGAAATACCTTGAAATGTCCTTCTAGCAAGAATTATTATTACTACAATTTCTTCACATTAGTTGTGGGGGACATACAGCATTTTTACAACAGTCCTGAATTACAAAATATTGAATTTAAGTTTATCAATTATTTAATTTCCTCTCAAAAAGGCATTCAAAGTATCCACAATGCCATGCTGTAATGTTTCCTACTCACAGCTGTAATTGAAAATGGATTTTCAGAGTCTCATTCACTCTCACTCATTGTAGTGTATTGTTGCATCCAGTGTCACAGTGATTGTTGTTTGCACAGCGCACATTTGGGAAAATGCTATGTTTGTAACCATATCATTACTTCCTGCCTCATTGATGAACCTTTTGTCCTCCGGCAATAATACCCACAGATAGTCTTTACTGATCAACCAGTCACTCAGTGCCTATTGTTGCCACACAAAGTTCTTCACATACTCTTTCCCTGATCAGCTCTGCCTGTTAAAATCACTTGCATAGCAGTGAGCTCAGTTGGTTTGAAGTCATCTTTAGATGCTTGATCTCTCAATAAAAATTCTCCTAATTTACCGCCCCCCAAAATAGTCCCCCGCCTTCATCTCTGACATCTCCACCCTTCCAGCTTCCCTCTGCCTCTGCTCCGACCGCCTCATCATCCTTGGCCACTTCAACCTCCAATTCAACCCCTCTTGCTCCACCTCCTCAGACTTCCCCTCTCTTCTCCTCTCTCAACCTCTTCCTCCACATCCACTCCCACGTTCATGGTCACCCGCTCGACCTGGTGATCACCCGGGGCCTCAGCATCTTGGATGGCACCATCACCAACAAGGCCATCTCTGACCATCATTTCATCTCCCTCAACTCCTATATCCCTCTCCCCACTGCCTCAAAACCTACCACCATCTTCTACCGCCCATAGAAGAAGATCTCCCCGCAATCCCTCTCCGTTGCCCTGGAGTCCTCTGAACTGCTCCCCTTCTGGCCCATCTCCCGCACCAACCCATCCTCTGCATTTACTCTCCTCCAGAGCACCCTCGCCACCACACTCGACGCCCCCCTCACCTCCCGAACTGCCTCCTATTCCCGATCCTCACCCTGGTTCACCAGCCACCTCTGCTCGCTCAAGGGCCAGGTGCAGGCTGCCGAACGCACTTGGCTCAAATCCGTTGAATGGTCCACTGGTACATCTGGCTGGACTACTTTAAAATCTACCGCTCTCGCCTCGGCCAAATCATCCTTCTATTCCAGTTTAATCCTGGAGCAAAGGGCAACACCAGGCTCCTGTTCTCCAAGACCAACCGGCTCCTCCACCCTCCCCGCCTCGCAGATTCTTTCCTCCGACTCCCACTGCGAGGAAACGCTGGACTTCCTCAAGTCCAAAATTGAGGGAATCCGCTAAGCTGCCACTGCTCGCCCAACTTCCACCCCCTCCCTAACCCCCCCACCCCCACACTCTACCCACTACCCATCCCTCCTTCCACACCTTTGAACCTGTCACCACCTCCTCTGTCATCACCACTATATCCTCCATGAAACCCACCACCTGCTCCCTGGACCTCATCCCTACCCCTCTCCTTAAATCCCAGCTCCACCTCCTTGTCCCACTACTCGCCGACATCATCAACCTCTCCCTGTCATCTGGCACTGTTCATACCCCCCTCAAAACAGCCACTATCACCCCCACTTTGAAGAAATCTTCCCTTGAATCATCACAACTATCCAGCTACCGGCCCATCTCCAGCCTCCCTTTTCTGTCCAAGGTCCTTGAGAGAGCTGTCACCTCCCAGCATCCCTCTTTTCTCTCCTCCCACTCCTGCCATGAGCTCCTCCAATCGGGTTTCCGGGCTGCCCACAGCATGGAAACTGCTCTGGTCAAGGTTACAAATTACATTCTGACCATATGTAACCAGGGTTCCCTCTGCCTGCTCGTCCTCCTCGACTTCTCCGCCACCTTTGATATTGTGGACCACTCAATCCTCCTCCACCGCCTCTCCTCCCACCTCAACCTTCAAGATTCTGTCCTACTTTTCACACCGTCTCCACTTCGTCTCTGCAAACAGCTTCTCCTCCAGCCCCCGCACCATCTTGTGCGGTGTTCCTCTGTCCTTGGTCCTCTCCTCTTCACCGTCTACATGGTGATATCATCCGCAGACATGGGGTAAATTTCCACATGTATGCGGATGACACCCAACTCTATCTTTCTGCCTCCAACCTCAACTCCAGGACCACTGGTGTCCTGACCGACTGCCTGTCCGACATAAAGTCCTGGACGATGGCCAACTTTCTCCAACTCAACGTCAGCAAGACCGAGGCCCTCCTGATTGGCTCACACCAGCGTCTCCGCACCTCGGGCGTTGGCAGCATCAGCCTCCACGGCTGTACACACAACCTCACTAAGCCAATCAGGAACCTGGGGGTCTTGTTTGACCCTGAACTGTTCTTTCTCCCCCACATCCGCACCATGACTGGCACTGCCTACCACCACCTCCGCAATATTGCCAGACTCCGTCACTGCCTCACCCCTCAGGCTGCCCAAACCCTCACCCACACATTCATCACCTCAAGGCTCGATTATGGGAACTCCCTCCTCATCGGCCTTCCCAACTCTTCCCTTCACACGGTGCAGATCATCCAAAACTCTGCAGCTCAAGTACTCTCACATACCAGGCTCCGCGACCCCATCACTCCCACCCTCACCCGACTCCACTGGAGTCCTGTAGCTCAGTGGTTAGAGCATCGCTTTGCAAGTGAGAGACCTGAGTTCAATTCCAGGCAGAGGGCGAAACCTTGGGCAAGTTTCCTTACTCCACACATCTAATAATAATCCCTATAAAATAAAACAATAATAAAAATTGGTCATTTTCAATCTACGACTGTTTGTGGGACATTGCTGTGCGCAATTAGCTGCCGCGTTCGCCCACAAATATACAGTCAATTCACTTTACAGTATATTCTGTGAAGCGCTTTGGGATGTCCTCCCGACGTGAAAAGCGCTATATCAAATGCAAGGATTATTATTATTATTATTATTATTATTATCCCCCAGAGGATCGAATTCAAGATCCTCGTCCTCACTTTCAAGGCCATCCATGGCCTCGCCTCCTCCTACCTCTCTGACCTGATGACTCCCTACCAACCTGCCCACTCCCTCCATTCAGCGGGTCCAGCCTGCTCCATGTCTCCCGCCCGACCCGCCCTACCATCGGTGGCCGGGCTTTCAGCCTCTCTGCCCCCACACTCTGGAATCCCATCCCACAATCGGTTCACCTCACTTCCTTCCTTGCCTCCTTCATCGCCGCTCTCAAGACCTTTCTCTTCAATCGTGCCTTCAGTCGCTCTCCCACCTCTCTGCCTTCCCTCACCCCTACTCCACTCCTGCCCCATGCTCGGGTCCTGACCCCTGACTCTCCAGCGCTTTGGAACATCCTCCCGATGTGAAAGGCGCTCTATAAATGTTATTTTGTTGTTGTTGTTGATGATGATGTTTTTCTAATGTCCTAACTTGCACATCAGGTCTCAAATACCGTCTAACAAATAACATTTTTTTTCACTTGACCACATAGTCTTCATTCATAAATAGTGCTTGGTTGTAAATGGTGTATAAATAATGCATGAAACTATAGCAGCATGAAGACAAGAGAACTTAATTTAAGATTGGAGCAAGGTTGTTCAATAGTCTTTAACAAAATGAATTATCCTTTGGGTGCATGCAGATATCCTCAGGACATCTTTTCATACCATATGTTTGACGAAGATAGTTGTTGCCTTTATTATCTCAACTTCAATCTGCACTCCTTTTAAATCTCCCCATATGGCCTCTTCTTTTATCTTGTAACTCCATCTGGCTTCCCTGAGTTCTACAGAGGCAATGTACCTTGAAAGAAAGTCCTCTGAAACTCAAGAGTTCTGCTCTCAGTTGTGATTCAGCATTGCAAAACTTCAGACTCGGTTTTATGTTGTGCTGCTTGTACACATTGCGTGGAAAACAACAACAACAATGAAACTCAAACAGCGCCATTTCAAGGCAGCATCTCGGTGTACAGAGGGCAGCAACAATCTATCATTGGAATTCCCATGTATAGGTTGGATGCATGGAATTCTCAGTTTGGTTTGGACAAGAGAGAGGAAAGTTTTATCCTATAAGACTGGACTATATTTGACCTTGGGCCTCGGAGGTTAAATAGGCCTTTCCTGGTTGAATACTTTACATGTAAACAGATACTGCAGCTTCCTTATTAGCTCTATCCAGCACTCGAGAAAAATACCAACTTAACATCACCTCTGACCAGGCCCGGCACAGACGCGATGGGCCAAATGGTGATGCAGCTGTTTCATTCAAGTTCATCTTGTCAAGTTCATTTTCCTAATCAAATGCATCCTTGTTACAAAGATCAGCTTTTACCAATCTCTTTAACATTGAATCTCACACATCAGTTAATTGTCAGACATTGCAGCCCGCAAAGTTCAATTATAGGCTCAAAATCAAACAATTTCCATAATCCCTAAACATCAGTGAATGGTTTCTGCTATCAGTGGTAAATGAAATGTATCCACATATACATAGGGTGAAACTTAATTTTTATCCAAACCCTTTGAACAGAATAACCACAAATATATGCCTTGATATGTTTTAATGCATTTTTTTACCCTAAATGTACAAATATGGTATGTGATTAGGATGATTCAGGCTATTCATGTTTCAGGACCATGAGTCCCTGTGTATTGGTCAGTCAGGGAGGGGCATCTGAGATGAAACAGGTGACCAGTGAACCCTTTAATGGTCCAAATTCGTTCAGTAGCATATCCATCCATGAAGTCCTTGGTTTAATCATGACCCTTGCATTTGAAACAGCAGCTTTAATGACCTCAAACAGGTGTTAATAGGTGTCAGCCTGGCTCAAGTGGTAGCATTTTTGGCTGAATCAGAAGGCAGTGGATTCAAGTCCCATGTTTGGGTTTTGAGCTCATAGTCTAGGCTGACGTTCCAATGAGATGCCTGTGGTGAGATGCATTGTTGAAGGTGCTTTCCTTCAGATGAGATGTTAAACCAAAGTCCTGTCTTCCTGTTCAGGTGGATGTGAGAGACCTTGAAAAGAGAAGGGAGTTTCTTCAGGTGTCCTAGCCATTAGTCCTGGTGATAAAACTGGTCATTCACTTTGTGGTTGTTTCTGGCTATGTGCAAATTGGCTGCCACATTCTACAAATTCAATCATTACACTTTACATAAATGCTATGATTCGAGACATTTCATTCATGTGCTAAGGGGTTATGTCAAATGCAAGGATTATTTCTTTATACAGTATTATTGGTTTTATTGTTATTTCCTGAGCCTCAGAATGCAGAGTCAATATTCAGTAGATGGATATGAACCATCTGAAAGTACAGTATAATAATAATCCTTGCATTTGATATAGCGCTTTTCACGTCGGGAGGACGTCCCAAAGCGCTTCACAGAACACACTGTAAAGTGAATTGACTGTATATTTGTGGGCGAACGCGGCAGCCAATTGCGCACAGCAATGTCCCACAAACAGTCGTAGATTGAAAATGACCAATTTATTATTGTTTTTGATTTTGGAGGGATTATTATTAGGTGTGTGGAGTAAGGAAACTTGCCCAAGTAAATTGCTGCCTGGAATTGAGCTCAGGTCTCTCGCTTGCAAAGCGAGTGCTCTAACCACTGAGCTACAGGACTCTATATCCTACCATAACAATGAATTCAGGCATTTAGTGAGGGCTTGTCGTATTTTTATAATAATATTTAAACTTTGAATGATGGAGATTGGGACAAGCACCTGCCATAAAAATAAGACTATCTAGTGTGGAGATCAGTCATGTGCTGGCAGTACTCCCTGCATCCGCATCCCCCACTCCGCTAATATTACTCCGCTAATATTAACTTCATTTTTCCTCAGTCAACTTGTAATGCCGATGAAATCCCTTGAACACATCGATATACAAACATTAATGCTACATACTGATTGATTGGGCTTGGAGGGGATGATTACAGGGCAAATTCAACTCTCCCCGCCATTTGTTGGGGAAGTGATTAGGGCTTTGGTTTCAGAGTGGGCCTGTTTAGTTCCATTTGTAATAATCTGAATTTTGTCCGATTTAGACAGCCCCTTTCCCCCAAAAATGTAACGGGAGCTCTCAAATGCATAAGGGCACTGATGCAAGACGCTTCCTCTGTTCCCCACATTCCTGAGCAGAATGATGTGGCTTGAGGACGGCAAGAAAGATCCATTTACGTCAGCTGATTGCAAGCTGAAAGTACGCCCTGGAGTATTCCCATGAACACATCCCCAAACAGCACGATTCCATTCAGAACGTCCTCTGCAGCTCGAAAGTGTGGCTGTGCAGTTTCACAGTCTGTCGGATTTCTCATTAGTCACACACATGCTTATCGAACACATCACTTTCTATTTTTGATGCCACTGTATTCGTAAATGAGGACATCATTCTCAGAATGCTGTCTTAAGTCTATTTGGCAATCCCTCTTGTATGACCCAGGCCAGAATTGGGTTTCTTGGTGCTCTGAGACGCCATCCGGCGTGGAGGGCGCTATATAAATCCAAGTTGTTGTTGTTGGCAGTGTCTAACAAACCCCAATCTCCTCTCACAGAATTCATTGTACTGTGATTTAAGGACTCAGGTCACATTTTATGATCCAAATCTTCCAATTTAATAAATTACTGGGCCACAAAGCATCAGACACAGCGTGCTGAGAGTCACGCGAATGCGTGCCTTTCATAGTAACTTGACTATACTGAGTCAGACTGAGATGAGTTACCTGAACAGTCCTTGTGCAGTGCAGTGTGTCTTTTGCTATCGCACGTCAACCCACTTACCCGTTGCCTTCGCTCGACTGGCTCCAGCCTCCTGCTTGTCTCTCATGCCCTCCATTCCACCATTGGTGGCCACGTTTTCAGCCATTTGGCCCCAAAACTCTGGAACACTCTCGCTCAATCCCACAACCTAGCCCCCGCCTGCCCCCATCTTCAGGTCTCACCTGAAGATCTTCCTCTTTGACCATGCCGATGGTCACCTCTGCCCTCCCCCCGGCTAGGCATCATGCTCCGCCACTGTCAAGCGCTGTTGGATGTTACCCTGCGTGAGGGGCGCTACATAAATGTAAGTTGTTGTTGTTGGTAGTCATAACCGCCTTGTCATCTGAACCCTTTGGTTCAATGTTACCTTTTATCAAAGTACCTGAGCAAAATCTAGGCGAGGTAATGGTACTCACATCAGTATCGACACTTTTTGCCTTTTTACAATCCTAATTCTTGTGATGTCAGAGAAATGGTAATGAGTTAGGAAAATGAATTTAATTAAAAATAGATTGTTCCAAATAAGTGAGGAAGCATCAATCCAATCTTTCTGAACTTAATTCGGTATCATCATTGTAGTATTAGGCAGAACATGTTGATTCATTGCCTTAATTAGACTGACTTGCTTAGACTAAGTTATGTAATTGCAAACTGTACCTTGCACTGTAACTCAAATCCTCGTCCTTTCTGTTGTAACCAAACGTGGGCTGGAGGTAAGGCCACAGCTACCTTAACTTAATGCAGCATCCAATGATTGTGTGGTTCCAAACCTTTCTAAATCTCTTTGTATTTAATTAAGAATTATTTACATGACATTAGGAAGAATGTTGAAGGGAGTCCTGTGGCTCAGTGGTTAGAGCACTCACTTTGCAAGTGAGAGACCTGAGTTCAATTCCAGGCAGAGGGCGAAACCTTGGGCAAGTTTCCTTACTCCACACAGAGCCTAATAATAATCCCTCCAAAACCCAAAACAATAATAAATTGGTCATTTTCAATCTACGACTGTTTGTGGGACATTGCTGTGCGCAATTGGCTGCCGCGTTCGCCCACAAATATACAGTCAATTCACTTTACAGTGTGTTCTGTGAAGCGCTTTGGGACGTCCTCCCGACGTGAAAAGCGCTATATCAAATGCAAGGATTATTATTATTATTATTATTTGTCCCGTGGAAGGAAGTGATTTACAAAAAAAACGAGGATGCCAAATAATTGAGATGATCACGCAATGTTGGGGAGACACAGAATCCACTGTCAGTGTCAAAGAAATGCTTTTGAACAGTTTCAAAAACAGACTCTAGACTGGAACTTTGTAACCGTTCAAAAACTTTGTTTTGACTGTATTTGTAGAGGAGTCCATAATGGCAGGTATCTGTGTAGACCTCTCTCACATGGCGGAGTTCTGTAACCCCTTCAAATTCGTTTGACACAGATGACTGTGGCATTGCTGTGGATGAACAACTGTTCACACTGTTAGCTGCGGTGTTTCACAATTTTGTAAAGTGTTGCTTTGGCTGCACAAGTTTATTATTGGGATTCTGTTGTGCATTAATGAAAACACCTTACATCTGATATAGAGCCTTGCATGTTGGTAGAACGTCTTAATACGCTTTACAGGATTTCTGTGTAATTACAAATTTGTAGAGAAAACGTGGCAGCCAATTTGCCCATAACCGTGTTCCACAACAGGCATGAAATGAATCCGCTTTATTTGGGGGATTGTTGGTTTGGACACCGGCAGAAACTCCCTTCTTTTTTCAGATAGTTCCATAGGATTCAACTTCCACCTGAACACGCTGCCCCCGCACCGCACTGGACTGTCAGCCTAGACTACGAGTTCAAAGTCCAAACATGGGTCTTGAACCTGCAACCTTCTGACTCAGAGGTGAGAGTGTTACCACTGAACTAGGCTGACAGCATAAGCATGTCATGTTAACTTGGGTGAAGCTGATGAATTTCCTTTGCATCTTGTACATCAAGTAGCAGGTGCAGATAATGAACAATAATTAGTCAAGCGCTAATGTTCTAACATGTGAGCTTCAACCCTTCAGCTGCCCATGCACAGAGAAAGGACCCAAATCTCCATTCTGATTGATATTACCAATGCTATCACACGTTCCTCAACACAACCACTTACAAATGCAACCCTTATAAAGGGGCTTAAGGAACTAATCCTAATTAATATTACCTTTTAATTAAAATATTTGCATGCCTTCATTGAAGAGAGGCTGTTGGGGATTTTTCTCTCTTTTTCATTTAATTTAGCAAATTTGCACACGTCAGTCTCCCACAAACCTATTTTATTCGGGGAATAGTTGGCCAGGACATTGGAAGAAACTCCTTTTTTTGAACAGATGGGATCTCGATTTAAACATCTGAAGGATCCACTGTGCAGCACCCCTCCTGCACACACACACACACACACACACACACAGTTCAAAGTCCCAACGTGGAGCTGGAACTCACGACTTACTGATTCAGAAGGGCGAGGGTTACTAGCTGAGCCAGGCTGATACTCAGTCGATGCACCAGGCACAAGTTGGCATGAACGTCACTTTACTCTAAACCTATAACACTGTGATGGAGAAATGACTCATGAAGCTGTGAGTGTGAGTCCCATACACTACTCTGCCTTTTGATTTATTCGCTGACACACGATCATGAGTTCAGTGCTCTATTTAGTGTGTGTGTGGTGGTGGGGGGAGGGTGCGTGTGTTTTCCCATCTCTGTTTGGAGTGATGGATGCAAGTCACATTGCTTCTTTTTAGTGTCAGGGCTGCTTCAGTTCAGCTGCTGTGGTGATGTTTCACATAAAGTAGCATATCGCAGGTAGCTGTCACTGGGTAGATAGAAAGGAAACATACCCGTTATCGTGAATATTTATCCAACAGGTAAACTGACTGAAATGCAAGATGGTACATAATGGGCATTATCATTTCAGTTATATCTTTGTGGTACATATCACATCCTGCAAAGTCAAGACAAGTGTAAATAGAAAGCTTTATTGAAAGTAATGGTGGGGTGGGGAGCAAGGGAAGTGTCAGCCTGGCTCAGTTGGCAGCACTCTACTCCCTCTCAGTCAGAATTTTGTTGGTTCAAGCCTTACGAGGGGATGTTGAGCTCCCAGTCTGGGCTGTAACTCCAGTGCAGTGCTAGGGGAGCACTGTGTTGCCAGAGGTGCTATTCTTCAGATGAGAAATTAAACCGAGGTCCCATCTGCCTGTTTAGGTGGACATTATTCAAAAAAAAAAGTTTTTCCCGTAGTGCTGGCCAGCAATCTTTCATATATATATATATAAAACATTGGTCATTCACTTCAGGACTTTGGAATTCAGTGCAGAAGGGGAAACCTCTGGAAAATATATGTTATATTAAAACAATATAAAACATGTCTGGGAATATGGCAGGGCAGCTGAGACCGGTTGCCTGCACAATGTGTGCCATGTGGGAACTCCAGGATGCTTTGTGTGCCCTGGAGAAACACGTGTGCAGGAAGTGCCTTCGGCTGCTCGAGATTGAGCTCAGGGTTTCTGAGCTCGAGGAGAGGCCGGAGTCACTACATAGCGTATGGGAAGCTGAAGAGTTCATGGATTAAACGTTTCAGGAGGTTGTCACCCCACAGCCACAGAGGGTTCAGAGGGAGAGTGACCACCTGGCATGGTAGGAAGAGGGGACGGGCAGCGCAGAAATCCCCTGAGAGTGTGGCACTCACACTGGTTTGTACCAGTTCTCTGTACTGAAGACCGGTCAGGGTGATGACACCTCTGGGGAGGAGAGTCAAAAGCAAATGGATGCACAGGGGACACAGGGAAGAGTCTCAATGCAATTGTCATTGGGGACACAATGGTGAAAGGAGTAGGCAGGCGTTTCTGCAAACAAAGACGTGACTCTCACATGGTATGTTGCCTCCCTGGTGCCAGGGTTGAAGACATCATGGAACAGGTGCAAAACATTCTACAGGAGGAAGGGGAACATCCAGAAGTCATGGTCCATGTTGGGATTCATGATGTAGGGAAAAAAAAGGGCTGAGATCCTACAGGGAGAGTATCAGAAGCTAGGGAAAAGCTAAAGAGTAGGACCTCAAAGGTGGTGATCTCTGGATGACTCCCAGTACCTCGTGCAAGTGAGTATCAAAACAGCAGATGAAACACATGAATGCATGGCTGGAGAAATGGTACAGAAAGGAGGGCTTCAGGTTCCTGGATCATTGGGACCAGTTCTGGGGCAGGTGGGACCTGTACAAAGTGTATGGGTTACACCTGAACAGGGCTGGGACCAATGTCCTCATAGGGAGGTTAACTAGTGCTGTGGGGAAGGGTTTAAACTAATTTCGAGGGGGAAAGGGAATCAGGATGTAGCATTAGAGAGGGCAAACAAGTTACATAGAGGGCTGGGAGAGAGGAATAGGAATGTAACAAGGAATAGTCCAGGAAAAGGAGGGATTAAACGGGGGAGAAATGCAGAACAGACTCAGTTGGTTTTGGAGTACATGCGCTTAAGTGCATAGAGTGTGACAAATAAGGTTGATGAGCTGCGGCTTGAGTAGCCACATGGGGTTATGATGTAGTGGCAGTAACGGAGATCTGGCTCAAACAAGGGCAGGAATGGGAGCTGAATATTCCCGGCTACAATGTATTCAGGAGGGATAGGGAAGGGAAAAAAGGAAGGGGTGGGTGGCAATATTGATTAAAGACACGGTGACGGCCCTGGAAAGGGACGATGTACTAGAGGGTCCAAAAACAGAATCTATTTGGTTAGAGTTACGGAGCAGAAAAGGAGCTGTTACTCTGTTCGGTGTGTACTATAGACCACCAAATAGTGGGAAGGAGATAGACCAGCTATCTGCAAGCAAATATGGGTCAATAAAAGAAAGCCGACACGGATTTGTTAAAGGCAAATTGTGTCCAACAAACCTGACAGAGTTTTTTGATGAAGTAATGGATAGGATGGAAGAAGCGAGGGCAGTTGTTTTCAAAAGGCGTTTGATAAAATGCCATATAAGAGACTTGTAAGCAAAATAGAAGCCCACGGTATTAAAGGGACAGTGGTAGCGGATACAGAACTTGCTGGGAGACGGAAAGCAGAGAGTAGTGGTTACCGGTTGTTTTTCTGATTGGAGGGAAGTGTGCATTGATGTCGCCCTGGGGTCAGTATTGGGACCAATGCTGGTTTTCAGGTTTGACCCCAATTATCCTTCCTCCCCCACATCCAGTCCCTTACCAGCACCGCCTTTTTCCACCTCCATCGCATCGCCCGTCTCCGCCAATACCTCTCTCCAAAAGCCGCTGAAACTCTGGTCCATACCTTTGTCGCCTCTCGGCTGGACTACTCCAATGCCCTACTTGTTGGTTTCCCATCCACTACCATCCATAAAATCCCACTCATTCAGAACTCTGCCGCCCACATTCTCACCCGCACTAAACTCCGCTCCCCGATCTCCCCAGTCCTGGCCCTCCCCCCACACCCAAACTCCGCTCCCCGATCCCCCCAGTCCTGGCCCTCCCCCCACACCCAAACTCCGCTCCCCGATCCCCCCAGTCCTGGCCCTCCCCCCACACCCAAACTCCGCTCCCCGATCCCCCCAGTCCTGGCCCTCCCCCCACACCCAAACTCCGCTCCCCGATCCCCCCAGTCCTGGCCCTCCCCCCCACACCCAAACTCTGCTCCCCGATCCCCCCAGTCCTGGCCCTCTCCCCCACACCCAAACTTCTCTCCCCGATCCCCCCAGTCCTGGCCAAACTGCACCGGCTCCTGTCCCAGAGAGGATCAACTTCAAGATCCTCACCCTCATAATCAAATCCCTCCACTCCTCTGCACCCCCCGACCTCTCTGACTTCTCTCCTCAAAACAGTACCCGTTGCCTTCGTTCCTCTGGGTCTGGCCTCCTCCTTTTCCCCCGAGTCTTCCGCTCAACCCTCGGCGGCTGTGCCTTCAGCCACTGTGCCCCGAGGCTCTGGAACTGCCTTCCTCACTCCCTTCCCCTCGCTCCCTCCCTTCCCATTTTCAGGTCTCTGCTGAAGACCTTTCTTTTCGACCGCGACTTTGGTCACCTTCCTCCCCCTCCCCCCGGCTCCTCCCCCTCCCCCCCGGCTCCCCCCGGCTCCTTCCCCTCCCCCCGGCTCCTCCCCTCCCCCTCCCCCCGGCTCCTCCCCCTCCCCCCGGCTCCTCCCCCTCCCCCGGCTCCTCCCCCTCCCCCCGGCTCCTCCCCCACCCCCGGCTCCTCCCCTCCCCCGGCTCCTCCCCCTCCCCCCGGCTCCTCCCCCTCCCCCTGGCTCAGTCCCGGGATCCGAAACTGTAAAGCGCTCTGAGTCGCCGTGGAGGGCACTATATACATCCAAGTTGTTGTTGTTTTGATCTCTATAAATGACCTGGACTTGGGTATAGGGAGGATAATTTCCAAGTTTGAGGTTGATACTAAGCTAAGAAACATAGTAAACCGTGAGGAGGATAGTAACAGACTGCAAATGGACATAGACAGACGGGTAACATGGGCAGACACGTGGCAGATGAAGTTTAATGTGGAGAAGTGCGAAGTGTTGCATTTGGGGAGGAAGAATGAGGAGAGGCAATATACGCTGATGGTACAGTCTTAAAGGGGGTGAAGGGACAGAGAGACCTGGGGGTCATATAGTAAATGTTTGAAGGTGGCCGGACAGGCAGATACAGCTGTTAAAAAAGCATCCGGGATACCAGGCTTTATAAATAGGGGCATAGAATACACAAGTCAGGAAGTTATGATGAACCTTTCTATAAAACACTGGTTAGGCCTCAGCGAGAGAATGTGTTGAGATGGGTCAAATGGCCTCCTTCTGTGCTGTATGATTCTATGTGTAGTGAAATTCTTTACACCGTAAAGGACATGGGAAAAAAAACATGGGATGTCTAAGTGGTTGAGGAAGGATTAAGAAGCGAAAATGTGAGCTAACTAGTTTTATGTGTTGGGACGTAACGGAGAAACTGTGATGACATTTAATAATCGGGCAAATGTTACATTAAAAGATACTTGGCAAGATTGTATTACTCCTATCCTTTTAAAACGAGGCCCCCAATAAAAAAAATTGTTTATATGAGGATGAGCAATTTTGCAGCTGCAATGTGTCCGTCCGCAGGTGTTTTAAGCAGCTTAGCCGGTGAGGAAAATTGGCCAGTTCATTTAGGCAGCGTAGGCTTAAAGGATTGTTAATGGCTTCTGTTATCAATACAGGTTGTTTACATTGCTATAGGTTATAAAATGACGAGAGGCAATGCAACCAGCTGCTAAACTGGAGGCTTTTGAAGTAAAAGGTTAAACAAAATCCAGTAGATGGCATTAGATAGTGTTTATCATTTCCACCGAGTGTTCTGAGGCATCAAAATTTGTGAATACTTACTGTAGGGCTGTGCGTGCAACGATTGTGTGTGTGTGTGTATGTGTGCATGTATATACACGTGGGTGATTGCCAGGGGAAATCCATGTAAATGCTGGCTAGAGTAAGGATGACAGCTAAAATGGAAGACAAGCAGTGGAGAGCAAATAGAGGGATGCAACAGAGGTTGTCACCATGGTAACCAGCGCACCAGGGATGAAAGCTTGGGAAGATTACGGGTTTGTGGCTATTACTGATCTGAATGCACCCAAGTGTATATTTACATTTTTTTACATTTACATACTCCAAATGCTTCAGCCTATGTCTAATTACAGACTTCTTTAGGGTGAACGCACTTACATGTTTTACAATAATTGAACGTTTGGCAAATTATTCTCATATTTGTTTCTTTCCAAATGGAGCTCCTGTCGATTTTCAGGCCAATCCTGCTTTTATTCTCCTGACAGCACTGTAATACAATCTCGCCTAGTAACTCAGTTACGTGGAGATCTGAGAATTCAGGGAAAATAGAAAATACAGTCACTTTACGCTTTAACCATTTTGAGATGCCCTCCGGTGTAAAGGTGCTTGATCAAATACAAGGATTATGGTGATGATGATTGATTATTGTTAGAGAACAGAGGGTGAAAGAAATTCCTATTTGGCAACTGGTTTAGAACCCCCAGTGAACAAATTCAGGATCCTATTTTCCACATCCAAATGCCTCCATGTCCTCGCCCCACCCTTTGCGACCTCCTGTGAATCTATAGACCCTGGCACTCCCTCTACTCAGCAAGCACCAGTCAGCTTTTGTCTGTTGCCCTAACAATCCTACCGTCGGTAGGCGAGCTTTCAGTCATTCTCCTCCCACACTCTGGACCTTTCTCCTGGGGACCCTCTGCCTTGCTGTCTCCCCACTGTTAAATCCCACCTTAAAAACAATCTGTTCAACCATGCTTGGGTCATCCTTTCAATGATCAATTCTATCTGGAGGATTGGTTGCCAGGTCGCCGGAAGAAACACCCTTTTCTTTTTGAATAGTAACAAGAGATCTTTAACGTCCAGCTGCACAGGCAGACAGGACCTCGGTTTAACATCATATCTGAAACACAGTTCCTCTGACAATGCAGTGCTCCCCCAACACCTCACTGGAATGTCAGCATAGGCAATAAGCTCAAAGTTTCAGCTGTAACTAGGACCAGCTCTTTTTAATGGAACTGAATCAGTGTTGCTATTAGAAACAAGGGAAACTTCCACAGTTGAGCTAAATGAGGCACTAAATAAATAATAATAATAATGTGTGAACGGGAAGCTGATATGAAGAACTGTCTGTGGAATGACCCCCAAATGCTGCTGATATTTACTCAAAGAGAAGAGAAAGAGAGAAATGGCATTTCCGAGGAGGTTAAACCTCTGAGCTTGGGGAGATTTCAGTACCATCTTCACATTGAGGGAGGATGGGAAGCTGGCTTTCTTTCCCCTCCCAATGCTTATAATCTTGGGTGCAAATCCTTGACTGTCTAGCACTTTGGGTAGTAAGTTGTACTTTCTAAGCAAACAATGGGAGAAACTCACTTCCCTTTTCAAATAGTGCCATGGGTTCTTTAATGTCCACCTAAACAGCACAGGGAATCTTGTTTTAACATGTCATCCAAAGGATGGCACCTCCAACTCCAGAGCTACCCCAACACTGCGTTGGAGTGTCAGCCTAGACTTGAGCTCAAAGTCCCGATGTGTGGCTTGAAGTAATATTGAAATATCAATATTTTTTAATATTGGATTGGAAAAGGAGAATATTTCTTAATTGCATTGTCCTTTCAAAAGAAAACAATCACAATTGAACTGTGAAGCTTCAGTGGATCTTAAAATTTTGATATTGTAGTTGATCTTTTTCATCAGACTTGGCAAGGTGTAAGTGGAGCATCGGAGAGAAGTCCGGATGACTGTGACAGAGGACGGGCCTTCTGACTGCGACTCAGTCAAGGGATGCACTAAATAGTAAAGTTCCATTCAAATCTTACAGCCATCTCTAAAGCACTCTCCCAGCTTAACTTTCCTGAAGCACTTCATAAATCACTCACAGCCCGAAGCCTGACAATGGCCACTTGTGCTTGTGAAACGTGACATTTGGGAGGAAGCCCAGCTCTGAAGAAAAGACAGGAAACAAGAAATATAAACCGTGTGGAGGCCCCTGAATTTCAACACAAGCCTCCACGGCACGAAAAGCCGTCCAGGCCAAGCCAATCTGACCATTTTCTCTTAAAATTTAGGAACACGCAGAATTGTGGAACATCCTTAAATTCAGTTTGAATTTGGAAGCCGATTTCTTTTAAGAATTGTGAAAAACAGGCTTAATGTTTCGCACACAAAATATACAGTCAATTCACTTAACAGTATATTCTGTGAAGTTCTTTGAGATGCCTCAATGATGTGATAAGGTGCTATATCAAATGCAAGGATTATTATTATTTCAAATTAAGACTGAGTTTAAGGTTTTTTCCTCCAATGTTGCGTAATTCTTAAATTTTAAGACACGGTGGTCTCATAGGCTAAGATTGGATGGAATCCAGGTCTCAGAACCTTAGAGGTTGATTTGTACTCGCTGCACCCAGAAACATCAACCTTCCTTCCTCCACAATCAACAAGGAGATCAGGTGTACCACATTAGTGAGATAGCAGGAACCCCAATGAAATGTACCAACATCACTGGTTTTAATCCCCACCCAAATTATACAGGTTTTTACTGTAGCTGACTGTGGTCATGTGTCTGTTTGTATGGGAGATTCATCTGTCAATGAATACAACCAAGTAAATGCTCAATGAAATTCCTTGAGTTGAGTCAGTAAGGACATGATGGCTACCATATAGAGAAGATTCACTTGGCTATATAAAAAAAAGTGGTAAGAAGGATTTGCTGCATACTGATGTTGAGACTGAACTCAATATCCCTGCTCTTCAAACTTGGAGCACACAGAGAAATGCATTAACCTCCTTTTCAACTACTTTCTTGCTGTTTGTTCTGTAACCAACAAAACTGGACAATGGCAGCAGTTTCCCTTGGGACCTTCAAATCAAGAGGCTTGTGAACAGTATGAACGAGCGTTCGGTGTGAACTGGAGCATTGAAGACTATCACACTTTTCCAAGTAGATTCATATCATACGATGGTCCCTGGCCTGAATCTTTACACTTTGCTCTGTAAAACAACAGCTTTTTCCCCTGTTCCCTTCCAGTATTATTTAGCAGTCGAATCCAAGTGACACAGAAACAATTAGTAGTAGTTTAGCTGGAAGATTAAAGGTCATTTGACCTTGCATCCTTCAAGGTAGNAAAAAAGGAAGCAACTGCAGGAATCCAAATGTGTGATTCATTTAACAAAGTGACAATCTCCGTTTAAGGGATATTTAGCCCTGTTTAACATGCAGCGTGTGGAAACAATGCATTTCCAAATGAACCCATCAATGGCAAAAACACAGCAGAGTTTTGGTAGGCGATTGTTATTTAATACACGCTCGGTGTGTCGCGACTTGGAAATTCACTTTGACAGATGCCTTGAACCGATTTGTACAGAAGAGAGCGATATACAGTAAATATAAATTGCATTGTTTTCTATAAGCATAAAATTGAGAAACTGCAGGAGAAGTTGGCAGAGAACGATCAAATCGTGCACCTTCCCATCTGTAACATAGTTGAGAGGAAGAAGTTTCAAGAAAATACATTGTGTGAATGAGTAGAGGTTTCTTTTCACAAAGATGGCCTGAGAGAGGTAGGATTTCTAATGGACGCTCAGTGAGTTGAATGCTCGATTTTGTGATAGAATCATAGAACTTTACAGCACTGAAGAAAGCCATTGAACCCTTTGAGTCTGTATCAGCTCTCGAAGAAATGTATTCATTCAACCCAAATGCCTTGCATTACTCTCATACCCCTTCAAGTCTAATTTCCTCTTGAAACCCAAATTGGACTCTGTCTCTACCTTACTTGGCAGGGCAGTCCACATCCCACTTGGGACTGGCAGGTTCTGGGTTTTGGATCCTGTCGGGTCCAATCAGCCTTTTGACTTTGCTAAGTTAAACAAGGTCTTCCTGCAGCTGACTTGTCTTGCTTTAAGCTTTATAACAAGATGTCATGGTTAGAGTAAGCTAGAGTAACCTTTAGTCAAAGTGGAAGTTCCTAAAGTCAGATTTCAAGAAGATGAATCTTTAATAAATGTAATCTAATGAGGTTTTACACCTTAATGACATTGATAGTTTCCAATCAATTGCTACCAACTTACAATTCAGATTTAGAGGAGACTTGCTTCTAAACTTGCAAAGCTACACAGCCCTGTGGAAATCCAATAAAATACTTGTGGAGGGAGGGGGAAGAATACAGAGACGTCCTCAGCCTTGTAATCCAAAACCTAAAAGGCAGCGCAATAAGCGCTTCACAGAATATATCTGTAAAGTGAATTGATTGTATATTTTGTGAGCGAAACGCAGCAGCCAATTGCAAACAGTAGTGTCCCATAAAACAGTCGTGGATTGAGTGACCAAATTGTATTTTTTTTAAGGATTATTATCACCGGAAAAGCGATCCACCAATCGACTAATAGCCAGATTCCTACTTACTGCTAGGTAGAGGCGTGTGGAGTAAGAAACTTGCCCAACATTTCGCCCTGCCAGGAATCCAACCCAGGTCTCTCGCTTGCGAGGCGAGTGCTCTAACTGCTAAGCTACAAGACTCCACTAGTGGTACCGAGAATCTTAGTATGTTAGATGATGTGCTTTGCTTTAACTGCTTGGCAAGAGTCTGAATTTAGAGCAAACTCATTAAAATAAGTCTCCATCTGCCACAAGTGAAATAAGTTTTACACTCAACCCTCGGTGCACTTGCAGTCTAATTCACAGAGAAAGCTGCCCAGAATAAGGCACTAAATTGGCTAAGTATGGACAGTTTGCCAGACCAAACTGACTGTTTCGTTCAGCGGAGCCATTCATAAACACGGCATTTAGTCCATCGGCACTAAAGAGTCGCTGTCACGATCCTTAAGCTTCTGATGGAATTTGCAAACAATTGTCTGTACTGTTCCACTATGACTGGCTTCCTGCCTCAGCTCCTGATGAATTGGCTTCATGTTTACGACCAAGCGACTGCAATATGTGGAACTGACCTGGCTTGTTAGGGTCTGACACTGGCACCCATCCTGAGAGTGAAATGTTTTTGTTTTTCAGTCCCTCGCTTTACTAAGTGTAGATTGCAGCCACAAATATAAAACAGCAGTGCAAGAGTTAAAGTTGGGACAGCTCACGAGTCTGTGAAAATCGCATTGTTTTATTCATGTGGAATTTTGACATAACCACTCAGTGAATTGGCTCCGCATCATAATAGGAAGGAACCAAGCTTCACAATCCTGAGGCTCCAGGCTTCAGTTTGCAAATATAGGAATAGACTGGCTGCAACCTCTGCGAGAAAGATAGTGGAACTCATCGCTGCAAACTTTATTACCAGTCTGTCACGGTTAGAATGAGCTTTTCTGCTAGTCAAAGTGGAAGTTCCTAAAGTCAGACTTCAAGAAGATGAATCTTTAATAAAGACGTATGAATAGTAATGTAATCTAATGAGGTTTTACACCTTAATGAGAACGATACTTTTGAATCAATTGCTGCCACGTTACGAGGCAGGATAGTAAATGAATGCAAGTTCTTAATAAATTAAACCATTGGAATTGCTTGGGTGATGTCTGTCAGCACTGAACGTTTTTTTTTAAAAAAGGTCAAATCCTCTCTGGCTAATATTGGCAAAGACTAGGTACAAAGTAGGAGGTATAAGGAGGTCTTTAAGCCTTTTGGAACTCTACCGTGCGTGAGGGACGCTGTATTGTATTGTTCTTCTTCGTACCCAATTGTTCATCTGACCATCTGTGCTTCTGATGATGAACTGAAAATAACTGGACTTTCATCTCACTGATGTTAGTGGGACATTGTTGGATTAGATTTACTGCTGCGTTTGTGTACTTCTGAGTTACTGCTAATTCTGTGAAGTGCTTTGAGACGTTCTGACTTGATTCAGCATTGCATCTCATGATGCAATAATAGTAATCTAATCAATAGTAATCTATTGATTACTGCTAAATAAGGATTCTTGTCTGCATATATGCTCAATGTTGCTCTCACACCAGTGGTGTGGCAGTGTTGAGCTGTTGGTCACTTGTCTTAGTACAAGTAGGTTAAGGAAGTATCTTCAATATTGACAAGACACAATTGCACCACCATTCAACATTTATCAAATCACTTAATGATGGCGTTTAAGCATGTGTTGTCAGCTCTGAGTGAGATAGGTGAAGCTCGGTCACCCCTAAAGAAAAACCCTCTTTGGAAAACTAGAGGAAGCCAAACCATGTTAATTACACCAACTCTTTCATTTTTAATCCATAATATTGTTCATGCTTTTAAAAGTTTATTATTTTATTAGGCTTCCAACCAACACAGAAGGTGCTCCTGTTATGTCTGCTTAGTGACCCTACTCACCTAAACTGCTCACCTCCAATCCCTGTTCAAAATAATGATTTGGATTCATAATGATAATATCCCTTCCATTTGATATAGCACCTTTTCACATCAGGAGGACATATCAAAGAGCTTCACAGGATATACTGTAAAGTGTAGTGACTGTAATTTGCAGTCAAATTACATCATAAAAAGAATGGTCCATTCAATCTGTTTTGCAAGTTTATTGCATCATAGCAGATCTTTTAATCTCACTTACCCACCTTTTCTCAATATCGCTTAATGCCCTTACTTTTCGTAAGTGACCATCGAATCCCCAAATGGAGTTGCCATCTGATTCTATTGGCTAGTTTTCTGAGTGAAGCACCTCCGCTCCAATACAGTGAAGATGCTCTTGAAGTGCGTGGCTGAGGAGTGAATGAAGAATTCTAAATGTCAGAATAACGAACTTGCATTCTGTAACTCACTGGAACTGGTAAATTACTTACTTCCAACCAAGTGATTAGAAGCTGTAAGCAAACCACAGCGCAGAAATGTAGCAGTATTTCATTCTACTGTAATTTTTGAACTAACATGTTACAGAGAGTTTTTATAGCTTGAGGAACAGATAGAAGCTTTAATGTTAAATTACCCGTGAAAGCCAGCTCAGAACACTGCTCAACTCAGAACACTGCTGATTTGAGGACCTTTTTGTTCAGAACATAGGCAAAGCCCATTGTGTTGAACACCACCAAGGATGAAAAGAGTGGCAGAGGTATGTAAATAAAGAAGCTCAAGTGATGCCAAGTGTGGGCTTCCACAGTTTGAAATTCCACCTAATCTTAGCTTGTACGGCTGTTTTATCTAATAATTTAAGATTGTGCATAATTGTGGAAAACTTTGAAATTCAGTCTTAATTTCTTCCATGCAACAAGGCAATAGTCCGTGGAGTCCTGTAGCTCAGTGGTTAGAGCACTCGCTTTGCAAGCGAGAGCCTGAGTTCAATTCGAGGCACAGGGCGAAACCTTGGGCAAGTTTCCTTACTCCACACAGAGCCTAATAATAATCCCTCCAAAACCAAAAACAATAATAAATTGGTCATTTTCAATCTACGATTGTTTGTGGGACATTGCTGTGCGCAATTGGCTGCTGCATTCGCCCACAAATATACAGTCAATTCACTTTACAGTGTGTTCTGTGAAGCGCTTTGGGACGTCCTCCCGACGTGAAAAGCGCTATATCAAATGCAAGGATTATTTTGATTATTAATAGAACAAGAAGATGTATGTTTAGAGTTATAAAGGGCAATTTCAGGAAGAAGAAACAGGACGTTTGAACATCATGTGATAAGGTGCAATATTAAATGCAAGGATTATTAATTATTATTATTATTCAGCAGAGTTGTGTGTTGTAAGTAAGTAAATATACCCAGTTGAAGCGATGTGATTTACAGGATGTGAATTAGGAAAGAATGAAACCTCGGGAAAGAATCTAGTGTGATGAGTATTGGTTTGCAAATAGGGAGTTACAGGAGAGAGGAGGATAGGATACAATATCTGAAAATTGGGAGTAAGTTTATAGGAGTCATGGTGACCGCAACAGTATAAACTCAAGGCTGGGAAAGGTTCACAAGAGAAATTTGGATGAAGAAGGCTCTTCACCCCATCAGACCACATCCCTCCAGATCACCCACCCTCATATCCCCTAATCACTGCATCGAGCTGCTTTTTGAGTGAGTCCCAATGTACTGGGCTTTGCCATCTTTCCTGGCAACCTATTCCAGTCATTGATTACCCTCTTGAGTAAAGAAAAACGTCCCATTTCTTTGTCTTGAAATTGCCTATTATAACTCTAAACATACATCGTCTTGTTCTACTAGCTTGTTGCATCCTAAAGTATTGATCTGGGTTGTGATGGTGTGATTTTACTCCTGTCCAGGAGTTTAAGAGAGGTGAATCACTTAGGAGAGTTTGATTAAATCTTACAGTACATTTAAACGCCTGACAACAACAACTTGGATTTATATAGCGCCCTCCACACTGGACGGCGTCTCAGAGCGCTTCACGGTAACGGATCCCGGGGTCGAGCCAGCGGGAGGGGGAGGAAGGTGACCAAAGGCGCTGTCGAAAAGAAAGGTCCCATCAAAGTGCATCAATCCTCAAATGAAATCCCTAAATTAATGTTGCCCCTTGCCTTACCTAATTGGGTGACTCAACAGTTGGCTTCATATGTAGTGCAAAGTGAATATGCTTTATCATCTCTCGCCATTGTAAGCATACTGAATTTACTGAAAGATGCGGGGGCTTAGACACATTACTCTAACTCTATACAATATACTGTAACATCTGTATTACCTGTTAACATTCATGTGATCCTCACAGAGCCATTGCCAAATGACCTACATTATTAATGCTATTGTGATTGTAGGCGTGAACCACATTCCACGAGCTGTACTCAGCTTTCATTTGACATTGCATGCACTACATTTCTTCAGTGACCTCTCGCTTGCTGTCTACAGCAAGATACTGGTTTGATTAAAGTTTTTCTTTACCCAAAAGGTAATTAACGATTGGTTAACAGGTTGTCAGGTAAATCCAAATTTAAGAATTTCCTAAGAATTTTTCTGAATAATTTTTAACTTTTTAAGGCTAAGACTAAGTGGAATTTTGTGTCTAATCCTACTTTTAACTCGTATAGTACTTTCCTGAGGTTTCAGAATAATAGGAGGGTGATCCTGTAGAGCCAAGCCAATTTCAGAGAACCTCTGCAAGTCTGGCACATTTGCTGGAACCTCATCCATGCTTGGCAAAGTTTTCAGGTTCTCTGGAATACATAACACTACACTGAGGGAGCCAATAGCATCCCATTGAAATTGATTACTAATATTGTACTAGTGGAGTATGTTAAACAATTCTGTGATTGAACAAAGAGCCGGCTATCGGCTGATGTAATACACTTCTTAGTCTTTAACTGTAAGTAACAGTGAGGAAAACTGAGAAAGAGATATTTGTTTTTTTTATTTCTGAGAAGCAGCTAATCCTGTACAGTATTATTATGTGAGGCATTTTCCATGAACAGAAAATATTTTGACCAACACATTTCATGTGCCAACAAAGCAGATTTATAGTTTACATTTTTGCAATGCAATTGTGTGAGCAGAGCAGGAGACCTTCTGTCCAGCACTGGAATGTCTGAGCAGTTTGTCATACAGCAACAGGTCACACATTTGGTCAAGACCAGGAACAACTTAGCTCCAACTGTAATTCATTATAATGGGAGTAATATTTCTGCAGCAAAATGCAAATATAGCCAGCTGGCTTTTTCTGTATCTATTACAAAAGAGAACCCTGCACATTATGGACTGTGTCATAAGGCATGGTGGCAGTGTGGACAGCCTGTAATGTCAACCTTGGTACCACTTTCATCATTGGTTCAGAAGTTTGTGGGTTCCAGCCTTGCCTTGTGGACTTGAGATCACAGTCCAGGTTGACCCTCTGGTGCTGTGTTGGGGGAGCGCTGCATTGTTGGAGCATTGGTCTCGAAGCATTTTACAAAATATAACTGATTAGAAATGGAGCGAGTGTTGTTACTTAGTTTGGTACTCCTCATTCCACCCACCCTGTACATTATTTTATCACTATTCAACAGATTCCCCCACAGAGCACTGCCCGAACAGCAGCCGGACAGTGGGCACTGTGATACCCTTGGGAATTCATGGGCATGCACACAGCAGGACCTAACCCATCCTGCCTAAGCACGCTCAGTGCAGCTTGAGGAAGCCAGAGCTCTCGTTTATTTGGAGCCAATATAACCTGACCAGCATGACTGGCTGCATTATTCAACCATCACTCATCCCGACAGGTTCAGTACAAGAGGGCACAAGAGACTCAGTTCCCGTCAGATGCCCATTCAGTCTCTTAACGTTTCCCATGCTGGGCTGTGAACATCCAGCTGAGAGAGTGGGCAGCCTGTCTATAATGCAGTTTTATCATTAACTGATTTAGAGGGATGCAATTTGCCATAAAGCAACCATTTTGTTTGACATAGTTTTTTTGTTGCTGCAAGTGACAGTTTGTTACCATTTTTATAACATGTTCGTTGATGTACATTCATTAATCGTTGCATGGATTATTCCCCCACCTTGTCCAAGATTAAAGAAGCATCTTATCACCTAAAGAGCACACAAGATTCAGCTAAGGATTCTTGAGGGAACCATTCAGCATAAAACCATAGTGCTAGTTACTGCATTCTCTTCCAAATCGTATTCATTCCCAAATTCACTGTGGCCGAAGAATTTAACCCAAAACTATCAATCAAGAAGATTTTAGACTTCTTTATTTGGGGAAGAGAGTAAAGTTTCTCCTGGCCTCTAAGGGCTTTCTCCAGGTCAACAATACCCCAAGTAAACAATTGGTCATTCACTTCATGCCTGTTTGTGCAACATTGCTGTACACAAATTCACTTACAAAATACACAGTCTCTACACTTTATGCTATATCCTGTGAAGCTTTGGGTGATTTTGGCTTTGCCTGAGTCATTGCATGGCTTCCGCTGCCGGCAGATCAAAGAGGGATAATCAACCAGGGTTCTCATTCCTGATCTGGCTGCGAAGTGTCTGTGCAAATTTCAGGTTAGGACAAAGTGACTTCTCAGGCTGAAGTTAGAGACAGTGCAAGACCGGGACCCACAAGATCACTGGAGATTTAATAGATGTGTTAAAAATTTTGAGGGGTTTTGATAGATTAGAGAGGGAGAAACTGTTTTCTCTGGCAGGTGGTTCGGTAACCAGAGTGCACAGATTTAAGATAATTGCCAAAGAACCAAAGGAGAGACAAGGAGACATTTTTTTACCCAGAGAGTTGTTAGAGTCTAGAATGCACTGCCTGAAAGGGGGTGGAAGCAGATTCAAAAATAGCTTTCAAAAGGGAGTTGGATAGGTACTCAAAAAAGGAAAAAATTGCATGGCAAGAGCGGGAGAATGGGATTAGTTGGTGGTTCTTTCAAAGAGCTGGCACAGGAACGATGGGCCGAATGGCTTCCTTCTGTGCTGTAATGATTAGTTTGGATAAGAAAACCCTTCAGCGCATTTGATCTCATCTCTCCAGAATACCCACCCTACTGTCCTCCCATCATAGCATCAAGCTGCTTTTTAATAAATCCTCTATACTGGACTCAGCCACTCTCCTGGCAATCTTTTCCAGTCATGAATTACTTTCTGAGAAAAGTAAAACTTCTCGGCATGTATCCAGAAATTACCCTTTGCAACTCTAAACCTGTGTCCTTTTGTTTTACTGCCTTGGTGTGTTATAAAGTATTGTTCCAGGTTTACTTTTCAATAGAGGTGAAATTTTATATAATCCTATCAGGTCTTTGAGACATCTTTTTGTCCCACGTCGAATGGGTCGTGTATGGGTAAGCTAATGTAAACTGCTTGTGACCTGCTGAAGATGGAGTTATTGCAAGTGTTTGAGTTATTGATTGATAACAAAATCTGAGTGAGCCATTAGAGACTGTAGACTATTTGGCTGATCACTCGCCATCTATAAATTGTAGCCAGTGAACTAAGTGAACCCAGGTTGGTAGGTTTCAGCAGAGAGAAATCTCTTGGCACGGGGCTTCCCAGTCGACATTAAAACTGCATCCTGCCAAATGAGGAACAGATTGGTGAGCTCTGCAGTCTCCCATTACCCACCTGGCCAGACATGCCACTATCAGCACTTACCTCACTGAGTGAAGCAGAGGATGTGTGTTCTGGTGCATCCCTCTCTCTGTGAATACTGTTACTGCACAAGATGTTTTTTTGTCAGGACAGGTAATATTCCCGGCTGTGGATTGCGATATATATCTGAAGTCCAGGGTCCAATATTATAATAAGAATCCTTGCATTTGATATAGCGCTTCATCACATTTTCGAGATGTCTCAAAGCAGCTCCCAGCCCAGCGGCCTCCACGGTCCAGGGGAACAAAGGGCACGACAGTGACCCCTGAGTTCCCCCGAATCACTTACTGGAGAGACCAGGCCATAATATACTGCTGTTAATTCTATGGCGCTCAATCACAATCCTGAACTTCCTAACCCGACACGGTAGTGGGAGCATCAGTATTACTGGGACTGCAGCAATTTAAAGAGAAGAGCCCAACCTCCACCACAAGAGCGTGAAACTACAGTGGATTTTGACATCACATTAATGATGATAAGGATGATAAAGTAAAGTATATTATTTTTATATAATAAATGATAAGGTAACAATAGAATAAATGATAAAATAAAGGATGATAAAGTAAAAATGATCGGGATATAAGAAAGACCAGGATTGTTTGCTCACCCTCAGAGATGTTAAATAGCCTCTCAAAAAGGCAAATCATTGCAGTTATTAAAAAAGGTGAAGACTGAAAAGCAGATGGGATAAATCCTGAAGCAACCTATATCAGTATCATATAAACCAATAATAATAATCTTTTAATATGGGGCATTATGTCATCGAGATGTCAAAACTCTTTGCAGGATATTCTGTAAAGTGGTGTGAGTGTGTATTTTGGTGGTGAAACTTGCATGCAGCTTTCAATGAGCATTCACCGATCAGGAAACTTTTCTAAATGAATTGGGGACATTTTGCGGAGACCACTGGAATGTGACTAATGGCAGATATGGTAGACTTCAGGTACAATGATTTATTGAGGTGTGTTTAACCAACCGATCACCACAGCTGAGTGCCTGTGAGAGGTTGAAGAGAGCAGGAGAGTAGGGGGAAGAGCAGTGAGTTAGGTGATAGACTGTGGCATTGATCAGTTCACACTGAAACACACTGAAATGAGGATACATTCCAATCCAGGGGTTCAGTGAGGATGAATTGCTGTTCAGGTAGACGTTAAAGATCCCATGGCACTGTTCGAAAAGAATAGGGTGTTTCTCCCAGGGGCCTGGCCAGCAATCCCCCAAATAAAATTGGTCATTCATTTCATGGCAATTTGTGGGACATTGCTGTATCCTGTGAAGTGCTTTGGGATGTCCTCTCAATGTGAAAGGAGCTCTTCCAAATGCAAGCTTTTTTTATTTTGCTGACTTTACCACTCTAACACTTGGGCAACTTTCCGCTTCACACTTAGAACATTGAATGTTAGACCCCACTGTGTGAAAACAGCGTACATGTCATTGCTCTGTGCCTTTGCCACGAGTGGAGAAAACAAGAGGTTTTTGAACTCGATTTCCAAGAAAAGACATCCTTTTTTTTAAACAGAAGGTCAAAAACAAAAGAAAATCCTCCCTCACTAATAAGCAGGGAAAAGGCGTCAGTAATTTAAAGTGTGACAGGGGGGGGCGGAGGAGTTATTGATTTTCCACTTATTACAACATGGTTCTTCAGGCTACTGCTTTATGTTAATTAATGCATTGTCAGAACCTTGAAAACGTGGCCTTTTACCAATTTGCACAAATTCCTTTTTTTAAAACCATAATAACAGAGGCCCTATTTTAGCTGTTTGCCTGTGTTAATCACATGGGGATCTGGAGGGCAAGGCACAGGGCTATAATTAGTATAAATAAACCCTTTGAAGCACGGGGATTGCTTTCCAGGGTTACATGAAGTCAAGTTGTGAGACCGACCACTCTGTGTCAAGATGACGCCAGGAACCTGCCAACTCCTGCTGTGTGGAACAAGTGCCTTCACCACTGGCCCAACACCCACATACTGAGTTGCTGCCTTGCCCTGAATTCCTGGTTTGCGGTTCAGTCGAAAGGCACACAAGGACAATTAAGCTTGGACAGTGAAAATGCTTTTGGGGGAGATAATAATATAATAATAATCACATCGTCAAGATATCTCAATGGGCTTCACAGGTTATACTGTTGAATGTTTTTGTGGGCAAAACGCAAAACGCGACAGACAGCTTGCGTACAGCAATGTCCCACAAACAGCCATGGAGTGAGTGACCAATTTTATTTGGGGGATTGTTGGCCAGGACACCGGGAGAGAGAAACTCCCTTTTCTTTTCGAATAGTACCAAGGGATTGTTAACGTCGACTTGAACAAGCAGATGGGATCTCTGTTGAATTTCTCATCCGAAGGACAAGAGCTCCGACAATGCAACACCCTCCCAGCGATGCATTGGAGTGTCACCTTAGGCTATGTTACTCCAAGTCCTGATGTGGGACTTGAACCCACAACCTTCCATCTGAAGAGGTGAAGGTGCTACCTCTGAGCCAGGCTGACACACAGATCATTTGAAAAGAGAGATCCCTATAGAAAATTGCGTGAATGACAAATTTTGTGAACAGCCAGTAAATAGCTTCAGTGCAACAAGTAGACGGCATCAGGATTTCTGTCTCTTGCTTTGATTTTCTGAACTGAGTGTTCTTTGTGCAAGGGAACCTCTGGCTACCAAACAAGGGCTCCCTCCTGCCGTGGCTTAGATACAATGCCAGAAAAAAAGACCAATATTAATTGCCAACAAAATAATTCACCTACAAAATACACTGTCAGCATACTTGATGGGAAATCCCATGAAGCATTTTGAGGTGCCCTCCTGAAAGGTGCAATATCAAATGCATGGATTATTAATTTTCAATGACTCTGCGTAAGTATAACATACAGTACAAGTGAACCCTTTCTGGCTCTGAAAGGAAATTCATTTCCAGTGCTCGCTTTTGTTTTGCAGTAATGCTGTGTGAAGCCTCACTAAACTTTCCATATTAAAAATAATCAGCAGGTGAGAGCGGATGAAGACATGAAGTGCAGTACAAAAATCTTGCTTCTTCAGATCAATCCAAAGTGGGAGCCTAAAGCCTACTAGAAAGGGAGCCACTTGGGTCTAGATTTACTCTCTTCTTAGTGTTTCAAAGTGTCCAGAATTTGGCAAATTCTTAAAAGCAGTCTTAATTTTTTAAGCCAACTTCCTGTAAGTCCAGCTCTCCGAGACCCTAGCTGTGAGGGTGCTGCAGAAATCTGAGTTGTTGTTGCTGAAGGTTTTTTTAGAGCTACAGAAAAACAGTTCCCAGGTTCAGACTGAATTCAACAATTGGTCAAATTCTGGAAGCTCTGAAATGCTCAGGAAGAATAATAAATATTGCACCCGGGTGGCATTCCACCCACCTACGTTTGGGGGATCTTATAAGGTTAACAAAGGAAATGGTTTTTAGATGCAAATAAATATCCTTTTGATGCTGGGAGGAAAAGGTTGGAGAGTGACGGGGGCAGCGGAGATACCACTGAGTCTGGCAGAAAGAACAGAAAAGCCAGCACAGCATGTATCCTGGCCTGAGACTCTTAATAACCTTCAGCCACACTCTGGTGCTGTTGTGTGGAGAGCCCTTTTTTTAAATTCTTCTGTACCCTGCTCGTAAACACGTTTAGCAATTTTTTTTATCATGAGAGGTAGGTAGCCTGGAAACAAAAGGCAGGATAGCGTTACAGCTATCAACACAATGTAAACACAACGATGCAAAGAGTCAGGACAGCATTTGGAAAGCTCTGGAGTTTGTATATACAGTTCCTGGTCAAGGCTGAGTTGTGGTGCTTGTGATGTTCCTTTCCCTGTTTAGAATTTGTTATTCATCCCTTTTTTTAAAGTTGTGCATGTATAACACAATCACTGAATAATTCAGGTTAATGAAAGATTATTTCTAACTCGCCAAGCATATTGCTATGTCAGAGAGAAGAGGTGGTTGTCAGACCCCTTTAAGAATGATAGCTGTGATAGCAACACATTAGTTCTCCTGGTTTCCAAGAAAGATCACAAAATAGATGATTGTGAAGAAGACCCTTTGCACATTTGATCTCATCTTTCCGGTGTACCAGTTCTACCATCCTCCCTTTCCGAGAAGTATTTGTTTCTTTAATGAGTCCAGTGTCCTGGCCTTTCTCGTAATCCATTCCAGCTGTTGATTCCCTTTGTGTGAAGAAAACATTCTGGTGTCTCTCCTAAACTTGCTCATCACAATCCTCATCTTTCTTGTTCTGCTTTTCTTGGCATATGTGAATGTATTGTTCTGGGCTTACCATGTCTACAGGGTTGTGTTTTCTACACCTCCATTAAGATTCAATCATTGCATTTTTTGCCTCTGAGATTTTTCTCTTAAAGGCTGAAGAGCTTTCTATCTAGCAGAAAGGTCACCTTCAAGAGATCTTTCAGCCGAGAATTGGCATCGTATATATTCAGCTGAATGAAATCCCAAACTACAGATCAACTCAAACCCATGAACCTAAAACCCATTTCTCATAGACCAACTGAACAGAAAGTGCCAACCACTCATCTGGTACCCATCTTGGTCATGTATTGAACAGTCAAATCTGTCTCTATTAAGAAGAAGTGTCTGTAGTCCAGCATTGTGATAAAGATGTTCATTGTTGTGGTAGTGGGAACTAAAAGTGGATATTTATAATGTGAAAGTGATGAAGAGGTGGCATTTTTAGAACATCATCCCATGCCAGCAATATAACATAGTTTGATTTATAGGTTGAAAATTCCGTGCATAATGTGATAAGAATAATTCCAGGATCTGCTTTCTTAGTTCACAACAAGGCTGAGACTTCTGAAAGCAAACAGCGAGTCCAAACAGTTTTATTAATATTGAGGGTTTCTGGCAGAATGTTTGTGGTTCTTAAAAACAAGGGTCAATTCCTTTGAGTTTTTTTAAAAAAATATTCTATGTTATGGTCGTACAGTAGTTCAATATTGCTTGTAGATTCGTCTATATAAAATTTTGCGGTTCTGTCAAAAGTGATGGATGAGTGTACACGCAGGCTGTTGGGTGTATATTTTGTGAAGTTGGAACAATAACGAAATAGCTTTGCTTTCAATTTGGAAGTGTATTTCTAAGGAGTTCTGAAGCAACACGGTGCGCTTGATGAGATTAAACTGTCGGATGTGGTTATAGGCAGAAAGAGCACAAAGTGGTATTAGGAGGCAAGTGAGACCTACCGACAGGAGTTAAACAACAAGAAAGGAAATAAGGGCAGCAACTGTTGTGGGTATTTTTTTTAATGTTAAGTAATATTTTAATAATAATCCTTACATTTGATACAGCGCCTTATCATGTCATTGAGACGTCTCAGAGTTCTTCACAGGATATACTGTAAAGTGAAGTGAATCTATTTTGTGGGCGAAACCGGCAGCCAGTTTTGCATGCAGCAGTGTCCCACAAACAGCCATGGAGTGAGTGATCAATTTTATTACATAGATTGTTTGCCAGGACACCGGGAGAAACTCCTTTCTTTTTTCAAATAGTGCCGTGGTGGGTTGAATAGTGGGTTGAATGGCCCTGTTCTGTGTTGAACTTTCCATGCTTCTATATGGCTGACTTTACCAAGTTTGGTGGCAGTTTTAAATGTGTATTACTGGCTTGGCCAATCATCTTGCGTTGGCCAAGAGCAAACTTAACCAAGCCACAGGAAGGAGAACGCTGCTTGCATCTTCCCTCACCTCCCTAGGCTATGGCTGACATTGGGAACTCACAGAGACAGGAACTCCAGGAGTGAATCTACATGATGTCAATCTATGGCAACAGCCCCAAACCACAGTTTACTTAAATGATTTTACAGAATTTCCCATCTGAGTATAATTTTTCAATGCAAAATCCTGATCCAAGCATATATTGGTCTCTAAACATTTGTTGTGTGAAATTTAGTGAATCCACTGCCGAATGTCACCTCAGCCCTAATCACTTTGGCATGTCCTTGTTAAGTCTTTTGTGTTGCTTTTGTTTCAGTGAATATTGTCTGACTTGAATGTCACCTCCAAAGGAAATTGTGTAGAAGGTTCAGACCCTGGAAGAGCAACGGGAATTGTGTTCCTGAAAACATTTGCTCAGCAAGCAAGCACTGCGTCTGCCGCAGTTAAAAGGGATTGTGTTTGTGCTGACTATGAAGGCAATTTTAAGACTGGAAGCAAATAGTAATAGGAGGATAAATAATAATAATAATAATCCTTGCGTTTGATATAGTGCCTTATCACGTCATTGATACGTCTCAAGCGCTTCACAGCTCAAAATCTCAACGTGGGCCTTCTAACCACAGCCTCAGAGGCTAACTCAGAGATCTACAGACTGAGCCATGCTGACACCCCTTTTTGAAAAAGTAATATAGTAATTCAACATATACCTATTCTTTTGGTGATGGACCAGCCCACCCCCACCCCTCCAACCGTCTCTAGTCAATGTGGAAATTAAGTGAAGAAGCAATTTGCAAGCAGTCAATACAAAGCAAAGGTGGGAAAAAGTGATTTTAAAAGCGAAGAAAAAGCCTAATAAAAACTAAAACATTGTTAAAAGCCAACAAATACAATTACATCAAATTGCCCAGATGTGCTCTCAGCCACTGCACATTAATTCATAGTGAAAATTGACTGTGAACTAATGAAAAAAACCTTTATCATTACCATGTATACGTGGAAATGCACTTACATAGAATTTACAGGATGATTCGTAGAGGCTGCAGGATGGCTGGGCTGCGAAATGGAACGTCTCCCATGGGTTCAGCTGGAGTTCCTTTCATAAGAGTATGGCTGAGGCACATTCTCTTATTAATAATAATAATTATAATCCTTGCATTTCATATGGATCCTTATGACATCGTCAAAATATCTCAGAGGGTTTCAAAGGAATTTACTGTAAAGTGTAGTGACTTTCGTAGGTGAATGTGGTAGGTGATATGCACACAGCAATGTCCCACAAGCAACCATTAAGTGAATGACCAATTTTATGTGGGGGATTGTTAGCCAGGACACAAGGAGAAACTCCCTCTTTTTGAGTCATGCCATGGGTTCTTTAATGTCCAGCAGAACAGGCAGATGGGACCTCTCATGCGAAAGATGGCAGCTCTGACAATGCAGCATTTCCCCCAACACTTCACTGGAATTCCAGCTTAGAGTGTATGATTTTAAATCCTGATGTAGGGCTTGAACCCACAACCTGCTGACTCGAGAGGTGAGAAGCGCTACCAAATGAAGTCAGATAGATTCCTTATCATGGAAAGGTAGAGGGCAATTTGCTCCGCATCTAACAGTGACTACATGTGGGTTAGAAGTGTGATTGGTGGAGTAAGCGCCACATCAGCAGATCAGTTCTCTGCAGCACCTCTGTCACTGTAGCCATAAAGCATCTCACACATTGAGTGGCATTGTTGTTATAGCTTTTTGCTGTGCTTTAAGGGCATTCTTGGGGAAGTGGGAAACCCTGGCTTCCTAGTTTTATTTTTTTGCTTTTCTAGCAATCCGCAGGGGGTAGAAATAATTTGGAAAAGGCCGCACTGAAAAGGCACAGTGAACATGACCACTTTGAAGAAAGTAAAGCCACATTGAGAATGAGCAGCCAGTAATGCCAGGCTGCTGCTCCCCGGGGAGGCCACTCTTATCAATGGTGCAGTCAGTAAAGCCAGCCTTGCCAACGTGTCTGAGCACAGACATCAGCCTGTCTGGTAAAGACAACCAGTGAGAGCTGTCATCCTGCATAGTCAAGCAGAAACATTCCTTTTGTCAGAGTTCATTTTGTTAATGGCTCAAGTACTTAACTATTTGGCTCTAGGAATAGGCTGAATAGTCATTTCCAATAAATCACAACTCTGATAGCTCAACAAACTGTACCATGGGCCTGTCTGATTGGGTATTCACAGCAGTATGTTACCCTGAGAGAATTGTAGGTAAATCTTTGATATCTAGGGCACTTGAAACGTCTAATTAATGATTGTATAATAGAAACCGTAAACAGGCAACAATAGAGGGAGGAGGCAACCATTGCTCCACTCTCTGCCTGGAATTGGTGCTGTGTTAACACCAGCCGTGAAGTATAACTAGCGGATGAGTATAGAGCTACGGGGTAAGGTCTTCTGTAAATTTGGAGGAGAAGCAGCTCTTCCTTTATTGTGTCTGTCCTGACATTGGGAGAGAACAGTTTATGGTCAGCCTTTCTGACCCACAACAACTACAGCAACTTGTATTTTATATAGCGCTCTTCATGACGAACAGTGTCTTGGAGCACTTTCTTCCATCTCTTTCTCCTGGTATCCACAATAAGCGTTCCTTGTCTCTGTTTTGCTGTGTACTCCGCAAATAAACGTAGGTGCAAAGAAGCAGTTTTTGGTTTAGTAAAGAAACACTATGAGATATTGACTAAGTTGTCAGTGGCCAAGGACACATAGAGGGGGCAGAAGGGAGGGGGGATTCCTTCCTGTGTAATATAAAAGGACCTCAGTCTGTTTAGACCATGATGCGCTAGGGCAGCCTAGGAGCACTACAGACTTTGCTTAGGTTACAGCAGCCAAAGTGATATGTCGAATGCATTCTCCTCAAAGTATACAACTGTTTGCTCAGCAGATTGACAATTGGTGCTCTGTTAGATTTTTGAAACATAACCAACCATTTTGGAAATCACAAAAAAGCAAAAAAGAACTGTTGACTGTTCTTCCTTACCTCCCCCTCCCCTCCCGCCATTTTCTTTTCTGGAAATTTCCATGTGTACGTGGCTTACATATGTGGAACTCATTTCTGGTTTGGATATTCTCAAGCGTGGCCATGGGGTTCCATGTGTGTCACACATTCGACTCATCGAAAAAAATGCTTTCGCTGTCCACCTCAGAATGTGCTTTTTTTTCTGTAAAATCCCGGATTCCTGTAGACACAGGAGGATTGATTTTGATTTTCACAGTTGGCTGTTAACAGGAGCGGTGACAGGGGTCAGATAGAGATCTACAGTAGCTTGACTTCCATTGTACCCAAATAGTTGTGTTGCTTTTGCAATTAAATAGTCTATCTATTGTATCAGCTCACCCAGTTGTGTATTCAGGTTTTCATTAAAAATGTAGACGTCAGGGATTAGGAGAAGCAGCCAGATGAGAATCCTCCCTGTGACCTATATAGAAATCCCTGATAATATTTTTCTTTTTACTGAACAAATTAGAATCATTTGTATCAATGCTAAAGTTCAGATCCTTCACAAACTCGATAACAGTTCAGCTAGTGCACTTGAGCAACAGTGAGCTGGTTCCCCGAAATAGCTCGAGATCAGGTGAAATGGGGGCGCCACTTCATGGGGAGCTCATCGATTGTGGGGAGGGGTACCCCAAAGCAGTAAACATCCCCAGGTGTAAAAATTTTGTTGGCCTTTGTTGAACTAGGATGTACGGAGTGGTAAGCATCGGGAACCATTCACACGGACACTTGGAAATGTTCCAGATTTCCCATATACCGAGTCCGCCACTGTGTTTCAATTCCAAACCACAAATGAAAACCTCTTGCTGTTTTGGTTTTTATTATTCTAGGTCTTAGAGAGATGGCAAAATAATAAAAATTCTTGCCTTTGATATAGCTCCTATCACATCTCAAAGCGCTTCACAGGATATACTGTAAACTGCAGTGACTGTGTGTTTTGTAGGCAAATGTGGCAGCCAATTTGCACACAGCAATATCCCACAAACAACCACGGAGTGAGTGACCAAATTTATTTGGGGGATTGTTGGCCAGGATACCAGGAGAAATATTTTCCTCTTTTCGAGAGTGTTGTGGGATCTTTAGCATTTACCTGAACAAGCAGACAGGACCTCAGTTTAATGTCTCACCTGAAGAACGGAACATCGAACAATGCTCACCACTGGACTGTCAGCCCTAGAGTATGAGCTCAAAGTAAAAATATGGGGCTTGAACCCACAACCTTCTGACTCAGAGGTAAGAGGGCTACCAAGTGAACTAGGCTGACTCTTTACCAGTTGGGTCAGGCTGACACAAATATGTAGCATTGTGCTGACCCCAGGCATTTGCAGTGAATTGTAAGTCGAGGCTGGCTGCAGGAAAAGTGAGGAGATTCTCAGTTGGTTGTGCTGTTCACACAAAGCCAATGTTAAAATAAATGTGTGTGTGTGTGTAGGATAATAGGTGGTTCCCAGGTACAGTAGTTGATCTTGGACAGGTGCCAGTCATTTACATGGAACTCCAGGGGGAGATCTTGGCTTAGAAAGCCAACCCCAACCATTGTTACTTTGCATGATATGAATTCAGGATTTCTCTGAACCTGCAGAAGATATTCTGCTTACCCTCTATTTCTCTGGTGATTCAAACTGTCTTCCCTCTAGGTAAGTTTTCTCCTCATCAGTAGATAGGACAAGAGGCAAGGAGCTCCGTGTCCTCTGTCAACACCATTGAGTAACCAGCCCCTAAAGAAATATAGGAAGAGCGAGCTGGTGACATGCCTGTAACCTCATCTCTCCCCATTCCTATGCTCTGGGTGGAGTCCCTACTGTCACTCTGACTTGCAGCAGGAAGCCAATATTGATAGCTGGTCCTTGCTGCACTGCTTCTCAGTAAATTGCCTGTTTAATTCTGACGATGGTCCATTACAACAACACCAACAACAACAACTTGCATTTATATAGCGCCCATCACACAAGGTTCTAGAGCGCTTAACAGCGCAGCCATACAGGCTTCAAGGTTGCAGGTTCAAATCCTGCTCTAAGGCTGAGTTAGGTGACTTCAGGTGGGGAAACAAATGGAGCAACAACAACAATAACAAAATTAAAATTCTATAGCTCTTTTCACATCGGGAGGTCGTCCCAAGGCGCTGGACAATCGGTGTTTTGCACCCGAGCTGGGGGGTCGGGATCGAGGAGCGTGGAGGGCAGGGGGGAAGGAGGATGATCAAAGGCATGGTCGAAGAGGAGGGTCTTGAGATAGGTCTTGAAGGAGGCAAACGAGGGGGCGAGGCGGAGGGGCTGCAGGATGGAGTTCCAGAGGGTGGGGGAAGAGTGGCTGAAGGCCTGCCCACCTTGCTGGGCGAGGCGGGGGAAGTGAAGCAGGCTGGAGCCTGCTGAGCAGAGGGAAGTCGGAGAGGTAGGGGGGAGCAAGGCCATGGAGGGCTTTGAAGGTGAGGACCAGGATCTTAAACCGTATCCTCTTTGTGATGTGAAGCCGGTGGAATCGGGTGAGGATGGGGGGGATAGGGTTACGGAGCCTGGTGAGGGAGAGCGGGTTATAGCACGGATGTGAGGTAGAAAGGATAGTTGAGGGTCAAACAAGACCCCAAGGTTTCCCGACTGGCTCAGTGAGGGGGAGTGAGCCCCATGGATGGTGATACTGTCAGCCCCTGAGGTGTGGAGGCGCTGACAGGAGCCAATCAGGAGAGCCTCAGTATTGTTGACGTTCAACTGTAGAAAGTTGCTCTCATCCAGGACTTGATGTCTGACTGACATTCTGTCAGCACAGCAGTGGTCCTGGAGTCAAGGGTGGAGGCAGAAAGATAGAGTTGGGTGTCATCTGCATACATGTGGAAGTTGACCCCATGTCTGCGGATGATGTCACCAAGAGGGAACATATAGGTATTTAAGAGGAAAGGACCAAGGACAGAGCCCTGAATTTTGGCAGCTTATTCCATGGAACTTGAATGAAAAGGATGGATTTGTGTGTGTGTGTTTTTATTCTTGTCTATTAAAGGAGCCTGAGAAACACTGAAGGGTTTGTCCTTTGGTCTTGTCTTTCAGTTGTTTAAATATACAATAGATGTGCTGAGCGAGTGAGCACACACCGACTGGGCCAGTAATTGCAATCATTCAGACTTCAAGTTTACATTTAATAGCATCCAGCTTTAAAACAGTGTGAAATCTACTAGGCCAGTTGTGAACTGGATCACTCCCTTTCCTCATGTCATTCCCTTGCTTTCCCCGTGCCCCCCTCCCCCCACCCCTCCAGCTCCTAGAATTTACTGTGAAGTGTAGTGACTGCATGTTTGTAGGTGAATGTGGCAGGAAGTTCCAGAGGCTGGAACACAGTTACTGAAAGTTCAGTCACCGATGGTGGGACAGAGAGGGCAGGGGGTGTGCAGCAGATCGGAACGTGATGAGCAGAAGAATAGGTCAAGCGAACATCACAGGTAGGGAGTCAGTCTAAGAGAGGCACAGAATGACTGGCCATCAGATTTCCTCCCTTTACTGCAACTGGTAACTTCATACAGGGCACAATTGAAGTGACCCTGGGAAGAGCAGGGTCACAGCCTCTCCAACCATTCTACTATCTAGTATAGTAATAATAATAATCCTTGCATTTGATACAGTGCCTTATCACATCTTCAAGACGTCTCAAAGCGCTTCACAGAATATACTGTAAAGTAAATTGACTATATATTTTGTGAGTGAAACACAGCAGCCAATTGCGCACAGCAGGTTCCATGAACAGTCATGGATATAGTGAAGTATTCAGGAGAAGGTGACCTTGTTTGGGAACATGGTCATTGACTAAAAGTTAGTGAGTTAGACTGCTTTGGGGTGGCTGACATCTTGGAATGAATGTGCCCAAAGCGGTCTTCTATTCCACTGCTGTCACTTTCATAAGATGGAAGTGCAGCATGCTTTTGTCTTTTCATCACATTTTTATTCCATCTACTCCTCTGGTGCCCTGACCAGCAGAGCACGACTAACACAACCTTCCCAGTGAGTAACCCTGTAGTGACTCCAGGCTTCTTGTTTCTGATTATTCATCCAAAACCTACTGTCAGATCTTCTCTTGGTTACAAACCAAACACTGCTTTTTTATAATCTGTAATGCCCTGTGTGCTTGAGGATTTCACTATAGATTGGTAATAATAATAATCTTTGCCTTTCATGTCAGGAGGACATTTCAAACCAATCCACTGGATTTGTTTTGAAGGGGAATGTGTTTTGTAGGTGAACATGGCAGCCAATTTGCACATTGGAATATCCCACAAACAGCCATGAAGTAAAGGCCTAATTTTATCCAGGGGATTGTTGGCCAAGGCACTGGGAGAAACTCCGTTTCTTTTTAACTTGTGCCATGGGATATTTAACAGCCATCTGAAGCCACCGAGGGGATCCGGGTTTAGAAGCCAATCCGAAAGACGGTATCTCTGACAATGCGGCGCTACCAATGTTGTTGAGGGACCAAAGTTTGCTACTTAAACCTGTTTTATTTGGGCAGATGAGGCAGACCCAGACCGAAACACTGAACTGCTGAACGCCACTTTAATTATCCCCTCCCGGGAGCTTCATTATATCTACAAACATAAATGATTGGTAACATTCTCCAGATGTTAAAAGGACTTTCTTGTCACACAAAAAAATACTATGATGCAACTGCACAAGCAATACTTGCTATCAGAAAGAAGTTCTTGGATCTTAACTGTCTGTCAGCAATTTTGTGTTGTTATGATCTGATTTTAGTCATTCGTACAAACTTGTATGAATTCCCCGAACAATGTATGTTATAACAATGTATGTTATAACGCTATATGTAGCGGTGGAAATGGTACAAAGTTATTATGATCAACAAAACAATCAAACTATTATAGTTACTGATGCTATGAGATGTAGAATAATAATCCTTGTATTTGATAAAGCACCTTATCACGTCGTTGAGACATCTCAAAGCGCTTCACAGAATATATTGTAAAGTGCAGTGACTGTGTATTTTGTGAACGAAACCCGGCAGCCAGTTTACACACAGCTATGTCCCACAAACAGTCGTGGATTGAGTGGCCAAATTATTCTTATTTTTTAATATATATTTGAATCACTATTATTGCAACACCTGATTGGCCCTAATTTTATTCAAAGGCCATGTTACTTTATATTGATGTGAGAGCTGAGTCGATGACTAATATGAGTTACTCACTGATCTGTTCCCATTTATGTGGTCCACTCTTTTTTTAAGTCAATATTTTCTGTTTCAAAATAGCAGCTGATCTTGCAATATTGTCTAATTTCAGAAATACACAAGTTACAGTGCAGGTAGGGAGCAGGAAACGGTAGCATATCATTTAACCTAAATAAAGTGACAATGTGTTGTGTAATTGAGCCCGGCCACCGATGGTAGGGCGGGTCGGGCGGGAGACATGGAGCAGACCGGAGCCCGCTGAACGGAGGGAGCGGTCAGGTTGGTATGGAGTCAACAGGTCAGAGAGGTAGGAGGGAGCAAGGCCATGGAACTCCTTGAAAGTGAGGACGAGGATCTTGAACTCCCTTCGCCTCGCTTCCTCCCTTGCCTTCTTCAAGGCCGGTCTCAAGACCCTTCTCTTCAATTGGAGTCCTGTAGCTCAGTGGTTAGAGCACTCGCTTTGCAAGTGAGAGACCTGAGTTCAATCCCAGGCAGAGGGCGAAACCTCGGGCAAGTTTCCTTACTCCATACAGAGCCTAATAATATTCCCTCCAAAACCAAAAACAATAATAAATTGGTCATTTTCAATCTACGACTGTTTGTAGGACATTGCTGTGTGCAATTGGCTGCCGCGTTCGCCCACAAATATACAGTCAATTCACTTTACAGTGTTTTCTGTGAAGCGCTTTGGGACGTCCTCCCGACGTGAAAAGCGCTATATTAAATGCAAGGATTATTATTATTATTAATAATTGTGCCTTTGGTCGCCCTCCCACCTCTCTGCCTTCCCTCACCCCTACACCACCCCTTCCCCATGCTCTGGCACTGACACGTGATGGCGCTTTGGGACGTCTTCTCGACATGAAAGGTGTTCTATAAGTGTAATTTTGTTGTTGTTGTTAAGTCTCAAGGCAAAAATGCCATTAGCAGCCGCCTGAAATACATCACCTGCATCTCTTCCACAGTGAATGGAGCTGTATCACAGAGGAGTTTGATGTAAGATGCATGTCTTCTAACTGCAGTATTCCAGATAAGTCTTCATTAAATGACTATAAAAGAATGTGCATTTCGTAGGGAATAATCAGCTTGTCTGGTTGAACAGCTTGCTAGTTGTTAGCACCGTATTATTGCTTGTTTACTCAGAATGATAAAACCACTGATTGCAGTATCTCACTGTAACATTATGATTTAACTATTAATCTACAAGCAGGTGACACACTAACCATGAGCAAGTATGTTGCTCTGGAGCAGGCCTAGCTACAATTCTGATCTAACTTCAGTAAAACTGCTCACAGATTTCCTGACTGTAGCCATTGAATAAAATATTGCTATATTAATAATCATTTTTTTTGTTTGTGGATTGGTAGAATATTAATAAGCAGTTCTCGCTCCAGCAGATGTGTATCTATCATTACACTCATTGCAGTGCTAGTTGCAATTCTTCACAGTGACTTTTCAGTGTGACTGCAGATGTAATATTTATGTACGTGATAGACGTCTTTGTTCTTTTGATTGACATCGGCTGCGCACCTTTTATAGTGCACAAGTTCGGAGAAAGCACAGACATAGTTTCCAAAAGGAACCAGACAAGCTCCTGGTGACTAAAATAATTCAGTTATAACATTTTAGAGAGAGAAGCATCAGAGGAAGCTTGTGGGAAATTGGATGGAGTAGATAGACCGATCAATGGTCTGAAGTTGTTATTACTGTACAGAGCTGTGAACTAGTGCTGGATTGAGATTTTGATGCTGAACCAGTGCTCTATGCACATAGAGATAACAGAGGTTATAACAGGTTTGCTGAGAGCACTTTGGATGGAGGTTGAGGTGAAGAATTTGATGCAGTGGAGAGAGTGCTACCGGCTAAGCCAAGCTGACACCTTGTCACCTACCACTTTTGATGTTGGTTATCAGACCACATTCTTGCTGCCTGTTGTGGTAAAATAAGGGACAGTTTAAAGGTGTTGGTTGGTATGAGAGGAATCAACAGGCAAAAAAAAAAGGACACACTTTGCTATTGGAGTTTTTGCTGCAAAGACTGATCATCATTACTTTTTTTACATAACCTCAGTTTCTAAGACAAGTTAGAGATGAGTAAGAAGGCCTCTATGTGTGCCCTTATATGGAGCTCAGGTTTAGGAAGGGCATTTTGAGGAAAGGCACCAGGAAGTATTTCTTGACCCAGATGGTAACTAGGAAGGGTGGATGAGGCCAGGACTCTGGACTCATTTAAGAATCAGCTCAATGCTGTAATGGGAGGAAGCTACGATGGAGGTTTTGGAAGGATGAGATCAAATGGCTGAAGAGTCTTCTTCATCCAAACCTCTCTTGCAATATTTTCCCCCTCCTTCCAGTGTAAGCAGGCAGTATAATTGTGTTTCCTAGTTGCCTCAATATTAACTTTGTATCCATACCTCACTAGTGGGTGCAGTGTAGAGACAATATCATATTGCTGGAACATGCCAATTGTTTGACTGCTACCCTGAGGCACTCGCTAATTGTGCAGAACCAGCAGATGGAGTGGCATTGGCACTTAGGAATCATATTCCTACCTCACCAGCTTGAAGATGACATAAGACCTTGAAAATAAAATCAACATTCCAGAAATAATCTTTTTCTTTCATTTTCTCTCTTGAGAAACTTAGTTGAAAAGCCAAGGGTCATAACACATGATGGTTTAAACAAATAAGGAGCATTGTCCAAGACTAATTGAGAAGTAGTGTACAGTAATTACTTCCACACCATACATCAAGTCAAACTAAGCGCTTGTTAAATGCACACGGCTCTTGTGAACACAGTTATCTCAGACATCCCTTAGACTCATCGAACCAGTGCACACCCAGACTGTCAGGTTTGACCCACAGCTGTCCTTCCTTTCCCACATCCAGTCCCTGATTAGAACCGTCTTCTGCCACCTTTGCCACATTGCGCTTCTGACCGTGTCATACCCTACATAATAATAATAATAATCCTTGTATTTGATATAGCGCATTTCACATCTTCTAGACGTCTCAAAGCGCTTCAAAGTATATATTGTAAAATAAATTGACTGAATATTTTGTGGGCGAAACGCGGCAGCCAGTTGCACTCAGCAGTGTCCCACAAGTGAAGTGACTAATTTACTATTGGTTTTTTTTGCGGGATTATTATCAGGCATGTGGAGTAAGGAAACCTGCCCAGGGTTTCACCCTGCGGGAGTCGAATCCAGGTCTCTTGCTACATGCAGGCGAAACACTCTTCAATGCGTTTAACACCTCCCGATTCAACTTTTCAAATGACCTCCTAACCGGTCACCCTAGCACCACCAACTCATCCAAAACTCCACCACCCACATACTCATCCACACTAAACTCTCTCCCCATCACACCAGTTCTAGCCAGGCTCCGCTGGCTCCCTATCACAAAACGAATTCGATTTCAAGATCCTCACACTCGTTTCCAAATGCCTTAATGCTCTGGCACCTCCCTACCTCTCCAACTTGCTTATCAAATATAAGAATTATTAATATTATTATTATCTCTTTGATCTTCTAAACCACTCCTCTCTGCTCGGCTAACCAGGGCTTGCTGCAGGTCTCCTGACCTCTCCAAGTCGCCAATTGTTGATCCAGCTTTCAGATTCTCCCCCGACCCCTCCAACTGGAATTCCATTCCTCTCTCAACCCCTCCATCTCACCTTCTACCTAAGTTCTGCCTTAAAGCCTATCTCTTCAAATGGTCAGCAACTCCTCTGCCTTCTCCTTAGCTCAATGTCCAACCTAGTCTGTGTGCAGCCCTCTGAGACAATGCCCTTCATGGATGGTGCTATATAAATGCAAGTTGTTGTGGCAATCAGTAAATATCAGTGATAGAACTACTGAGAATTGGCTTCTCTCCATTGAGATGTGAATCCACAGCAATGCATTAAAATGAAGAGCAGCAGCTGCCTCCTCACCAGATCTGTGCAAAACCAAATCCTTTTCATTTCCCAAATGGACTTAGGGCAGTTCTGAACAGATTTCTGCTACATAATGAGATTCTCTTAGTCACTAATTGCATGTGAAAATTATGTGAAGATTTGTGGAGCAGTGTCTGTTGATAATACTCACAGCAAATCAAGGCATACTTTTGAGAGTACATTTGAATAATAACAACTTGCATTTATATATCATGCAGGGCAGCATCTCAAAGCATAAATAACAGTAATCGGTGCCTGGAAGTGTAACCCTTAAGAAAATTCAAATTAAGAGCTGCGTTTGCCCACAAAATATACAGTCACTACACTTTACAGTGCATCCCACGTGAAAGGCGCTATACAAATGTAATCTTGTTGTTGTTGCATCCTGTGAAGCGCTTTGAGATGTTCGAAGACGTGATAAGGCACTATATCAAATGCAAGGATTATTATTTTTTATTATATATGATTACATTTTTTGATACTTTTACCCTCTTTTAAAAACCCTCTTTTATTTTTGGATCAGCCAGGTCTCTGATACCTGCGGATATTCATCACCCTGCTTAAGAGTATCAAAACCAGACTGAGATTTCCAAACATGTATGCCACCTGGGAATTTCCCCATCTTTGCAATGAATTGTAAGCCAGACGCAGGGAAATTTCCACACATGTGAAAATCTAAGTCAGGTTTGGATACTCTTAAGCACAGTGACACGTTTCTGCATGCATCTGACACCTGGCTGATCCAAAGTAAAGGGGATAGAAGGAGACTAAAAAACAAATTTTCCTTCTAATCCATATGCTCTTCCTTCATTCAAAGAGGCAAAGAACCTGTGACAATGCAGCACTTCCCAGGACGGCAATGAAGAGTCAGCCTATTAGTCCATGGGTTCGTCAAGGGGGTGCAAACCCACAAACCTTCTGACCTATAGGCCAGAGTGCTACCAGCTGAACCAAGCTGATACCTACAGATCGACACAACCTATTACAATTTTCTTTTATATTTTAAAGATACAGTCAGCACGTTTTAAGATAGTTTGGGAAGCTGGCTAAGCTCACTGCTGAACCTCATTGATTTGATCTTTCTTCACCAGGGCATTGCCTGGATGTGGCTGGTTTCTGTTTTCTGTTCGCAGCTATAGCTTTTCCTCAGCATTTTCTCAGAGCAATGGAACAGCTGTGAATGTACAGACATGTGAGGAAACTTTTTAACAATAAGACCATTGGTCTGGTACAGTTATCCTACAGCAGTTAAGGTTTACCCGCATTTGACCTCCTAACCCCCTACCAACCCGCCCGTTCCCTCCGCTCAGCCGGCTCTGGCCTGCTTCACGTCCCCCGACCCACCCGCCCCACCATTGGCGGGAGAGCCTTCAGCCACTCTGCCCCCAACCTCTGGAATTCCATCCCCCAGTCACTTTGCCTCGCCCCCCTCCTTAGCCTCCATCAAGTCCTGCCTCAAGACGCACCTCTTCGACCATGCCATCGGCCTCCCCCCTTCCCCTCCCCTCTCTCCCCTGACCCCAGCTCGGGTCTGAAATGCTATACTCTGTCCAGCGCCTTGGGACGTCCTTCCGACATGAAAGGTGCTATACACATGTAATCTTGTTGTTGTTGGTAGGTGGTACGAAGCTCTCATCCGAGAAGGGGTTTGAAAGCAAATGTTTAAATCTGATATTCCGAGCCATCTATCTGCAGCCATGACACCCAGTGTTTCTAACCTCGCATGTATCTGTTAATCTGCCCAGACAACTATATCACAGCACTAAATGAGATATGCAATCTAAATGCAAATGTAAATTAGTTGTTGCAGATTGTGGAATTGTATTGATATTGGATAGAATCATATTGGGTCAAATGTTTCAAGCAAATCACACGCTCGCAGCATAGTCAGAGCGTGGTGGTGGTTTTGGGATGGGGTTGGCAAGATTTTGCGCTTATCAAGATGGGGGATGTTAGTGCTTGGGAACTGGAACACCTTTGAGCACTCTGAATCACTGTCCGCCAGGCGCAGTAGCTCTCGTAGATTATAGAGCAAAAACTGCCTCCTCGCTCACAAAATATAGAGAACACTCTCTTTACGTCCTCCCGACGTGAAAGGCACTTTACCAATGTAATTTTGTTGTTGTTGTTGTTTACAGAATATCCCGTGAAACACTTTGAGACGTCTCAATGGCAAGGATTATTATTATTATCATTATTAGCCCGCTGTCCTCGTTGCTCTCTTCATCACAAAATCAGTTTAAGAATAATCCTTCAATTTGGCACAGCATCGGGAAGAATCTCAGGGCACTTCACAAGGTACACTGAAACATCTAGTGACTGTGTATTTTGTGGGCAAATACAGCAACTGATTTGCATTCAACAGTGTTGCACAAACAGCTATGTTTGACCAATTTTATCTGGGGGATTGTTGACCAGGACTTCTCTTTTTGAATAGCACTATGGGATCTTTAACATCTACCTAAGAGGGCAGATGGGACCTCGGTTTAACATCTCATCCAAAGATTGGAGTGTCAGTCTTTACAATATGAGTTGAAACTCCCAATGTGGAACGTGAACCCATAACCTTTTGACTGAGAGGCAATAGTGCTACCAACTGAGCCAGGCTGCTTTGGATGAAGGTCTTGCTGTTGACCTCATTCATTCAGAACACCCACCCTCCCAGTCTCCCATCACAGCATCAAGTGGTTTCTGAAATGAGTCAAATGCCCAGGCCTCAACTACTCTTCCTAGTAACCTATTCTAGTAATTAATTATCCTCTAGATTAAAAAAATACTCCTCTAAATCAGTCTCATTTGTCATTGAGAGCTGAAGGGGGTAGTAGTAGTGGGATTGATGCTCTGAGAGCTAGTGCAGACTTGATGGGCCAAATGGCTCATTGAGTGCTGTAATTTCCTACGATTCTATGATGGTGTCCTGTGTATCTGTATAAGGTACTGAGACATCTCTTTTCATGGCTGAAGAGCCCAGATTGTCTAATTTTCCGGCTCGAGGCAAATACAAATATGTATGATATCACAGATAGAACCTCTCAGCCTCAAATCTTGGCATGTTGGTGGTTGTGCAAAAGTTAATTACTCTTTGAATGCTATTTCAGACTCTGTACATTTCATTGTTTACCTCTTTAAAGATCAGCTGGGTTTCCTGAACATCCTCATTTAATAAAGCATGTGTGATGATACAATAAGTCTTGCTCTGTGTGTAATGTGCCTGAATCGTGATGATTCGATATGTCATGCATTGCTTGGATGCAAGTGTTTGTAATAAAATAAAATTATGGAATTTATTTGCTGCAGCACAGATTGTTGTTTACATCAATATCTAGGAATAAGTACAGTTTGCTTCAGAGCAGAATAGAAAAAAAAACGAGCCACAAACAGTCTTGGAGTGAGTGACCAATATTACTTGGGGGATTGTCGGCCAGGACACTGGGAGAGAGAAACTCCATTCTCTTATCAAATAGTGCCATGGGATTGTTAACATCCATCTGAACAGGCAGATGGGACCTCGGTTTAACATCTCATCCGAAGGATGGCACCTCTGACAATGCAGCACACCCCCAGCACTGCACTGGAGTGTCATCTTAGACTACGTGATTCCAATTCCCGATGTGGGGATTGAGCCCATAACCTTCTGACTCCGAAGCGAGAGTGCTATTACGGTGCCAGGCTGATGGAGCCATTAAGGAGGAAGAAACAGAAAGGAGAGAATTCAAATACACAACATTGATCCGACCAAGCTTAACAGTGAATGTTGTTGTAATGCACTGAGGATTTTGAGGTTAGATAGAGCCAAAGGGATGATCGACTTTAATATCAGAAAATAACTCAAAACAGTAACCGTTTGCTTTTATTTTTGGAATGCTCAGTGTTTGATTTAATGAGCTCCAGCTGTTTAATGTGAGGCAACCTGAGCTGTTTTTTGAGTAGAATTAAAGCCACCGATAAAATGCCAGCCTGGCACAGGGGCACTCACCAGGGACAACAACAACTTGTACTTGATATAGCGCCTTATCACGTCTTCGAGACGTCTCAAAGCGCTTCACAGAATATACTGTAAAGTGAATTGACTGTATATTTTGTGGGTGAAAATAGCCATTTATATTGCACTCAGAACCAATCAGACCTGACTCAGTTTTCTCATCTTCAAGTGATAGCTTAAGGGGCTTGATTTTCTATTTAAAGACAGAGGATGAAAAATACGTTTAAAATGATTGATGGTTCTTTCAAGCAGTGTTGCCTGAAAGATCAACAGATGCTCTCTCTCTCTCGCTCTCTGTCTCTTCTTCCTCCAGTGTTTGCACTGCGGAGGGAATGCAGTGATGTAGCAGTCTGTGCCATCACCTGTAACTGGCGTTTGCCTGTCAAACACACAGAGACTGGCTCAAACTTCCAAGTGGCTGTTTGGCCTTTTCTTCCTATGCTTCACATCCTCAAACCATCACTCACACGTCATTACAAATAGCCATGTATTGTTCACTTACATGTCGTGCCAAGTGGCTGCCATAGTCAGCTACAACCGATGAGTACTTCAATGGTCAGTGGGTGGTCGTCCCCATGGAACGCAAACAAAGATCGGAATGAGACCTTGCACTGTGCAGAACAATAGCAGATAGTGATTGGCAACTCAGTCAGGCAGCTTTGTGTTGCAGTAAATTGGTAAATGGAACCTGCTATTGACTGGAGGTTCCATCAGGTCAATCCATTCATCCATGTCACTCAACCTGTAACTTCTAAAGCTGTCTGCCATTAACCAGAACACCTGGGGGGTAGTGGGGGGTGGAAATCATTTGGGGATGTGGGGAAAGAGCTGGAAAATGAAACTAATGAAAAAAGAGAGTTGTTTAGTGTTATAAGCCGCTATGGCACAAGTTTGATGGCCCAGACGGTCTCCTTCAAAGGCTGAATGTTTCTACGTGTCTACGATCTTAACTGAGCTGGCGTAGCTCTGAGAGGAAGCCATTTGTTATCAACCGAACGGAACCTACCGCCTAAAGTCCCCAGTGTTGCAGTGTTTCTCAGAGCCTGGGCATTTTTCAGCCGTAAAAGTGGGAGCAGAGTGAGCGAGTGAAGAATGAACTCAGTCAGATGGTCGGTCTCAGTTACACAAAACAGCTGCCGACAGCTGCTGACAGCTTTGGGAACTGGGAAGTTAATGGAGTGCTTTTAGTACAAAAATCAAACATGTTTGTTATTCAATCGTCAGACAGACCCAGCGAGACAGAAGCCTTTTTGTCACTCCAGAGGCGAGATTCAAGGCACGCATTACATTCTGATATTTGCCTGATTTGATTCACAAAAACGTACTCTTTCTTTGAATCTACACAGGATTGGGAGGGGAACTCCCCATTCCCCCCACACACTCCCGTCCCAACCCTGTGTGGTATTTGAGCAAGTTTTAAGATACCTTTAGAATTTGATTATTGAATTAAAGCCACATTTCAACCAAATCCAGTGACATTTTTATTATCTTTTACATTTGATAATTCCTGCAGTTGATATAGTCTCAGTATATCATCATGATGTCTCAAAACATGACATGAGTGACCCCCTAATTATTACATGTTTATATGGCTTTGGCAGGGCTGCTTTGCTGGATAGGAATGATATTTCGGTTACCCTCGGACACCTCTTAAGCCAGACAAAACGTCCGTCCCCAATGTGTTCATCTTAACCACTGTATTTTGGCACTGCAGGCCATCAATCTAGGCTCATACAATGCACTGCTTAACGGAGCAGCAATCTTCCTAATAGTGGAGACCTTGTTAAAACTGATTCTCTCACAACTGCTGGCAGAAACGTTGTAAACTATTTTTACCGTTCCCATCCACTGTACTGATTTTGGAGTGAGTAAGATGAAAGTGGAACTTAGCATTTTTTTTCGTCAGCCAGATGTCCGACACATGCGGAGACCCATCACCATGCTTAATTATACTCTACCCAGACTGCAAGTTCCGTATATGCATGCCACACCTACACATGGAAGTTTTGCCTATGTCTGCGAATGTTCACTCGCTCCCCATAGAACTGAAATTCCTTCTCAACAAACATCCAGTGAACAGATCCACAGGGGACTCCCAATGGGTTGACAGTGAGGCATCATTGGACTATCATTTAAGTGGCACTTAAGTGCATGATGCAAAATAATGACTGATTTTGTTGACTTCAGTTATGGACCCAGACAACAGCGATCAATTATTTAACACGTTCTGCTGAACCTCTCTGCTTCATTCACTGGTGTAAAATTGGTGTAAATCCACTCTTAGGCTGGTTCAATAACAGATTAATAGAGACAAAGGTGAGGGAGATGTCCTAAGCCAATCAAAAAATTGGAACGGCTTCACATGTTGTTTCACTGATGCTTTTAGATAAATGTATGTTTTCCTATGCTGATAGGAATATCTCCCAAACCAACCTATTTTTGTAAAACCAAGAAGCAATTGTTATCCTCTTATACACCACTTAATATGCAGAGAGCTCAGGAGACGGTAACCTGCAAGTGAAACTGTACTGAGAGCATTGACGTAGATTCACACTATCTAATGTACTTTGTATTAATTCACCAACTCTGGAGCTCCCCAGGGATCCGATATTAGTCCCAGTCTTAGCTTGTAAGATCGCTTTGTCTTAAAATCCAAGGTAGTGCAGAATTGTGGACAATTCTTAAACTTCGGCTTCATTTTGGAAATTGATTCTTTTGGAAAACTGGGGAAAACCTTTATACAGATTAAGACTGAGATTAAGAATTATCCACATTGCGGACACGGTTTTAAATTTTAAGGCAAAGGGGTCTTTGAGGCTAAGGCACTGGTTGGGATGTCAGGGCAGAGCAGTGCTGGACAACTGTGTTTGTTTCTCAACCTGACAGAGGAGGACCTGGTACCATACAATACATCCCCCATCCTTCATGATCCAAACCTCAGCTCCTTGGGACATCCTCCGACGTGGAAGGTGCTATATAAATGCAATTTGTTGTTATTGTTGTAGCATCTTATCATGCTGTCGAAACATCTCAAAGTGCTTCACACGGGTTTACTGTAAAGTATAGTGCCTGTGTATTTTGTAAGTGAACCGGGCAGCCAATTAGCGCAGAGCAATGGCCCTCAAATCATTATGAAGTGAATGTTCAATTTTATCTGGGAGCTTGTTGGCTCAATGTTTGTTGACTATAGAGTTGAACCTTGAAAATGTTCCTTTTCTTTCAGACTGAATTTATTTTTTTATTTCTGGCAAAATAAGCAATGAACAACTATTTCCTCCTGATGGATGCAAGAAAAACAGGACCTTAAATTTAGTGCAGCATAGGCCAGATTTCTATGACTGAGGCGATTGCTGTTTGGCTTGGATAAGCTGTTGGGATATTGGTTTGGTATCTTAATCCTTTATCAACACGTTTTGAAACGATATGAAATGCACCTTAGCATGAATCCAGATACAGACATAGACATTTTCTGGGTTCCAATACAACAAGCATTGCAAATTATGTTTATATAGTGCATTTCACGTCGGGAGGATGTCATGGTTTGTGATGACACTAAGAGTTGCTTAAAGGATCGCGTGTCTTTTGTATATTTCAGATAAAGTTCTTCAGACCATTTAATAACTAACTGCACATCCCACGCCTCACCATTGGCGGCCGAGTTTACAGCCACTTTACTATCGCTCTCTGGAACTGTCCCTCAAAACGTCACGCTTATCTCACCCTCCACACCCCCCACAACCACCCTCTGCATCCAAAAACTTTCTGAAAACCTATCCCCTGTGTCTTCGATCAACTCCCTCCTTAGCCCTACCCCCGCCCCCCAGCACACATACACTCACTGCTCACCTTCTTCCTACTCGTCACCATGAAACTATTTAAGACCTATCCACCTTTGAAAGGTGCTGTGTCGGAGCAGTACTGCGATTGATGACAGAATGATCCAATGCATTCCAATGCGCTATACAGAACAAGATAATAATAATAATCCTTGCATTTGAAATAACGCTTTTTCATGTCTTCTAGACGTCTCAAAGCGCTTCACAAAATATACTGTAAAGTGAATTCACTGTATACTTGTGGGCGAAATGCGGCAGCCAATTGCTCACAGCAATGTCCCACAAACAGTCATGGATTGAAAATGACCAATTTATTATTGTTTTTTTTTGGAGGGATTATTATTAGGCGTGTGGAGTAAGGAAACTTGCCCAAGGTTTTGCCCTGCCAGGAACAGGTCTCCAAACTGTTACTGTTCAAACAGACTAGATTAACATTGAAGGAAATCAAGAGAATAAGAACGAGTGCAGAAGCTTAAGGTTGGATTCTATGCAAAGAGCTAAATGGGAAGTGATAGAAACTCAACACTTGTCACAGATTTATCAGTGGTGAGTGAGGTAGGGCTTGAGCTGGCGCTAACTTCGTTGGAAAAATAACATTTGAAAGAAAAAAATGATCAAGGGCAAGTAAAATAAATGGGAGTGGGACTTTCCACTGCTATTAACCTGAGTGGCTGTGGGCCAGAATACAGAATGAGGCAGTGGTTGACTAAACTGTCAATTAGCGACAGCTTCTAACCTCTGGATCTCTGAGCAGCACTGTACTACCTGGTAATTTTTTTAATAAAATGCTTTTTTTAAAAAAAAAGAAGTCTTTAATAGCTTGTCGCACAAATTTTATTTGAATGCCATGCTTAAAAAAACACGTTCTATTGATCAAAATTTATCAAATTCCTTTATCAAAATGGAAGGATCATTATTATTGAGCGAGGCAAAGGGGCCCTGCTCACAGGGTCTGTAGGCTTGCAGTTCATTGAATATTGGAGGCTCTTTTGATTTTATGGTGTATGCTTTCCAATCATTACTCTTTTATGATCATTTTAATCTCACTGCAATGGACTGTTTATCTGTACTCCTGCCACTCAACCATTTTATCGATCATATTTCGAGATCTTTCTAAAGGCCAGTTCGGCCCATTTGATCTCATCCTTCCAGAACACTCACCCATCCACCATCGTCATAACATCCAACTTTATTTTTCTAATTGAGTCCAGCATCCTGTCTTCAACTGCCATTACTATTTTTAAGAAAAAAACACTTGCAGAAAACTGGCTTCAAAATTAAGCCTGTATTTAAGAATTTGACAAATTCTGGATACTCTTCAATGGTTCATAAATGGAGAAAATGCCGTCTAGACCCAGTGGAATTTCTCCCCATTAAATAGTATTGTATAATCCTTGCATTTGATGTAGCTCCTTATCATGCCGTTGAGTCGTCTCAAAGCTCTTCACAGAATATATTGTAAAGTGGATTGACTGTATTTTATGTGCGAAATGTGACAGCCAATTGCACACAGCAGTGTCCCACAAACTTTCGTGGATTGAGTTTCTTTTGAGAGATTATTAAAGCGATCTGCCAATCGACTAACAACTGGTTTCCTACTTACTGCTAGGTAAATGTGTTCAATGCACTTTGATTACCTTTGCAAAATCCTAAGTGGGGTAGGTAATGAATGCAGAGAAGCTTTGAGTACCTAGTTTATATAATGAGTATTGTGGGTAAAAACTGTGGTTACATGTAACTGTGATACATTCAGCCCTGCAAAGTCAAAGAAAGCCACGTCCACCTGTAAGCGACAGCATTACCCTGAGCAGTCAGAGCGCTGTGGAGGAGATGTTGGTGGTCATAATCTGTACAATTTACACAATGAATGTATGTGAACACTGAGGAGATCTAAATGGCAACCGGTGAATTAAAATGTGTTGGAGAGCCGTATTAATGATCGGCTCCCATCATTAATCAAAGCCACAGCATAATTGCAAGTGACGATTAGTGGACCGATTCTTTAATGAGATTCTGCAGAACAACAAGGCTTCATCAGCACATCTCATGACAGTGTGGAAACATGGTTTTCATATTGAATCCGTTTTACTTGTAAATCCTGATTGATTTCTCCTGCAGGTTTTCTTGGCTCAGCTAACACAGGTCTTGCTGTATGTTCCCCAACCCTTCGCACTACCTTCAGTTGCTATGCTTTCAGACCCTACACCCCCAACCTCTGGAACTTTGTCCCTCAATCCCTGTGCCCCCGGCTATGGTCACCTCCCCTTATCCTTTGCTCCGAGTCCAATTCTACCACTATACAGCGTTTTGAGATGCTAACCTGCGTGAAGGGTGCTATATAAAGGCAAGTTGTTATCCGTACCTATCCACCTCTCTCTTAAAACCCTCAACTGGTTTCTCAGTCCTATCTTTCTGGGGCCGTATATTCCAGATTCTTAGGTCTGTGAGACAAGAAATGTTTTATCCTCCCAAACCGAATCCATTTGTCCCTCGTTTTAATGGAGAACCAAATACTCAAAATGGAGGAAGGAGCCTTACGTGATGGGGTATCTTCCAGCACAAGCATCCAACCTGAGAGTGCCAATTACACGAACCCAAAGAGGAAGTGTTTCAGCTTATAATTAGCTTATAAAGCTATTGTTCAGCATGCTTCAAAGCACAGGCTTTTGCAGCAAGATAAAAGTTGAAAAACCATCATTCAGATTTAGGCCAAAAATTGAAAATGTCTGTGAACATCCCACCCTCAGCTCAAGGGCCAATCCAGGATTGCTAAATGTCTTGGGGTGTCTTTGTGATGTGAAAGGCGATGTATAAGTGTAAAATTGTATTGAACAGACAATGTATTATGCTGTGCTTCCCATTTTGAGTCTAATTTTAGCAGCTCGTCTAGTTTCTTCGCACGATCACTGTCTTGGAATTGTCTGAATTGAAGCTTCTATGGGGCTACAATCCACCAAGGAAATGCTGAGTGCTTGGGACGTCCTCCTGACGTGAAAGGCGGTATTCAAATGTAATTTTCTTGTTGTTGAGCAAAAGGAGCGGCACTATATCAAATGCAAGGATGATTATTATTTAAGAAACTACTTGATGCTTTAATGCAGGTTGGGCAATCTGGGAGGTTGAGATCAAAGAGATTTCTACATTCGCACCATTCTTGTTAATTTTTAAAGCCCCCATTCAATGGTCATTCACTCGTGTTTTCTCTCACAGTGAAGCTAAGCACATCATCGCTCCTAAAATGTTACATTGATCTTTCCAGATGCTATAGATATTACTCCAGTACAAGCTAGTAAAATTGGCAAGTGCTTATATCATTTATCTCACAGAGGTTAATGACAGGAAATAACAGGCTGGTGCTGCTGATGGCGAGTGCTGAGGACAGGTTTAGCAGGCTCCCAGTCTCCAGTTACATAGCAGGTTACTCTGTTATTACAGAATAGTGTTACAGGCAGTGGTTGAAGCATCTTAATTTTTTTAAAAAACGCTCTTTTGAAATCCAGACAAAATCCTCTGAACGATTATTTCAACATTTTCATTATCCATCATCCTGAAATCGTTTAGTGTCAGTTACCATTCAGCAAGATTGTGAATGGATCTCACTGGAAGCCATCGACCCTGAATCACAGTGAAGCCACACACAGAGGAAGCACAGCGATTTCAAAATTCACGCTTATATCAGAAAAGGGTTTGGAAAAAGAACAAAAACTGAGGGAAGGTCAAATCTTCACCTTTTTCAAGGGTCCCGTTCTGTACCTGAGTTACATAAACCCGATTGGGAACCAATCTCATAGATAGCTTGTTTACAATAACAACAATTTACATTTATAACGTGCCTTTCGTATCGGGAGGATGTTTTGCCTCAAACTGCTCCACACGGCAGATTGGCCACTCGAGTGTGGGAGGGGGTGGCTGAGGCGGTGGGGAGGCGCCAGGTTGGTTTTATTGTTGGTGAAACCCTGTAACCAGTTGCTCACAGCAGCATCCCACAGGTGGTGGTTTATGTCTAGATTTCCCACCTAATGACTACAACAACGATTCCAGTCGCTGGTGGTTGTGGTTTTGTAAAGTTAACCTTTCTCTTGCAAAAGCTTATAAAGAATTAAAAATGCAGGAGATTAATGGGCCATCCAGTCAACCAGTCCAGATACTCTTTTCCTAATGGGTCTCCCGAGCATGGAGGGCCATGGGGATAGAGAGTGAAAGATTAGATATTTGACGTAAAGTGAGATGAAGTCTGTCCATGCTTCCAAGCCGAACATTAGGAGCGGGTTGCACCTGTTTAGAATCTGGTGAATGGAGACGTTTGCGGATAGATGTCTGATAGGTGACTTTAAGTGCTGGCTGAGGGATTTTAGAGGGTCTTTCAGGAAAAATAATAATGATACTTTTGGTCACTCAAACCATGACTGTTTGTATGACACTGCAATTAGCTGCCACATTTCGCCCACAATTCACTTTACAGTATATTCTGTGAAAAACTTTGAGACGCCTCAAAGATGTGTTAATGGCTCTATATCAAATGCAAGAATTTATATTATTATTATATATTATAAATCAGCAGCGTTTCTGTAAATTTCTGTTGTAGGTTCTTTTAGTAAAAATGGAAACAGGACAGGAGAGAGAGCGCGACTTTCACATGTTTGGTTGACTTGGCTTCAGTGCTCTTTGATGACTCATTTTTCCATGTTGTTATTTCCACATAGTTGATTAATGAGCTAGGTTAATTGCAGCAACAACAATTTACATTTATACCGCACTTTTTACTACAAACTGGGAGGCCATGAGAGAGGGAAGTGTTAGAGCATGCCAGAGCAGTATTAAAGGTTGCTATATGTTATTTCTTTCCGTTATTTTGTGACGTGAATTGGGTGTGGGTCAAAGGTTTATTTAAAAATAGCAGTAATACATTAAATTGTTATTCAGATAGGCTGGTCAGACAGATAGTTGGCCGCAATGTTTGAGAGGTGGTGATTAGGAGCAGTGTTTAGTGTTAGGTGGAACAGTTGGCCTAGCGGCCAGACAGAGAATAAACCGCAAAGTTTTAGGCAGGAGGCCAAGGATGAATATGACAGTAATAAGACCGTATAAGAAACAGGTGGTCGCAAGAGGATAGGGGAATTATCAGGCCTTGCGGCCCTGAGAAAAGTCAGGTGGTTTTTATCCTATTATAGCAGCTGTGCAGTAATGCTCAAAACAAGATAAGGATCGATCATGTGAAAAACATCTAATTGGGTTGGAGGTGGGGGGCGGGGGGGGAAATACATGTGATAAAGGGGTATTGCTTAGGCAAAGCAAAGCACGGTTCAACACTATAAAGGGTGAACCAAAAATCAGAAACAACACAGTAGCTCGAGATGGGACTACGTATATGGAGAGGTAATCCAGACACCGTGTCATCTACTGTCCAGAATCGAGAACCGGGTAATATGGACTTGATTCTGTAATTATTGCTTGCGACACATTTTGTATTGATGATTTTGCTTATGTTACAATAAATCTTGATTGCACCCATTTGGGATTGTCAGGTCGTTCATTAATTCAGTATTTATAAAGGGAAGTCTTTCTTAAATGCCAACAGAAGGGAGTTGGCTGAATGGTACCTGAGCATCGGTGTGCATTACATAACAATAATATCTGTACATTCAATATTGCACCCATCACGTCGGGATGATGTGTTAAACGGCTTCACAGAATTTACTATAAAGTGCTGTCACTGTATTTGTAGGCATATGAGGCACCAAATTTGAACACGGCAATGTCCATCAAACAGTCATAGAGTGAATGATTGATTTTATCTGGGGGATTGTTGCCCAGAATCCAGGGAAAAGCTCCCTTCGAATGGTGCCACCCGATCTTTTACATCCACCTGAATGGGCAGACAGGACCTCAGTTTAGCATCTCATCCGAAGGACAATGTACATTGGAGTGTCAGTCTAGATGATAGTAATAATAATCCTTACATTTCATACAGTGCCTTTCATGTTTGGAAGACATCTCAAAGGTTTCACGGGTATTTATAATGCAGTGACTGTGTGTTTTGTTGGTCAAACACAGCAGATATTTTGTGCAAGGAGAGGTGGCCATCGGCTCATTCAGAGTCAGGATATGAGCAGTACTTAATGTCAGAAAGAGAGTAGTGGAGGGAGGGATATAAAATAATGAATTACATAGAACATTGCAGCATGGAAACAGCCCATTCAGCCCAACCACTGTTAGTCTTTATACTCCATAACAACAACAAAATTACATTTGTATAGCTCCTTTCACATCAGGCGGACGTCCCAAGGTGCTGGGCAGACAGAGTTACGGATGCGAGCTGAGGGTCGGGGTGGGGGACGGTGGAGGGTAGGGGGGGAAGCAGGGTGATCGAAAGCACGGTCGAAGGGGAGGGTCTTGAGATGGGTCTTGAAGGTGGCAAGGGAGGAGGCAAGGCGGAGGGATTGCGGGATGGAGTTCCAGAGAGTGAGGCAGGGGACGTCAAGCAGGCTGGAGCCCGCTGAGTGGAAGGAGCGAACAGGATGGTAGGGTGTTAGGAGGTCACAGAGGTAGGGGGGAGCAAGACCATGGAGGGCTTTGAAGGTGAGGACCAGGATCTTGAACTGTATCCTCTGTGTGATGGGAAGCCGGTGGAGTTGGGCGAGGATGGGGGTGATAAGGTCGCGGAGCCTGGTGCGGGAGAGGACACGGGCTGCAGAGTTCTGGATGATCTGCAGCCTATGGAGGGAGGAGTTGGGGAGGCCGACAAGCAGTGAGTTTGCATAGTCGAGCCTTGATGTAATAAAAGCACGTATGAGGGTTTCGGGGGCCTGCGGTGTGAGACAATGTCGGAGCTGGGCGATGTTGCGGAGGTGGGAGAAAGTCATGGCACAGATGTGGGGTAGAAAGATAGTTGAGGGGCAAACAAGACCCCAAGGTTCCGGACTGGCATAGCAAGGTGGAGTTGCAACCATGGATGGTGATGCTGTCAGCGCCTGAGATAGGAGGTACTCACTGGAGCCAATCAGGAGAGCCTCGGTCTTGTTGATGTTCATCTGAAGAAAGTTAGCTCTCATCCAGGACTTGATGTCCGACAGACATTCAGTCAGGAAAGCAGTGACATAAGTGTCCCGCCTCCTATTTCTCTCACCTGTATGCCTCTATTCCCTTCTCCCTCATGTTTACACTGAGCTTCCTCTTAAATACAAATTCCATAAAAATGCAACATGACGTCAGAACTAGAGAAACTTGTTTTCTTGGACTGCATGGGAAATTCTGAGGATTTTGCTTAACTTTCTCCTATTTGCATTAAGGTATCAGAAAGCCTTCTGATTCATAAATAGTGAGTCTGAATATGATGGAATACTGAAGTACATGACTCTCTAGCAAGATCTGTTCTGAGTGACTTCATCAAGAACTGTAACAATTTGGCTTCTCCTTCCTTGTTAAGTGACAAGCGCTAACGTCTAGGTAGCCGCAGTTTGCAATTGTAGTCCCATAGCTGTTGGATTCATGGTTGAGGAACATGAATCTAACTCTGCCTCAGTTTGTTGGCAGACCTGAATACACCACCACTAACAATTACAGGCAAACATGCAGGTTGTGTGTGCCATATACTCCCCAGATGGGTATTTCTGCTATGTACTGCAGTGTTATTACCAGTGCAAAGACATATTCAAGGTTCAGTTTGGCTAGGTTGGTAGGGCTCTGACCTCTGGGCCAGATGGTTGTGGGTTCAAGTCCTACATCAATACTTTGAGTGCACAGTCAGTTAATAAAATGTTGGAGGTGTGTGGCATTTTTGGAGGGAGCTAGGGTCTCGTCTGCCAGTTCAGGTGGGCATTGAAGATCCCATGGCATTATTCAAAAAGAGAAGAGAATATCTCTCTTAATGTCCTGGCCAAGACTGGGATAAACTTTTCTTTTTTTGAATAATGCCATAGAATCTTCAACTCTAGATAAAATTGGTAGTTTGTGGGACTTTGTTGCTTTTTCCTTCAAAAACAGTAAATACATGAGTTGTTACTTATCAGGTTTGCTCTTTCTTTTCCCAGCATTGCCTGCACGAAAACCTCCAATAATTGTGGGACATTGCAAATTGTAGACATTCCATATTGTGCACAAATTGGTGCTGCTGTGGCTACAAGTGCACAATCACTAGACTTTACAGTAAATCTTGTGAATCTCAAATCTTCCTTTGAAATGTCCTCCTGTCATGCAAAGCGCTGCATCAAATGAAAGGATTGTTGTTATTATTATTATTTAAGCATCGTGAGATTTACTCACACACTGTTTTGTTTTTTGCAAAGATATTAGTAGTGTTACCTGGGCATTTGTTACTCCGCTGTCTTCCCAATGTATCTTGGTACATTAATCATAATGTAGTCAAAACCTATAATACAATACTCAAGTGACGAGCTGGTTTCCAGCAAGGACGGGGACTAATGAGCTGTCTTATCCCAGGCTTTAAGAAAAAAAAGTCTCTATAGCTTCTCTGTAAGTCTCTAGTAAACCAGCCCGATGATTGTGTGTGTTTGTGTATAATTATCATAGTCACAATGGGTTCTTTCGAGGGACATGGATAATTTTATGCTCAGTCTATTACAGAGATAGACGGTAGTCACTTTACCAGACAACAGAAACAATAAAAGTGTTAAGTCACACTTACTTTCCATTCCCTGTTCATCTAATTACAATACAGTTGCACCACCTCAGCAGTGAACCTGCAACAAGCAATCCCCGAGTATAGACCTGTCACTGCACTGCCAGTCTAGTCAGCTGCAAATACGTGTTATGTTACAGGCCTTGTTAGATTTAAGTATAGTACATGCTACAATGAGGCTTGCTTTATTCCAGTTACAGGAAACTGCTTGTTACAAATACCTAATATTTTAACCCTTCTAATTGTTTCCTACCATCACGTATTTGCTGCAAGAGCATTGGATGTTACTAAAAATTAGAACCTGTGCTCATTAATAAGAGAGGCCTTAAAAATAGCTGTGGGCTGTCAGTACAGTGCCTTCACTGGAATAGCTCAAAATCTATTTGATGCATGTATTTTCACTGCACTTTCTCTAAGGACGTATCTGTTATGCTAACAGGGGAATTGACTTTACAGTCATAAGCCTTCTGCCTAGAATTGGGCTGCTGTAAAGGATTACTTACGTTTCACTTCAGCTCCTCACTCCCTTCCCATTGATCTTCCTGGGCGAGACGTCTCAGTGTGGCATTTAGCACTGTGACAGGAATACTGACGTGACAGCATTTGCAACTGCAGACCTTCAGACCGACCGGGCAGCGGCGGATGTCAAGGCATCGTGGCGCTCTGTAGGACATCTTTTGCAATGTGCTAATGAAGTTGTATTTCTTTGAGTGGGGCTTTGTTGCTCAGATGGCCTAGAACGCTGTCAGCCACATCAAAAGGAAAACTCTCCCAACAACTGTTACACATCCAGCAGTGACAGAGAAATAATCGGAAGCTCAAGCCGCACTCCATCATGTAAGACATTTGTTCTCTGCCATGCCTGATACCGTAGGTAATTATCCCCAATTTTCCGATCTACACTGTATTGGAAATCTTTGCAGCAGCTTGCAATGGATTTAAAAGAGTCACAGACCTCGATCGACTGCAATACCCTCCAGCTGTTTTCCATTTCTGACCAGGATTTCCCACACACTGTGTGTGCCAATAAGAGGAGGCAGACATTTCAAGGAGCTTGGGAATTATTGTTGAACTACATAGTATATTTGTTCATTTTAAGAGGTGCTTCAGTATTGTCTGCACTTCACACAAATATGTACCTGTACATACTTTGATTCACTTACATAGCGCACTCCCCTGAAGTGTTTGCATCGATTGTGACGCATAATGCATTGGTTAACAGCACAAGGGCTGAAATTCCACCTCATCTTAGTGTCTAAGACCATTTTGTATAACATTTTAAGGTGATGGAGTATTGTGGAAAATTCTTAAAATTCACTCTAAATTGGGAAGCTGTTTCTCCGCAACTGGCAAAATGAAACAGACTTGCAAATTTTACACTGAATCTTCCACAATTCTTAACATTTTTGAGACAAAATGGATATGTAGGTTAAGACCAGATGGAATTTCAGGCCAGCAATGCACACTCTGGATCCCTTGTCAGTTTTGTTCATTCTGGTCTTTGCTCGTGCAAGATGATGGTGCTGAATGTCTGGCACTGGATTTTGCTCGAACTCAGAGAGGTTCAGTCCCTCAGTGGGGGGAATGGGGGGAGAATCAGGCAGTGAATCCTTAAGAGTGCTGTCTGTCTATGTTCTGAGCTATCTGCAGTGTGCGTGCCAGGGAGCAGTTCTCAAGCTTGTGCTTGGAGTATAGAGTGACTGCTTGGAATTCCTGCCTCTCAGTATGACATTGGGTGCTGCTGCACCCATGTGATGCTACACTTCAGTCACAGTTTCTTAGAAGAATTTCCAACTGTACTGTATGTAGGTCTGGTTTTGTTGAATCAACTTCCTGCTGTAGCGAATTTCCCAAATAAACGTGGAAAAACTATTCTTAATAGCTTGGCTGATCACAAAATCAATTCAGATGAAGAAAGCCCTTTGGCCCATTTGTTCTCATCCTTTCAGTACACCCACCCTAGTGTTTTCCCACTGCAGCATCAAGCTGTTTCTTAATTGACTACAATGTCCTGGCCTAAACCACCTTTCCTATTACACATTACAGTTGTTGCCCTCTGTGTAAAGGAATAATTCTTGGTTCCTCATCCTAAAATCGCTCTTCTCACCTGTAATTTTTTTGTCTTGATGACTGAATGTTTTTCCTGAGAAATCATAGGTGCAAAAAAATACCAACTGGGCATTCACTGAAACAAGACGTCTGAAGTTCCATCTTGTCTTAGGCTGTAGATTATTTTGTCTTAAAGCAGAACAATGGAGAATTTGTAACTTCGACCTTAATCTGTGAAGTTAAACCAAGATCCTATCTTCCTCGAAATTAAAGATTCCAAGTCAATATTTGAAAAGAGAAGGGAGGTGTCCTGGCCAACAAACCCCCCAAATTGGTCATTCACTTCATGGCTGTTTCTGGGACATTGCTGTGTGCAAATTGATTGCCATGTTTGCCTACAAAATACATTTTACACTGAATCCTGTGAAGTGCTTTTGAGATATTTGACTGATCTGAAAGGCGCTATATCAAATGCAAGAATTATTATTATTTATTCATTCTTCAAGCCAAGATAAGCACCACAACTAAAATAAAGTGTTAGCTACCACTCCTCTCCCTAATTCGCCTTCAGTAGGAAACCAACATCTGCTAAACTGTTAAACTCTCTCATTCCTATTACCTCACACAGAAACGCTTCAAAAGCTAAAGTAAATCTAACTGGAAAAAGTGAGTCGGCCAGTTTGGGTATTTTATTCGACTCTGATAGATTTTCATTCTCAGAAGGACTTTCCCACAATAAGGTTGTGCCAATGGTGGTGAGCAAACTTTCATATTGTCCGTTTCTTCTGCAGGAATTAGTGAGAAGCCCAGAGTGTGAGTCCCAACATTCACCATAGTCCAAACCTGCACAATCCTAACTACTGAATTAATAACTTTTACAGGACATGCAACACACACACAGTGGGACTAAAAGGGAATTGACAGGAAAAATATTGCACTATGTATTAAATACTCACTCACTTACTCACTCACTGGTCACTCATTTATGAGAAAATCCCACCAAAAAGGTAAACTTGAACATGGAGATTCCCAGTATCAAATAAGGTGTCTTAAGATGAGTAATGTTTGCTAAGTGAGAACTGTCTCTCACATTACAGATTATGAGTAGAAGAGGCCATGTGAGTGTAGGTTCTTAATAGGCTGTCTCATTCCATGTTAGACAAATACTTGTGTAGTAGAAGTATTGAGGGGTATAGCGAAAGCACAGGTAATTGGGAATAAAAGCTCTGCCAGCTGGTGAAACAGGCTCCTCTTGCTCCTATGTGCCTATGTTTTCTTCCTTTGAAAACCATGCCCTTATATCTCCTCTATTACTGCACAAAATATACATAAAAAGTCACACTACTTTGCACTACATCCTGTGATGGATTTTGCAACATCTGAGCTACGTGATAAGGTGCTATATCAAATGCAAGGATTATTATTATTAACATGCCAGGAAAGTAGCTTGAGCTGTTCACAAAAACTAAGACACTTTATAGACACATTATTCTGGAGTCATTTCCCAGTGTTTCAAATGAATAATAGATTACTTTTTAATTATGCTGACGATCAATGCAGTGAGACATAAAGGGAGCTCAAGCTGAAGGCTGCAGAACACCATAGCAAAACCTCTCGAGCATTTCAAGCAGACCTGAATGTGTCTTCTCACTAGGCAGACTTCCCCCATCAATCCTCCTCTGCACCATTGGAAAGAGCCCCAGTTTAACCAATCTTTCTTCATATGTATATTGTCTTGTACTGAAAGCATTCCTTATTCAGAGTTATGGGACTCTGATGGGACTGCTCAAGACCAGACAAATTCCCTTTGATGTATTTTAGAGTCTTGGACTGAATTTATTGATTATTCCAAGATGTTTAATATGGGGAGTGATGGCATCAAGCTCCCCTGAGAAATCACAACCAGTTCAGTTACTCATCAACCTCCCCCACCTCCCCCCCCTCGCTCCTGATAACTGCTCCCTCTGATGAGGGTTTTTCTCATTTAATTTGTCTCGACAACATGATAAGACACTGTATCAAATTATTTATTGGGATTATTTATTTATTAATCTCAGGGTGCTTTTATTTTATTATTGCTGCTGTGTAAAAGATTTTAAATGGCATTTGGTTCACTCATAATGCCCAACCTTATAGTTTAATAATAATAATCCTTGCATTTGATATAGCGCTTTGTCACATTAGTGCAGTATATTGTGTGTTACTCAGTCCTGGTGACCAATTTAATTTTGGGGGTCATCTGCTGTACTAAGATAACGTTTATGCTAGGAAATTTTATTTAATACTTGTTCCTGTTGTGGCACAGAGCAGTGCCAGCAACCTACACTCAAAGGGATTATAATTCAATTTGCAGATGCTGAGGAAGCCTGTCTTAGAGCCTGATCATTGATTGAATGTTTGCCAAGTGTTAGTTTAAAAAAAAACTTTTATATAAATAAGCTGGAAAAACTTTTTCAGTGTTCTTGGAGCATCGGATGAGCGAGATCTCCTCTCCTCCCATGAGAGGAACTGCTTTGGATGCCTTTTTATGGTCTAGCTCTTATTTCTCATGCACATTTACTCAACGTGGGTAACTGTGGGTGGGGCGCTAGAAGCAGGGCAATGCGACGGACTTGCAAGAGACCATTTCTCTGTGTCTCCGAGTGTGTGTGTCTCTCTGTGTGTGAGTGTGTGTGTCTCTCTGTGTGTGAGTGTGTGTGCCTCTCTGTGTCTGTGTGTGTGTCTCTCTGTGTCTGTGTGTGTGTGACTGCTGGATGCTGAGAGGCAGGAGGTGGTGAGCTCCTGTAGCCCCGCAGTCAGGACATGGTCCTGAGTGTCTGTTTTTTGGTGGATCTCCAAGCCCTTTGGGCATGTGCTGGTGTTTCCCTCCCCAAATGGGCCGCCCAGTTTTTCTTAAAGAAGAAATCAATAAAAATGTTTTGCAACAATCTAATATGTGTTATTTCCTCATGTTTAGTTTTATGAATAAAGTAAAAAATTGTAGGTTGGAAGTACAGTGTACCTCAATAGCATCAATCAGCATCCCCCTCCCACCACCCCGCTCAATTTTATGGGAAAGTGTCAAATTCCCTGCAACTTTTGGCAAATATTTCCGCACCTTTCTGTTGGCCCAGATCATGACGCTATATTAACTTGCAGTTGGCGCTGTCAGTCTTTGATCAGTGCAATTTCAACACTACTTTCAACGAGCTCCCAAAACTGATCATTTATTGAGTATACATCGGAGAACAGGCTGGAATCTAATCTCAGGGGTTCAGGTTTTTTTTCAGACAACAATAACATTACATTTGTATAGCACCTTTCACTTCAGGAGGACGTCCCAAGGCACTGGACATTAGTGTTTCGGACTCGAGCTGGGGGTTGGGTTTGGGGAGGGTGGAGGGCAAGGGGGGGGAAGGACACTGATTGAAACCATAGTCGAAGAGGAAGGTTTTGAGATGGGTCTTGAAGGAGGCAAGGGAGGGTTGAGGTGGAGGTATTGCGAGATGGGGGGGGGGGCAGAGGGGCAGAAGGCCCGCCCGCCAATGGTGCAACGGGCGAGGCGGGGAACGTGAAGCAGGCTGGAGCCTGCTGAGCAGAAGCAGTGTGCAGGATGATAGGGGGTTAGGAGGTGATAGAGGTAGGAGGTAGTGAGGCCATGGAGGGTTTTGAAGGTGACGACCAGGATCTTAAACTGATTCTTCTGTGTGATGGGAAGCCAGTGGAGTCAGGTGAAGGTGGGGGTGATAGAGTTCTGGATGATCTGCAGCCTTTGGAGAGAGGAGTTGGGGAGGCCGACAAGCAAGGAATTTGCATAGTTGAGCCTCGATGTTATGAATGTGTGTATGAGGGTTTCGGTGGCCTCCGTGTGAGACAGTGACGGAGCCGGGCGATGATGCGGAGGTGGGGGAAGGCAGAGCGGGTCATGGCACGGATGTGGGGTAGAAAGGATAGTTGAGGGTCAAACAAGACCCCAAGGTTCCAGACTGGCCCCAAGGTGGAGTGTGCGACCATCGATGGTGATGCTGTCAGCGCCTGAGGTGTGGAGGTGCTAACGGGAGCCAATCAGGAGCCTCGGTCTTATTGACGTTCAACTAAAGAAAGTTAGTTCTCATCCAGGACTTGATGTCTGACAGACATTCTGGTCCTGGAGTCAAGGATGGAGGCAGAGAGGTGCAGTTGGGTGTCATCTGCATACATATGGAAGTTGACCCCGTGTCTGCGGATGTTGTCACCAAGTGGGAGAGCATAGATATTGAAGAGATGGGGACCAAGGGCAGAGCCTTGAAGAACGCCGCACAAGACAGTGCAGGGGCTGGAGGAGAAACCGTTTGTTGAGATGAATTGGAGGTGGTGTAAGAGGTACGATCTGAACCATTCGAGGACAGAACCATGAAGACAGTGGAATTGGATAGTGGTTTTAAATCGAGAAATATTAAAGGGTTTAGGGAGCAATTATAGCATCTTTCCCAGAATCTAGGCAGAGCACTCACGCTTTCCTGCACTGACAAACACCTCGAGAGTCTTGAGCTTTGAATGCACAAGCTGTTGATGAATATAGACGGCTGCAAATGTCCTTGACCTTCCAGTGACATGTGATGGCTCTCCATCGATTTGTACAGGGCCCTCTGGGACTCCTGTGAAATAGGCAGTAAAGCAATCAGCCAGACAGAAGTTACAGGCTGCTGAGTAGGTTTGAGGGGATGCTATCCAGGCAAAACAGTAAGGTGTGAGAAATTCTCCCTCGTTGTCAATGGCAGCCACTCTCCATTCACTCAATAAAGCAGTAGGTTGGAAATGTGTGACAGTGATGGTGATAGGACCTACAAAGTGCCAGACCATCAAATACGCATGTATAAAAGGAGCTGCTTTGCCAAAATATTGGAAAACAAATTGGAGCTTGACGGATAGAACCTTAATCAAGAAATATTTATAGAATATTTACAGCACAGAAGGAGGCACTGACACCGATACGATAGTCTGTGCTGTGAACATTCTATTGAACTGTGGTTCGGTATCAAAGCTGCTGCTGTGAATTGAAGCCAACCTAATCCTAGACGTCAAATGAAACTCCAGTTGTGAAAATGTATTGAAAATTAAGCGAGTGCTTAAATATATGTATAAACTTTGTATTGTAAGGAACTTTAGGTATGGCTTTATATTGATCTCTCCTGTCCACTTCACCTCATGTTAAAACAATGATTATAGCTTCTCTGATGGCTCAGGTGTTAATGACACTGATGAATGTGAAATTGATACAAACCAGGATGCTAAGGCAGAAGCGATTGGATGCATTTGAAAGTTGGAATGAGGATCAGAACCCCCATGTCTTCCTGTTAATTACTGTCTAAGTAACAACAGTCACAGCATATTTGGCTGTTTTAATTTCACAGTCCTGCTTATCCACAGTAATAATAATAATAATAATCCTTGCATTTGATATAGCGCTTTTCACGTCGGGAGGACGTCCCAAAGCGCTTCACAGAACACACTGTAAAGTGAATTGACTGTATATTTGTGGGCGAACGCGGCAGCCAATTGCGCACAGCAATGTCCCACAAACAGTCGTAGATTGAAAATGACCAATTTATTATTGTTTTTGGAGGGATTATTATTAGGCGTGTGGAGTAAGGAAACTTGCCCAAGGTTTCGCCCTCTGCCTGGAGTTGAACTCAGGTCTCAGGTCTCTCGCTTGCAAAGCGAGTGCTCTAACCACTGAGCTACAGGACTCCACAGTAGTGAAAAGAAGTGCCTTGTTATAATATTAATAATCCATGCATTCGATATATAGCACCTTTCATTTCAGGAGGGCATCTCAAAATGCTTCACAGGATTTTCTGTAAAGTGCAGTGACTGTGGCTTCTTGTAGTTGAAGGCGGCAGCAATGTCTCACAAACAGCCATGAAGTGGTTACTTCATTTTATTACATTAATGTGTCTATCGGCACAAAAATAAAGATGTGCAGTCTCTTGGCAGTCAGTATGTACATTTCCGGCAGAGAAAGCCATATGGATGGCAACTCTTTAGAGATAAGAATGACAGGAAAATTAGATGCTCTTGAAATATTTAATATGAGAGGTTTGGAAATGTAGATGCATTTAACAGTACACAAAGTCAATGAAGCACACGGCTATATCATTGGTTCTTCTTCAGAACTGTGCCAGCCCAACACTTGGGAGATGGCAGGGCTGCCAGGCTCACTCCCCTGTGCCTAGCTTCCAGGTCGATGATCATCCGATCAGTCCACGGCTGGATTCAGGAGCCTGCAATCACCTTACTGACCTTCAGGGCAACTGCAATCTTATCAAGAGAGCCCCACTCTGAACTCGTCCCAATTATGCTCTCTAAATAGGTTGGATGATGCTCTCAGCGCACTTGGTGCATTTTCTTTCCAGGCTAGAGGAATTCCTCTCCAAATCAGCTGTGTGACCTTGCTGACAGCATCAGCAGACCAGCTGCCTCCTGCAATATAGTGTCGAGTGGTGAAAGCCTGTGTATGTCAGGGAGGGACAGCGCATCTGGATGGCAGGGCAGTGGGTTAAGGGATGTCTTGGCCGGGAGAGCGCTGGAAGGAGGGATGAGATTAAGGATGAGGCGTGTGAGTAGAGAGGTACTGGGCAGAGGTTGGGTAGAGGGTACCATCAAATGATCTGATGCAGAGTGCTTTCACACCCTCTGGTTGACTCCTGCGTTAATTCCATCACATGTACTTGAGATTTTTCAAACTGTAGAGAATTGCCACTGACATTAATGCACTTGTGTTATCTGATGTCCTTGGTGTGATCCATCCAGACCGGGTTAGCTGGTTCATACGAGGAGAGCTATCTGTCAGAGGGAAATAATAATTCCTGTATGGTTGCCAACTATTAATAACATACCGAGAAACTACTTTGTGTGAGATTATTTCCTTCTTCTGGCCAGTGGGGGAATATCAGCTGGCCTAATGTGTCTGCTCACATTACCCATTGTGTCAAAACACATTAAACACATTGTGTTGGAATACTGCAGTGTTTATTGCCTTACCTTACCTTACTAAGACTGTAAATATTACAGCACATCTTGATAATGAATCCATATTGGATGCAAGTAGATGAATACAACAACAGAAACTCATCAAGTAAATAATCCTTGCATTTCATGTAGTGCCTTTTATAATATGGAGGATGTCTCAAAGTGCTTCACAGGATGCACTGTAAAGTGCAGTGACTGTTTTTTGTCACAGGAATTGTTGGCCAGGATACCGGAGAAACTCCTCTTTTCGAAGAGTGCCATGGTTATCTTTAACATACACCTGAACAGGCAGATGGGACCTTGGTCTCATCCGAAGAACAGGATATCTTTTCATCTCAGATGCAGAATTCTGTATGGCAAGAATAAGAGCAACAGTGTGCTAATTTCTTAATATTTTTCATTCCAAAAAAATGTGGCACACGGTATGATTTGCAAGAAAGTGTTATTAGTAACAGTGTGCTATTGCAGTAACAGCGTGAAGCAGCCAGGAAACAGTCCACAGAGCTAATGATATGGATTGTCCTCTTTGCAATATTTCTGTTTTAATTTTGTTGCTTTTAACAAAACATCCTAATCTGCTGGAGGCTGTCAAATTCTAGCGTTGGCTGTCTGAGGGCAGGCAAGTTAGGATTCCAGCCTCGAGTCCTGTAGTGTAGTGATTAGCACACTTGCCTCGCAAGCAAGAGGACCAGGGTTTGATTCCCAGGAAGGGCAAAACCTTAGGCAAGTTTCCTTATTCCACATGCCTGCTTAATTAGCAATAAGTAGGAACCTGGTTGTTAGTTGATTGGCGGATCACTTTCTGGGGCTAATAAACCCTTAAAAAAAAAGTAAAATAAAATAACAATTTGGTAACTCAATCCAAGACTGTTTGTGGGACACTGCTGTGTGTATTGACTGCCATTTCGCCCACAAAATATACAATTAATTCACTTTACAGTATATTCTTGTAAGGCAGATGGGACCTCAGCGAATTGTGGTGGACACATTTCTCAAACAAAACTGTGTACTTACAGGCCAGGACACAAGACTTGTTTTTTTTTAAAAAGAGTAGCTTGATAAAGTGATAGAAAGAGCAGTAGGGTAGCTGTTCTGAAGGGATTAAATTGGATGGACCTAATGGTTCTTCATCCAGACCAGTCTTGTGATCTTGTGACCTACATGCAGCATAGTTCCCTTAAAATCTAATGCACCTGCAGGTCCGTTTGCTGATATTGTGAGTTCATTTAGACTGCTGGAGTTCTGGTGGAATATTGATGATCAGATGAGGTGCTCTGTGACTCTTTTGTGGACTTGGGCTTGTTTTCTACTGTGGCTTCTGGTGTGTTGATGGAGTGATCATTGAGCGCAGTTACTGAAAATGACAATTGCTTGCAAAGAAGTTTGTGTGGGAGATGCAGAATACACTAAACACATCTGTTTAAGCAGGAATTAATAGGAGTGGAGTGGAGGGCACAAAAGAGGTTGATCTCATGGGTTTAATATCTACTCAAAGAAAGTGTTCCTGACTTGTAATTCCTCAAAGTAATTCACTCTCTGTGATGCAGTATTCGATGTGATTGATACACTGCTTTGTAGAGTTGCATTTCCACAAGTTTTTTTTAATGCGATGCAGTACTCTATTTGGTTGAAAGGTTCCTATTATTTTTAATCTTTCATTTCCTCTATGAATTGAAAGGATGTTACATGATTTGTGAAACTAAAGAGTTGTCTGGCAAGTAATAAAGAAAGGTCTTTACCAGATCAGCGCACACATTTGGATGAAGGATCCTCTTTGGCCTAATTGATTTGATCCTTCCAGATTATCAACTTTACCATCTTCCCATTGCAGCATCAAACCATTGTATGGATTAATTCCATATCCTGGCTTCTACCCACTACCTGGTAGCCCATCCCAACTGTTGATTACCTTCTGTGTGAGGGTAGCTATATGGAATCCCATAGCATAATGGTTAGCTTGCCAACCAGAGGACCCGGGTTCAATTCTCAGGCAAAACCTTAGGCAAGTTTTCTTTAATAGATCTATCTCATCATCCAGTAACTCTGAGCTTTCATCTCTTCTCTGGTGGAAGAGAAAGGAGGGAACGTCAGCATCCAACCATTAGATAACCATATCACAGTGAGGAACAATGACGTTTTTTTTTCCAAAATAGATGAACGATCCACAGAAATTTCTGCCCATGTGTCTTTCCCTGTCAAAGCTCAAAGAGGAGAAACACGAGCTACTAATCCACTGAACAACCTTATTTGGATCTGAAATTAGTGTGGTGTATGGCAATTAGCAGGACTCCCATTCAAGGGGGATCATCTAGTCTACTCAGGCACTGATCAACTCATCATAACTAATAACAACAGTAAATAATCCTTGTATTTAATATTGTGCTTTTCATGTCAACAGGAGAACTCGGTGCTTCACAGGATTCACTGTTTGAAGGCAAATTATCTATTGTGTAATAGGAACTTGGGGTATCCACTAGGAAGTTTCCATTAAACTGTGGAGCTTTTACATGCTGTTGTCTAAAGCTGCCAAACTGATGTGGGCTGAAATTACAACACAATGCAATACAAATTTACATTTATAATTCCAGTTGTGGTTAGGCATCGGGCTAATGGCATTTCCCCCATTATAATCGCCAAAGGCTCTGTGATGCACACCAACTGGCTAGAATGTGGAGTCCTGTAGTTAGAGCACTCGCCTCACAAGCGAGAGGACCAGGGTTCAATTCCAGGGGCAAAACCTTAGGCAAGTTTCCTTACGCCATTTGTCTCTATTTAGCAATACGTAGGAACCTACCAATAAAAACAATAAAAACCTAACAATAAAAACTAACAATAAGTTAGTCGATTGGTGGATCACTTTCCGGGGGTAATAATCCCTTCCCCCAAAAAATGACATTGCTGTGTGCAATTGGCTGCCATCTTTCACCCACAAAATACACAGTCAATCTATTTTACAATATATTCTTTGAAGTGCTTTGTGATATCTCAACGATATGATAAGGCGCTATATCAAACGCAAGGATTATTGGTGTTATTATTCCAGCCAATTAGTTCAGTGCTCATCCTATTACAAACACTGAAATAATGTGTGCTAACAGTGTTGTTAGATTCCCTTCCTCCCCAAATATATATTTTTTTGTTTTAAAAGTCAGTCAGCGGGAATGAATTCTAATGAAAACATTTTGATTCCTCTTTCCCCCATTCTTCCTCTTATGTTTTTCTACGCAAGTTAGTTGACGTATAAATATTATGCAAACTGTGAGTTCTTATCATTTATACAGTTGGCTGCCTGATATCTCATCATCTTTTTAATTTCTTCCTGCTGTCACTTTCCGCTGAATTCAAGTGCTGTGTTGAATCTTAAGAAGAGTATTCCCAGTAAACGAGACCACTAATTACTGCAATAACATCCTGATCCTTTTTACCTAAAACTCTTATCATTGCTTGCCCCATTTACTATTAATTAAACCCTTGGCTAATTTGATTTGTCAGTTAAGCCAAAACGGGTTATACAGCAAGGCAAAGCTTTGATAAAACAGCTACCCAGCACAAAGAGATATGGAAAAAAAGTTCTATATTGAGGCCCTTTCAAATATCCCCCGTGAAATGAAATGAATGAGCTCTCAACCTTGCACTTATTCTTTAGATGTCTAGCGCACAAAAGTGGTTTGATTCAATCATTTCACACTTTGAAGCCACAAGGACAGGCATTATGGAAGCTGGAAAGGGCTAACGGATACAGCAATGAATATCAGTCAACATGTTCTCTGCCTTTTCTCGCTATCCCCAATGACAATGTTCCATAATTGGCTACTTTGCAGGGATGTGTTGGCGTATTATCAACATATTAACCAACTTCAAACCAATGCGCTTGAATAATGATTCTTTTTATTTCTCAACTAGATTCAAATAATGCTCATTGATCTTTCCACGACATTGACTTGAGCACTACCTTAACTGGATAGGTCCTATCTAGGTATAAAATAGGAAGTGCGTGGAGAGTTATGAGCCTCCTTCTTCCAAGACTCTCTTGTGATCTGCTGAAAACCACAGGACGGCAATTAGCATCTAAAGGAGAAAGATGAGTTAACATTTCTCATGAAGGGTCCCACCAGGAAGGTAATTTCTCTGTCTGCCACAGAAGCTGATTGACTGCTAAGACTTCCCAGTGTTTCATTGCAGATTTCAAACATTTGCAGTTTTCTGTTATCTCCAATCCCCTCTATGCTTGTAGCTTGTGAGCTACACTGACGTATGCCAAATTGACATTGTGACATTACCAGGTCAACATCTGTAAAAGCAGCAGAATTTACATTCCCCTAAAAGGACCTGGGTCTGCCGTGGCACACTGCTCTGTTTACACGAGCGGTAGAGATATTTACTTCCCATTGAAAGACTGTAGATTTAATGATGTATTTTTTTCAAATAAATTTTGCCCAAGCAAAATAAACCATTTGAGTCTGAGTACAAGTATGCAATGTGTAACTTCACAAGTAGGCAATAAGATTAAAACCGAGCGGAACAAAAATATTTTTAGAACAGTGTAGAATACCATAGACTTCAACAGCATTAAAGCAAAAGTTAAACCCATCTCAAAAAAACAGAACAATCTTCCAGTTGTAAAGCTGTTGGACTTTGTAATTAGGAAAATATATATATATATACCGCATTTTTTTTGCTTGGAGATTTTTGGCACCAAATGAGACTGTGTGGGTAAATGGGCTCATATAAACAGGGCCAGAAACATTGATCGAATGTTTCCTTCCTACCCTGCCTCATCCTTTCTCAAATGGATTAATCTGGGGAAATCTATGGAGTCCTGTAGTGATTTGGTTAGTGCACTTACCTAGCAAGCAAGAGGACCTGGGTTCGATTCCCGGGTAGGGTGAAACCTTAGAAAAGTTTCCTTACTCCACTTTACAGTATATGTCCTCTTGTTGCATCTTACAGTAACCCTAGCAAAATTAAAGCACCAAAATTCCATTCCTTGGTTATACAAATTACTCGTTAATTATAACATTCAGTTTTATTAATCTTCAGTAATCTTCCTTTAGGAAGGAGTTGGCAACCTTCAGCGCCAACTTCTCACACACAAGGCCAGACACTGCCTTGGTGCTCAGTCCTGGACTCCATTCAAAACATTTATTCTCCATCTGTTCCCTGTCCACCTCGGACAAACCCAACCTTTGGTATCTTAAGCCTTAAAATAACATCTCAGAGGTGCTGTGCCATTGTATAACAATAATAATCCTTGAAATTAATATAGTGCCTTATCACATCTTCTAGACATCTCAAAACGCTTCACAGAATAAAGTGAATTGACTGTATATTTTGTGGATGAAACGCGGCAGCCAATTGAGCACAGCAGCGTCCCACAAACAGTTGTGGATTCAGTGACCAAATTTTTTTTTAGGCGATTATTTCCCCTGATAAAAGCGATCCACCAATTGACCAACAAAGGGGTTCCTACTTACTGCTAGGAGAACAGAGGGGTGTGGAGTAAGGAAGCTTGCCTAACGTTTTGCTCTGCCCGGGAATCAAACCCAAATCCTCTTACTTGCGAGATAAATGCACTATCTAATACGCTACAGGACTCCCTGGATTCCCCAGGTTGATCCATTTGAGAAAGGATGAGGCCAATCAATCTGATCACATTATGTATTTTATATCGTACAGCATAAATCTTGATTACTTTATCACTGGCCTGATTTTTACCTAATAATTGCTCCCTTTGAACACATTTTATTTCCTATTATTTCAGATTTCAATCTGTGCTGCTCACTCAATGGATATTTAATTTGGAATTATATCAATGGGTCTATTAGGCCATGTGTAAAGCATGTATACAAAGATAATTAGGAATGCTCTTAGTGACATAATTGATAAATCCTTTTCATTTGTTAATTACATAAAAAAGAGTACCTGTAATTCCCTTTGTACACACATTTGTACAATGGTGCATAGTAGACCTCAATATGCACAATGATCTACACTTTCCTGATTCACTATGTTTCCTTCAGTCACAGTGTTTCATACATTGCTCCCTCCCCACTATCATTGTTGGCTTCCTCCACCACCTTGCCCCCTCTCTATCTAGAAATTTGCAGCCCCTAACATTACAATCATTTAGCCCATCATGTCTTTAAATCTCACCTCAAAATCTACCTCTTCGACTGTTCATCTCACCTTTAACCTCTCCCTCTCTCCCTTCTCCCTGCTTCGCATCCTGCTTTGAGACATCTTGAAGATGTGATAAGGCGCTATATCAAATGCAAGGATTATTATTATAATCAGTCATTGTTAATCCCTCTGAAGTGTTACCTTAAGGCTTACGTGAAGGGTACTATATAAATGCAAATTGTTGTTGTCACAATGTCTTATAAGCTCTACAAGTTATAAGAGAGACTTTATAAGGTAGTTTAAAAAATAGATTGAGTCATTCATCAAGACAGTCATGAAAATATATATTCTCTTCCACGAGTGAACTATCAGCAGCACATGGACTATAACAGGTTTCAGGGAATGGAGAGCTTTCATGGTCAGAAATATTACTGAGTCCTGTAGCTGTGGTTTGAGTGCATTTCATCCACATTACCTACAAGTTCAAAGATCACAGCAAATAATCAATAGTTGATAATACAGTAATCAATGCATTAGTAAAGCCTAGCATGGTAGTGTCCTTCCATTAATGATTCTGAGGTGACATTCACACTCAGGAGTGACATCTAGAACTTCAATATTGTTTCAGATGAGACATTAAACCAAGGTCCAACCTGCCTGTTCAGGTGGACATTAAATATCCCGTGGCACTACTTGAAAAAAGAATGATATTTCTCCCGATGTCCTGGCCAATAATCCCCAGATAATATTGGTTACTCATTTCATGGCTGTTTGTTGTGAGACATTGCTCTGTGCAAATTGGCTGCAAAGTACACAGTCACTACACTTGACAGAATAATTCTGTGAAGTGCTTTGAGATGATCCAACATGATAAAGCGCAATATTAAATGCAAGTATTATTTATCCTCATTAAGATATGGAAATAATTTACAATTGATTACCATGTAATATATGCAATGTTAGAACCATACAAAATGCATAGTCGATCAGTGAAAGTTTCAAAGACTTTGAAGACTTTATGTGAGTAACAGGTTTGTTGCCCAGCTGCCATTTCTCTCTGAGCTGACATTCTGCTAAAGAATATTACAAATGTGTGAGCAGAACAGAAGCAAGACGGAGAAAGCTGTGGAGAAGACTGCGCTCTTTCAGGGTAATCAGAAAGTAATGGAGGATTCTATCCTTTTCCTAACCGTGATGGGGTGTGTATGTTGGGGAGGAAAACAGACACACGTGGCTCTGAAATTCCACCTAATCACAGACTATGAAACCATTATAACTTCAAATTATTGAAAATTCTTCAGTTCAGTCGTTGTTTGGAAGCCGTTTTTTCCTGCCGCCATTTCTCAAAAGGAAGTAGCTTGCAAATCAAGACTGGATTGGACAATTTTTCAGCAAAATCCATAATAATAACGTGAATAATATGATGATTTAATAATGATTTAATGATAATTTAAAAAATAATTTTATAATAATCTAATTATAAAAAATTAATAATAAGAATCCTTAAATTTGATACAGCACATTTCACTTCAGAAGGACATTTCAAAGCGCTTCACAGGATTCACTGTAAAGTGTAGCGACTGTGTTTTTTTGTAGGTGAACCGTGCAGCCAATTTGCACCCAGCAAAGCCCAACTGAAAGTCATGAAGTGAGGGACCAATTTTAATTGGACAAATTAGATGAACATCTGAGAAGGAAAATTTAACAGAAGGGTTGGGGAAATACAGGGAAGTGGGTTTAAAGAGAGGCAATTTTCAGCCCCAATTCCCTCCTATTCAGCCATTCAGCCCCTCGTTCCTTGTTGGATTTCTTCACAGCTGGCACAGAGGAAATACCTTCCTCTGTGTTGAAAAATATTGTTATTCTCTGATTCTACTCCCGGGATCATACACCTCAATGTTTTTGTTAAAGAATCACGGTCCCAAGGCACAGTTATAATAATAACAATCCTTGCATTTGATATAGCGCTTTTCACGTCGGGAGGACATCCCAAAGCGCTTCACAGAACACACTGTAAAGTGAATTGACTGTATATTTGTGGGCGAACGCGGCAGCCAATTGCGCACAGCAATGTCCAACAATCAGTCATGGATTGAAAATAACCAATTTATTATTGTTTTTGGTTTTTTTGGAGGGATTATTATTAGGCTCTGTGTGGAGTAAGGAAACTTGCCCAAGGTTTCGCCCCGCCGGGAATTGAACTTGCAAAGCGAGTGCTCTAACTACTGAGTTACAGGACTCCAGTTGTGATCTTAAGCACTGGTTCTGCCTCACGAAGTAGGAATGCGTTATTTCTGATGACATTTAGCATCCCATTATCTGCCAGCAGACACAGCATGAGGATCGATTATCTTTTACTTGGATGAACCTGGTACAGGGTCTGTATCAATGCCTCTCCCTCGGACAGTTTTAGACCCTTTAAAAGCAACTGGATATCCCAAGCTTGGGATGGACTATTGGCCCTCTCTGTGTCTGCTCCAAATCTCACTCCATGCTGTCTGCTCTACCTCGATGAAATCTTGTCCCTGCTCTCTGGAATTCTCTCCCCAAATCCCTCCCTCTCGCTCCTCTTCGCGCTCGCGCTCGCCCTCTCTGTTTGACTGTGTCTTTGGTCACTTCTCCTTATCTCCCCCCCTGCTCAGGCCCTCATGCTGTCTTGATAAATCTCTTTGAGATGCTCTCCTATATGAAAGGCGCTGTACAAGTGGAAATTGCTGTTTGTTTATAATCTTCAATGGTTCATTTTCAAATATAATCGGGCGTTGAAAAAGGGTCAGTGACTATTGGTGGGATATTTCACGAGGCATGTCTGGCCTCAGATAGAATCGGAACATTAATTTAAAACCTTGCTGGCCGATGAGGACAGGACTGAAGGTGGTCTGACGCTCGCTGTGCTTGATGTGCCTGCCACCGTGCTGTGAAGTGACATGTGCAATGCAGTTCTATTGGATTTGGAGACTTGCTGAGTGTTTCTTTTGCTGAGTCCGCATTGCGTGTGGCAGTCAGAGCGAGGCAGCTGCAGGTGATCAGAAGGTTAAAAACAGCATTGCTCCCCTCGCTGACTCCCTGATTGAATCCATTACTAAAGTGGAGTCCAGAGTAAGTACTGCAGCTGGCTATGTACAGACTCGTGAATCTCTTTTGCGCTCAGTCAAATAACAAGGTAAAGCCTTCAACTCTCAGAACATCTTCTTTCAACAAGAAAACAACAGAGGCTGGAGGGTGAGAAACAAAGACTCAGTGACCACTTCTTCATTGACCTATCGCCTGGGAACACTTGTGTTCTGTTTTCTCAGGCCTGTCTGTGTGCATCTATACAAAGTACATCCAGATCAGAGTTTTGTATTCGGAGGCTGGAACCATAGTCACATCACATTAATTTGACCCCACTAAAATGTTGGGAAAATGCTCTAAGGAATTACAAAGCAACGTGCCAGATGCAGGAACCGTCACAACAAGCCATCAGTGCCCATCGTGGCACTGGGAACAAGTGTTTTGATGTCTTCACGCAGTCACAGTCACTGTGACGAGTTGCCTTTGTGTTTTCTGTCACACACTCAACAGCAACAACAAAATTACATTTATAGAGCGCCTTTCACGTTGGGAGGACATCCCAAAGCGCTGAACAGTCAGATGTCGGGGCCCGAGCATGGGGGAGGGGTGGGGTAGGGGTGAGGGAAGGCAGAGAGGTGGGAGGGAGACCAAAGGCACAGTCGAAGAGAAGGGTCTTGAGACCGGCCTTGAAGGAGGCGAGGGAGGAAGCGAGGCGAAGGGACCGTGGGATGGAGTTCCTGAGTGTGGGGGCAGAGAGGCTGAAAGCCAGGCCACCGATGGTAGGGAGGGTCGGGCGGGAGACACGGAGCAGACCGGACCCGCTGAACGAAGGGAGCGGGCAGGTTGGTAGGGAGTCAGCAAGTCAGAGAGGTAGGAGGGGCCTTGAAAGTGAGGACGAGGATCTTGAATTGAATTCGCTCACTCAAAATTGAAAACTCACTCACACACATACAGAGCCTCCAAAAGAGTAATGGACACTTGGAGCAGGTTGCTGAACTTTAATTCTTGACAAGTTATAGCCTTGGGAAAGAGCAGCATTTACCATTGGATTAGTTTCCGTGCTACCACCAGCAGCAAAACAAATACTCAGCATGACTCTCCACCCTGCGCCTCACCCCCCACCAGACACAATTTACTCCCCACCTCCCCCTCTCCGCTGGTCGGCATTCAACCCATTCTTTAAAAAGTGCATCAAAATATTATCCTACATGAATCATAGAACCATAGAAACTTACGACACAGCAGAAGGCCCTTCAGCCCATCATGAAGAATGCTATATAAATGTAAGGAGTTGTTGTGGTTTATAGAAAGTTCTGTGATATTTTGACATTACAGGCACTGTATCAAGTGCAAGAAAGACTTGTCCAACATGTTCAGTAACACTGAAATTACTCATATAACTAAGGTGTCCTATTTTGTTTGCCTGTGCCAGCGGCAGGTTCAAGCACCTTGTGAGTTGGGTGAACAATCCATAGAATGTGGTATGTGAAATAATATTTGGTCATTGATCTTTTTATTTGACTGGTCCTCTACCCGTTTTAGAAACCTTTCAGGTGAATGTTTAGATGCTAGGCTGTTGGTTTTAAGAGTGCCCCAAAGGCAGTTCCCAGTGATATTTGTCCAGTTTAGCTGGGTAAAGGCAGAGGTAGACTGCAATATTAATAATAATCTTTGCATTTGATATATAGCGCCTTATCACGTCACTGAGATGTCTCACAGAATATACTGTAAAGTGAATTGATTGTATATTCTGTGGGCGAAATGCGGCAGCCAATTGTGCACAGGAGTGGATTGAGTGAATTCAATCTATTGAATCGAAATTATTATTGTCTCTTAAGAATAAGAATGGAATAAGAACATCCAGCGCCAAAGTAAATCCATTATCAGTGTATGCGGAATTGAATCTGACCTGAGCTGCCCATTGGGAAAAGCCCTTCATATAGCAATAATGTTGATAACACCAGCCTGTTGCCTCTAAAATTAATCAATCAGCTCAGCCGTGGAATCATTATTTCAAACCCAATCCTATTTTCTTATACACGCTGCTCTAATTAGGATCTGTTACTGGCTTATTTAGTTAGCTACGGTTAAAACCTACTCTTTTGTTCATTGGGTGACATCTCTCTGAATAATTTTATAAGATATCAAGATATTTTTTTCTCTTTCCTCCTGACTAGTTTAACAGATGTTCAGGAACAAGATAATTGTGTGAATGGTGCACCTTTCCTATCACTTTCTCTTAGCAATGGGATGAAAAGTAAATAGGTCAGAGAGAGGTTTAGTGCTTACACTGAGATCTCCATTGTGGGAGGCAGTTACTAAATTTAGTAATGCACTCGAATCCTTCTGATGGACCATCTATTTCACCTCCAGAAGGAAGCAAAGAATCAAAGATCACAAGAGAGATTTGGATGAAGAAGACCCTTTGGCTCATTTAATTTTATATTAGCAAGTCCTGTAGCTCAGTGGTTAGAGCACTCACCTCACAAGCGAGAAATCAGGGTTTAGATTCCTGGCAGGGCAAAATATTGGGCAAGTTTCCTTACTCAACACACCTCTGTTTACCTGGTGGTAAGTAGGAAGCCAGTTAGTTGATTGGTGAACCACTTTTTCGGGAGTAATAATTAATTAATTAATTAAAGTAATAATTATTTCNAAAAAAACTGTTCACATCAATCCACGACTGTTTGTGGGACACTTCTGTGCGCAATTGGCTGCCGAGTTTCGCCCACAAATATACAGTCAATTCATTTTACAGTATATTCTGTGAAGCACTTTCAGACGTCTTGAAGACATGATAAGGCGATGTATCAAATGCAAGGATTATCTTTCCAGAATATCCTTACGAGAACCTTAATCAGAGCTAATTCCCCCAATTTTTTTATTGATTTCATGACTGTTTGTGGGACCTTGCGCTCGTGCAAATTGACTACCACATTCACTTAACAACAGTCAGAACGCTATACAATGAATCAGTTGACAAGCTTTGGGACTGAATGTGTAGTTTGACACTGCCTGTGTGAAGGGCACTATACAAATGCAAGTTGATGTTGTTGTAGATTGTAGGCCAGGAAAATGAACTGGTTAAAGGCTCCACCAGAGTTGTGGACAGTGTGACTCACTGGAACTTAAGCATAAGCACCAGAAGTAGCTGGGATATTTATGATAATTCTTACATGTAATACAACGCCTTTCACTTGAGGAGGACATCTCAAACTCTTCGTGGGATTTACTGTAAAGTGTAGTGACTGTGCATTTTTGTAGGTGAAAGTGGCAGCCGATTTGCACACAGCAATGTCTCCAAACAGCTATGAAGTGAATGACTAATTTTATTTGGGGGATTGTTGGCCAGGACACTGAGAGAAACTTCCTTATCTTTTCAAATAGTGCCGTGGGATCTTTAAAGTCCACCTGAGGAGGCAGATGAAACTTTAGCTTCAAAGTTTCTTTGTGGAGTTGGTCTAACAGTCTGCTGACTCAGAGAGAGAGTGTTACCAACTGAGCCACATTGACATGCTATTAGAGGAAATTTCTATGGTCTATGGTTCTAGGCCTGACTGTTTGACTGTCTGACTGACTAACAGAGGAAAATTAACTGTCAGTGGAAATTCTTGACTTCTGTTTGGAAGCCAGGAGTTTTTAAAGGGTTATTTCTCTTTCTCACAATTACTAAAAGAAGTACAAAGGAACATTTGGCTCTTGCTGAGGGAAAATGAATTGATTTTTCCACAATTATGTTTCTGCAGAGCCTGTTGTTTTGCGCAGGTTTTTATTGATGGTATTAACATGGATGTTATTATTAACATTAAACTGTAACCAGTGTAGGGAGTTTCTCCTGTTGTCGTAACGTTTAGTCCACCCAAATAAAACTGCTCATTCACTTCATTGCTGTCTATGGAACATCACAGTACACAAATTGGATGCCTTGTTTGCTTACAAGATGCACAGTCTACACTTTACAATATATCCTGTGAAGCACTTTGAAACGTCCTCCCAAAGTGAAAGAGCCTAAACAAATATAAGGATGGTGTATGTTAGAACCACAGAGCACCACTGCTTATGTTCCTAGCTTTGTGCAGACTGATTCACTGGCAAATTGGTGTGAGGTTCATCAGACTACGATAAGGCAAGAGCAAATTCACAGTGTAACAGCTTGTATCCAGAAGCACAGCAAATGTTTGTCTTATTACTGGTTGGCTCGGAATCTCTGAGATTGTAAAGATCAGGGAGAGAGAAGAGAGAGAAAAATCACTTTTTAAACAATAGGCTGAGTTCCTGTGGCTGATGCATATAACAAAAGTGGTTCTTGCTAAGTCCATTTATCTCCTGCGCACACTTCTGTGTGGCTTCGGAGCTTATGTACCTGCCTGACTGCTGGTACAGGAAGTGCTCGCCGCCTTTTGAAAAGCCCAACGGAAAATCACACAACCTGACTTCTGACGAAGTGCCCGAAGCTTTACAGTTTAAGGAAACATTAACAGCTTTTCCACACCCCAGAGTTTTTATAAGTCTGCTGCTTCCTCTCAGCAACCCAAACGTAGCACTGGTGAAATCGTGCTTTAGTGACCGTGGATTACAGAGGTGATTCCAGCACGGGACTTGGTGTGAAAGGCTGTACTTTTCTGTTGAACGGCATTGCTTGTCTCCTTGGCTATGGGTAATGCACCATCCTGTGGAGCTAGAGGTTTGTCTTTTACTTTCACTCAGATGCGCAGGGTGTAGTTGCAGGCTTCTTGCTAAGATCTGACTGCAGTCATACAGAGAGTCTCAACACGACCTCCACTGCATCCTCTGATCCAGGCACAGCTAGTATTACAAAGAGAAGTGAGTTAGGTTCGGTGTCCTGGCCAACAATCCTCCAGATAATATTGCTTGTTCACTTCGCTGTCTCGTAGAGGATGGTTGCTGTGCACAAATTGACTGCCATGCTCACCTATAAAATCTACAATCCACACTTTACAGAAAAAGCTCTGTTTTGCTCTTTAAAGTTGCATGATAGTTTACATTTATATAGCGCCTTTCACACCGGGAGGATGTCCCAAGGCAGTCACAGTGATGAATGGGCATCCGAGCTGGGATGCCAGCCAAAGGCATTGGGAAGAGAAAAGATGAACAGCATGTGGGTGTAGTATATCAAATGTAAGTATTATTACTATTTTAAGTGAATGTGGAGTAATGCTGAGCCAAGATTCAACACTACTGTACAACAGGTCAGAATGGGTCATGGGATTTCACCCTTACATAATTACCCTGGCATTGAACCCGCTGTTTCAGAGGAAATAGGATGATTTTCAAAGGAGCGTGGAATCGTTCTTCCTGTTGTTATAGTTTATATCTCCGTTTTCACCATAGATTTCAATTCAAATGAACCGGCTGCTCATCTCTCAGAAGGGAGAAACTTGTAAGCTCAAGCCCACAAAACACAGACACTCCATTTTACAGAATATTCTGTAAATGTTTTGGGACATCTTGTGGGCTCAAGCACCACATCAGGACTTTGAGCTCACAATCTAGGCTGACACTCCAATGCAGTGCTGGGGGCGCACTGCATTGTTGGAGGTGCTGCCTTTTAAATGAGACATAGAACCGAGGTTTCGTCTGCCCATTCTGGGAGACGTTAAAGATCCTATGGCACTATTCGAAAAGAAAAGGGAGTTTCTTCCAGTCACCTGGCCAATAATCCCTCAGGTAAAATTTGTCCCTCACTCCGTGACTGTTGTGCAAATTGGCATCCCACTGTTTGCCTGAAAATACACAGTCACTTTCCAGAAAATCCTGTGAAGCACTTTGAGATGTTCTTCTGATGTGAAAGGTATGATATCAAATGCAAGGATTATTACATGTGTGTTTTCAAGGACTGTGCCCCTTTAACACTTTCCCATTGAATTCTAATTTGAGAAGCAGTGTACTGCTGGGGCAAGAGAGGATATGTCTTTGGTACAAGGATGAGGCAACCTGACCATTGTAAGTATTAATTCCAAGACACTACATTCTAATCAGGTTCAGCGCTCATTGATCGCAGCGTTTATAATTGGATCTGTGCGAGAGGAGAGGTGTTAGCAAGGCCACCGTGACACAGGAGGCTGAAGATCATTAGTGGGAGGATGAGGAGGGGGAGTGGGTAGAAGGGGGAGGGTGTTTCTGCACATTGCGAATATAAAAATATTCCTTGCATTTGACACAGAGCCTTTCACGTCATGAGGATGTCCCCAAGCACTTCATAGGATATACTGTAAAGTGAAAGAGTCCGGAATTAGGTGAGCAGGATGTGTCCTTCCAGGGAGAGAGAGCGCATTCCAATCCAACAATCTATCTCTGGGATTTCCATGTGTATGTGGGATGCACGGAATTCTCTGCCTGGTTTGGTTACCCTTAAGTACGGTGATGGGTTTCCGCACGTGCCAGATACCCGATTGACCCCAAAAACAATTGTTTGGTGATAGCTTTTGTTGAGCAACAACAATAACAAAACATTTATATAACAGTGAGTCAGGGGAGGGGGCAGAGGGGGCCTTAAAAATAAACGTATTTGAAGACTATGTCAGAGATGCCTCGAGCCATCAAGCCCCTGTCTATGCCGCCCCCACACTGATGCAGTGAGCACGGTAGGCCTTGTATCACTGGGCAATTTGCATTCACTTGTAATTACCAACGTTTGCCACAGTAAAAGCTACGCTGCCAAACTGCACTTGACGTTTACTTTGAATATCCAATATAGTAGCATTCAGCACCGTGCAGCTCGCTTTTTATATAAAATAAATGCTTTTTGTTTTCTTTTACAAATTTATAATAATAGTGAAAGCAACAACACCAGCGACGCTTCTCACTCACGTTTCACTCACCGGAATTCAAAGCCACTCATGGGGGTAAATGGCCAAGTCATAAGACCAGAATACTGTGATGAGAACGGCAAACGTCGACTTATTGTTTTCAGGGAAACTGATATAGAAAAAACTATATACACGTATATAATAATAAGTATATATTGCAAGAAAGTACCATTCACATATCTAAACACTCGGTCAATAGAGAATTTTGGAGTCAGGATGCAAGGTTAACAGCAGTACAGTATAATGCTCGCATTTGATACAGTTCCTACAACATTGAAACATTGCAGATCACTTCACAGGGAATTACTACCATGTTCCATGACTGTGTATCTTTAGGCAAATTGGCGTCTGCCAATTTGTGCAAAGTAAGTTCCCCACAGAATCATGAAGTGAATGACCGATTTATCTGGAGGATGGTTGGTCAGGAAACTCCCTTCTTCTTTTCCAATAGCGCCATAAAATGTTGAACATCCATCTGAACCAGAGGACAGCAAGTGACTGGCCTACAATCCCAGGGTAAAGGTACTGGGGAAGCCATCAGGATTTGAACTCTGTGCAATTACCTCCCTCTGCTTGCTTGCCATTTCAGAATCAGTAAATAAACCTTTCCAGCTCTTCATCTGTTTGATTTTAACACAACAAAGAGTACATCACAGAGCTTTCCCCATTTTCAATCAATTTCCCAGAAAAGGAAATTAATTCGTCTGGTTATGGGTCCTTGCGGAGGTAATAAATTGCTGAAAATCGATAGTCAAGGTTAATGGCGCTGATCTGCACAGACCACCGCGGTACAGATCTGCCCTCAGGGCTTTCCTGGTCCCTGCAGCAGCCCCACTGAGCAATAATTATTTTGTTGTGTCCACTGGTGACTGCAAGCTATGGTGACAGATGAAAAATGAGCAGCGCTGGCTGTGAGGAGCTGCCCTGCCTCCTGCACACTCGCTACAGAATCTTTACTATGAGCTGATCCAGCAAAGCCCAATATCAACGGCTGGGGATTACATGGTGTAACGTGGTCAGGTGAAAGGTGCCGGCAGTAGCTGCAAACATCATCACTGAGTAAATCCCATTCTGAGCACCAAGATTGTATTCGCTGGAGCCAAGAAGGTTAAAAGGACATCTAATGCCCTCGTGTTCAAAGGGTTTGAGAGGGTAAATAGCAAATTGGAAAGGATACTCACAATGGTTGGGGCATTAGTAGTAATAAGGTTCAGCTGGAGATATAAACAGAGGTAGGTGTTTACAAGTATTTTTCTGACCCTGTAAAGGTTAGTACGATGTGGAATTGGTTGTCATGAGGGGCTATGAAAGCCGAGTAAACTACACAGTTTAAAAGGGAATTTGATGAATACTTTCAGGGACAGAAGCTGTATTCACGTGTGGATGTTTCCTGCCTGTGTGAATCTCCACACACACAAACACACACATACACATACAGATACCCAAAGACACACATAAGAAGATAAGAACATAAGAAGTGCTAGACAAAAAAAGACCAAGGTGCATCTAGTTCGCCTTCCACCTTCCTGGTAGTTGCATGCACATATGTCTCGACCTACCTATCTTCTATATCCCATAATGTTATTTCCTAAAAGAAAACGGTAATCGGTGTTTGACACGCATACACACACACACGTAAAGTTCTGAGTGACAGGCTGATTCTAAGTAACAATAATAATACTTATCACAAGATCACAAGGTTGGTTTGGATGAAGAAGGCCTTTCAACCCATCCAATCACATCCATCTCGAACATCCACCCTACTGTTCCCCCATCACACCATCAACCTGCTTTTTCAGTGAGTTCAGTGTCCTGCCCTCAACCACCCTTCCTGGCAACCTGCAACCAGTTGTTGATTACCCTCTCATTTGATACAGTACCTTTCACGACTCAAAAGTGCTTCACAGGATGTACTGTAAAGTGGAGTGATTGCGTATTTTGTCAGTGACCGTGTTCAGCACATCAGTGGTTATTCACGACACAATATTTTGGAGTTTTGAGAGTTCCCAGTGTCACTTTAGCGCTGATATAAACACTGCTGTAGACACTATCTGATGGTAACCCGCCCTGTCATCCTTTACAGAATATATTACCTGGAGGAGAAGCCCTGGACTTCCCACGAATGGTTACAAAAAAAGACACGTCAATATTACACTGTAGGAACCTCTCCTCAACACAGCCCGTGGCTCAGGAGACACACGGGGCATGTGAGCCATTTCTGTGTGAGAATCAGCCTTTAAGCAAAATAGACAATAGCAATCAACTTAAATCTTAAATCACAAAGCTCCACAGTTCAAAAGTAGCTTTGTACTTTCAGGATAAAGCGGACTGTGATCTTTAATAGCATTCAGGGTCGAATTGTCAAACCCTTTAGAGGCTGGTACAGAGATACTTCTCGCAAGATCTGCAGGTATCTGGCTGCAGCGTAGAATTAAGTTAATTGATTAGCAAGTGGGTCAGCTACTGTTGTTATTGCATTATTTAACCCCTGGAAGGAAGGAAATTCAGCTGGTTCTGTTTAATATGGCAACAGTATTTTGCTGTGTCCTACGCACAGAGCACAGTGCAACCAAATCAACATTTCAGAGTCTAGTCAATATTCATTCCACATCCCCAGCATGTGCTCTGACAGGCTGTTACATACCATAACTGCGTGTTTTGTGTTCAAGCACAATCTACACTGAGACTAAACTACACAATGAAAAATATTCAACTCCATACAGTTCTGCGAGACCCACTCCTGGATGGAGATGGAAGGGAAATAAATAAAATAATCCTATTATAATCCTTGCATTTGATATTGTGCCTTTCACGTTGGGAAAATGTCTCAAAGTGCCTCACAGGATTTACCGTACATTGTAGTGACAGTGTGTTTTGGGGCAAATTCCAAATGAGGTTGGACTTGGACTTTTTCTTAGTATTTCAGAACTGTGCAAATTTTTGATCATTCTTAACTGTTATAATTAATTGTACATTCTTTTAAGGAACGACTGAAAAACAGCTTCAGCATTCTGTCTGAATTCTCCAACATTGCTAAGAGACCCAGCAGGTTTCCACAGCACAATTTGAAAAGGGAAGATAGTCACTCCCAGTGTCCTGACCAACAATCCCCCAATTTAAATTGGTCATTCACTTCTTGGCTGTTTCGGCACATTGCTGAGGCAAATTGGCTAACACGTTCCCCCAAAAATATACAGTCACTAAACTTTACAGTAAAATCCTGCGAAGCATTTGACTTGATTAGGTGCTATATCAAATTCAAGGATTATTATTATCATTAATATTTCTGCCCAACTCGGGTTGTCACTCCATCTCTGTGACGTGCTTTGAGACAGTTTCATGGATAATAGCTGAGATATGAATCTCGGTTGTGTTGGGACTCCATATCTCAGCAGTCAGAATCAGTAGGCACTGCTGCTGCCTTCACTAATGATTGTGGGCAGGATTTGGTCCATTGTGTTGAGCGCTCAAGCCTTCATTAAATAACAAGCAGCACAACAGTGTACGGCAGGTGTTTATTCTGCAAACCAGGACCAGGGCCAACCCTCACAGCATAAAACAACGGTGGCCAACCATGAATTATGGCTCAAATCAAGAAGTATTCAATCAAGAAAATGTATTTTGTTGTTGGCCACCACTAGCTTAAAGCGAGTGAACAGCAGAAAGCCCTTTGGGCCTCAGTTGAGAGGTGATTTCGTTTAAATTAGACATCAATAGCTGCCTCTTCCAGATACAAGGGACATGAGGCAGTGTTTTTCCATCAGATAAAGGGAACAGCTTTCATATTCCAGCCCCTTGCGTCATCTGTTTCCTCGTGGGTCGCTGAAAGTTAAGGCTCTAGATAATAGGACAGAGATCAACACTTTACCAGAGATAAAATCAAGTCTGTGTTCCTCTGCACTGCAATACCTTGGCTCAATGCCTACAGTACAACTCCCCGTTCAAACATACCATTGCCTGGTTCCCTTATTTCACAAGCCTGGGTATAATTGAAATGTTCATGTTCTCTGGGGTCTGAACGGGTGTCTCCTCATTAAAGGCACATTTATAGATCCTGTGACACTATTGGAAATTAGACTATTGGCCAACATTCCTCCACATAAAATTGATCACTCACTTCACAGGTGTTTGCAGGACCTGCAATGCATAAAACAGTTGCAGCATTTGCCTACAAAAGAAACTATATATATATAGATCCCCTTTCCACAGCAGATTGAATTCACGAACCTCATCTCCACCTTCAAATTTGCCCCGACTGTGATTTCTGCAGCACCATTCCTCTGCTGCTGCCCCTGCCAAGTTAACAGAGCTCTGCTCCAATCTGCTTCATGTCCCACCATTGTGATCATGCTTTCAGCTGTTTTAATTTAAATTAAATCTTGCATTTTATATAGCACCTTATGACATTATCGAGACATCTCAAGACGCTTCACAGGCTATTCTGTAAAGTGGAGTAACTGTATTTTGTGGATGAAACATGGCAGTTATTCAGTGAATGACCGATTTAGTTTGTTTATGCTCACTGGAACGTCATTCTGGACTCCCTCTGCCTCACCAGCCCCCTTCCCAAGCTTGCCTTAAGACCTATCTTTTCGACCTAGCTTTCGGTCACCCCCTTCTCTCCCTCCCCACCCCCCCACCCTCACTCAACTCATCACTGGCCGAGCTCAAGCTCCCAATCAGCTGCGTAAAGCATTTTAGGATGTTCTCATAAAGTAAAAGTGTTATATAAATGTAAATTGTTGTTATTGTCATCGTTTGTCTATCATACTCTAATTCTTAGAAACAGCTGTTGTTTGAAAACAGTAGAATTTCCTTATATTCATTAAGCTGTAATGAAAAGTGTTATTTTGAGTGACTTCTGTGACCTGTTTGGTTCCATCTTGCCCTCACTATTGAGATTCCAGCCATCGTCTTTATAAAAGCCGCAGGGTTATTTCCTCTGCTACTGAATGGGTGGAGGGGAAGTGTCAAGAATTCTTCCAGCTGAAGGCTTTAGCCACAAATAGCGTTCCCATGGAGACGATGCTCATGTATGAGGATGGAGTGTTTTTTTCGCTTTGATGGCACACTGGTGCATGATGCTTACCCTCTCACTCAGATGACATTGTGTTTGTGCTTTTGCTTTCTCTCGTTGCCTGGCCTGGGTTCCGGCAGCACAGGGACTCCCTACTATATAGAAATTGTGCCACATTTTCCTAGCAACATCGACAGGAATGGAACTACGAAAGAGGTCAAATAAAATAAGCAGTGTACAGTGTTTTCCCCGTCTTGTTATCAGTGAGAACCGTACCCTTAACACTTGGGAAAAATTGGTTAGAACAGAGACGAGGAAAATATTCACCTCACAGAATAATAAGACTGAATCACATGATCACCAAAGGCCAGATATAAGAAATCCTGGGGAGTTTAAGTATTGACAGAAATGGTGAGAAGGCAAGATTAGGGGATGTTCCTCCGAGCCGGGGAAGTGGGGGAAGTGGCCATAAGCACAGTCGAAGAGGAAGGTTTTCAGACGAGACTTGAAAAAGGGAAGAGAGTGGGGCAAGGCAGAGGGATTGAGGGAGAGTGTTCCAGAGTTTTGGGGCATAGTGGCTGAAAGCATGACCTCTGATGGTGGGGCAGAGGGTGCGAGGGATGAGCAGGAGACTGGTGCCAGTCGAGCAGAGGTGCCGGGTGCTGGATTGGGGAGTGAGGAGGTTGGAGAGGTAGGGAAGTGCCAGGGAGTGAAGGGATTTGAACACGAGTGTGAGGATTTTAAAGTTGATCCATTGAGTGATGGGGAGCCAGAGGTTCCTGGCCAAACCTGGTGAGATGTGGGTACGGTGTTTGGTCCGGGTCAGTATGCGGTGAAGGAAAGACGTGCCAGGATGCTGCTTAAGAGTGCAGAAACCCATCAGCATGCTTAAGAGTATTCAAACCAAACTGAAAATTCATGTTTATAGTACGAAGGTTGTGGAACGGTCTGTGGTGGAGTGACTTTATGGCTTCAAGCTTTCTGCTCCTAATTTCCAACGTTCTTATGTTCCAATGTAGTAGAACCAAGGTTGGGGATGCCTTCGCTTTGTCTCATCATTATTAATTGTAACCTGCGATCATCGCCACAGGGTCCTGTCTCGGTTCATTGGAACCTGCAGGTGCATGCCTTACCTTTCAAACCTAGCGTTGGATTCAGTGGGTCGCTTGCCCAGGTGCTGCTGAGAGGTAGCACTATTGGAGCCTAAATTAATGCCCTTGGTTTGTGCCAAGTGGTGGGAGCTCCTGCAGGTGCCAGGAAACTGAATACTCTCCAGAGCTTCACTTTCTTGGAGGCGGTCCTACAGGAAAGAATCCACTTCCACTGATTCAGCTATTTCAAGCATAACTTTTTATGCTTCCTGCTAATTCCTTGCTTTCCAAGTTAAAGCACCACTCATCTGCCACTTCTGACTTTTGACCATCAATGTCCACTTTCCTCTGTCTCCCGCTATCCTTCAACAACATCAACAATTACAAATTAGATTTGTGTAGCACCCTTACGTTGGGAGGAAGTCCAAGATGCTGGACAGTCAAGGATTCAATCAACAAACACTGAATGAGTCCCTTTTTATTATCCGTTATATTTCACATCTGAGCTGTTCGGAGTTTACTGTTTCCTAGTTTGCTAGTTAGCGTTCCAAGATGCCGTCTGGCGTGAAGGGCTATATAAATGCTAGTTGTTATTGTTATAGAATGCCTTTCTATCTTCGTGGCCTTTTGCGTGCCTCATTATCATGAGAATAGTCACTTTATTATGAATGACCTGCAGTTCAATATTCATAGCAATCTGCCACTAAAATACAGGGAAGTGGCATTGATTTCACTGTTAGCGCAGAAACAGGCATACTGTAACTGCAGTGAGTATTTTTTTAAAGTGAGTAAATCCTTGGTTAGACATTGCAGATCTTGTTTGTAGATGTTACATTAAACCTTTTCTGCAGTTAATTCAACTCACCATTGGGTGTGTGGGAGACTCTTTCTGTATATGGGTCTATAACCTAGTACAGGTTGCTGAGTCCCCTGTGTATTGTTGAGAGTAGATGCGAGGGGTGGGGTGTGGGGAGAGCATAATAAAAAATAATCCTTGCATTTGTTATAACGCCTTATAACGTGTATGAGACGTCTCAAAGCATTTCATAGAATATGCCGTAAAGTGAATTGACAGTAGATTTTGTGGACAAAACGGGCAGCAATTTGCGCAAGGGAGCATCCTACAAACAGTCATGGATTGAATGACCAAATTATTAATTTTTCTTTTATTGGAGTTGCACAGCATATTTAGCACAATATTCTGCACCCTACCTACAGCAAAAACCCATCCAGGAATTTAATGTGTCTCAGCAGGAAGGTTAAAGCTTCTCTTGCTTGCCATCCTCACAGTGAGAAGCCTCAGTACTGTGCCGTTATATGTTCCAGTAACCACTGATCCATGCAGCTCCTGTAGATATAAATTGAAAGGCAATCGAATAAATAATCCTGCTCTTCCTCTTGTTTTAAGTAATAAGAAAAACAGTTCTGGTGAATCAGTCATCGAGAATATCTTTCAGATTGTACACAGCCTGTTCCCAGCAAAGGTATGTGTACAGAAGAGATTTAAATCTCCCTCTTTTCTCTCTCTGATTTTATTTCAGACAATATTGTTAATGCAACAACTTTACAATAAAACCATGTTAATTAACACACCAGCATATCGTATTTCAGTGGCTTCCATCCTCACATCTTATGATGAATCGTTCATCCTCTGGATCGTTATGACTGCATTGGGACCTTTGATGTGTTTTTGTTATAAAGAGGCGTTTAATTCTAATAGTTAATTTGGAGAGTCTGAGGTTGTTATCAATGTGGTTCTCACTCTAAGTGTGGATAAGACAAGGTAATGTACTACGTAAAGATAATGAAATATGTAAAACAAAGGGGGATGGTTTGGCTTAGGCTAACATATATAAATGCAATACTGTGTTGGTGTCAGCCTGACTTAGTTGGTAGCGCTCTTGTCTTTGAGTCAAATTGTCAGAGGTATCATCCTTTGGATGAGATGTTAAACCGAGCTCCCTTCTGACTGTTCAGGTGGATGTTAAAGATTCCATGGCACTATTCAAAGAGAGAAGGGGGTTTCTCCTGGTGTCCTGGCCAATAATTTCCCAGATAAAATTGGTCATTTACTCCACGGCTGTTTGTGGGACATTGCTGTACACAAATTGTTGACTCATTTAAAAAGCAGTTTGCTGCAGTGGTGGGGGGATGGTAGGGTGGATATTCTGGTGGGATGAGATCAGATGGGCCAAAGGGCCTTCTTCATCCAGACCAATCTTGTGATCTTGTGTCCACAGTATGACATGGTTCCTTTAAGACCTATTGCACCTGCGAATGCGTTTGCTGGATGACCCAGTTCTGAGAGACAAAACGATGCATTTTCTTTGCATCCACCAACAGCCTGAATTACGTCAAGAGTAGCCGAGGCGGAGTTTGACAGCGTAAATAAAAGCCCTGGGTGAACTTGAGCTTCCTGTTGTAGTGGCACAGCGCTTTTTCAAGTACCCGAATTCTAGTCCTTTCTGATCTCTGTGAAAAGGGAAAATCAGTGGTAGGATTTACTACCAAGATTGTGTGGAAACGGCTTCAGCCAGGGGCGAGCCATACTGTAAATCACACCGTTCTGATGGTTTTAAAGTGCACTTTTATGATTCTCTGGACTCTAGTATTAAATTACACCCTTGGACTCAGCACTGACTATTTCCCTATTGTAGATAATGTATAAAATGAGTTGTATTTCACGGCTTTTACTGAAATGTGTCAGGTATACTGAGCAGCATACAAGGTGTGGCATGGGTAGGTGAGCTACTCTATATAGTATTTCACAGCAATTTAATAGGGGAGTCATTGGCACTTGAAGGAGAGAAAGAGCTGTGAATCACAGTAATAGGCGCAAGCAATGCAAGATGATGCTTTTCCAGCCTCTAAATGCACTCTTGCACCAAGAGGCTTTCAGAATTATGAATGGGTTTGATAGAATAAACAGAGAGATTGTCTGTGTTGCTCGGTGAATCATTGACAAGAGGGTATAAATTGAGGATTATCACCAGAAGAAGGAAAACAAGGCGAAGGTTTGAACAATTTATTTTACAGAGATGATGGTTAGAATAGCCAACTCTTAACTGCAAAATACCTATTGGAGTCAGGTCCATAACAGGTGAATTCAATGAATACTTGAGAGAAAGTAATATTAAACGGTGTAAGGAAGGAGCAAGGGAATACGATTAGAGTAGAGAGAGCTCCAGTTGACGAGCAAGCACCAGGACAACATGCAATGGGGAATGAACATGAGAATGGGATTAGAATAAAAGGTTCCATTGGGGAAGCGAGGAACAGACCTTTGTATGTTTTCAATATGCTATGAATAATTCCATTCCATGTTTATGATAATAATCCTTGCATTTGATATACTGCCTTATCACATCGTTAAGACTTCTCAAAGCACTTCACCGAATATACTGTAAAGTGAATTGACTGTATTTTGTGCACAAAACACAGCAACCAATTACACACAGCAGTGTCCCCAAGCAGTCATGGATTGAGTGACCAAATTTTTTTTTTTTTGGAAGAATTATTATCCACAGAAAGCAATCCAACAATCGACTAACAACCGGATTCCTACTGACTACTAGGTAAACAGGCGTGTGAAATAAGGAAACTTGCCTAGGGTTTTGCCCCACCTGGGAATTGAACCCATGTTCTCTCGCTTGCAAGGCGAGCATGTTAACCCTATGCTACAGGACTCCGAGATATAGAGAGAAAGAGATATACACACATACAAGCGCACTCACTCTCAAACATACTCGCACACATGCAGACAGATGCAGGGAGCGATGCACTCACACACTTATGTTTGTCAACATAAGAAACGCAAAAGCCCTATATACCATTACAATAAGTCACAAAGCCCCTGATATCATGACTCTCCTCATCTGCAAATTACCTGCAGGTTTTTAGGACCTGGTCTTGTGAATAGATATTTCTCCATTCAGGGCAGTTTATAATATACTTGTGATAGAATTTAACGGGGCTTAGAGTGACAGCAAGGATAACCCTCAAAGACACCATCTACATAATGTGATTGAATTGGAATTTTCCTTTTCCATTAAATACAGCAAGTGCTCAGTACGGTGAAACCGGGAGATTGAGAATATTTGCATTGGCTTTAATTAATCCTCAGGACGACTGCAGGTTACTGTAAGTCTCCACTGTTAAACCTGTTAAATGCTGCTCAGCCACTGGTTATAACTGTCCCAAGTGCACTGCCTGCTTAAAGGGATCCATCCCTTGTGGCTCACTCTCATATTAACATCTGCAATGTACAATGCTCATTTTCAATTAACAGAGGAAGCTTAGCTGCTGTGGATTAGAGTCTGATTGTATTAGAAATATCAGCAACTCTCAAACGTGCTATACCGTCATGCAAACACTGGTCATTGCTTCAAATGCCTCATGGAAACCTAAACTCTGGGGAAATTCCACCCAGGTCTAGATTCACTCTATTTATGTTGTATTTCAGAGCATCCAGAATTTGGCAATTTGCTCAATTCTTAAAAGAAACTTACAGAAAACCGGCTTCAAAATGAAAGTCTAAATTTGCCATATTTTGGACGTTCTGAAATGCTACGTGATACAGAGTCAATATAGGCCTGAGTGGAATCTTTCCCCACGAACCTATTAAACAGCAATAATTCGCTAATAAGAACATAAGAACATAAGAATTAGGAGCAGGAGTAGGCCATTCGGCCCTTCGTGCCTGCTCCGCCATTCAATTAGATCATGGCTGATCTTCTCACCTAACTCTGATTACCTGCCCTCTCCCCATACCCCTAATCCCTCTATTTTTCAAGAATCTATCAGTCTCAGCCTTGAAAATGTTCAAGGACTGAGCATCTACAGCCTTCTGGGGTAGTGAATTCCATAAGTTCACTACCCTCTGAGTGAAGAAATGTTTCCTCAACTCTGTTCTAAAAGGCTGACCCTTAATTTTCAGACTGTGACCCTGGTTATAGATTCTCCTACCGGGGAAACAGACCCTCTGTGTCTACTTTATCAGCCCTTTAAGAATCTTATAAGTTTCAATAAGATCTCCCCTAATTCTTCTGTACTCTGGGGAATACAGCCCCAGTTTATTCAGCCTATTCTCATAGGTCAGTCCCCTCATCCCAGGCACTAACCGAGTGAATCTACTCTGCACCCCCTCGAGGGCAAGTATGTCCTTTTTTAAATAAGGAAACCAACACTGCACACAATACTCTCGGTGCGGTCTCACCAAAGCCCTATACAGTTGCAGCAAGACTTCCCTACTCTTATATTCTAAACCTTTCGAAATGAACGCTAACTGCCGTTCGCCTTCTTAGTTGCTGCTGCACCTGCAAACTAACTTTTTGGGACTGGTGTACAAGGACACCCAAATCCCTTTGAATACTAACACTATCTAACTTCTCCCCTTCCAGAAAATAATCTGTTCTTTTATTCTTGCTACCGAGGTGAATAATTTCACACTTGCTAACATTGAATTCCATCTGCCACCTACTTGCCCACTCCCCGAGCCTATCTATATCTTGTTGCAATCTTTTTGCATCATCCTGAGAGCTCACTCTGCTGCCGAGTTTAGTATCATCCGCGAATTTAGACACATTACATTCAATGTCCTCGTCCAGATCATTGATGTAAATGGTAAATAGCTGAGGCCGAGGCACCGATCCTTGTGGCACTCCACTAGTTACATCCTGCCAATTCGAGAATGATCCGTTTATCACTACTCTCTGCTTTCTACCCGATAGCCACTCTTCTATCCATGTTAATATTTTCCCATTAATCCCGTGGGCCTTGATCTTGAGTAACAGCCTTTTGTGTGGCACCTTGTCAAATGCCTTCCTAAAATCCAAATATACCACATCTACTGGTTCCCCCTTATCCAACCTGCTGGATACATCCTCAAAAAATTCTAAAAGGTTAGTCAAGCATGACTTCCCTTTTGTAAAGCCATGTTGACTCTGCCTAATCTTTTTATGGTCTTCCAGGTATCCCATAACTACGTCTTTTATTAAGGACTCAAGAATTTTCCCTACAACTGACGTCAAACTAACTGGTCTATAGTTTTCCCTATTTTCTCTCCCACCCTTCTTAAATAGTGGAGTTACGTTTGCAATCTTCCAATCAATGGGAACTTTTCCAGTATCCACAGACTTTTGGAAGATTATAGACATGCCATCCACTATCTCAGTAGCCACCTCCTTTAAAACTCTCGGATGCAGGCCATCCGGTCCAGGGGATTTATCGGTTTTAAGACCCGACAATTTACCTAGAACCATCTCTTTACTAATGTTAATCTCCCTAAGTTGCTCGCTAACATTGTCTTCTTGGTCCTCTATTTTTGGTATGTTTCCAGTGTCTTCTACGGTGAAGACTGTAGAAAAATACTTGTTTAATGACTCTGCCATGTCTTTGTCCCCTATTATAATTCCTCCGGTCTCTGCCTGTAATGGACCCACATTCACCCTCGCTCGCCTTTTCCTCTTTATATATTTGTAAAAACTCTTGGAGTCTGTTTTTATGTTCTTTGCTAGTTTGCCCTCGTAATCTATTTTCTCCCTCTTGATCAATTTTTTGGTCCTCCTCTGTTGTTCCCTAAAGTTCTCCAAATCCTCAGGTTTACTACTCATCTTCGCTGTTTTATAGGCTTTTTCTTTTGATTTGATACTGTCCCTAACTGCTCTAGTTAGCCATGGCTGCACCACCTTTCCCGTGGCATTCTTATTCCTCAAAGGAATAGAGAGACCTATGAGGGAACAGTACAATACCACTCCCTAGTGCAGGTTGTTTTCACTTATAACCAAAAATATTATGAACATAATCATCCCCTATTGCCCCAAATTCTGTTTTTGAAATGATTCAGGCTGTCTGCCCTGAAGCCATCACTCCACCTGTTTGGAAGCAACGTAGCCTCATTGTTTAATTATCGGGAGTTCTGTTTTCATGTTTTTGAGATTGTTGCATATGTTATCAAATCTTACAGTGGATAAATAATAACTAATTCATGCATATGACACGGTAACTCAACGTCTCCAAAGGGTTTCACAGTAATTACTGTTAAATGTAGCAACTGTGGACACGTAAGCCAATGCTGCTCAATTAGTGAATGGTAAGAATTGTTATTAGTAACAAATATTCTTGCATTTAATATAGTGTTTTTACGTTGGGAGATAGTCTCAAAGTGCTTCACAGGATTTTATAGTATAGTATTTTTGAGTATTTTGAGTATGATTGAGTTTTTTGAAGTCAAATGCAGCAGCTAATTTGTACACAGCAATATCCCCCAAACAGTAACAATGTGAATGACAGATTTTTATTATCTGGGGATTGTTCCAGGACACTGGGAGAAACTTCCTTCTCCTGTCAAACAGTGTTGCAGGATTCTTAACGTCCAACTGAACATCACTGCATTGGAGTGTCAGCCTAGTGTCAGTAAGTTCAAAGTCTTGACTTGGGGTTTGAACCCACAACTTTCTGTTTCAGAGGTGAAGGCACTACCAGTGTGCCAGATCACACAAAGACAACATGTGTTCTGGCTCTTGCCAACCTTGTGCCTAATGCCCTCTGGATTTAAATAAGCTGGGTACATTTCTCTGGAAAAACACTTCCATTCCAAACAAGGACATTTTCATCTGTAAATGGCATAAATGCAATGGGTTTCTGTATGTATCAGGCCCCCAGCTGACCAAAGTAATACACAGTGAATGAGTAGTCGTATTGAAAGATATTAACGATCTAACATTTGCTGATATCCAAAATGATTCAAGTGTTGAATCACTAGTTTTGTACCAGTAATGACCTAATGACCCAACACACAAAGTAACCTGACAGTTTCTGTAAAGGTTTCTGTTTAAAAGAGTTTTCACCATTTTTGGGAAGCATATTTCCTTCCACACCTGCAGTGCTGCATTCCAAGAAGCCAATCTAACACAGGTTGACTTATATGCTTATTGACTCCTGTTTTTATTTTTCTCTTTCTCTCTTTTTTCCAGAACTTCTGGGCTCAGCCAAGAGAGTGAACGTGAACTTCCAGGACATAGATGGGTAAGTGGAATCCATTAAAAAGTCAATGAGTGCTTCAGTCTCACACCACCACATAAACCAAAGTGCTCTTTCCTCTCTCTAGCTCGGGACACAGCTAACTGCCGAACAGTTCAGGCCAGAACTTTCTTATATTGTTGTGTAGTTTTAAGTCAAAGCCGAGCCTGGCATTTCTCTTCTGACACGAGGAATTGAAGATGTTTCTGTGCTGAATTTAATAATAAATAATAATAATCCTTGCATTTCATATAGCGCCTTACCACATCATTGAGACGTCTCAAAGCACTTCACAGAATATACTGCAAAGTGAATTGACTGTATATTTGTAGGCGAAACGCTGCAGCCAATTGCACACAGCAGCGTCCCACAAACAGTCGTGGATTGAATGACCAATTTATTATTATATTTTTACGGAATTATTACCCCTGGAAAGCACTCTGCCAATCAACTAACAACCGGATTTCTACTTACTGCTTGGTAAATATGGAGTACGGAAACCTGCCCAGGAATCGAACCAGGGTCCTCTCACTTGTGAGGCGAGTGATCTAATCAACACACTTCAGAACTCCACATGAGTCACTGCAGATGAACAGATTTAAGGCTCAGTGATGCCATAGAGTAGCTTTGCATTGAAACTAACACTTTGTCACTGCAATAGCCTGTTGCATGCCACAAAGTAATGTGGCTAAACCACAGACTCTGATCCACTTCTCATTGACAGCGACTCACCTCTTTGATTCATGACACTGGTTTGAGACAGAGAAGCCAAGGCATTGATTACACCACGAGCTGTCTGAGCCTGTGCAAGTCCAGGATGGGTCGTTCTTTCAGACTATTACAAAATGACTGGGATTAATGACCTCTCTAAATCGTAATTCAGACTTTGGGACTCCAACCCAGAGTTTCTCCATTTCACCCCTCCCTCCCCACCTTTAAAGCTTGCCTTAAGACCTTTCTTTTCAACAATTAATTTGGTCATCTTTCCCCTTCTCCCACTTTCCTCAGCTCCCCACCAACCCCAAGCCCCCAGCTCGGGCTCCCAGTCAGCTGAAGCACTGTGAGACATCCTCCCAACTTACCATAAAATGTAAAATTGTTGTAATAAGTATTTTATGCTGTTCAGTTAAAACGAGTTTTATTACTTTGTTCTTGACAATGAATTCCAACATTAATATACAGGATTAATGACATAATCCTTCTAGAAATTGAAGAGATTGCATTGTGCTTACAATGAAATTGTCCCTGGCCATTGATATAGACGAACAGGTAGAGTACACTATGCTTCCATTAGCCTGTAGAAACTCCTTTCAATGCTTTGCCATTAATAAGTATTTCTATGCAACTTGCACTGAGTTCTCTGCTATTATCTCCATGGAAACACTTCTCAATGCCTACCAGCATTGTTCAGTGGAAACTACCCCCATTTTTCTCATTGAAAGTCGAGTCAAAAACATTCACTGTGATGTACGGGTATGTAAACACAAGAAAACATTACACTTCTTATTTAGACAATGAAGCTTCCTGATCATATATTTGCCGCGGTGTATCATTTCACATTAAAGAAGGCCACCATTTGGTTATGCATGATTGCCATGACAATTGTAACCAGATTGATTAGGCTAAATTTATTAAAGGCTCTGGTTAAGATGGATCAATGCCTTTATTGGAGGAGTTAACTCTAACACGCGTCTCCTTGCCAGTCATAGATTTCTTGATGGCTTCCAATCAATAAAGAATCCATCCCCTAGCCTCACCATGCCCAATAATTATAGATATTGTGTATTGTACGTTCTGGCCAATAATACCCCATATAAAATCGGTCACTCATTTCATACTTGTTTGTGGGATATTGCTATATGTACAAGGGCTGCTGTGTTCCCTACAAAAACACCATCACTACAGTTCTATGCAGTAAATAAGCACTTAGAGAAGTTTCAACAACATGATACGGCACTGCATGCAAGGATTATTATTATAATAATTACGCACAGCAGTGACCCAAACAGTCTTAGATTGAGTGACCAAATTATTATTTTTTTTGTAAGGATTATTACCTCTGAAAAAGTGATCTGCCAATCGACTAACAACCAGGTTCCTACTTACTGCTAGGTAAACAGAGGTGTGTGAAGTAAGGAGGCTTGCGCAATGTTTTGCCCTGCCCAAACCCAGGTCCTCTCGCTTGCGAGCCGAGTGTTCTAACCACTATGCCACAGGACTCCACGTGTTCGATTATGCTCGCTCACAATGGGATTTCCAATTTAAGTGGACATTGAACGGTTTCTTATGGCCAGGAACCGATGCTGAATAATCTGTATGGTCAATTTACTGCGCAGAAGAGATAAGAAAGAGAGGAGTGAGAAAAGGCTATTCAGGCCATCAAGCCCATTCCTGCTACCAGACACAGTGCAAGCTGTGGAGTCTAAAACTCTATTCATTTGAAATAACACAGGATGTGAACAGCCACATATAATGGCTTGTGTTTCTATAGCGTCTTTCACAAAGAAAAAATCTTTGAAAGCACTTTACAGAATGAAATGGATTAGAAATGAAGTGGACATTATTATGTGGGCCAAAACACATCGGCTAATTTGCTAAAACATTGTGTGATGCTTACATCAGAGGCTTCAATGCCACAAAAGAAAACTGCAGTGAGTCAGTCCAGCTCTACACGCTAATGGGCATTATTCTGTTTTTAGACAGAAACATACTGCTTTTGATTGGAATCTATTCCAATATCTACTATTCCATAAGGAAAACTCCATAAGTGTTTGCTCACTGCTCTGTTTTCAGGCTTGCTAAATTTCTGCTCCTGCATGTCTTCCAGTGCTGGTGTCACCAAGTAATCTAGTTCCCTCGTAGTTAATTCTGCAATCAGTAAATAAGCCATTTCAAGCTGCACTGGAGATATCTTCGAGCACACGAACAGAATAATTGTAATTTGGCCACTCTGTTCTTACAGCTAAACGTATCAAACCAACCTCAAGCCAATTGGTCTTCGCTGAACTTGCTTAAAGAGAATTTAATATTCTTTCGAAAACAAGTTATCAGCCTGGGGCTCAGTCGGTAGCACTCTTGCATCTGAGTCAGAGATTGTGGGTTCAAGTCTAATACATTGCTAGATGTGCTGTGTTGCTGGAGGTGCTGTCCTTTGGTTGAGATGTTGAACCTAGGTCCGGGCCCGTCTGCCTGTTCAGGTGAATGTTAAAGATCCCACTGCACAACTTGAAATGAGAAGGGAGTTTCTCCCGGTGTCCAGGACAACAATCTCCAGATAAAATTGGTCAATGAACCATTGATAGTTTGCCAACTTCTTACTCCTGTCATGTTTTTGTATTTGCGTCCATTGATCTCATAATAACACAGAGTGCAAGAGAATGAAGTTAAATACCCCAATACTGATATTGTTCTAGATACAAAGTGACAAAAGAACAACTGCTGTGAAGTGGTGTAAAACAAAAATCCATTATGTGTTCCAAAGATTTAATATGAGAGACAAAGATGCAGTCATCCCCCCACCCCCTCTCCCACCATGTTAAACCCTGAGGCTTTACAAATAGTTACAAATAGTGGTGGAAACTTAGGTCATAAACATCAAGCTGGGAGAGTCATCTTTTGGCCACCTGGCACCCTGTTAGCATTGCACCCGCATGAACTGATATAACCCACCTCGACACTCAATTACAGTACTGGGTGTGCTGCATTATCATAGATACTGTCCTTCGGATGAACCATTAAAACCAAGGTTAAAGGTCAACCCATGGTTCATATGGGACATTAAAATCAATCTGACTTTTTAGGTACACGTTAAAGATCCTTTGGCACTACTGTAAAAGAGTTATTTTCTTCCAGTGTCCTGGCCAGCAATTCTCTCAGATAAATCACTCATTCACTTCATGGCTGTTTGCAAATTGGCTGTTGGCCACGTTGGCCTACGAAATACACAGTCACCTCACTTTACGACATTTACTGAGGAAGCACTTTATTTGGAGTCCTGTAGCTCAGTGGTTAGAGCACTCGCCTTGCAAGCGAGAGACCTGGGTTCAATTCCCGGCAGAGGGCAAAACCTTGGGCAAATTTCCTTACTCCACACACCTAATAATAATCCCTCCAAAAAAATAATAATAAATTGGTCACTTCAACCCACGACTGTTTGTGGGGTCGCTGCTGTGTGCAATTGGCTGCTGCGTTTCGCCCACAAATATACGGTCAATTCACTTTACAGTCTATTCTGTGAAGCGCTTTGAGACGTCTAGAAGGCGTGAAAAGCGCTATATCAAATGCAAGGATTATTATTATTATTATCATTATTCTTATTTGAAAAAGCCACTCTATCAAAGGTAAAGTGATTATTATACTTATCTGTGTCTTAACAGGTAAATGATTAAAAGGCACATCTGTTAAATAGTGCTCTGTCTGTCTGTCCTTCAGTGGATCCAGTTCAAGATCCTGACCCTCACCTACAAAGCCCTACATGGCCTCGCCCCACCCTATCTCTGCGACCTCCTAACCCCCTACCAACCCGCCCACTCCCTCTGCTTAGCCGGCTCCGGCTGCTCCACGTCCCCCAACCCTCCCGGCCCACCATTGGTGGGAGAGCCTTCAGCCACTCTGCCCCAACCTCTGGAATTCCATTCCCCAATCACTCCGCCTCACCTCCTCCTTAGCCTCCTTCAAGTCCCGCCTCAAGACCCTCCTCTTCGACCATGTTCAGTGCTGTACACTCTGGGTTTGAACTCCTCCTTGTCCCCCAAGTCCTCCTCTCCACCCTCGGAGGCTGTGCCTTCAGCCACAATGTCCCGAGGCTCTGGAACTCCCTTCCTCACTCCCTTCCCCTCGCTCTCTCTCTTCCCATTTTCAGGTCTCGGCTGAAGACCTTTCTTTTCAACCGCACCTTTGGTCACCTTCCCCCCCACTCCCCCTGGCTCCTCCCACTCTCCCTGGCTCCTCCCCCTCTCCCTGGCTCCTCCCCTCCCCCTGGCTCCTCGCCCTCCCCCTGGCTCCTCGCCCTCCCCCTGGCTCCCCCCTCCCCCTCCCCCTCCCCTGGCCCCTCCCCCTGGCTACTCCCACTTCCCTGGACCCTCCCCCTCCACCTGGCTCCTCCCCTTCCCCTGATCCTCCCCCTGGCTCCTCCCCCTCCCCCTGGTTCGGCCCCGAGATCCGTTACTGTAAAGCGCTCTGAGACGCCGTCCGGCGTGGAGGGCACTATATACAACCAAGTTGTTGTTGTTGTTGTTGTACATTGTCCAGCGCCTTGGGACGTCCTCCTGACGTGAAAGGTGCTATACGTGTAATCTTGTTGTTGTTGTTGCATGCATACATAAATATGCTCAATTTTGACCTGGCTTGCTATCAATCAAAACTGTTTCCCTACTTTCCTTGTCTCATGTTCATACTGACTCCTGGCCCTCATTATGTTTTTGAGCCCTTTGATAACAGCATATTGTAGCCAAAAGCAACTCTTAACAAGCACGTGTGCGCGCTCTCAGAATTTGACCCCAGTGGTTCTAGATGACCAAAAGAGCCGGAGAAATTGCACTGGAAGCCAGAAGGGAGATTTTTAATGAATGCTTCAGTGATCCACGTTTGAGAACTACAACAACAACAACAACAACAACAAGATTCCATTTATTGAGCGCCTTTCACGTCGGGAGGACATCCCAAGGCGCTGTACAGTTGGGTCAGGACCCGAGCAGTGGGGAAATGGTCAGGGTGAGGGGAGGGAAGGGAGGGCGTGAGGAAGGGGGGAATGGTCAGGGTGAGGGGAGGGAAGGGAGGGAGCGAGGAGGGGGTAGAGAGTCGAGAGGGGGGCCGAAGGTTCGGTCAAAGAGAAAGGTCTTGACACCGGCCTTGAAGGAGGAAAGGGAGGAGGTGGCGAAGGCTCTGGGGGATAGAGTTCCAGAGCCTCAGGGTTGAAAGACTGAAGGCCCGGACACCGATGGTAGGGCGGTTGGGGCGGGGGATGTGGAGCAGACCGGAGCCAGAGGAACGGAGGGTACGGGCGGGTAGGTAGGGGGATAGTAGGTCGGAGAGGTAGGAGGGAGCGAGGCCGTGAATGGCCTTGTAGGTGAGGGTGAGGATCTTAAATTAGATCCTCTGGGGAATGGGGAGCCAGTGGGGGCGAGCGAGGGCGAGGGTGGGAGTGATGTGGTCGCGGTGTCTGGTGCGGGACAGTACACGAGCTGCAGAGTTCTGAATGACCTGCAGTGTGGAGGGAAGTGCCGGGAAGGCCGACGAGGAGAGAGTTCCCATAGTCCAGCCTTGAGGTGATAAAGACGTGGACCAGAGTTTCAGCCGCGTGAGGGGTGAGGTAGTGCCGTAGTCTGGCGATATTCCGGAGGTGATGGAAGGCGGTGCCAGTTGTGGTGCGGATATGGGGGAGAAAGGACAGCTCAGGGTCGAGGGGAACCCCGAGGTTCCTGATGGCTTTGAGAGGTGGAGAGTGCGGCCTTGGATGCTGATGCTGTCAGCGCCTGAGGTGCGGAGGCGCTGACGGAGCCAATCAGGAGGGCCTCGGTTTTTCGCACGTTGAGCTGAAGAAAGTTGTCTCTCGTCCAGGACTCGATGTCGGACAGACAGCTGTCAGGACATCGGTGGTCGTGGAGTTGAGGGTAGAGGAGGAAAGGTAGAGTTGGGTGTCATCCACATACATGTGGAAGTTAACCCCATGTCTGCGGATGATGTCACCACAGGGGGAGCATATAGAGGGTGAAGAGGAGGGAACCGAGGACAGAGCCTTGAGGGTAATAAGTTGCATCAGCGGAGTTGACACAGGGCTCTGATTCCATTGCCAGTAAAAAAGTACAATGGTAAACACTGCATTTGAAATTCTCAATATATATATTTGGTATTTCGCCCACAAAATATACAGTCAATTCACTTTACAGTATATTCTGTTAAGCTCTTTGAAACGTCTCGAAGATGTGATAAGGCACTATGTCAAATGCAAGGATTATTATTATATATACTCAACCCACCACTGTTTGTGGGACACTGCTGTGCTCAATTGGCTGTCGCGTTTTGCCCACAATATATAGTCACTCCACTTTACAATATATATTGTGAAGTGCTTTGATTTACTATATCAAATGCAAGGATTATTATTATTAGTCTGTAACCAAAGGCCAGGGATTTCACTTGGTCCTAGCCCATGAGACTAGCTTGTCTTAAAATTTATGATTGTGCAGATTGTTAAATTCTGGAATTAACAAAAAATGTAGAAAACCGCCATCCAATTTGAAGGGAATTAAGGAGCTATTCCACAAGGACAACATTTTAAGCCAAGCTAAGATTTGGGAGAATTTCTGGCCTGTAGATCTTTAAACCAACGACCCAATGCCAGAGCAGCCTACTTGTGCACAGATCCGTATGGCTGAGTATTAGAAATACAAATGCTTCTTTATGGGGCTGTATTTAGCTCAGTGAGTATTTGCTGTACGAATTCTCATCCTCCTGCCAGTATTGGCATAGGGAGAAACATCTGCTGCTGGAAACGATTGATAAATGCGCACGAATTGAACATTGCACTTGTGTCCCATTGTACTTTTTTACTGGCAATGGAATCAGAGCCCTGTGTCAACTCCGCTGATGCAACTTATTAACACTGTTTGTGGGACACTGCTGTGAGAAAATTGGCTGTCGTGTTTCGCCCACAAAATGCACAGTCAATCCACTTTACAGTATATTCTGTGAAGAGCTTTGAGACATCTCAACAACATGATAAGGTGCTATAGATATGCAAGGATTATTATTACTGATCAGCAGCATTTACCCATGAACACAGGCAGTGTGATTCCAGCCATGCACTGATGTGTACACACTAAACACTCTGTTCTGAACTTCACTCAAATACACCATTAAATCAACTGCCAACAACATACAGAGCCATTATATATCTACCTCTGACGTTCCATGGTGTGACAAAATGATGATACTCCTTGAATTTGAATTCACCTTAAGGGCCTGAAAGGGATTTGCTATATAGTGTAGGGACCATGTATCTGTAGGTATTTTACACAAGCAACTATGATATGAATAATCCATTTACCGGGAGTATTGATGACTTTAATTATCCCAACATACACTGTCAAAACAACAGCGCAAAGGGCAAGGAGGGGGAAATATTCCTAAAATGCATACAGGACAACTTTCTTGATCAGTTCATTTCCAGCCCAACAAGGAAGGAAGCAGTGCTAGATCTAGTTCTGGGGAATGAAGTAGGGCAAGTGGAGAGGTTTCAGTGGGAGAGCATCTGGGAAATAGTGATCACAACATCATTAGATTCAGAGTGCATATTGAAAGAGACGAGGAACCATCTAAGGTGAAGATACTCAACTGGAAGAGGGCAAATTTCAGTGAGTTAAAAAGGGACCGGGCCAAGGTGGACTGGAAAGAAAGATTGGCAGGTAAAACAACTAAAGAGCAGTGGGAAGTCTTCAAGGATGAGATAGCTCGGGGACAGAATAAATACATTCCCACAAAAGGTATGTATGTAGGGTATCCAAACCTCCCTGGATGACGAAGGTAATTGTATCTGGAATGAAGCAGAAAAAGGAGGTGTATGACAAATGTCAAACCCAAGATACAGAAAACAACCAAATAGAATATAGGAAGCGCAGAAGAGGTTTGAAAAAGGAAATAAGAGGCTAAAAGATTATACGGAGAAAGGTTAGAGGGTAACATTAAAGCAAATTCTAAAATATGTTACAAACATATCAAGAAAAAAGGTTAGTCAATGGTAGGGTGGGGCCAATTAAGGACCAAGGGGGAAATCTTATTGTGGAGGCAGAGGGCACGGCTGATGTGCTGAATGAGTACTTTGCCTCTGTCTTCACAAAAGAAGTGGATGCACCAAATGCCGCAGTATTGGAGGAGAGGGCAGAGGAAATGGATAGGATAAGTACACACAGAGAGGAAGTACTGAAAAGGTTGACTGCGCTGAAAGTGATAAGTCGACCGGTCCAGATAGGATGCAGCCGAGGTTACTATGGGAGGCACAGGTACAAATAGCAGAGGCTTTGGCTACAATTTTTCAATCTTCGTTGGACACAGGAGTGGTGCCCGAGGACTGGAGAGTGGCCAATGTGACTCTCCTGTACAAAAAGGGACAGAAGGACAAACCTGGGAACTACGGGCCAGTCAGCCAAACATCAGTCGTGGGGAAATTCCTGGAGACTTTTCAACCGCGCCTTTGGTCACAGAATAAATCTTCACTTAGAAGAATATGGGTTAATTAGGGACAGCCAACATGGATTTGTTAAAGGCAAATCTTGTCTAACAAATCTAATAGACTTTTTTGATGATATAACGGAGAGGGGATAAAGGCAGTGCAGTTGATGTAGTTTATATGGAGTTTCAAAAGGCATTTGACAAAGTGCCACATGAAAGACTTGTAAGAAAGATAGAGGCCCATGGTATAAAAGGGACAGTGGCAGTGGATCCAGAACTCACTGGGAGACAGAAAGCAGAGAGTTGTGGTGAACGGCTGCTTTTCTGACTGGAGGGAAGTGTACAGTGGTGTCCCCCAGGGATCGGTATTAGGACCACTGCTCTTCTTAATATACATAAATGATCTGGACTTGGGTATAGCAAGTACCATTTCCAAGTTTGCGGACAACACAAAGTTAGGGAGGGGGTAAACAGTGAGAAGGATAGGAGCCAACTGCAGGAAGACATAGACAGAATGGTAAAATGGGCGACACGTGGCAGATGAGTTTCAATGTGGAGAAATGCGAAGTAAGGTAGTGGAGAAGTCTTGCTGCAACTGTATAGGGCCTTGGTGAGACCGCACCGAGAGTATTGTGTGCAGTTTTGGTCTCCTTATTTAAAAAAGGACATACTTGCCTTAGAGGGGGTGCAGCTTAGATTCACTCGGTTAGTGCCTGGGATGAGGGGACTGACCTATGAGGATAGGCTGAATAAACTGGGGCTGTATTCTCTAGAGTAAGAAGAATTAGGGGAGATCTTATTGAAACATATAAGATTCTTAAAGGGCTGATAAAGTAGACACTGAAGGTCTGTTTCCCCGGTAAGAGAATCTATAACCAGGGGTCACAGTCTGAAAATTAAGGGTCAGCCTTTTAGAACAGAGTTGAGGAAATATTTCTTCACTCAAAGGGTAGTGAATTTATGGAATTCACTCCCCCAGAAGGCTGTAGATGCTCAGTTCTTGAACATCTTCAAGGCTGAGACTGATAGATTTTTAAAAAAACAGGCATTAGGGGATATGGGGATAGGGCAGGTAATTAGAGTTAGGTCAGAAGATCAGCCGTGATCTTATTGAATGGCGGGGCACAGGCTCGAGAGGCCAAATGGCCTACTCCTGCTCCTAATTCTTATGTTTTTATGTTCTTATATAATGCATTTTGGTAGAAAGAATGAGGGGAGGCAATATAGGCTGGTAATACAATCTTAAGGGGGTAAAAGAACAGAGAGACCTGGGGGTTCAGTTAAATGAATCCTCGAAGGTGGCAGGACAGGGTAGATAAAGCTGTAAAAAGGGCATATGGGATTCTAGGCTTTATAAATAGGGGCATAGAGTACAAGAGTCAGGAGGTTATGATTAACCTATATAAAACACTGGTTAGGCCTCAGTTAGAATACTGCGCCCAGTTCTGGGCACCACACTATAGGAAGGATGTGAAGGCATTGGAAAGGGTACAGAGGAGATTTACAAGGATGGTACCAGCAATGAGGGACCTTGATTATGAGGAAAGGCGAGAGAGGCCGGGATTATTCTCATTGGAGCAGAGAAGGTTACGAGGACCTGATAGAGGTCTTCAAAATCATGAAGGGATTTGATAGGTTAGAAAGGGAAAAACTGTTCCCACTGGTTGGTGTGTCGGTGACTCAAGGTCACTGATTCAAAATAGTATTAAAAGAAGCCGAGGGGAGGGGAGAAGAAATGCCTTCACGCAGCGAGTTGTTCAAATCTGGAACGCATTGCCTGAAAGTGGAGGCCGATTCGATTTTAAAAACGTGGTGGACGGGTATTTGAGGAGGACGGGTTTGCAGGTTATGGGGAAAGGGCTGGGAGTGGGACTGACATTACATTGCATTACATTCAAAGAGCCGCACAGACTCAATGGGCCGAATGGCCTCTTTTTGTGCTGTACAATTCTATGATTCTATGACCAGACACTGGGCGAAACTCCCTTCTCTTTTTGAGTACTGGCGTGGCATCTTTAAGGTCCACTTGAACAGAGACGGGTCCTCGGTTTAATGTCTCATCCAAAGCACAGCATCTCCAATAATGAATGCACTGCACATTAGCGCATCAGCCTAGACTGTGAGTTTCATGTCCCTACGTGGGGCTTGTACTCACAATCTGACTCAGAGACGAGAGTGCTACCAACTGAGTCTGCCTGACATCGCAATACTGCATTAATAAAATAGAGCTAGGAAAGATAGCAACAGAACGAGACAGAATGTAGACAAGAGGTGTGTGAATTATGCTGTGTATTTGCACAAAATGCCTAATGCATGAGGCTCTTGTGTGAAGTTTTCTCCAGAGCCTGTTCTGTGAATGTAATCTCATAGCTGAGGTGAATAGCACATGTGGAAATCTTTTATCAGTCGCCAGTTTATCTCATTGCCAAAAAAAAACTGTGTTTAATCCACTGTTGAAAAAGCTAGTACCATAAGTAAATTGTGGACACAATTCAATCTTTAGCGCAGGGGTTATTGTCTTATTTTAGCAGCAAGTATTACACTCACTTTACATGTGCCGTAATGGCAAAAACTACACCACAATAATACAACGCCTGAGCATCTGGTGTAGTGATAAGATATACGATGTTTGTAGCCATCACAGGGTTATCAGAAGCTGAGTGTGAACAGTCCCTACTTCCAATGACTCATTTGCTCTTCCAAATCTTGCCAGTGAGCCAGGGTAACTGGTTCAACACGTAGCAACCTCTAGTTTCAATAATTATGGATGTGAAATGTTCTGGTTCCCAATGATATCATTGACAAGCTTTGCAGTTTTAGCTAGTTAGACTCTAGCAGTACCCCAACGCACACTATTGGTCCCCAAGCCTTGGCTCTTACTTTTCAGGATTAGGTAAGCAGGATGGATCCCTCCAGGGAATCTAATCTCTGGAATTTCCATGTGTAGGTGGATGCATGAAATTCTCAGTTTTGATACTCTTAAGCACAGTGATGAGTTTCCACACGTGTCAGACACCTGACTGGCCAAAGAAAAAATGGTCAGCTGGGTGTCTATCACATGCAGAATTTTTTTTATTATTATGATGGGTCAGTAGTTTCAAGCTATGCTTCTTTTGTCATTGAATATGTGATCAACATTTGCTAACTTCTAATCTGTCAGAATCTCCCTGATCATATTGTCCTGATAGATCTGTTTTTTATTTTCCTTAGTAACTGACAGAGAAGTTTAAGAAGAATATAATCTTGAATCCCACTAAAATTTGAATTAAATTTAACATACTATTCAAACATACTCTTGAAAAATTCTTTGTTGGGATTGATATAACTATTAGTGCAGAAACAGCCTGTATTCAACAATATCCTGTAGTGCATTACCCACAGTACAAGTTCAGTGAGGTAACTCTAATTGTAGCACATTTATTAAAGCAGTTTTGTTGCATTAGTAAGCCTGTTGAGTTAAATATGTAGAGAGTGACAGAGATGCATGAGGGCCCTTTAAATGAGGTGTGCTATTTATTTTTAATTTTAAAAACATTCAAAATGAAACAGCAGAGCTGTAGGCCGCATCATTTTNAAAAATAATTTTATTTTATTGTATTTCTTCTTTACAAATTGGAGCAAAGCTGAGCTGAAATTCCATCTAGTCTTAGCCTGAAAGATCTTTCTTATTTAATAAAATAATAAAATTAATAATTCTTGCAGTTTGACACATAATTCTTGCAGTTTGACACAGTTCCTATAAAGTCACAATGTCTCAAAGCGGTCACAAGGAATTTTTTGTAGTGTGTAGTTTTTGTATTGTATTATATTGTAGGAAAACACAGCAGCCAATTTGTGCGCAGCAATGCGACACACACAACCATGAAGTGAATGAACCAATTTATTTGCTTGTGATTGTGCAGAACAGTGGAAATTTCTTCATTCAGTACTGATTTAGAAGCCGGTTCTTTTTAAGAATGGCAGACAACCGGCTTCCAAATAAGGGTTATAGTCATCCTCACTTGCCGTCCCCATATAGAAACAAGTGACATGATTGACACAGCAGGGGGCCATTTAATCCATTCAACATACACCTTCCAGCAGGAGTCTCTGGGCAGCGATCAGGGGTGGGATCTCTAGCTCCCCCTGTGCGTGGTTTCACAGGACAGAACGGAAATGGAGACTTTGAAGCCTATCCACCTAGGACCACCCTCCCCGCAGTATACACACTGTCAGCAGGTAGGATGGTCCTCGGTGTACAACCAGCAGAAAGCTTGCCAGATTGTGCTTCAAATGGCAAGCTCAGATAAGCTAGAATTTAACTCCAGCAGTACCCTCTGTGGTACCTGAAACTTGGCTCTTGGTAACTTAATACTCTCTGGTTTTAGGTAAAGCAGGGTGTGTTTCTATTGGAGAGAGTGCACATTCCATTCCAAACAAGGATGTTTTCATCTGTAAATGGGATACATGCAACTCTCAGTTTTGTTTGGATACTAGCCTCTCGTGGCTTCTCTGGTATATCCAGATCGTCATTATTGAGCTGCAAAGTCAAAGCTCTTCTTTTTTTCCTCCTCCCTGTATTGCTGTGCTAATTTTCTCACTGTAGTCTGCTTTATTTCATTTCACTCAGATCCATTGTATTTTGATAGTCTAATCACTTTCACACGGACGACAGCTTTTCGGTGAACAGTCTCTGTTTTTGTTCAGATTGAATTCTCAATGAATGAATTAATAGGCTTTGGACTGATTATTTTCCGCAAGAGAAATCCTTATCTGTCCATAACAGTAGGCAACATGCCAGTTATGTGATTTCAGGATTCATGTCCGTCCAGTTCACAGCTGCTAGATTGAGAATCTCTCAATCATATTTCTGCTGCTGCTGCTCCAATCGCTCCATACCTTTTTATTGGGTATTATCTGGTCCAATAAAAAAATGCGGCCGCAATGTTTCTGTGGAATCCACTATAAACAGTGTCCTCCTCTACAAACCCACTAAAAATGGAGTGGGAAATGGGCCTCACTCCACACGGAGACCCATATGCTGTGATTGTCTGTGTGAGTGTGTCTGTGTGTCTCTCTGTGTGTGTTTGTGGGTGTCTATTGAGTGAGCCTCTGCTCTGTGTATATCAGTTTGTGAGTGTCTCTGTGAATGTGTATGTGTGTGTCTCTCTCGTCTGTCTCTGTGTGTGTATGTCTGTTTGTATCTATGACTGTGTGTGTGTGTCTGTGTCTGTGTGCGGTGCTGTGCCCTGAAAGGCAGGAGGTGGTGAGTTACTGTAGCCCTGCAATCAGGACGCTGGTCCTGAGTGTCTGTGTTTTGGCAGATCTCTAGGCCCTTCAGCCCTGTGCTCAGGTACCCCCACCAAATAGGCCACCCAGTTTTTGTTAAAGAAGAATTTAATAAAAATGTTTTGCAACAATGTGTCATTGCCTCATAGAATCATAGAATTATACAGCACACAGAGGAGGCCATTCGGCCTCTTTGAAAAGAGCTTCCAAATCACCCCCTCTCCCCCGCTCTCTCCCCATAGCCCTGATCAACCCCACTCCCCCGCTCTCTCCCCATAGCCCTGATCAACCCCACTCCCCCGCTCTCTCCCCATAGCCCTGATCAACCCCACTCCCCCGCTCTCTCCCCATAGCCCTGATCAACCCCACTCCCCCGCTCTCTCCCCATAGCCCTGATCAACCCCACTCCCCCGCTCTCTCCCCATAGCCCTGATCAACCCCACTCCCCCACTCTCTCCCCATAGCCCTGATCAACCCCACTCCCCCACTCTCTCCCCATAGCCCTGCAAACTTGTCCTCCCCAAATAATTATCTATTTCTCTCTTAAAAGTTGTTATCAAATCGGCTTCCACCGGCCTTTCAGGCAATACATTCCAGATCCCAACAACTCGCGGTGTGAAAACATTTCTCCTCACCTCCCCTCTGTTTCCTCCTGTCCTTTGGCACCATCCCAGGGTCGAAAGAGGATTGAAAGATTGTGGCCAGAGCCTTCGCTATTTCCACCCTTACTTCCTTCAGTAACTAGAATGCATCCTGTGCAGAACGGGTGACTTATCTATCTTTTTAGTACCTCCTCTCGGTTTATTCTTATCCTATCCAATTTCTCTACTCCGATTTCCGATACTGTGGCATTGGTTTCTTTTGTGAAGGCAGATGCAAAGTACTCATTCATAACATAACATGTAGGAGCAGGAGTAGGCCATTCAGCCCTTCGAGCCTGCCCCGCCATTCAATCATGGCTGATCTTCTAATCTAACTCCAGCTAATAACCTGACACTGCCTTACCCCCATATCCCTTAATCCCTTTTGCAATAAGAAATCTATCTATCTCAGTCTTGAATATGTTCAAGGACTGAGCGTCAACAGCCCTTTGGGGTAGTGAGTTCCATACATTCACAACCCTTTGAGTGAAGAAGTTCTTCCTCAACTCAGTGTGAAAGGGCTGCCTCTGATTTTAAGGTTGTGACCCCTGGTTTTAGTTTCTCCAACTAAAACAATCTCCCACTATCTACTCTATCATGCCCTGTGATGATCTTTTAGGTTTCGATAAGATCCCCTCTAATTCTTCTATATTCTGGAGAATATAGGCACAAATTGGTAGCCTATCCTCGTAACTCAACCCCTTCAACCCTGGTACTAACCGAGTAAATCTACGCTGCACCCCCTCCAAGGCAAGTACATCCTTCCTTAAATGGGAGACCAAAACTGGACAGTATTCCAGGTGTGGTCTCACCAGGGCCCTGTACAGTTGCAGCAAGACTTCCCTACTCTTATACTCTAATCCTTTCATAATGAATGCTGACGTACCGTTCACCTTCCTAATCGCTCGCTGCACCTGCAGACTAACTTTCCGTGATTGGTGTACAAGGACACCCAAGTCCCTCTGGACGCTAACACATTCCAATCTCTAAAAAATAACCCGCTCTAGTGTTTTTGCTACATAGGTGGATGACTTTGCACTTCCCTACATTATACTTCATCAGGTAGGTACCTGCCCAATCACCTAACCTATCTATGTCTCGCTGCATTTTTTTAATGTCATCCTCTGTGTTGACACTTCCTCCTAGATTTGTGTCATCCGCGAATTTAGATATATTACTTCGATGTCCTCATCTACATCGTTGATATAGTTGGTAAATAGCTGAGGCCCAAGGACTGATCCTTATGGCACTCCACTAGTCACATCCCGCCAATCTGAAAAGGACCCGTTTATCCCTACTCTTTGTTTCCTACCCGTTAACCATTCCCCAATCCACGTTAATATGCTCCCCCCAATTCCATGGGCACTTATCTTTTGGACTAACCTTTTATGCGGCACCTTATTGAATGCCTTCTGGAAGTCCAAATAGACCACATCCACTGATTCACCCTTATCCAGTTTACTGGAAATATCCTCAAAAAACTGTATGAGATTTGTCAAACATGACTTCCCTTTTGTGAAGCCATGTTGACTTGGCCTAATTATATTGTGCTCCCCTAAAGACTGAGATAGATAGATTTCTTATTGCAAAAGGGATTACGGGATATAGGGATAAGGCAGGGTCAGGTTATTAGCTGGAGTTAGATTAGAAGATCAGCCATGATTGAATGGCAGGGCAGGCTCGAAGGGCCGAATGGCCTACTCCTGCTCCTTCATGTTATGTTATGAATGAGTACTTTGCATCTGGCCTTCTCCTGCTCCAACATGTTATGTTATGTTAAATACCGCACTACCACATCCTTAATCAATGATTCTAAATGTTTTCCTATCACTGATGTGAGACTAACTGCCTATAGTTCCCCATCTTTTCCTTTCCACCTTTTTTAAATAGTGGTGTGACATTTGCGATCTTCCAATCCATGGGGACTGTTCCAGAATCCAAGGAATTTTGGAAGATCAGACATAAGGCCACCAGTATCTCATAAGCTATCTCTTTTAAAACCCTGGGATGCAAGCCATCCGGACCAGGGGATTTGTCACATTTTAGTGCTAACAGTTTCCCGAGCACCAATTCTCTACTAATGAAAATTTCCCTAAGTTGCTCCCTGTCTTTATCCCTTTGGTGCATCTCTATAGTTGGTAGACTTGTTGTGTCTTCTCGGGTGAAGACAGATGCAAAGTACCCATTTAGGGACTCTGCCATGTCCTTATCCCCCATTACAACTTCTCCCGTCTCTGACTGAAGTGGACCTACATTTACCCTCACAGCCTATTCCTCTTAATGTATTTGTGAAAACTTTTACAATCAGACTTAATGTTCCTTGCTCGCTTATCCTCATACTCCTTTTTCTCGCTCTTAATGAGTTTTTTAGTTTTATTTTGCTGGTTTCTAATACTCTCCCAATCTTCAGATTTGCTGCTTTTCTTGACAGTTTTATAAGCCTTTTCTTTTAATTTGATGCTTTCCCTAACTGCTCTAGTTAGCCACGGGTGAATTGCTTTCCCTGTGGTACTCTTATTCCGCAAGGGAATATGCGACCGCTGAGAATTTTCCACTACATCCTTAAATATTTGCCACTGTTGGTCTACACTTTTACCTCTTAATCTTATTCTCCAGCCTATCTTTCCTCACACCTACAAAATTAGCCCTATTTAAATTCAGAATACTTGCCTCGGATTTAACTATATCCCTCTCTAACTTAATGCAGAATTCAATCATATTGTGATCACTCTGCCCTAGAGGAGTCTTGATACCTACACTGCCAACTCGTCCTGTTTCGTTACACAAAACAAGGTCTAGGATGGCCTGTGCCCTGGTTGGTTCCTCGGCAGCTGCTCTAGAAAGTTATCTCTCATACACTCAATGAACTCTTCTTTTGACCTACTTTTGCCGATTTGGTTTTCCCAATCTATGTGGAGATTGAAATCACCCACTATTATCGCTTTACCTTTCCTACATACTCCACTGATTTCTTGATTGATACCCTGTGCTATATTGTGATCGCTGTTTGGGGGTCTATAACCTACTCCCATTAATATTTTCTGCCCTTTATTATTTTTTATTTCCACCCATATTCAGTACGACTGCCTCCACAAGAAGATTTCTTCTTCGGTCCCTAATTGGCCCCACCCTACCTTTGACTAATCTTTTATTCTTTATATGCTTATAAAATGCTTTAGGGTTCCCTTTTATGTCACCCGCTAATCTTTTCTCATACGATCTCTTTGCCCCTCTTATTTCCTTTTTCAGTTCTCCTCTGTACTTTCTATATTCTATTTGATTATCTTCTGTATTTTGGATCTGACATTTATCATAACCTCCTTTTTCTGTTTTATTTTAATCCCAATTTCCTTAGTCCACCAGGGAGGTTTGGATGCCCTACCTTTCCACTTTGTGGGAATGTATTTGTTCTGTCCCCGAACTATAAGAACATAAATAAGAATATAAGAAATGCTACAACAACAACAACAAGATTCCATTTATAGAGCGCCTTTCACGTAAGAAATGCTAGACGAAAAAGACCAAGGTCCACTTAGTTCGCCTTCCACTTTCCTGGCGATCGCATTCACATATATCCCAAACTCCCTATGTACTATATCCCATAATGTTATTGCCTAAAGAAAACTATTTAATCTGTGTTTAAAAGAATCAACACTTCCTGCTTCAACTGTCTCCCCAGGGAGCCTGTTCCACAGGTTCACTATTCACTCACTGAAATAATGTTTGTGTAGATTCGTTCTGAATTTACCCCCTTCAATTTCAGGCCGTGTCCTCTGGTTTTACTATTCTGAACAAGTTGAAACAGCCTGTTATGATCTATATTGTTTTTCCCCTTTAGAATCTTACAGATAGCAATCATGTCACCTCTCACTCTTCTCTTTTCCAGCGTGAACATGCCCAATTTACTTAGTCGCTCCTCATAGTCCAGGCCTTCCATTCCCTCAATCGTTTTAGTTGTCCTCCTCTGCATCTTCTCAATTTCTCCAACATCATTTCTATACTGCGGTGACCAGAACTGTACACAGTCTCTAAGTATGGTCTCACCAATGATTTATACAGCGGCAGGATTACCCCACAATTTCAGCTGTTATTGATCTTTTGATACATCCCAATATCTGGTTTGCTTTACTCAATGCCACAGAGCATTGTTGGGAGAGCTACAATTTATTGTCAATCAGGAACCCCAGGTCCATTTTCCATACATATTATTTTCCTTCAGTTCAAATAATAGTCCCTTCCAGGATTTTTTGTTCCCATGTAAAGTTCTTTACATTTCTGCGCATTGAATTTCATCTGCCACCGATCTGCCCATTTCCCAAGTATGTTCAAATCCTCCTGTAACCTATCTTGTTCAGCTTTGCATTCTACGACCTTCATTAGCTTTGTGTCATCTGCAAACTTAGCCACTGTGCTTGCAACTTCTAGTTCCAGATAATTTATAAAAAATTAAACAAAGAGGTCCCAAACTTGTGGAACTCCACTGGTAATATTTTCCAAGTCTGATGACATTTCCTGTACCACCACCCTCTGGGTTCTTCTGGACAACCAGTTGTGTATCCATTGTAACAGACCTCCAATGATTCCCGCTTTCTTTATTTTCAGTACCAACCTCTCAAGAGGAACTGTATCAAAGGCCTTACTGAAATCCAGATATATGACATCCACAGCCTTACCCTTATCAAGCTCCCTTGTCACACAGTCAAAGAAAACCATTAAATTAGATTGGCAAGACTTTCCCTTCATGAACCCATATTGGCTATCATTTATGATTTTATTTCTGTCCATATACTCTATGATCTTAATAAGAGTCTCCATAATTTTACCCACAATGGACGTCAGACTTACTGGTCTGTAGTTTCCAGGGTCACTGTTGTTACCTGTCTTAAAAATAGTGATATCTGTCTTTCTCCAGTAGCTGGCACCTCTCCAGTATTCAGTTATTTTTGAAAGATATGTGCCAGTGTTTCTGCATCTTTCTCCCTTAGTTCCTTCAGGATCCTCGGATGCAATTTATCCGGCCCCTGTGAGTTATTTACCTTAGGTTTACACAGCTGTTTGGCAACCATGCTGGTAAGTGATAAGAATAGCGTTGCAACTTTTCTCTGCAACATCCTTGAGTTCTCTTTCCAGATCAGATAAGTACCCGTCTTGGTAAAGACTGGTGCAAAAAAATTATTTGGCACTATTGCAGATTGTGTAGCATTATTTGTCATGTTCTCTCCCGAACCCACCTTCAGTGACCCTATTCCATTTACTCTTAATGTAACTAAAAAACATTTTGTTATTATCCTTCACATCTCTTGCCATGTTTAATTCAAAGCTTTTCTTTGCCATTCTGGTACCTTTTTTGCAGTCCTGGCATGCCTTCTGGTATTGAATCTGACTTAATTCTGTGCCATTTTCCTTCATGGTCTTAAATGCCTTTTTATTCCTCTTTATAATTGCTTTGTAGCCCCGTCCAACCAGGCAGGTACCTATGCTTTGCATGGGTACACATTGTTCCATTGCCTTCATAATCACATCATTGAAGGAACTCCATAGGTCCTCCACCCACATTGGCATATTTAAGCCTGCCAGGCCCACTCCGACTAGATTTCTCAAGAGCACAAAGTTGTTCCTCTTGAAATTTGACAGTTTTGTTTGGGTTTTTATAACCTCGCCAATTCTTGTGATGTCAAATGTGACTGCATTGTGATCACTGTTGCTTAATGCTTCTCCCACCTTTATGTTGGAGATTTGGTCGTCCCTGTTGCTCATTATCAAATCCAGGATGTTATCTCCCCTGTGTGCTCTTTTACAAACTGAGTCATAAAACAGTCTTCCTTTAACTCTAGAAACCCCTTCCCTATCTTACCAGTAGACACCTTATTATTCCAATCAATTTCAGGTAAGTTAAAATCTCCAACTACTATGGTTAGTCCCTTACTAGTGGTCTTCCTTATCCCATCCCACAGTTACATATCAAGGCTTTCACCCTGGCTTGGGGGTCTATAGCAGACCATGTCAAACCAGTCTACCATGTCTCTGTGATGCTAATGATGTCCAAGACTTACAAGACCTTCCAGATCACGCATCTTGTTTGTCAGACTTCTTGCATTTATGCAACTATATCTCCATTGTTTTTGCCTTTCCCACTTACTTTATAAGCATTTTTTTTCACCAACCTTTAGAGTTAGATCCGGTATGCCTTAAAGTTTTCCATAATTGATTCAGGTGCCCTTACACCTACCGCAATCACCCCTGTGCCTAGTTTAAACACTCCCTAACTAAAGTATCTATCTTGCCTGCCAACACCTCCACCCCATTTTGTTTAGGTGGAGCCCATCTGGTCTGTATAAATGCCCTCTATTCCAAAAGGTGCCCTATTGTTTGATGAAACAAAAGCCTAACTCCCTACACCAATGCCTTAGGCACTCATTGGTCTTCCTAATTACTTTTCCTCACTAGCACATGGTACAGGTAGTATTTTGGAAAATACTACACTTGAAGTCTTTCCTTTTAGCTTCCTTCCTAATGCTCTAAATTTAGCATGAAGGATCTCTGGCCTACTTCTATCTATGTTATTTCTTCCCACATGAACAACTATAATTCATTCCTCACCTGCTCCCTGTAGCATTTGGTCAGTCCGAGCATCAGATCTTCAACCCGTGCACCCAGTAGACAACTTACCATTCTATTTTCTGGGTCTGGTTTCCACAGAATTTGATCTGTGAACCAAATAGTCTAATCCTCTTATATCACAACTTGTCTGCTACTCTTTCTCTGCTTCCCTCCTTCCCTGGCAGGCTGCTGGATTGCCTCGGTGCATGGCACTACCTTGCCTATCTTAGCCATCATTTGGGTTTCCATATCATTTCTCTCCAGAGGAGAGAAACTGTTGGAAAGCACCAGGGATGCCTGCTTCTGCTCCATGAGCTGACCACGATTTCTTGCTCCTTTTCTAACAGAGACACAATTCCCTTCTCTAGGTACCGGGGACTCCTCTCCTACTATGCCCCCTAGCAAGTTCTCCTGTAATATGTCATTTATAAAGACTTCTCCCTCCCTAATACTTTAATGTGTGGCCAGTCACTTGCTAAAGCTGACCACTTCAGCTTTGAGTGAATCTACCAGCTTGCAGTTAATGCAGATTAATCCCTTCAAAACCTGGAAGACAAACATCTTGCAACTTCTGCAATGCACAAAGTATTCCAATGTTATATGAGAAAAAAAGAAAAAAATGTTTTCTCACCTGCATCTCCTTCCCCCTCTGTACCGAGTTCCCACTCTCACCAAATACCTTAACAGAATTCTCGTTCTGGTCCACCTCACTCAGTTCCCTCCTCACTCTGCTGGGCTCTCTCCTCCTTGAAGGTTTCCCATTGCTCGTTAGCTGTTTTACCTGCCAATCTTTCTTTCCAGTCCATCTTGACTAGGTCCCTTTTTAACTCACTGAAATTAATCCTCTTTCAGTTGAGCATCTTCACCTTTGATTGCTCTTTGTCCCTTTCCATAAGTACTCTAAACCTACTGATGTTGTGGTCACTGTTGTCCAGATGCTGAAACCTGCCCCACTTGCCCCACTCCATTCCCCAGAACTAGATTCCAGCACTGCTTCCTTCCTCATTGGGCTGGAAACGTATTGATCCAGAAAGTTATCCTGCACATATTTCAGGAATCCTTCCCCCTCTTTGCCCTGTGCACTGTTATTTTGCCAGTCTATGTTAGGATAGTTGAAGTCCCCATTATCACCACTCTATTGTTTTGATCTTTCTGAAATCTGCTGCAGATTTGCTTATCTGTCTCCTTCCCACTATTTGGTGGTCTATAGTACACACCGAACAGAGTAACAGCTCCTTCTCTGCTCCTTAACTCTAACCAAATAGATTCTGTTTTTGGACCCTCTAGTACATCGTCCCTTTCCAGGGCCGTCACCGTGTCTTTAATCAATATTGCCACCCACCCACCTTCCTTTTTTCCCTTCCCTATCCCTCCTGAATACATTGTAGCCGGGAATATTCAGCTCCCATTCCTGCCCTTGTTTGAGCCAGATCTCCATTACTGCCACTACATCATAACCCCATGTGGCAACTTGAGAGTTCCTACTCTCACCGAATTCCTGCACAGAATTCCCACTCTGTTCTGTCCTCACTCAGGTACGTCCTCGTTCTGCTGGGCTCTCTGCTTATGTTTAGTTTTTATCAATAAAGTGAAAAAATGTAGGTTGGCAGTAAAATAAACCTCACTAGCAGTAATCAAATCCCTGCAATTTTCCAAATTTCCCTGCAATTTTTGGCAAATATTTCCACATTTTTCTATCGGCCCTGGGCATTCTTAACTTGAGCGATGAACTACATGCTGCATCTTATATGTACAATACGTCCATTTTATATTAGTGTCTTTTTCTCTCGGGAGGATGTGTCAAAAATGCTTCACTGAATTGATTGTAAAGTGTCTTGACTGTATTTTCTTAACTTTCTATATTCAGTCATTTTCTATCACGGACAACAATCCTGTGCATACACAATTTGTGCTGTTTATTCGAGGCTCAGTTAATGTGAGTGGGTAAAATGCACTGCAGATCTATTTGCCAATAGTCTTGCCTTGTGAATGCTGATTGCTTGTGAGCTTTTTCCCAATTCTGAGTTTATCCAAATATTGATTTGAAATTAGCAATCATTGCAACTAAATTAATTATTCATGTAATTGTTTTCAATGATAAACTGTTGGAGGAATAACTATGTTCCTTCTTCTGCTAGGTAAACAGAGGCGTATAGAGTAAGGAAATTTACCTAATGTTTCGCCCTGCCCAGGAATCAAATCCAGGTCCTCTTGCTTGCGATGCTCTAACCAATACACTACAGAACTCCACAAACACAATTCTCTTCATAGAATGGCAATGCAAAGTGTCTTATAAGCTTGCATGAGTCAGTCAGAGAGCACTGGGTGACAGCAGGGAAGCAATTCCATCAGGGTCTAGATTTCCTCTATTTTCTTTGCATTTCACAGCATTTCAGAATTTAGCAGAATGTTGAATTCAGTCTCTACTAAACCTTCAGCTATTTTTCTACAAAAAATTCAAAATTAAGACTGAATTTAAGAATTTGCCAGATTCCTAAATTCATAGGAAACAAATTAAATCCTGTCCCAAGTGGAATACCTCTGCCACTGGATTTGTTCAAAATTGATACAGCCTTACCACTATATCTGCATGTGTTCAATTGCTTTCCCCGCTTCTTGTTGTTGGCGACTAATTCTGTTCACCCGATTTGTGGGTGTGCGATCATCTTTGTATTGGCTGGTCCGTCTATAACCTCAGCTCAAGTCATGATAAATTGAAATGTGCACACACAGTCGCCTTTTTATTTTCACATTGCAAAGGCTCAGAGCTTGGGTTGGGGTGCGGGTGGGGGAGGGGGAGGGAGCAGAGAATCTCATTATTAATAGCTGGAGACTCTCAGACATGAGGAAAGCTCATCTGTTTCTTTCCACATTTACCTCCTCAAATCCAATTCCCCCAGCACAGCAATGTATTGAATGAAAAAAAAGTCTGAATTTGTTTGTTTCCTCTGATAGACACTGCTGGCCTGATAGCATGCTACAGGAAGAATATTAAATAACAGTCCGCAGGCTATGAATTGATTTACTCAGCCTATTTCTAGTAACAACATGAGGTACACATCTCTTCACAGAATTCTTCACTTGCTATGGAAGTGCAGCTTCAGAAGTGGCGACACACACCGTCTGCCTGTTCAGGTGGACGTTAGCGATCCCATTGATCCCAAAAGAGAAGGGAGTTTCTCCCAGTGTCCTGGCCAATAATCCTCCTTCCCTCCCCCCCAGATAAAAATGGGTAATTCACTTCATGGCTATCTTTGGGACATGGCTGCACAAACTGGCTGCCTAATTTGCCTGCAAATACATAGTCACTACTTTTCACACTGACTCCCCGTGAAGTGCTTTGAGCCTGTTCAATGTTATAGATTCTATATTAAAAGCAAGGTTTTAAATACTTCCGCGGGATCTTTAACATCAATCTGAGCAGGCAGAGTGTCTAGACCAGGGTGATCTAACCTTTTACCAACTGTGCCCTTAGCAACCACCCATCGACTCCTGCCTCTGCGACAACAATAACTTCCACAGGGAGGTTGAGGAGTTTAGATCCGCAGGAGTGAATACGTTGACAGGAGCCAAGGAGTATGGCTTCCGTCTCGTCCACATTCAGCTGCAGGACGTTTGCACTCATCCAGGCCCTGATATCTGCCAGACAAGCTGATAGAACACTGGGGACCTGGAGTAGGTGCCGGAGAAGCCAAAGTAGATTTGTGTGTCATCCGCAAATGTGGAAGTTTATCCCATGTCTGCAGATGACATCACCCAGAGAGAGCATATAGATAAAGAAAAGAAGAGGCCAAGGATGGAGCCCTGGGGTACCCCACAGGTGACCGGGCGGGAATGGGAGGTGAAACCATTTGCTGAGATGAAGTGGAGGCGGTTGGTTAAGTAGGACTCGAACCATGCGAGTGCGGTCCCACTAAGGTGGATGAGGGAGGAGAGCCGATAGAGGAGGATGGAGTGGTCGACTGTGTTGAACGCAGCAGAGAGATCCAGGAGGACGAGGAGGCAGAGGGAGCCGTGGTCACAGATAGAGAGAATGTCTTGTGACTTTGACATGCGCTGTCTCTGTGCTGTGAGCAGTCAGGGAGAAAACCAGACTGCAGGGGTTTGAGGAGGGAGAAGTGTGACCGAAGCTGACCTGCAACAATGCGTTCCAGGACTTTAGCAAGGAAGGGTAGGTTGCAGATAGCAACCTGGCTTGGGAGAAAGAGGGGGGTGGGAAAGAGAGGGGAGAAAGAGACGGTGGGAAAGAGAATGGGGGAAAGAGTGGGGGCGACAGAGAAGGGGGGAGAGAGAAGATGGGGAGAGAGGAGGGGGGAGAGATGGGAGGGGGAGAGGAGAGGAGGGGAGAGATCGGGAGGGAGAGGAGAAAGAAGGGGAAAGAGAAGGGGAGAGAACGAGCGGGGAGGGGGGATGACACTCTCCGCATCTCTCTCTCAGTTACTCTCTCTCACTCCCCTTCTCACACCCTCTCGTACTCTCTTCCCTCTCACACACCACCTCCCCATGTTAATCACTCTCTATCCCGCCCCCACCCCTGTCTCCCTCACATTTTCAATCTCCCCCCTCTGTTTCTTTCCTTTCCCTCACATTCACTCCCTCCCACCTCACACTCTCTCTCACTCTCTCCCCCTCTAACACTCTCTCAATCTCTCTCTGCCCTCCCTCTCTCAATCATTCTCTCACAGTCTCTCTCTCACTCCCCCTTTTCTATCTCTCACACACATACACAATCTCCTCTCTTCCTCCTCCTCTCTCTCCCATCCTCCTCCCTCCCTCTTTCTATCCCTCCCTCTCTCCCATCTCTCTCCCCCCTCTTCTCTCTCCCAAGCGCAGATCACTATTTGCAGCAGCAGGAGCCAACAGTTGGTTGCTAAAGATGCGCTTGGTAAGAGACGCATTTGCCTTCCTGACAGACTGCAATAAAGGCTCTGCATACTGCAAACTCCCAACTGCCGACTCCTGCCGCTGCCCTGGGAGAACGTTCACCAGGGAGGGAGGAAGTGGAAGTTAGAAAGGGTGGAAATGGTCATGACCGCATAAAATTACCCGCTGTCGTGCCGCCTGTTGGACCAACGCTGGCCTAGACTATGATCTCTAAGACCTGACTTGGGGTGAAGTCTTATAAGTGAGTTTTCGAAATGCAGTGATAACCTGGCTGTTCCCTGTTCATTTTCACAACCAGACTGATTTGTAATCGAGAAAACTTCTGCTCATTTGGGTTTGAATTGTGTGTTGACTGTGTGCTTACTCCATGGAGGTTTCCCCAAAAATCCTGACCACTAGATATTCAGTGTTCTGTTGGGAAAAGACCAGACTATGCCAACTCAGCCATTATGTCCCTCAATCCATTTGCAGATTGAGTAATGGGATGAGGAAATCAGTTTCCCCAAGGCCTCCTCTCTTTACCAGACATTTCCCAACGCCACTTTCTGTGCAGACTGGCCTATGTGGTGACAGGGGTTTGGTTTGAATACTCTTAAGCTTGGGGGAAGTTCTGCATGTATCAAACACCCACTCAGCTGATCCCAAAAACTACTTTTTTTCACGGATGGACTTTGCTTTACAATTTGAAAATAATCTAAAATGACAATTGGAACCACATGGTATTTGTGTTAAGTGTAAAGGAGGCATCAGGAAACACACAACAAAATGAATCAGCTTCTGTAGAGATCAGCATTCAGCCCAGTTTATATCAGTGTCTAAGGAAGCCCTTTGCAGTCTCGAACACTCCATAAATAAGTCACAGTCGAATGCCTTAGCAAAACACATCAGAGACACTGCTGCTTGCAGATGAATATTTTCTGACATTAGGGGCACATGGGTGGAAACACAGCCTTGTGAAAGACATTCAATAAACCTGGTGTCACCAGGAAGCACACACCGTCCAGTTACAGTTGGCGCTGACAGCTTCAAAAAAATCCAATTTCACCCGCGAACTGGTAAAGATCCCAATTTATTGAAGTCCATGTATTTTTTTGTTAAAACATCTCAATGCACTTCACAGGATATGCTGTGAAGTGGATTCTGTGTGTGGACAAATGTGGCAGCCAGTTGCACACAGCAATGTCCCGTTTCACCCACAAAATACACAGTCAGAAGTGTTGGTGGGGGAGTGGGGGGGGGCACGGTGTGGAGGGGAGAGAGAGCTAAGGAGGGGAAAGGAAGATAACTGAAAACACGATAGAAAAGATTGGTATTAAGGTGGGCTTGTGTAGTTATTAGAGATTATGCAGTGTCCCCAGTGCCTCAAGGCCCTACTTTTGGTGATGGGAGATACCTTTCTCATTGTGTATTTTTGTATATGAAGCGCGTTGAGACGTCTCGATGACATGAAAGGCACTATATCAAATGCAAGGATTATTATTATTACTTAATTTTGTAGATGCTGAGGTTTTTATTAAATCACTATTTATTTGGTTTTCTCTCTAATCCAACCACATGTTCCTTGGACAGTGATAACAGTGAAATCCTATTTGATTTTCTTTGCTTCTGAGACAAAACTAGGCTCATAGCTTTGGGAGCGAGGAATAGGAGATGGATTTAGCACAACTGAGGCAGGGACAGCTGTGTTAGTCGCTGCCATTTACATCCTTAACCAACCGAGTATGTGACTTAAAGGCAGATCTTGATTTAAATCTTCTGCAGCTCCAGCAGTTGAAATTGAATATACTGGCGACACATTGGAGAGGTAGTGAGGGAGATAAACCTTTCCGCGGGCTTTGGATCTGTCTGTTCCCAGGCCCCATCTTGTGGATTATGGTATTGAAGACGTTAACTCGATGAATTAGCATCATTGTTAATTCTAAACCCATTTGTTGGCTTTAAGAGACCCAATGGAGATTCCCTGAGTAGCTAGAGGAAGCCACCACATTAATCTCATGCTCTCATTGTATGCCATTGTGTCCCAGACAGCAAGTGTCTGGAAGTGCTGCTAATGGCTATATCTGTATTCTCATATTTTGGAAAATAACCCAGTCAGAAATGTTTAGTTTTTTGTCTTGGTCAGCTAGGTGTCTAACACATGCAGAAAACTATCAACATGCTCAACAGTAGCCACATCTGACAATGATAATAATAATTCTTGTGTTTGACATAGGGTCTTATTATGTCATTGACGCGTCTAAAAGCGCTTCCCGCGATTTAATGTGAAGTGGATTGACCATCTATTTTGTAGCCGAAAATGTTAGTGCATATCGGCACAAGTACCCTGAAACAGGTCTGTGCTTTAATAAAATAAAAAGGGAGAAGAGTGTCATTGTCAGGGCCCTTTTAATATATGAACAAAGAATCTGAACAAATAATAGGTTCACAATAAGGATTGTTTTGACGTTCTTTGGTTTAAACCCCAAGTGCTGCTGATCTGTTACCTGGCGAGAAGCAGAATGGGAGTAGGCTGCTTTGATCAGAGCTCTGCTCTGCCCTCCCTCCACTCAATTCTGCATTGTTAACAGCTCAGCCAGCACNAAAAAATTGCAGGGAACCAGGCCTGCATATCGACATGGCGTAAACCCAGCAGCTTGCCGGTGAGCTGTTGTCTCTGTCCTTTTAAACATAATAATAATAATAATAATAATATTCCTTCCATTTGATATAGCACTTTATCATGTCATTCACATGTTTGAAAACGCTTCACAGAATGTATTGTAAAGTGGTTTGACTTATTTTTATGGGTGAAACGCAGCAGCCAATTGCACACAGCAGTGTCCCACAAAAGGTCTTGGAATAAGTGACCAAATGATGTATTTATTTACCAGGTTCCTATTTACTACTAGGTAAACCGAGACATGCGGATTAAGGAAAGTTGCCTAAGGTTTCAGCCCGCCTGAGAATCAAACTGGGTCCTCTCACTTGCGAGGCGAGTGCTCTAGCCTGAGGTTCTGAGATGCTATCCTGCATGGAGGGCGCTATATAAGTGCAAGTTGTTGTTGTAGCCAATATGCTACAAGACTCTATCAAAGATCATAATAGGTGGCTACTCTTTTATCCCGGTGACTTACAAGGCCTGATGAAAGCTTTTCTTTCTCTGTTCTTTCTGTGTGTGGATTTGCAAAGTGAAGTATTTTGCAGGATGTCACAATGATTAAATGATACAGAATGCTCCATCTTTTATTTAAACCAGTCAAGTTTATTACATTTAACCAATAAATGTCACCCATTAACCCGAGTAAATGAATGCTGTGTTATTAGCGCCACATAATGTACCAAAACATTTTATGAAAGTCATCAGGAAATGATTCCAGTGGCTTTCAGTGAGGAGCGGTTGGTAATGAAAGTCTGGAATGGATGTCCCATAAGGAACAGTAAGGACTGTTCCTTATGGGACACTGTTGTGGCACCACTGCTCATTTGCTGAGACTGCGAATGCCTCTTTTTTGGTCATGGTCTGACACATGCGGAAACCCATCACCATGTTTAAGAGTATCCAAACCAAACTGAGAATTCCATGCATCCCACCCAAGCAAGGAAATCCCGGAGATAGATTGTTGGAATGGAATTGTGGTTGTGCTGTCATCAGCATTGTCCTGGAACACTGCGGATCTGCTCAGGAACTGGATTACCGAGAGTATCACAAGAATCACTTGATTCCGACATTCCGTTGTGAAGCATGTCACTTTGGAGCCAGTTTAGCCCCAAGGAGATCACGCTTACCTTCTCCCCACAATGGAAGCGTGTCCCCACTGAGATTCCCGGCCAGGATATGAAACCACATCAGCGGTGGGGGGGAGGGAGAGGGAAATAATTTCACATCAGGAAGGTGTCGTAAAGCGCTTCGCAGGAAAGTGGATTGACCCTGTGTTTTGTGAGTGAATGTGGCAGCCAATTTTGTGCACAGCAATGTCCCACAAACAGCCATAAGGTGAATGGCCAATTTTATTTGGAGATTGTTGGCCAGGACACTGGGAGAAACTTTCTTCTTTTTTCACATAGTGGCGCAGGACCTTTAATGTCCACCTGAACCGGCAGTTGGGACCTCGGTTTAACGTCAGCACCTCCAATAATGCAGCACACTCTCAGCGCTGCATTGGAATGTCATCTTAGACTATATGAGTTCTACGTCCTAAGGTGGGGCTTGAACCCACAACCTCTGACTCAGAGGCGAGAGTGCTACCAGCTGAGGCAGGTTGACACACATAGCCTTTGGATCATAATTGAGTAAGGCAGGTTGTTAACTGTTAAATCAATAACCTGGAGCGTTGCTACATTAATATGCAACTGCATTATACAATACATAGTGTTCTCTTAGTGCTTTTATCAGTGGTCATTTAACTCCCTCGGATGACTAAGGAAGTGAATTTGAGTTCATCATTGGACAAAATTTGCCTACAAATACACAATCACTATACAGTAAATCCCATGAAGCACTTTGAAAAATATTGATGATGTGATAAGGTGCTGTACCAAAGGTAAGGATTATTATTATTATAAAATGGTTTGCTTTTCCACCTCGTTTTACATACAATCTTCCCTCGGGTTTTCCTCTTTTGCCATTTCTGTCTGTTCTTCCACTCCTGATGTTCCCAAGATAAGCAACATTGCCCAAATAAAATTGGCAAGCCCAAAACAAGTCTCCCAAGATTCAAATGCAATGTATATAATTCTACATATTTTTCACAAAAGTCACCTCCTCAGGCAAATCCACCAAAACTGATACTCTTGGCAATCTTGGGCTTTTCCTAACTAGTAATTTTTTTTTTGGTCAGTCGGGTGTTTGACTCATGCGGAAACCCATCACCATGCTTAAGAGTATCCAAACCAAACTGAGAATTCCATGCATCCCACCTACACATGGAAATCCCAGAGATAGATTGTTGGAATGGAATGCGCACTCTCTCCCTGGAGAGACGCATCCTGCTTACCTAATTCTGGAAAGTATTAGGCATAGGTTGGCAAGAGTTAAGGCATGGGACCACAGATGGGGTAACTGCTGGAGTCCAACCAGCAAAAAAAGCATAGCTTGCCATTGATATCATTGTCTGGCAGGTTTTCTTGTTGCTTGTCCAGTTAGGATTACCCTACCCTTTAGGGCTTTGGCTTGCCAGGCTTAACAGGAGCTGAATGGGATGATTCCCTGCCCACAGTGACTGGTCTGTTATTCAAAATCCTGCCAGTATTCTATGTGAACCATTTTGGGACATCCTTCCGGTATGAAAGGTGCGATATAAATATAAATTGTAATAATAATAATAATCCTTGCATTTGATATAGTGCCTTATCACAACTTCGAAACATCCCAAAGCGCTTTACAGAATATACTGTAAAATGAATTGACTGTATATTTTGTGGGTGAAATGTGGCAGCCAATTGAGCACAGCAGCGTCCCACAAAAGAGTCATGGATTGAAGTGACCAATTTTTTTTAAAAAGGAATTATTACCCACGGAAAAGCAATCTGCCAATTGACTAACAACCGGGTTCCTACTTACTACTGAGTAATTGAACAAAGGTCTCTCACTTACAAGGCAACTGATCTAACCACTGAGCTACAGGACTCCACATACTTGCTCATAAACATTCTTAGAATGTCAAACTGATGGAAAAGCAGTGTTCTTGAAGATGTACATGAAAGCAATGGCACCCTTGTGTCAACCTAGAATATCACATGTTCACGTGACATGGCAGTGCTTAGCATTGGTCTAAATCAAATGGATTCCAGCAACATTATTGATTGTTTTTTAAAAAGTTTTTCGAAAGTCTGCAGCCTAAGTAATAATAATAAAAATAATAATCCTTGCATTTGAAATAGCACTTTTTCACGTCTTCTCAACGTCTCAAAGCTCTTCACAGAATAGACTAAAGTGAATTGACTGTATATTTGTGGGCGAAACACGGCAGCCAATTGTGCAATTGGCAATGTCCCACAAACAGTCGTGGATTGAAAATGACCAATTTATTATTTATTTTGTTTTGGAGGGATTATTATTAGACGTGTGGAGTAAGGAAACTTGCCCAAGGTTTCGCCCTCTGCCTGGAATTGAACCCAGGTCTCTCGCTTGCAAAGCGAGTGCTCCAACCACTGAGCTACAGGACTCCAAAAATGGTCTCTGATTTCCCATTAGAGTTAATGGAAGTTCTTAAAATAATTGGTATGTGGAGGGCAGGGTTGACCTATTTTCTGGTCAACAGCAACGTTGGCATTTTTCCAGCAGAATCATTTAGAAGGTACATTACGCAAACAGGCACCCATTGTATGTTGTAACAGTTTGCACTCTGGGAGGTCTGTGATCATCCGCAGAGCCCCAGAAATGGACCTGCTTCCCAAATTTCCCATTTGTATCTATTTTTTCAGAGGTTCCTTATTCCTAGTAATTCATTTCATGGCTGTTTGCAGGATGCAAATTGGTTGCCGCAACCGCCCACAAAATACAGTCACTACATTTTATAATAAATCCCGTGAAGCGCTTTGAGACATCTTTCAGATGTGAAAGGCAACAATTATTATTATTGATAAGAATCTTTCTTAAGTAATAATAATAGTAAAAATTGACTTGATAAAACACCTTATCACATCTTCGAGCCATCTCAAAGCATTGTTAAGTGAGTACATTCCCAGAACAGGACAAACAGGTCCGTTATTGCTGGTAGCTAAATATACCTTTTGCAAAGCTAGTTGACCACTGTTGCACTTTTGCATTGTACCCCATTTGATACTTAATTTAAGGGGTAAGGCAAGGCGGAAGAATTTACTCAGGTTGGTCACCATTACATTTGTATAAGATAGATTTTTATATCATTACGTTTATATAAAGTTGGAAGGATGTTCCAAGGTATTGGACAGTTAAGGAATTGCACCCAAGCTGGGAGTTGGAATCAAGAGGGGGTTCGGAGGTGGTCTGATAGCACGATCAAAGAGGAAAGTCTTGAGACTAGCCTAGAATGAGCCATGGGAGAGAGCGAGATGGAGGGATTCCAGGATGGAGTTTCTGGGGGCAGAAAGGCTGAAGACCAATGGTGAGACGGGCAGGGTGGAGGACATGGAGCAGGCCAGTACCCTCTGAGTGGAGGGAGCGGATAGGTTGGAATGGTGTTAATAAGTCGCAGAGGAAAGTAAATAGATTCAAAAGTTTAACTTTTAAATAAGAGGCATATTATTGACAATATTACTTAATCAACTCAGAGCAATCTTCTCTTCAAGCAACACCCATTTGTCATTACAAGGTGACAAAGGCACTTGTACTAATCATGTCAGTCCAACACTTGCACGGTCATCGAGGGAAATGAAGTGAATAAAAATGATATATAACATCTCGTAATTGGTGTTAAATTGGGCTTTAAAGGTTCCATTAACTTAAAGAAAACGTGAAATTGTTTGTAATTTGATGAATTGACCATGGCGCTGGACAGACACATTACAGAATATTTACTAGATCCAAAAATTAATCAAATTCAACTGCAGAAGTATTTCGGGTGCTGGTTCTATAACAATAATAATTTGTATTTGTGCAGGAAAAATAACCGTCTGGAAACACTTCACACATTATAATTAATTGGAAATAAAAGTGAAGGTTGCTCTTTTGACAAATGCAGAAGCTAATCTGCACCATCGATGTCCCACAAACAATTGTGGGATGAGCAGCTGATTAATTTGACTTTTGGGGTAAATTTGGATTGGGTGTCAGCATGGCTCAGTTGGTAACACTCTCTTCATCTTTTCTTGTGAAGATCATCCTAGCGCATCCTTTTGTACAAGCTTTTATTTTCCCCAAGGATTTTGTAGTAGTTTGCGATCAACCATATATCATACAATTGTGCTTTTGTTTTTACACACAAACACACACACAGTCCATTTGCATTAATCGAAGATTGTTCCTCTCACTTCACTATGCCCTCAGTCAGACTTGACATTTCCTCTACACAAAGCTTGTATTTTGAGATATCAGACAGTCCCTGATGCCTGTCACCACCAGCTAGATTAATCAGTGTTTTCTTATCTAGACAGTATTCCGGGTTTAGTTACATCTTTCCCAAACAATGTTCTTTATCTCACCACCAAATGGTCGACACAGAATTGTCAACATGCTCTTGTGTGCACTTCTATTGATCCATTTTTCTCCTCAATTTTGTCACAATCCACCTCTCCAATCTTTCGGGTGGTACAGTAGCAACAAGGTCAGAAGAGTTTGAGTGCAACATGGATGTTTCTCCATTCTATTGTTTTTAAATGCCTCTATTTGTTTTGTTCATCCTATTATCCATTCCTTTCTGAGCACCATCTGGCCTTGCAGTTGTTCCCAGATGTGTAACATCTATAGCTGGATCGAACTCTCTCTTTCTTTGTTGCTCCCTGGTGTTTATTTTCCCATTGGCCTCGTTGACGTTTTCTGCCCAGTTGATTTCCTACTTTAGCTCTTACTTGGTGATCTCTCAGCCTTTTGTCATCAGAAAAGTTTTGAATTGTACAGCACCCACAACAGTATCCAACACTTTAGCTTTCCACTGTAGTATGATTATCTGGCCTGCATGTAAATTAATTCCCTATTTATACTGTGTTGTCAGCTTCCATTCAATGCCAATGTCGCAGCAAAGCAATACTGAAGGACTGAACTTCCTAATTCCATCTTCATAGTTTATTCTCCACAGACAATTAATGGGGAAATTTCTATGTCCGTTATTCTCTGAGCTCCAAAGGAAGGCAATAAAGCCTTACAGAATATTCACCCATCCCCATATCTACTCTATTCCGGTGGTAGCATTCCCCACACCCAGCCTGAGAAATCACTGGGTCCAGTGGAGTATTTATTTATCCGAATCTGGGATCAGTGCAGATTTGGAGTCCTGTAGTGTATTGATATTGTAGAGCACTTACCTCGCAAGTGAGAGGACCTGGGTTCAATTCCCAGACGGGGCGAAACTTAAGGCAAATGCACACGCCTCTGTTTACCTAGCAATAAGTTGTTAGTCAGTTGGCAGATCGCTTTCCAGTGGTAAGAATCCCTTCAAAGAAAAAGTAATACTAATTTGGTCACTCAATCCACGACTGATTGTTCTGTGCGCAATTGGCTGCCGTGTTTCGCACACACAATATACAGCCAATTCACTTTACAGTATATTCTGTGAAATGCTTCTCAACGACGTAGAGAAGGAAGGAAGTGTGGTATAGACCAGTTGATTTGTAAATACAGCTCATGTCATCGACTGCAGCTGTCATCAATTTCCTTCCTCCTCCCTGCAGTGCTTTGCAAAGCTTGGCAATTGTTGGGTTCCAACTCTCCTGCTGTTTTCTTTACATTTATCAGAACCTTCAGCCTCCCCACACCAGAACATTTTGATTTTGATCTGATGCAATTTCTAAATGGCTACATGTTTTAAAACAGAAAATGGGTTTGATTTCAATGAATTAAGCACCAGTGGCTAATGCGGATTTCCTGCCCATGCGCTTTGTGTAACATCTTATCTGTGTCTAAGTACCTCTGGGGATACACTACAGGCAATTTTCAAAGGCCAGGAACGCAGTTTAACAAGCTGGTCACATTCTCGGCCTCATTTTGATAACAAATACTGGCCGTAGATTGTCTGAGATTTGAGAGAAAATGGCAAATGTACAGGAGTTTACTTTGAAACAGAGCTTTCAGCTGGTATCACCTTGATAAACTAATCAATCCGTGCCTTTTTTTTATATAACACCTTATCACACTGTCTCAAAGCACTTCAGGGGATAGAATGTAAAGTGAAATAGCTGTATATTTTGTGGGTGAGATGCCCACAATGAGTTGGGAAACGTTATGTTGCAAATATATGCTGGCAAGAAATTTATTTTGATTTTGGGGGATTTGGTTTCATAACTGGCATTTGGGGTTTTGGGGGAGGGGGTTCACTAAAATGCACCAGCTGTTATGATTAGCATGTGGTTAAGGTTACGTTAACAGGTGTGCAGGAGCCTTTGTTAAAGTTTGGACTGGATTTGCTCTTCATTTATAGTTAATAATAGTCATCTTTGCAATTGATGATTTATTTTTCCTGTCAGGACGACGCCTCAAAGTACTTCACAGGAATATTTGTGAAGTCTAGTAACTGTTCTGAGGATATTCCTAACGGGTCTTGACAAATGTTTCTTTCAGAAGCAAACAGCTCTTCTCACTTCGCAAAGCTGTGAAAAATGTGCTGTCTAAAACTTCAAAGTAAAGAGCTTTTGTCGTGTTAGGTTTTGCTCTAAACCGAGCCTTCACCTCCCCTCTCGACTCTCTATCCCCTCCTCACTCCCTCCCTTCGCTCCCCTCACCCTGACCATTTCCCCCAATGCTCGGGTCCCAACCCAACTATCCAGCGCCTTGGGATGTCCTCCCGACATGAAAGGCGCTCTATAAATGCAATCTTGTTGTTGTTGTTGCTCAGGTGCAATTTTAGAGTTCCACACGAACAAGTGGATTAACACATGTGCAGTTTAGCACGTATGCAATTTACCCTATGTTCAGACTTTAATAACTTTCTTAGACTGTCCATTGGATGATCTGAGAGCTTTGAGTGGGGGGAGCAAAGCCCAATGTGCTCAGTTGTCACGTTTGTAACTGCGCTTCAGATAAAGTGCTCTGGGACACTGCCCTGCATGAGGGGTGCTATATAAATGTAACTTCTTGTTGCTGCTGTGCTGTTCCTAGTACCATCTTCTGCGGGGATGCGAGGAGGGGGTGGGAAATCACTGCCGAAGTCATTGTGTTTTGCCTTGAATCAGGCAACACGTAAACATGACAGAGATGTGCATCCATGGCCTTTGGCAAACTCTGCCACTCTGTAATTTCATAGGAAGATTGAAGCACTTGGAATTACCACGGTCCAATTTTACAAACCTTCTCATTGCCATGTCACAAAGCTTTGTGAGCAGCGGAGATGGGGATTCAGATTTAGCTGCTGAATTGTAGTCAGAGTTTGTACCAGAATCTCAGCCACATAAGCATTGCTACGGCAATGGGCTTGCTGCAGGGCTGGCACCAATCATCCTGGATGTGCGAGTGTTTAAGGGGACAGTTCAAAGATTCAGAATCAGTTAAAAGAATGCAGAAGAGAGGTCATTGGAAGGGGGAACAATAGCATTCCCCACAGGTGCCATGGATTAATTTGAATGATCGTTACATCCAAGTCTATTCCATTGCTCTTCCTTTTGGGAAAGATGACTGAAAGTGTGAAAAGGTAGGTGCTAAGATGAATGTGTGTCAGGGTAGATGTGGCTATGCTGTCTAGTCTAATCGCCCCTGTGACCTCTCTTATATTTGGAAGCTTTGGTTGCAGATTCAATGGTAAATACTTTGTTTTGTGTACTCACCTATAATGATACATTTGCTCCCTGAAATTTACCCACATCTTAGCTTTAATCATTTTGTCTTGTGGGTAATTCTTAAATGCAGTCTGAATTTGAAAGCCAGTTTCTTTTTAAGAACTGTGGGAAAAACAGCTCCCAAATGAAGAATTAGCTCAATACGTTGACTCTATCCCTTGTACCCTCTCATTCTCAAATTCTGCTTATTTCATTCCCCCACCTCCAATCCATCAACCACCTTCTGGCATTAATTCCTTATTCTAATAATAATGACGTTTCTCCCAGTGTCCTGGCCAACAATCCCCCAATAAAATTGGTCAATAATTTCCTAGTGTGTGAAAATCGTCTGCCGCATTCTTCTACAAAATACGCAGTCGCTACACTTCCCAATAAACGCTGCAACTTGCTTTGAGATGTTTTCGTGACGTGATAAGTGCTGTGTGAAATGGAAGGTTTATTATTGTTGGACTCAGGCAAGGTCACATTTTGATGTTGTATTAACATGTGCTCCCCCACTATCTATCTTTGCAGCTTCTCTGCGCTTCACCATGCATCCCTCAATGGCAACACTGAGCTCATCTCTCTGCTGGTCGAGGCCCAGGCTACGGTCGATATCAAGGACAACAAAGGTAACATAAAAGTTGTGAACTTTCAAACCTTCCGTCAGACGTTTCAGTTGGTTTCTTCACCGTGAGACGAGCCAAGAGCAAAACACTAGCCTTTTTCAGAAATGGCAAATATCAATTGGTGATTTTTGGTTTGCAAAGTCACCATTTTAATGGAACAATTTATATACAGTCAATTCACTTTACAATATATTCTTTGAAGCATTTTGAGGCATCTCAACAACTTAATAAAGCACTATATCAAATGCAGGATTATTATTAGCGATTGATTTATCTTCGTAATCCCTATTCTTTTTTCTGGCTTTGTTTTTACAAGCACAACTTTTGGCCTGAAATTTCTGTTAGGTTTACCCTTTAGGCCGTTTCAGTCTTAAATTGGAAACCCGTTCTTTTAAATAAGTTATCGTTTTCTGTCAAATTACGTGGATTCCAATCTGGTTAACCTTGTACCAGCACTTGAGCCTAATCAAATGCAAGAATTATTATTATTAAGTTACTCTAACACTCCACTTGTACAGATGTCAGCTTTTTGGTAACACTATCAACTCTGGGTCAAAAGGTTGACAATACAAGTTGTCTAGGCTGCTGGAGGAGTACTGCATTATTGGAGGTGCCTTCTATTGATTGAGATATTAAACCGAGGTCCCATCTGCCTATTCAAGTGGACTTTAAAAATTTCATAATACTATCGGAAAGAGAACCAAGTTTCTCCTGGTATCCTCGCTAACAATCCTCCTGATAAGTGGGTCATGACAGTGGTGGAACATTACTGTGTGAAAATTGACTGCTACGTTTACCTACAAATACAGTCAACACACTGAATAACAATTACCAGCAAAGCACTTTTAGACACTTTTAGACATTGACATTATAGGTGCTATATTGAATGCAAGGAATATTCTGTTTCTCCAAGATCACAAACGACATCCTGACCATATGTAACCAGGGCTCCCTCTGCCTCCTCATCCTCCTCGACCTCTCCGCTGCCTTTGACACCGTGGACCATTCAATCCTCCTCCATCGCCTCTCCTCCCACCTCAACCTTCAAGGCTCTGTCCTTGACTGGTTCAGGTCCTACCTTTCACACCGCCTCCACCTCGTCTCTGCAAACGGCTTTTCCTCCAGCACCCGCACCATCTCGTGCAGTGTTTCTCAGGGCTCTGTCCTCAGTCCCCTCCTCTTCACCCACTACATGCTCCCCCTTGGTGACATCATCCGCAGACATGGGGTAAATTTCCACATGTATGTGGACGACACCCAACTCTATTTCTCTGCCTCCAACCTCAACTCCAGCACTACTGGTGTCCTGACCGACTGCCTGTCCGACATCAAGTCCTGGACGATGGCCAACTTTCTCCAACTCAACGTCAGCAAGACAGAGACCCTCCTGATTGGCTCACACCAGCGTCTCCGCACCTCGGGCGTTGGCAGCATCAGCCTCCACGGCTGCACACACAACCTCACTGAGCCAATCAGGAACCTGGGGGTCTTGTTTGACCCTGAATTGTCCTTTCTCCCACACATCCGCACCATGACTGGCACTGCCTACCAACACCTCCGCAACATTGCCAGACTCCGTCACTGCCTCACCCCTCAGGCTGCCGAAACCCTCACCCACACATTCGTCACCTCAAGGCTCGATTACGGGAACTCCCTCCTCATCGGCCTTCCCATCTCTTCCCTTCACAAGCTGCAGATCATCCAAAACTCTGCAGCTCGTGTACTCTCACGCACCAGGCTCCGTGACCCCATCACTCCCACCCTCGCCCGACTCCACTGGCTCCCCATCCTCCAGAGGATCGAGTTCAAGATCCTCATCCTCACCTTTAAGGCCATCCATGGCCTCGCCCCCTCCTACCTCTCTGATCTGCGGACTCTCTACCAACCTGCCCGTTCCCTCTGTTAAGCGGGCTCCGGCCTGCTCCATGTCTCCTGCCCGACCCGCCCTACCATCGGTGGCCGGGCTTTCAGCCTCACTGCCCCCACACTCTGGACCTCCATCCCACGGTCCCGTCGCCTCACTTCCTCCCTCGCCTCCTTCAAGGCTGGTCCCAAGACCCTTCTCTTCGACCGTGCCTTTGGTCTCCCTCCCACCTCTCTCACTTCCGTCACCCCTACACCACCTCTCCCCCTTGCTCGGGTCCCGACTCCTGACTGTTCAGCGCTTTGGGACGTCCTCCCGACGTGAAAGGCGCTCTATAAATGTCATTTTGTTGTTGTTGTTCATATAAAAATTCAATTCTTTCACATGTTTCTTTCAAAAGTTATTCCCAGAGTCAGTTGCACTCAGGTCAATGAGATTGTGGAGCTTTGATAATTAAGAGCTCCTAGCAATAGAAACTCTGACCTCAGTGTATTAAGTAGAAATTGGTAATTGTCGGGTTTTCCAANTTTTTCCAAGTAGAGAAAGATGAAGTTGCCTTGTTAAATATTTTGTTTCACTTTTTTTAATAATTTTGAACCAAACAAATGGGTTTGTTTGACATCCAAGGTCATCAGATCAGGTCCCACAAACATCAAGTTAATGGCTGCTGCCTACACATAGCGCACACACATAGCGGGCAAGAATTCATGTCCACGGTGACTTTAAGACCTGGAATTCGGCCAATTTTGCATTTGCAAAGATGGTTGAAAAATCAGTTCAAAAAGTAAATCAAGCATGATATTATCCGTCGAAATTTTAAAATAAATAAAACTTGGAAAACAGCAAACCTGAGTATAAGACGTAATTACTCTGCAGTAAAGCAGAGTAATTTTGTAAACAGACAGCAAGAAGGAAGTAGAAGCCAGTTTAATTCATCCACTGAGAAGCTGGTCCCTAATGGGATTATACACAATGCTTAAGAATTAAATACCGTATGTGTTACACACTACAACCTGCCAGGAAGAGCGCCACATAAACCCTGATGACATTTGTATATTTGCACAGAGTTGCTAGGAGATGCAATCAGGTTAATTCAATATTCAGAAGAGGAAATTAATCACTCGCTGAAAAATACCTTTATAAATTTAACGTTTCCATGCGCTCAGGCCTCCACCACAGGAGGCCATTTTCTGAATTGCTATTTTAACCTTCGTAGTTCTAAATTCCAGCATTTCTCTCCCTCCCTCCACTTGATTAACTCATGTCTGCATTTCTATTCCCTAAATTAAACATAAAACAAATGACAACTTGCGTTTATATGGTGCTCTTCATGTGGGGTTGTGTTTGAGAGCTCTGAACACAAAATACAATGTTTTTTTTCCAATTTGATTTACTCCTGAAACTTTCATAATTTGATAATATATCTTGAGATTTTTCAAACTGGGGATTATTTCCTATTGATTTATTTTTGTTGGACTTGTAGCTCCAACTCCCGAAAGGAGAGATATTATTTATGACCTATAACAATATTAAAATGTTATAAGGAATAAAATCTTATGAGACTTTTATTTTGTGAAGATTTTTTTTCAAATACGTTTCTCCTCCAATTTATACCCCTTGGCCCTGTAGATCCTCCTCTCCTGAAAAGCAGCTGATTTCCCTTTTCTTCCACTGGGGAAGAGGTCAAGAGGTGCCAGGCACTATCTAGTGACTCAGCCTAGTGCTCACTAATCGGGCCACAGTGGTGGCAGTAAGTGTTAGTTGGTTACTTGACTGAGGCATAAGTGACACAGCCTAGGCTGCCTTTACCATATCTCAGGGGTAATAATCTCTCAAAAAATAAAAATTGGTCATTGAATCCACGAGTATTTATGGGAAATTGCTGAGTGTAATTGGCTGATGGTTTTTTCCCACAAAATACACTGTCAATCCACTTTACAATATATTTTGTGAAGAGCTTTGTGATGTCTTAATGATGTGATAAGGCTCTATATCAAATGCAAGCATCATTATTATTAACTGATGTCCGCATTCTTGCACAGTCTGGATACTGAGCACAGGAGCGAAATCATAGCTGATTTGCCCCATCCCTAAACTAGGGATAGTGAGGCTAATCTTAGCTGATTCCCACAAAATATACAGTCAATTCACTTTATAGTATATTCTGTGAAGTGCTTTGAGATGTCTCGAAGATATGATATGCTATATCAAATGCAAGGATTACTATTATTATTCCTCAGATGAGATCAGTAACTCAATAGAGACCAAAACATTATCATGTGTATTGTGCACTGAGCAGTGTCTTTTACTCACTAGGCCATCAGGGAAATACAAAGGGAGATTAAAACAGGATCAGTGGTGAAAACCTGCTAGCATATATCGTTTGCTCTCTTTAACAACAAAGTGACATTTACAGAGCGCCTTTCACGTCGGAAGGACGTCCCAAAGCGCTGAACATTCAGGTGTCGGGGCCCAACCATGGGGGAGGGGTGGTGTAGGGGTGTGGGAAGGCAGAGAAGTGGGAGGGAGACCAAAGGCACGGTCAAAGAGAAGGGTCTTGAGACCGGCCTTGAAGGAGGCGAGGCGACGGGACCGTGGGATGGAGTTCCAGAGTGTGGGGGCAGAGAGGCTGAAAGCCCGGCCACCGATGGTAGGGTGGGTCGGGCAGGAGACATGGAGCAGACCGGAGCCCGCTGAACGGAGGGAGCGCCCAGGCTCGTAGGGAGTCAGCAAGTTAGAGAGGTAGGAGGGGGCAAGGCCATGAATGGCCTTGAAAGCCTTGAAAGTTTAATCCTCTCTTCATCTCTTGAATCTAGCGATGAGGCCACTTCACTATGCAGCCTGGCAGGGGAAGGTCGAGCCGATGAAAATGCTCCTAAAAGCGGGATCAACTGTCAATACGCAGTCGGATGAAGGCCAGATCCCACTGCACCTGTCTGCCCAGCACGGACACTATGATGTGGTGAGAGAAGCCGTTTTCTCTGCAAAGCTTCTGTCTCCCTTTGGCGTGGGCTGTTATAAATGAACTGAATGACATGGCCTGAATTCTCTCCCCAAAGACAGACACGTCTATAATTGGGTTGCATGCACGAGGACTTTATATGGCTACAAGTACAACCTCTGTTTGACTTTTAGGCCAGCAACGTGCCTGTGGACAAAAGCAATGCAACTCTAATTCAGTTAATGTCCGTTTGTGTCTTGTGTCTTGCCTTGCATCCAATTGTCCTCTTAAGGATTATGACCCTAAGGTAGGCATGGGAGACATGGGACTGAATCCATTTAAAAATGAGAAATGTAAGAGAGCAATAGATTGTTGTAAATGTTCCATCGGAGGCCTTGTCCCTTAACCTGACAGCTATATTACTTTGAAATCGCACATGAAAATCAGAAATCTAGCTTAAGCGCCTATTATTATTATTATGATTCAAAGTGGAGAACACTGCCAAGATTGAAGAGCAGAGAGAAATCAAGTAGAAGGTCTTAGAGATTAACAATGTTAGAAATTGTAGGCAGGAGAGATGAAGGGGTTGGAGAGTTCCAGTTTTGAGGTTGCGGGACAGAATGAGTGTGAGTTGGAGATGAAGTTATGAATTGTGTAATAACAAACAATTGATACTGTGTGTTGGAATGATATGCTTGTTGGCTTAGTCTTGGCTCTTGGACCTTCTACTGTAACTTTTCTGTAACTAACTTTTCCTGTTGCTCCTTAGCCATGTCAGATAGGGCAGGTAAAAGAAGTTGAGGTACAGATCAGCCATGATTTAATAGAATGATAGAACAGGCTCTAGGGGCTGAATGGCTTACTCCTGTTCCTATTTTCCTATGACGAGGCCCTGGGCTAAGGTCCAATGTGCTTTCTTTCTTCCTGCTAGTCTGAGATGCTTCTGCAGCACCAGTCAAACCCATGCATAGTGGACATTGCTGGAAAGACTCCCTTGGACCTGGCTTGTGAATTCGGCAGAGTTGGGGTAAGTTTCTAGATAAAGCTACTATGTTCAATCACTTTTGTTTGGAAGAGGTTTCTGGTTTGAATAACGTGGAGTTATGACTGATGTTAAGGTTTTCCGGTTAGGTTTCTGAACGCTTGTTAGTTCCATTAATGGTCAAGTGGACACTCACTGTCCGAGACCCAGCATCTCCACCAAATTCTCAGAATCTCTTGCATCGTTCTGAGTTTACAGGGTGTTCACAAAGTCCTGTTACCTTCATGTTTCTTTTTTTAACAGTGCACTGACCAACAAACACATGAAGAATGATGATAATTGTATTTAGAAGTACTTAATTGTATTCTGTACAAGTGCTTAATTGTATTCAGACGTTTAGATGATCAGTGTGAGTGAGCGCCATCATTTTCATGGCAGATAGTAAATAAAAATTCAAAGAAAGAAAAAAACACATAGAAGTAGCAGGACTTTATGAACACTCTGTACATTGCCTCTGTTGGCTTTGAGAAGTTCACCCTACCTAAAAGGGGTTGTTTAAGCAAGGGACTATGAGAGTTATTAAGTGGTATGATGAAAGGGTGGAAATTAAAATATCTGCCAAGATGCAATAAAGTGGTGTAACAGGCTTGATGAGCAGAATGGCCTCCTCCTCTTTCTATTTATCTGTGTTAAGCTCAGGTTACTGTGATTGTGGTTGCTTGCTGATTTCAGCACTAACTGAATATCATGTTCAGGTGGTTCAGCTGCTGTTAAGCAGTAACATGTGTGCAGCCCTGCTGGAAGCGAAGCCAGGAGATATCACTGATCCCAACAGTACCAGCCCTCTTCACCTGGCTGCCAAGAATGGCCATATCGACATTATAAGGTAATAGACACACTCCCTTACTCTGACAATACAATACCCCACAGTAACTACTGCACAATTACTTCTTGTTGCTTTTGCTGTGATGGTCAATGGCACAAGAGACACTCAAGGTGATGTACCAGGCAATGGAATATTGGATCAGAATTGAATTGATTCTCCGTGGTGGTCTCAGGGGTCTGGTCGCTGAACCAGGCAAGTCCGCTGTACTCTAGATCATTGTTGACAGCAGACCAGCCAGCCTGGCTCATCAGCAGAGCAGACAAGTCACTAGGGTTAAGAATTTATCCTAGTTGGATAGGGAATTCACTGAGCAATAAAAAAGTTTAATGGTCCCGATGGCCTCTTCTTGTATTGTTGTACTGTAATGTCTGTGAGATAGTAAAAGAGAAAGGATTTGGGGGTCCATTTATTAACCTTTCATTGAGGGTATCATGTGTGGTCAACAAAACTAATCCAGTACTGGGACACACCTCAGGAGCATTTGATATGATTATATTTTGAAACAAGTTATTTTTTACCCAGTATAACTCATTAGATCAGGCACCTTTAGAGTGTGGTGTGTGACACTGGCACTCTGCCTCCAAAAATATGTTGATGCAATGGAAACAGGTCAGAGAAAAGCAGCGAGGACACAAAAACTCTGTGAAGCACTTTAACACCTTGTGATGTTATAGGGTCTTTGTCAAATGTAAAGGTTTGTTTTTCTTTCTGATTATATCTCCTCCATCCAGAAGGAAATTGCCTTTATATTAAGGATGTCACAGTTTTAAGGCTAAATAGCTCAACTAACTGAGTGTCACGCCGGTATTGCTGCCGTTACGCTGCTCCCATTCCCTGTTGAACTGCGAACAGCACCATCAAACTCAGTGTGACGTGTGGCTGGTGAATTGTTACCCAACATAATTGTTGACAACAGTCCCTCTGCTCTGTGATCACTGACTAAATGTAACAATGTGCTGTAAACTGACTTTGAACTGAGCTGCAAGTGTGGAGTTAGCTGGTATCTGGGCTGGCTTTGTCTTTCCATGTTCAAAAAATTATCCTAAGGCCATGTTGTTGAGCTCTCTCAGAGGCACAGTTGATGGAACTGATTACAGACCTGAGCCATACAAACTCAGAAGATACCAGGTTCTATTCACACCTGGACAATGAGAGAGCATTACTTGTACATAGCAAGAGTGAAAGGAGGAAGGGAGAGGGTATCAGGGAATATTTGATTTGGAAACAATACAGAGCATGTTGTTTTTCACTCTCAAAATCAGGATTGTATTCCCATTATAGAATAAAAAAGATCCATCGTTTATGGATGCCATTGACTATCGAAAGGTCTAGGGCAAAGCCTATAACTGGAATTAATAATAACATCAATAATCCTTGCACTTGATGTAGCACCTTATCACGTTGTTGAGATATTTCAAAGCACTTTACAGGATATACCGTAAAGTGGATAGACTGCGTATTTTGTGAGTGAAACTCGGCAGCTAGTGTCCCTCAAACAGCCATGGAGTGTGTGACCAATTTTAATTGGGGGACTGTTGGCCAGGACGCCAGGAGAACCTTCTCTTTTCGAATAGTGTCATGGAATCATTAACTTCCACCTGAAAAGGCAGACTGGACCTGCTTTAAGATCTCACCTGAAGGACAGCACCTCCGTCAACGCAACACAAAACTCAGCACTGCATTGGAGTGTCACCTTAGACTATGTGACTCCAAGTCCTGATGTGGGGTTTGGGAGACAGGGAGCGGCGCCAGGACAGTGCGGGGAGGAGCTGGGCCTACCTCTCAGGTATTTAACCTCGACGCGGGAGGGAGTCCAGCCAGACAGGGAGTGGCGGCAGGGAGTGCAGCACGGGGTGTGCAGCGTGTGGGGCTGAGGAGGGAACGGGTGTGGGCGGAGCGGGGGAACCGCTGACGTCATAGTTGTAGTTTTCAGAAGTGTGCGCGCAACTAAAAAAAAATAAAAAAATCCTCCGTGCCCCCCCCCCCCCCCCCAGGGCTCAGAGCCCACCATGGTCCTGTTAGGTTGGCTGCCCCAGCCCATGGGATAATGTGTCCATCCACCTGACCGCTCACTCCCGGTCCCCGCGTGCGCAATATGGCTGCCGCTATGACCCGAGCCCCCTCCCTCCCTCCTCTCTACCCCCAAACCCTCCCCCCTCTGCATCTCTCCCGCTCTCTCCTCTCTCTCCGTCCCTCTCGCCTTCTATCCCCACTTGACCCTCCCACAACCTCCCTCTGTTCCAGCCTGGGAATCCTCCGCCGGGCTCACCGTGGCACTCGGCGTTGGCTGTCCAGCAGCAGCCACACCGACTGCCCCATTCCTCACCACTCTCGCTACCCAACCCGGACACAGACCCGGGAAGCCAACCTCTCCTCCCTCATCCCCATTTCCCCCACCCCTGCCTCACAACCTGGACCCCCCTCCCTCCCCACACACCCTTCTGTCAACCGCTCCATCCACATCGGACTACAAAATGTCCGCTCCCTCTGTAACAAGGCCCTGGTCATCAACGATCTCATCCTTGATGAGAGCGTTGACATCATGGCCTTAACGGAAACCTGGCTCACCCCAGGCGACACCTTCCCCCTCACGGAGGCCACACCACCCGGCTACACCTCCCACCACATCCCTCGCCCCAACCGCCGTGGCGGTGGTGTTGCCCTTATCTCAAGGACACCACTTGCCCTATCCCCCTACTCCTCTGGCTCTTTCCCCTCTTTTGAGCACCTCACCCTCTCCCACCCCTCCTTCCTCTCACTTAAAATCCTCCTCCTCTACCGGCCCCTAAAACCTCTCCCACCTTCATCTCCAATATTTCAACACTTCTTACATCTCTCTGCCTCTGCTCTGATCGCCTCATCATCCTGGGCGACTTTAACCTGCACTTCACCCCCTCCTGCTCCATCTCCTCAGATTTCTCTTCCCTGCTCTCCTCGCTCAACCTCTCCCTCCACATCAACTCCCCCACTCACAGTCACGGCCACCCACTCGACTTGGTGATCACCCGGGGCCTCAGTGTCTCGGATGTCACTATTACCGACAAGGCCATCTCCGACCACCACTTCATCTCCTTCACCACCTCCACCCCCCTCCCCACCTCCACCAGACCCACCACCATCTTCTACCCCCCTGGAAGAAGTTACCCCCACAATCCCTAACCGCTGCCTTGGAGTCCTCTGAACTCCTCTCCCTCTGGCCTTCAACCCTCACTGACCCCTCTTCTGCTCTCACCCTCCTCCACAACACCCTCTCCTCCACACTCGATACTCTTGCCCCATCACCTCCCGTACTGTCTCCTACTCTCGCTCCTCCCCCTGGTTCACCACCCACCTCCGCTCACTGAAGAGCCAGGTGCGGGCCGCTGAACGCACCTGTGTCAAATCTGGCCTAACGGTCCACCGACAAATCTGGCTGAACCTCCTCAAAATCTACCGCTCCACTCCAGGATAATCCTGGAGGCGAAGAACAACCCCAGGCTACTGTTCTCTACCACATCCCAACTCCTCCGTCCCCCCCGCCACCCCGCGCAGGTCATCTCCTCCAACCTTCACTGCGAGGAGATGCTGGATTTCCTTGAATCCAAGATCAAGGGAATCCGCTCCGCGGTCACTTCCCCTCCAACATCCCCCCACCCCCTCCCTCCCACACTCCGACTCCTACCCATCCTCCCCTACACACCTTCGTACCCGTTTCCCCACCCTCTGTCACCAAACTCATCCTATCCCTGAAACCCACCACCTGCTCCCTTGACCCCATCCCCACTCCACTCCTTATCTCCCAGCTCCACCTCCTTGCCCCACATATCACAGACATCGTCAACCTGTCCCTCTCCTCTGGCTCTGTTCCCATTCCCTTAAAAACTGCCACCATCACTCCCACCTTGAAAAAACCCTCCCTTGATGCGTCGCAGCTATCAAGCTACCGGCCCATCTCCAACCTCCCCTTCCTGTCCAAGGTCCTGGAACGAGTTGTCGCCTCCCAACTGCGCTCTTTCCTCTCCAACCATTCACTATTCGAACCCCTTCAATCGGGTTTCCGTGCTGCCCATAGCACAGAAACTGCCCTGGTCAACCAATGACATCCTGATCATCTGTGACCAGGGCTCCCTCTGCCTCCTCGTCCTCCTCGACCTATTGGCAGCATTCGATATGGTCGACCACGCTATCCTCCTCCACCGCTTGTCCTCCCACCTAAACCTTCAAGGCCCTGTCCTTGAGTGGTTTAGGTCGTACCTCTCCCACCGTCTTCACTTTGTCTCCACAAATGGTTTATACTGTCTCGTGTGGTGTCCCTCAGGGCTCTGTCCTCGGTCCCCTCCTCTTCACCCTCTATATGCTCCCCCTTGGTGACATCATCCGCAGACATGGGGTTAACTTCCACATGTATGCGGATGACACCCAACTCTACCTTTCCTCCTCTACCCTCAACTCCACGACCCCCGATGTCCTGACAGCTGCCTGTCCGACATCGAGTCCTGGACGAGAGACAACTTTCTTCAGCTCAACGTGCGCAAAACTGAGGCCCTCCTGATTGGCTCACGTCAGCGCCTCCGCACCTCAGGCGCTGACAGCATCAGCATCCAAGGCTGCACTCTCCACCTCTCAAAGCCATCAGGAACCTCGGGGTTCTGTTCGACCCTGAGCTGTCCTTTCTCCCTCATATCCGCGCCACAACTGGCACCGCCTTCCATCACCTCCGGAATGTCGCCAGACTACGGCACTACCTCACCCCTCACGCTGCTGAAACTCTGGTCCACGTCTTTATCACCTCAAGGCTGGACTATGGGAACTCTCTCCTCGCCGGCCTTCCCGCACCTCCCTCCACACTGCAGGTCATTCAGAACTCTGCAGCTCGTGTACTGTCCCGCACCAGGCTTTGCGACCACATCACACCCACCCTCGCTCGCCTCCACTGGCTCCCCATCCCCCAGAGGATCGAATTCAAGATCCTCACCCTCACCTACAAGGCCATTCACGGCCTCGCTCCCTCCTACCTCTCCGACCTACTATCCCCCTACCTACCTGCCCGTACCCTCCGTTCCTCTGGCTCCGGTCTGCTCCACATCCCCCGCCCCAACCGCCCTACCATCGGTGGCCGGGCCTTCAGCCTCTCAGCCCCGAGGCTCTGGAACTCTATCCCCCAGTGCCTTCGCCGCCTCCTCCCTTTCCTCCTTCAAGGCCGGTCTCAAGACCTTTCTCTTTGACCGTGCCTTCAGCTCCCCTCTCGATTCTCTACCCCCTCCTCACTCCCTCCCTTCCCTCCCCTCACCCTGACCATTTCCCCCCTGCTCGGGTCCTGACCCAACTGTACAGCGCCTTGGGACGTCCTCCCGACGTGAAAGGCGCTCAATAAATGGAATCTTGTTGTTGTTGTTTGAACCCACAACCTTCTGACTCAGAGCCGAGAGTGCTATTACTGCACCAATCTTATTACTAAAAGGCAGAGGTCTGCTAGGATTATGCCCGTAGAGGAGGCAGCGATTAAACCATTAATAGCAATTTGTAGATGCCCCGAGACCACCTGAACTGGAATGGCTACTCTACATTAGGATAGCAATCTTCACCTTTAATTCAGAACATTGGCAGCCTGTGAAAATATTTCTCAGCACAATCCTGGGTCTATAGGAGAAGCAGTGCAAAAACTTGAAAGTGATGTTCACATTTCATTGCCAAGAGGCGTGTAATACACTCATTGCCTTGACAGCGTGAATTAAGATGCGCTGAGAATCCTAATGAATGATCACAGCATTTTTGACTGCGAGGGTTTGTAGCCGAGTGCTGAGAAGATGAGTCTGATTGGATGAATAAAACATCAGCCAGGTGCTGCAGTCTTCAAAATCTTCAGTTGTGAAGATTCCCTCCTCACATCGCTGGTGAACGTGACATTCACATTGTGAAAGCTCACATCTGTTCAAGTGATGAGTATGTATATAACCTGAACCCGTGTAGATCAGTTAATCGGTTTAAATGTTGTGTTTGCATGTCATCTGTATCAGATATATCGGACAGACTAATAAAGAGGTGCATCCAGGGATACAGCTCAGAACGTGTTTCTGGATGAAATGTGGAAAAATGTTTTTCTTTCCCGCATGACACAGTTTTGAGTCCCTCCCTTGAGCTTGTTGTGTCTACCTCAAATTTACCTGACCTCCAGTCTGATCACATTCCTTACAGTGTGACATTTCAGTCTCCAACTCTGTCTGTGATTTCTGGAAGATATTAACGATCCGTGCATTTGATGTAGTGCCTTTCAGTCAGAAAGAGTCTCAAAATGCTTCACAATATTCAGTATAAGTTTAGTGACTGTATTTTGTGGACGAACACAGCAGCCAATTGATGCACGATAATGATCTACAATCAGCTGTAAAGTGAGTAACCAATTTTTATTTGGGGGATTGTTGGCTAGGACACCAGGAGAGACTCCTTTCTCTTTTCGAATAATGCCATGGGACACCAGTTCAGCTGAACCAGCAGACGGTACCTCCATTTCATGTCTCTTGCAAAGGACAGCAGATGCAATGAGACAGTGCACCCCCAGAACTACACTGGAGTGTTAGCCTAGACTATGTGAGTTCCAAGTCGCGGCTTGAACCCAAAACCTTCTGACTCAGAGGCTAGTTGCTATATAATGAGACAGGCTGACACTTTGTGATGTAGTAGATGGGATCTCACTAAGCTCTAGTATTCATAGAATCATAGAATTATACAGCCAGAAGGAGGCCATTCGGCCCATCATGCCTGTGCCAGCTCTTTGAAAAGAACTTCCAAATCAATCCCACTCCCCCGCGCTCTCCCCATAGCTCTGCAAACTTGTCCTCCCCAAATAATTATCTACTTCTCTCTTAAAAGTTGTTATAGAATCAGCTTCCACCGATTTTCAGGCAATGCATTCCAGATCCGAACAACTCACTGTGTGAAAAAAATTCTCCTCTGTTTCTTTTAACAACTATTTTAAGTAGGTGTCCTCAACTATTCCCAGTGGGAATAGTTTCTCCTTGTTCACCCTATCGAATCCCCTCATCATTTTGAAAACTTCTATTAAGTTTCCTCTTAACTTTCTCTGCTCCAAGGAGAATAATCCCAGTTTCTCCAGTCTCTCCTGAAGCCCCTCATTCCTGGTACCATTCTGGTCAATCTCCTTTGCTCCCTCTCCAATGCCTTGACCTCCTTCCTAAAGTGTGGGGCCCAGAACTGAACCCAGTCTCTCGCTGAGGTCTAACCAGTGTTTATATAAAGGTTCATCATAACTTCCTGACTTGTGTATTCTATGCCCCTATTTATAAAGCCTGGTATCCCGGATGCTTTTTTAACAGCTGTATCTGCCTGTCCGGCCACCTTCAAACATTTACTTATATGACCCCCAGGTCTCTCTGTCCCTTCACCCCCTTTAAGACTGTACCATCAGCGTATATTGTCTCTCCTCATTCTTCCTCCCCAAATGCATCACTTTGCATTTCTCCACATTAAACTTCATCTGCCACGTGTCTGCCCATGTTACCCGTCTGTCTATGTCCATTTGCAGTATGTTACTATCCTCCTCACGGTTTACTATGTTTCCAGCTTAGTATCATCTGCAAACTTGGAAATTGCACTCCCTATACCCAAGTCCAGGTCATTTATAGAGATCAAAAACAGCGGTGATCCCAATACTGATCCCTGGGGGACACCGCTGCACACCTCCCTCCAGTCAGAAAACAACCATTCCCCACCACTATGCTCTCTGTCTCCTTTTCAGTTCTGTATCCGCTGCCACTGTCCCTTTAATACTGTAGGCTTCTATTTTGCTTACAAGACTCTTATGTGGCACTTTATCAAATGTCTTTTGAAAATCCATATAAACTACATTAATTGCACTACGTGCACTATTGCCAGACTTGTTCAATAATCATTCTGCTCTGTTCATAACCAAATTTGTGGATATGCCTATAGACCTCAACACTAGCTCAACGCTAACCAATATTGATTCAAAAATTATTACTTTAACTCTGTGGTTCTGCAGAGCAGGGAGTTTCTCACTAACATCCCTATCTCTCCAAATGCATCTCCCCAAAATTCAGATCATTTGTCTACACTTCTCATCGTTATTTGTTGACATCGCTGGCACAAATTAGCTGCTGAATTTGCCTCCATAAGAGTGTTAATAATAACAAGTCTTAATAATCCTTGCATTTGATATAGTACCTTTCACATTGGGTGGACGACGCATAGCACTTCACAGGATATATATGCTGTGAAGTGTATTTTGAACAAAGCAATATTTGTGTTTGTAGGCTATGTATATGTAGGTGAACATAGCAATTCAATTGCGCACAGCAATATCCTGCAAAGAACCATGAAACAAGCCTCTCTTGCATTTGATATAGTGCCTATAACTTCAAATTAATAAAGCACTTCACATCATTTTCTGTAATATCTACTGACCATGTATGTTGTAGGCAAACACAGCCGCTGATTTGCCACAGCAATGTTTCACAAACAACCATGAGGTGAATGATTAATTTATTTGGTCAGTTCACCAGGAGAATCTCCTTTTCAATATTATTATGAGTACACAAACTGAACAGACACATACAGGACCTCAGTTTAATGTCCCATCCAAAGGATAGTACCTCTGACAATGTAATTCCGCCCAGCACTACAATGGAGGATCAGCTCAGACTATGAGCTCAACGTCCCAATGTGAGGTTCAAACCCACAACTATCTGAACCGAGAGATCTACAAACTTACTCTTCATTTCAAATTAATCCTATTTTTATGCAGCACTTTGAGATGCTCTTTTATGTGAAAGTTGAAAGGTAATCTATAGATGTGGGTTGTTCCATGGGTAAGGACATCAAAGACCAAGTATTGATGATGGAGACAGTTCTTTGTCCATAATAGCTTCCTTGAGTGATCTTATGACTTCTAGAATGGTACCATCCCATTAATTTCTTACCCCTAGCTCCCTCCATCATCAGTCATTGCCCTCAATGCTTTCCCTAACTAAACAGATCTTTTCTAGGCAGCACATCCCCAAGTGCTTCCCTCACAAATAACTCTGCAAAGAACATCCAGTGGCTTCTTAACTTGGACCTTTTCTTGCATGCTGGTGAGAATGAAAAGTACGAGGGAGAATTTTCATAGACTTTTACAACACAGAAGGAGGCCATTCAGCCCATCATGCCCTGTGCTGGCTCTTTGAAAGAGCTATCTAATTAGTTCCACTCTTCCTTTCTTATCCTGTAGCCCTGCAATTTTTTTCTTTTCAGGAACATATCCAATTCCCTTTTGAAAATCACTATCGAAATTTTATTTTTGATATACATTTAATTACTTATGTGGTCTATTGCCAGTTTGTACGGTTACATCAGTCCGCTGAAAGCATTCTCAGTTTATCCCAAGAGATCATGGAAGGGACAGTACAGAATATTATCATGCCTTTAGCATAAAGATACAAAAGAACATCATGGAGGATCTGTTATCACTTGTGAAATATGAACTGGCAACAGTCATACCCAGAAACTTGGAGCCACAAATCTCTTGAGGTCAGCAAAAAATTACCAGTATGGATTTCCAATATATATCTTGCGGTGAGAGGAGCACAAGTTGTTGGAATGCCAGATAGTTATTACCAGTGAAAAGGGTCAGCAACATGAGCCAGGTCGTGTGACCCACAACACAGGCTCTATTGGGATGGGATTTCACCAGTTCCTGTGTGCTTCACTGACTCCAAAAGGAATCGAACGGCTTTCTTCCTTGCTGTAAATTTCTATAGTCGTCTAGTTGCTATGATGGTGCAGTTGCTACCCTCACCACAGGATGGCGGAACATGTTATTCCCAGTCTTGCTGATAATCCCAGCATTTGATATACAGCCCTTTATGTCAGGAGGATGTATCAAAGCACTTCACAGGATTCACTGCAAGATGTAGAAACTGTATTTTTGCAGATGAACACGGCAGCCAATTTGTGCACCGCAGCATCCTGCAAGCAGCCATTAATTAAATAACCAATTTTGTCTGAGGGATTGTTGGCCAGGACAGCAGGAGAGACTCTTCTTTTCAAATAGTCCCATGGGATCTTTACCGTCTACCTGAAGAAATAAACAGGACTTCATTTAACGTATGGGACTGCCTTACAACAACTTGTATTTATACAGCACCCTTCAGGCAGAATAATGCCTCGGGGCACGATGCAGTGGCAGGGATGGACACTGAGTAAGGGAGAAGTGGAACTGACCAGTGCAGTTGAAGACTTCGGCTGAATGTCACTGCCTCAGTAACAGAGTTCATGGTTGAGAAGTAATTGGAGATCAGGAAGCACTGAAGGCAAATTTAGCTGTATCAGTAGCTCGGAGCTGTCCAGCTTTGTAACAGAATGACGCCTCCCTGTTTGTGGGATGAGTTCAGACTTCAAGCACATAACCATTGCCACATTCCACTGACTTGGAATCTCCAGTAAGCATGGAACAAACAGGGAATCTCATTCACACTGACGTTTCACACCACAGACCGCCGAAACCCTAATACACGCCTTCATTACATCAAGGCTTGAGTATGCAAACTCACTGCTTGTCAGCCTCCCCAACTCCTCCCTCCACCGCCTGCAGATCATCTGCAGCCTGTGTCCTCTCCCGCACCAGGCTCCATGATCCTATCACCCCCCATCATTGCCCATCTCCACCGGCCTCCCATCACACAGAGGATACAGTTCAAGATCCTGGTCCTCACCTTCAAAGCCCTCCATGGACTTGCTCCCCCTACCTCTCTGACCTCCTAACCCCCTACCACCCTGTTCGATCCCTCCGCTCAGCGGGCTCCGGCCTGCTTCACATCCCCCGCCTCGCTTGCCCCACTATTGGCGGCGGGCCTTCAATCTCCTGCTTCCCGTCCTGCCCTCTCCCACACTGACCATAACTCTGTTTGTCCAGGACCTTGGGACGTCCTCCTAACGTGAAAGGCGCTATATAAATTTTGTTGTTATAACAGGAATATGTCCATTTTACATTCCATGTTACAGCCAGAGGCAGGCTTTTGCATAAGGGCACAAACCTGTAGTGTTGACAGTGTCAGAAAGTGGTTACAAGTGAATTCAGTTCCTTGTGTCCCTCAGTTATGTCTGAACCTAGAACAGTAATCTGTCAGATTCCAGGTGCTGTCAGGCAAGTGAATATAATAATCCTTGCATTTGACAGTTGCATACCGCAGTGGGTTTTATTTACAATATCTTGGGGTCAGGAGACTGTACATAACCCCGTCAACCTTTACTAGCTATATAAAGGACTGTTGGGTTCTGGGCAATGAACAGAATAAGACTGACTTATTCTACTCAGCTCACTTTTAATAAAGGACCTGAGAACAGAGGAACCAAAGACATTCAGCGACTCATGCTTTTACTTAACCAGAAATGTAAAATTTGCTAGTTCATTTAAAAGTTAATCACATGCATAAATGTTCGTATTAGAATATAAAATCAATAAAATGTCTATAAACCATAAGGATCTTTGCTCCTTTGACACAGTCAGTTGGTAAAATTCTCAAATGTACTCTCTTGATTCAGACCCGACACAACTTGCTTGGGTTCGTTGATTACAAAGTCAAAGTTGAATCTTCAATGGTGTACAGCTGAGGTGTGTACTTTACTCGACAGTTGTTATATGTTGTTATTCTTCTCATCCCGTTACTTTCCAAACGATTTCAGATGTTCTGGAATTTCTGCAGTTTTCCTTCTTCCTAAAATTGCTGGAGGTCAACGAAAGTTGATGAAACAGTCCAAGTCTGATGGATTTTAACCCCGAAGACAACACATTTGCTTCACCGCTTCATATCGTCACATGAAAGATGGCTCTTGTGTGGACAGCCCCGATATGCTCTGTCCTAGACTGAACAAAGCCATACATCTTTTATAATCGATTTTCCACAGTCAACAGCAACAACAACTTGGATTTATATAGTGCCCTCCATGCCGGACGGCATCTCAGAGCGCTTAGTCAGTCAGGATGTCAGCTGTAATAAACACATCTCTTTATATTTTTCTAGCCAACATCATCATTTTTAACCATTAACAAAATGGTATCTATTCAACATAAGCATTTCTAACCATTGATTAAAATAATTATTTTGACTGCCTGAGTTAACATATATTCACAATTTCAGTTATGAGGCGGGATCACTCTAGGGTATTTAATGATTGTGGCATTAGACTTGTGGAAGTCAGAGTTTGGGCTGGAGGAGAACTGGAGCGCTTCAACCTGTGTGATAGACGCAATCAATTTCAACAGGGTTAAATTGGGAGAAGGAGAGATGGAAATGACTGCATTTCTCAGGAGATTAGCTCTGTTACTAGCTGACCATTACACTTGAGGCCAGTGTGACTCCAGCATCTGAAAGGAGGAGACATTTATTTCAGCAGTTTCTTTTGAATCGACCTTCTGATTACTGGGAGCCGATCCCAGCAACCCTGCACCTTGGCGATGTTTTGGTTTTAATCCAAGTATCCATCTCTATCGCAAGCCTGCTTGGTTTCAATACATTTGTTTTCAGTCACTGTTAACAAGTCCACTGCTTCGTCAGCCTTGAGTTTTCAAAGTATGCTAGTGCACTTGTATTAGCAAGCTCTCGTATTCTCTTTAACAGGAGATAAAGTATTGATGACTGTTAAAATGGTTCACTCAAAGAATAGAGTGCACCTCTCATCCCCCACATAATCTTTGTAATATAATCAAACAGATGCAGATGAGATGTAAAATCATTCTCTTGCTCCTCGCAGTAGCTATGGGACTCTAGCAAAGCACAAGAGTAAGCTCACTGGTGTAACGAACCCTCAATGTATTTTGGTCTCTGATGCTATATTACATTTTAATACTTTCTCGCTCTCCTGAAAGATAGAAAGGCTGCAAACAAACTGTTACATTGTTAATTGAACACACAAAAGAGCTGCTTGATTTGTTTAACTTGCTTTGTTGAATCTTATGCACTTTTGACTGAGCAGATACTTCACTCTCCCTTCTGCGCACTCAAACTTGGTATTGCCCAGGTTCATCTGGTCAGCGTCCCAATAACTAGCATCACAACTCACCCCCCACTCCGACAATTGATGATAATAGGCATGGCGAAGGAGCGGAAACAGGGCCAGGCCTTCCTCCAGTTCCCAGTATCCTTCAGGGTCAGGGGAAAGAGAACCTATCTACTTCCAACTCCAGCAAAGATGGAGACATTACAAAACTATATCTGAATGATTGTGAGGAGAATAATTATATGTATTCGCTGAATTCGCTGACTGTAAAGCCAGTCAGGAACCTCGGGGTTCTGTTCGACCCTGAGCTGTCCTTTCTCCCTCATATCCGCGCCACAACTGGCACCGCCTTCCATCACCTCCGGAACATCGCCAGACTACGGCACTACCTCACCCCTCACGCGGCTGAAACTCTGGTCCACGCCTTTATCACCTCAAGGCTGGACTATGGGAAGCCTCTCCTCGTCGGCCTTCCCGCCACCTCCCTCCACACTGCAGGTCATTCAACTCTGCAGCTCGTGTACTGTCCCGCACCAGACACCGCGACCACATCACCCTCACCCTCGCCCTCGCTCGCCTCCACTGGCTCCCCATCCCCCAGAGGATCGAATTCAAGATCCTCATCCTCATCTACAAGGCCATTCACGGCCTCGCTCCCTCCTACCTCTCTGACCTACTATCCCCCTACCTACCTGCCCGTACCCTCCGTTCCTCTGGCTCCGGTCTGCTCCACATCCCCCGCCCCAACCGCCCTACCATCGGTGGCCGGGCCTTCAGCCTCTCAGTCCCGAGGCTCTGGAACTCCATCCCTCAGTGCCTTCGCCACCTCTTCCCTTTCCTCCTTCAAGACCGGTCTCAAGACCTTTCTCTTTGACCGTGCCTTCAGCTCCCCTCTCGACTCTCTACCCCCTCCTCGCTCCCTCCCTTCCCTCCCCTCACTTTGACCATTTCCCCCCAATGCTCGGGTCCTGACCCAACTGTACAGCACCTTGGGACGTCCTTCCAACGTGAAAGGCGCTCAATAAATGGAATCTTGTTATTGTTGTTGTAATTTGGGAATACAAGATTTGCTTCTTGGTCTGTTGTCACAAGCCATCTCCTGACATTCCTAAGCCATCCTTCGGGCGAGACATTAAACCAAGGTCCTGTCTGCCTGTTTGGGTGGCAGTTAAAGATCCCATGGCTCTTTTGAAAAAGGGAAGGGAGCTCTGGGCAACAATCCCCCAAATAAATCCCCCAAATCACTGTGTTTTGCTTTCCTGTGTGCTGGCTGATGATGGAGCTGACTGCCTGAATTGAATTGAATTTTAAAAAATTCTGTGAGATCTTACATTTTAAGGCAATGGCCTTAAGGCTGAGACCATGAGAAATTTCAGGCCTCAGATAGGAAGGGAGCCAATGGCACCCGTTCTATTGTAGGTAAGCAAACAGTGCAGATAATTTGCAATCAGGCAAAGCACAAATTGGCCATAACGCTAACTAAAAAAACATGTTCCTTCGGGGGTTATACTGTCATTATAGAACTGCACTGTGCCTGATCTTCTTTCTCTTTGCCTCTCTCGCTCACTAACTATCTTTTGTATCTCTCTCTCTAATGCTATACATGTATATATAATTGTCAATTTATTTTTCAATCTCTGTGTCGAATAAAAGTAGTGTAAATATGAAAACTTACCCATGCGACAGCAAAAAAAAGGTTGTGGTATTTGCTTGTGAGATTACAAAAAGCCATAAGTCACGGCCATAGCAACCTTTGTGCATGTGCGGGCACCAATTGTTTTCTTTTGTCGGATTTGCAGTCCCATGATCAACGTCTGCTTCGGAGTCCATTGCGGATAATTGGGGTGCTGATACCTGACACAGATAACAGATCACCAACACTGGTTGCCACTGATGTCACAGTGAATGCTGGAGTGCTGACTGATTGTAACACTTGTTGGGATTTTATGGATTTTACAATGGGGCTCCACTGTATCATAATTGGAGAGCAGGGATGAACAACACACTAATATATTGCTGCTTGGACCTACGTCTTTATTACTTTGATAGATATTCTCAGAGAATGGAAGTGACATTTGGGTTCATGTGCTATCTCTGTTTGCTGAAGTCTTCCGGCAGGGCTGCTAGTTTTATTGTATTGAATTTCTCGCTCCAAATGCTCTAGTGAAGTTTATCAGAGGGGATATCAGAGAAGCTGTAGTGAACCTTCTAGGCTTGGTTCAGCTGCAATAGAATTTGTGAGTAAAATAAATTAAACCAACCGGTGGCCATTAACTGAGGCTCAATACAAGCTCACACATATTCTGTAGGCACATGGCCTGTGGAATCACATAGTAAGCTGACACTCCAAAAATGACAAGTGTCGGGTGTGCCGTCTTTCGGATGAGACATTAAATCAAGGTCCCATCTGCCTGTTCAGGTGGATGTTAAAGATCCCATGGCACCATTCAAAAAGAGAAGGGAGATTCTCCTGGTGTCCTGGCCAACAATCTCCCAATCAAATTGGCTGTTTGTGGGACATTGCCGTGCACAATTGTACTTCTGCATTTGCCTACAAATACAGTCATTTAATTTCATAGTAAAATCCTCTGTGGCACTTTGAGATGTCCTTCCGACAGGATAAGGCACTATACCATATGCAAGAATTATTTATTGTTAATAATCATGTTGATGGAACTATAGCCAGGCACAAGTCAAGAGTAGGATATGTGAGGATTGTGTCAGGATTAAACAAACAATAATTTGCTCACTCTAACAATAAGGTTCAACAAATGAACCCACATACAGGATTTATTTTGAAGAGGATGATCATTTTATTTGTAACACATTTTGTAACGATCATGTCAGCCGAATCCCAGCCGTTGAACAATTTGGCTTTGATGTAATTTTGTAATTTTTTGCCTCTCAAATTATATTTCAACTGAGCCAAGCATTCTTCCAGCAAAGAGAATGGTGTCCTTCCAATACTGGTGGAGATCATTTCTCACTCCTATTTATACAGGATACTCACTCCCCAGAGCTGTCCAAGGCACAGAATCGCTGATCTTGAGCTTGAGACCATTGACTTAATATTGAGTGTGGAGTGGATTTTGGAAAAACAATTCAGTTTATTTTTAATATTTGTGTTTTCAGTGACTCTTAAAAACAGTGGAAAAAAGACTGTGAGAAATTCCAGGTTTCTCGTCTCTCCGCTGCCTCCTTGTGATGTTCCAATCGGCTTTGAAGCTGCTGTACACAAGCGCATTTACCAGGATCTGAAATTGTCAATGCTGTTTACCTGTAATAATGTTGTTTTGTGTGGCAGGCTTCTGCTGCAGGCTGGCATAGACATCAACCGGCAGACAAAGGCGGGGACAGCTCTGCATGAAGCTGCATTATGTGGCAAAACAGAAGTGGTCCGTTTGTTACTGGAAGTAAGTGTCTCTGGGGAAGAGGGTGGTGGGGGGCCGAGACAGAGAGACCTTATTTAAATAGAAGATTTGTAAAAACCCAGCACTTTGATTTGATCTTCCAACACTGAGCTCCATTCCTTTCAGATGCAGCCTCGAGCATTATTTGAGTGTGGATAAAAGTAGAAAAAATCATTCTTTCGCAAACTGAAATGAACTTGGTTAATCACTGTAGTGTTTCATTGGTGCAAAATTCTTGATTAATCTGATTGCATGTTTAAATGAGGTAGACAAGTATGTAAGTAGTAGAAGTATAAGGAATGGCCCAAGAGTACTTGAAAAGCTCTTGAAAATGTAATTGAAAATGAAAAAAAATGCAGGGCTATGGTGTAGAAGCGGGCGAGTGGGACTAGTTGGTAGCTCTTTCAAAGATCTGGCAAGGCACGATGGGCCAAATGGCCTCCTTCTATGCTGAAAGATTCTAAGAGAGGGCCATTGGGATTAGGAGATCTACCAAGATCAAATAAACTGTGGAACAGTCTCAATGGACTGAAGGGCCTTCTCCTGTTCTTCTATGTTTCTAATAAATATCATAATTTATGGGGTAAGGATGACATCAGGCTTTGAGAGGGTTTTGTAGGTTTCATTGCTTTACCTTTGAATATTTTTCTTCTGTTTCAGAGTGGAATTAATGCACATATCAAGAACACGTACAATCAGACTGCCCTGGATATCGTCAACCAGTTCACAGCCACACAGGCGAGCAGAGAAATCAAACAAATGCTCCGAGGTAGGCCACAAAAGGTGAAGAGATGTGCCAGGATTTTCAGACAGGGCCCCAAGATGGAATGAGAGCCTTTGGTACCTTGTTACAAGTCAGCTTCTTGTCTATGGTTGTGCATCGTGCCATGTCTGCAGGCAACATGTCACCTCAGTGAAACAGGACCTTGGAGCTCATCTTAATAAGAGCTCATCTTAATAAGAGAAGACTTGATATAATCTAATAATCTTTGACACAGATTATCATGTCAAAGTCTCAAAGCACTTCATAGGATTTTACTATGAAGTGTAGTGACGGTGTGCTTGTAGGTGAACATGGTTAGATTCCTCAATGGAGGCACCTAAGACATTAATATCACTGGTATTGAAGGCCCCAAATCATGGATTTAGTCATTGAGAATGCATTGGGGAGGTGGGGGGTGCACAATGCACACATCTAAGTTCACCAAAATTGTGGCTGGAGCACTAACTGTGTAGAATAGACTGCCAGTAGAACACGCCGGGAAAGAGCTGGACAAATATCAGTTTGGCACCAGAAGGGAAGTTTATAGAAATAACTGAGTTAAAAATCCACAGCACTTCCCGAAAAAAGAGTCTCTCCCAACGTCCTGGCAAAAAATCTTTCACTCCATGAGTGTTTGTGGGACATTGCCTGGGCCAAAAGAAAAGTGCGGAAATATTTGCCCAGATTTGTCAATTTTGCAGAAAATTGCAGGGAAACTTGTCAGATTTTGTAGAAAACGGCAGGGTTGTTGATTGATGCTATTGAGGTATATTTTACTGCCAACCTACATTTTTTCCTTTTGTTGATAAAAACTAAACATGAAGAAATAGAAAGCAGAGAGTGGTAGTAAACGGTTGCTTTTCTGATTGGGGGAGGTGTGTAGTGGTGTCCCTCAGGGGTCGGTATTGGGACCACTGCTCTTTCTGATCTATATTAATGATCTGGACCTGGATATAGGGAGCACAATTTCCAAATTTGCAAACAACACTAAGCCAGGAAAAGTAGTTAATGGTGAGGAGGATAGCACCAGACTCCAAGAGGACTTAGACAGATTAGTAAAATGGGCAGCAATGTGGCAGATGAGGTTTAATGTGGAGAAATGCGAAGTGTTGCGTTTCGGTAGGAAGACTGAGGAGAGGCAGTGTAAGCTGATGGTACAATCTTGAAGGGGGCAAATGAACAGAGAGACCTGGGGGTCCACATCTCTGAAGGTGGCAGGACAGGTAGATAAAGCTGTGAAAAAGGCATCCGGGATACTAGGCTTTATAAATAGGGGCATAGAATACAAAAGTCAGGAGGTTATGTTGAATATAAAATGCTGGTTAGGCCTCAGTCGGAGACTGCGTTCAGTTCTGGGCACCGCACTTTAGGAAAGATGTTAGGACATTGGGGAGGGTGCAAAGGAAGTTTACCAGGATGGTACCAGGAATGAAGGACCTTAGTTATGAGGAGAGGTGAGTGAAACTAGGATTATTCTCCTCAGAGCAGAGAAGATTAAGAGGGGATTTAATAGAGGTTTTCAAGATCATGAGAGGATTTGATAGATTGAACCGGGAAAAACTGTTTCCACTGGTCAGTAACCCGAGGACACCGATTTAAGAGAGCTGTTAAAAGAAACAGAGGGGAAGTTAGGAAAAAAATTTCACCCGGCGAGCTTTTGGGATCTGGAATGCATTACCTGAAAGGGTAGTGGAAGCCGATTCAATAACAACTTTTAAGAGAGAAGTAGATGGGTATTTGGGGAGAACAGGATTGCAGGGCTATGGAGAGAAAGCGGATTGAGTTGGAAGCTCTTTTCGGAGCCGGCGCAGACACGGTGGGCCGAATGGCCTCTTTCTGTGCTGTACGATTCTATGACAGAATACACACACACTCACAGAGAGAGACACGCGCACACACACACCGAGACACACACTCAGACACAAAGGACACACACACTCAGACACAAACACACACACTCATAGACACAGAGTGACACACAGATAAACACTCAGACACACAGAGAGAGACACACATACTGACAGACTGAGAGACAGACACACACTCACAGACCGAGAAAGACACACACATTCACAGAGAGAGAGACGCTGACAATCACACATTCTCTCTCTCTCTCACACACACACACAGACAATCATACACTCTCTCTCAACTCACAGAGACACAATCACACTCTCTCTCACACACACAGAGATACAATCACACTCTCTCTCACAGAGACACACAATCACACACAATCATACCCACTCTCACACACACAGAGACACACAATCACACTCTCTCACACAATCATACACACAGAGACACACAATCACACTGTCTCACACACAATCATACACACTCACACACAGAGACACACAATCACACTCTCTCACACACACAATCATACACACTCACACACAGAGACACACAATCACACAGAGACACACAATCACACTCACACACAATCATACACACTCACACACAGAGACACACAATCACACACACTCACACACACAGAGACACACAATCACACACACAGAGACACACAATCACTCTCTCACACACAGTCATACACACTCACACACAGAGACATACAATCACACACTCTCACACACAATCATACACACTCACACACAGACACACAATCATACACACTCTCTCAAACACACACAGACAATCACATACTCTCGCACACACCCACAGAGCGATATACAGACAATCACACACTCACACACATCATAGAATCATACAGCACAGAACGAGACCATCATGTCTGTGCCGTCTTTTTGAAAAGAACTTACAAATCAACCCCAGTCCCCCGCTCTCTCCCCATAGCCCTGCAAGCTTGTCCTCCCCAAATAATTACTATCTTAAAAGTTGTTATAGAATCGGCTTCCACCGGCCTTTCAGGCAATGCATTCCAGATCCCAACAACTCGCTGTGTGAAAATATTTCTCCTCCCCTCCCCTCTGTTTCTTTTAACAACTATTTTAAATCAGTGCCCTCGGGTTACTGACCCACCCTCCACTGGGAATAGTGTCTCCTGTTCACCCTATCAATTCCCCTCATAATTTTGAAAACTTCTATTAAGTCTCCTCTTAACCTTCTCTGCTCCAAGGAGAACAATCCGAGCTTCTCCAGCCTCTCCTGATAACTGACGCCCCTCATTCCTGGTACCATTCTGGTCAATCTCCTTTGCACCCTCTCCAGTGCCTTGACCTCCTTCCTAAACTGTGGGGCCCAGAACTGAACCCAGTCTCTCACTGAGGCCCCACCAGTGTTTATATAAAGCTTCATCATAACTTCCTGACTTGTGTATTCTATGCCCCTATTTATAAAGCCTGGTGTCCCGGATGCTTTTTTAACAGCTGTATCTCCCTGTCCGGCCACCTTCAAAGATTTACTATATGACCCCCAGGTCTCTCTGTTCCTTCACCCCCTTTAAGATTGTACCATCAGCGTATATTGTCTCTCCTCATTCTTCCTCCCCAAATGCATCACTTTGTATTTATCCACATTAAACTTCATCTGCCACGTGTCTGCCCATGTTACCCGTCTGTCTGTGTCCTCTTGCAGTCTGTTACTATCCTCCTCACTGTTTACTATTTTTCCATCTGCAAACTTGGAAATTGCACTCCCTATACCCAAGTCCAGGTCATTTATGTAGATCACAAACAGCGGTGATCCCAATACTGATCCCTGGGGGACACCACTGCACACCTCCCTCCAGTTAGAGAAACAACCGTTCACCACCACTCTCTGTTTTCTGTCTCCCTGTCAGTTCTGTATCCGCTCCACTGTCCCTTTAATACCGTGAGCTTCTATTTTGCTTACAAGTCTCTTATGTGGCACTTTAACAAACTTTTTTTGAAGATAAACTACTTCAACTGCACTATCTTCATCCACCCTCTCCTTTACTTTATCAAAAAACTCTTAACAGGTTTGTTAGACATGATCGGCTTTTAACAAATCCGTGCTGGCTGTCCTTTATTAACCCATATTTTTCTAAGTGAAAATTGATCGTCTCTCGGATTATAGTCTCTAGAAGTTTCCTGACTGCTGACTTTAGGCTGACTGACCTGTAGTTCCCGGATTTATCCTTCTGCCCTTTTTGTACAGGGGAGTAACATTTGCAACTCTCCAGTCCTCTGACACCACCCTGGTATTCAAGAAGGATTTAAGGGTTGTGGCCAGAGCCTCTGTTACTTCAATTCTTACTTCCCTCAGTAACCGAGGATGCATCCCATCCGGACTGGGTGATTTATCTACCTTCAGGACCGACAACCTTTTTAGTATCGCCTTTCGGTTTATTCTTATCCAATTTCACTCCCCTCTCCTCCGATACGATGGTATTGGCTGCATCCTCTTCTTTTGTAAAGACAAATGCAAGGTACTCATTCAGTATGTCAGCTATGCCCTCTGCCTCCACAAGAAGATTTCCTCTTTGGTCCCTAATTGGACCCACCCTACCTTTAACTAGCCTTTGACGCCCTGCCTGTCTGCCTTCCAAACTCCTCCCTCCACAGGCTGCAGATAATCCAGAACTCTCCAGTCAGTGTCCTCTCCCGCAATAAACTCAAAACCCTCCTCTTCGACCATGATATCGGCCAACCCCCTTCCCCCTCCCTGACCCCAGCTCACGTCTGAAATGCTGTACACTGTCCAGTGTCTTGGGGACTTCCTCCCAACGTGAAAGGCGCTATACAGATGTAATCTTGTTGATGTTTATATGCTTATAATATCTTAGGGTTCCCTTTTATATTACCCACTAATCTTTTCTCATACAATCTCTTTGCCCCTCTTATTTCCTTTTTTAGTTCTCCTCTGTACTTTCTATATTATATTTGATTATCTTCTGTATTTTGGACCTGACATTTATCATAAGCCTCCTTTTCTGTTTCATATTAATCCCAATTTCTTTATTTATCCATGGAGGTTTGGATGCCCTCCTTTCACCTTTGTGGGATGTATTTGTTCTGTGCCCGAACTATCTCCTCCTTGAAGGTTTCCCATTGCTCGTTAGCTGTTTTACCTGCCAATCTTTCTTTCCAGTCCACCTTGACTAGGTCCCTTTTTAACTCACTGAAATTAATCCTCTTCCAGTTGAGTATCTTCACCTTTGATTGCTCTTTGTCCCTTTCCATAAGTACTCTAAACCTACTGATGTTGTGGTCACTGTTGTCCAGATGCTGAAACCTGCCCACTTGCCCCACTTCATTCCCCAGAACTAGATTCCAGCACTGCTTCCTTCCTCATTGGGCTGGAAACGTATTGATCCAGAAAGTTATCCTGCACATATTTCAGGAATCCTTCCCCCTCTTTGCCCTGTGCACTGTTATTTTGCCAGTCTATGTTAGGATAGTTGAAGTCCCCCATTATCACCACTCTATTGTTTTGCATCTTTCTGAAATCTGCTGCAGATTTGCTTATCTGTCTCCTTCCCACTATTTGGTGGTCTATAGTACACACCGAACAGAGTAACAGCTCCTTCTCTGCTCCTTAACTCTAACCAAATAGATTCTGTTTTTGGACCCTCTAGTACATCGTCCCTTTCCAGGGCCGTCACCGTGTCTTTAATCAATATTGCCACCCACCCACCTTCCTTTTTTCCCTTCCCTATCCCTCCTGAATACATTGTAGCCGGGAATATTCAGCTCCCATTCCTGCCCTTGTTTGAGCCAGATCTCCGTTATTGCCACTACATCATAACCCCATGTGGCTACTCGAGCCGCAGCTCACCAACCTTATTTGTCACACTCCGTGCATTTACGCACATGTACTCCAAAACCGACTGAATGCAGATGCATTTCTCCCCCTTTTCCTGGACTATTCCTTGTTACATTCCTATTCCTCTCTCCCAGCCCTCTATGTAACTTGTTTGTCCTCTCTAATGCTACATCCTGATTCCCTTTCCCCCTCAAAATTAGTTTAAACCCTTCCCCACAGCACTCTCTGCGAGGACATTGGTCCCAGCCCTGTTCAGGTGCAACCCATCCACCTTGTACAGGTCGCACCTGCCTCAGAACTGGTCCCAATGATCCAGGAACCTGAAGCCCTCCTTTCTGTACCATTTCTCCAGCCATGCATTCATGTGTTTGATCTGCTGTTTTGATACTCACTTGCACGAGGCACTGGGAGTCATCCAGAGATCACCACCTTTGAGGTCCTACTCTTTAGCTTTTCCCTAGCTTCCGATACTCTCCCTGTAGGATCTCAGCCCTTTTTTTTCCCTACATCATGAATCCCAACATGGACCATGACTTCTGGATGTTCCCCTTCCCCCTGTAGAATGTTTTGCACCTGTTCCATGATGTCTTCAACCCTGGCACCAGGGAGGCAACATACCATGTGAGAGTCACGTCTTTGTTTGCAGAAACGCCTGCCTACTCCTTTCAACATTGTGTCCCCAATGACAATTGCATTGAGACTCTTCCCTGTGTCCCCTGTGCATCCATTTGCTTTTGACTCCCCTCCCCAGAGGTGTCATCACCCTGACCGGTCTTCAGTACAGAGAACTGGTTTGTGAGTGCCACACTCTCAGGGGATTTCTGCACTGCCCGTCCCCTCTTCCTACCAAGCCAGGTGGTCACCCACTCGCTCTCCTATTTTGTTTTAATATAACTTATATATTTTATAATTATGCACCGATTTTCCCCCTCTGTACCAAATTCCCACTCTCACCAAATTTCTTAACACAATTCTCACTCTGTTCCACCTCACTCAGTTCACCCCTCACACTGCAGGCTCTCTGCTCCCATATAGAGACACACAGACAATCATACACTCTCACACAAACGCACACAGAGACATAGACAATCATAATCGCGGGGCCTCCGAGGGAAGCCCATTTGCCGCTTGAGCCACACTGTACATATGCGTCCATAGCTGCCCCACCCACAATGAAGTCAGGTAACCAGCTGGGAGGCCCGTGGCCCAGAATCTACTTTTATAGTGGGTTTGTAGCAGATTTGGGTATTTGTGGCGGATTCCGCAGGAAACGTGCAGCCGCACTTTTCTATTGGCCCAGGAAATTGCTCCACATTAACTGGCTGCCGCGGTTGCCTACAAATACAGTTACTATACTTGACACCAATTCCTTATGCAGCGTTTTGAGACTTTTGGATCAGTAGTTGCTTTATCAAACACCTAGATTATAATTACAGAGTCAGTTACTGCAGGAAGTGGGTCTAGAAGTGGGACTGAGTGTTTTTTTTGCAATGTGAGATCATTTTGCTTGAAAAATATCCTGTCGACACTGTAAGCCAAGCCCTAATGGTAGGGTAGTCCTAGCAGAAAGAACAGTGGGAAGTTTTCCAGACAGTGCTTTCAGTGGCAAGCTATGTGTTTTAGCTGGTTCGACTTCAGCAGGGCCCAGCACACACTCTGGGGTCCCATGGCCTTGGCTCCTTCATGCATATTCCATTCAAGACACAGGGAAATTTCTATATGTAGGTGGCATACATATGTGGAAGTCTAAGTCTGGCTTGGATACTCTTAAAAGCGCAGACACTCAGCTGACCAATTCATGGCTAAATCAGAAGCAGTGTCCACAGTTGCCAAATTGACCTCACAGGCTGAGACTAGGTACAATTTGGGGCCTTGATCTAGGGAGCATCTTGTTGACATCTACTTATTGTTGTTTTGTTCTTTGCAGAAGCTTCTGCTGCCATACAGGTGCGAGCAGTGAAGGACTACTGTAACAACTATGACCTGACCAGTCTTAATGTAAAAGGGGGAGATGTGATTACAGTGAGTTTGATTACAGTGCGATCCTCTCATACTTTATCAATCCTTTGGCCTTGAGTTCAATATCTCTGATTGATTAAATCCAATTGATTATTCTTAATGTACTTGTTAAACAAAACCAAACATCTAAATAATCCATCAAGAAGCTTGGGATTTGACGGTCCCTTCAGACAGTTAATTCAACAAGGGACTGAACTTCATTGATTTGCATGACAATGTAAAACGCAACACTTTTTGTCACTTTTCTCACTTTAACTAAAGAAATTTTCCACCAGGTGTGTATTGCAGGTTGGTAGATTTATTTACAGTTCACAGTTATTGCAGAAGAAATGCACTGCGTAATTATCAAGGGTCGAACCACCTTCAGGTGTCATATTGAGCCCTTGTGAATGCATGCCCCACTCTGCATATTTGCCTAACAATAAACTGGAACCTTCCTGTATTGGCAAGTTACATTCATCTGATAAGTAGTGCGGGAGCTAGAGTCCTGTGATGGTCTTTTTAAATACACACAAACACAAGCCTTGTTACTAAGCCGTTTCCAGGAAAATAAGGTTTCATTCAGCTGCTTTCCAACAGTAGTGCTCTTGCCTCTGGGTCAGAAGATTGTGGGTTCCCACATTGGGACTTTGAACTCATATAATCTAGGCTGTCACTCCAATGTAGGTGTGCTGCATTGTCAGAGGTGCTGGCCTTCAGATGAGACGTTAAACAGATCCTGCATGCCTGTTCAGGTAGACATTAAAGATCCCACAGCACTATTAGAAAAGAGAAGGAGTTTCTCCTCATGTCCCAGTCAACAATCCCCCAGGTACAATTGTTCATGGTTTTTTGTGAGACATTGCTGTGCACAAATAGGCCGTCTCATTCACTTCCAAAACACGGTAAATGCTTTGAGATATTTCAATGTTAATAGGCGCTACATAAAAGGATTTTTATTATTGTTGTATCTGGTTTACACCCCCGAGTGGCCAATTAAAGCTAAACAGTTCTCAGGTTCGGATGCTTGCCCTCTCGATGGCAATGGTGGAAACCCAAGGGATGATCATGAGACCATGAGAAGAGAAACAAACGAAAACTTCTAAATACTTTTTTTTTAAAAAGTTTTAAAATGAATCATGTTGTGTTGGATGCAGCTATGAATTTAATATGTCACGAAATCAATGCAGTTTATATTTGAACAGTAATTTAGTAATATCTGCCAGAATTGTTTGTCATTTAGATATCTTGATCAAGGGTGTTTCGGTAGCAGTTTTGCTGTAAGTGAACGTTTGTTTCCCCCTGTGTGTTTTCACATATAAATAAATCAATGACACCGACATAGAGAGAAATTGATGGGATGTCTTTTGAGGTGAAGAAAGCAGCAGGTGGCGCTACACACACACACAACTATCATAATTAGCAATAAAAGCATTCCTAATCAGTGGATTATCGGTAAATAGCAAGGGCAAGTCTAGCTGAAGTGACCATTTGTGTCATTGGTCATGAAGGGCTTTTTGACGTAGGCTTACCCCATAGCCTTTGCCTGGCTCTCCGACTCGCTCACTCTCAACCCTGCCCATCCCATGCACAGCTGCCAACTAATTGGCTGTCCGTGCTCTGCCTTTGACAATCATTCGGAGCTGAGTGGGTGAGTGGCAGGATTTTTAAATGGGAGAGTCCTCTGGCTGCCATACACGGTGGTCACCAGCCACAATCTGTGTTGAATTATTGCTGGGAACCACTACAGAACCTGTGTCACATCAGTTGTTCTGCTTTGGGTTCTACAGAAGCATTAAATGTTGATAATGCTTGCATTTGGTATAGTGCCTTTCGGGTCCTGAGGATATCTCAGAGCCTTCACAGGACTTTATTGTAAAGTGTAGTGACTGTATATTTTTTGGGTGAATGACGCAATGAGCTATGAAGTGAATGACAATTTTTTTTCTCCATGGGGGATTGTGAGCCAGGGCACCAAACTCCCTTCTGTTTTTGAGTAGATAGGACGGTTAAATGTCTCATTAGAAGGAAGGCACCTCTAACAGTGCAGAGCTTCCCCAGCACTGCACTGGAGTGTCAGCCTGGACTGTGTGAGAATATGGAATTTGAACCCATAACCTTCTAACTCAGAAGGAAGAGTGCTACCAACTGACCCAGAATTGACACACATGACCAGTAAAATTTAGGGAGAATAATTGAATCACAATTCTTCTGTAACTGTGCCAGAAGACCAATCTATAGCCTCTTCCTTCAGAGCAAACAGCCTGTCCATAAAGCCTTGGTCCAGAACACAGATAACAGCCATTACTAATCTGAGAATGTGTAGCTTGTAGCTGTCAACTATTGTGTTAGCTGAACGAGCCTTGTTCTCAAGAGTAACTGTTAAATCGATGGGGACGGAGTGACCTGAGCCATAAATCTGGAACATCGACAATCATTGGTGTGGTGAATGCCACCTAATTCAGGACAGCAGTGATGGGTACTTGACATGCTGCCATTTAACAAACAACTATTAGTGGTGCCCACTGGCTATTGGGATTGGCAGTGACAGATTGGATATGCATCTTGTGATTTGAAGGGTAAGATCCAGTGAGGAAGCAATTACAAATACAACAAACACAAATTTGAATTTATACTGTGCCTTTCATATCGGGAGGACGTCCCAAGGAGCTTGGGATGTGAAGAAACACACAGACCGGTGCACACCCTGTCTGCTTACACCCCCAAACCATACTGCCCCTGACTAAATGGATCCTACCATACACTGCTATATTTTATTGTAACACAGCAACCATTGTACAAGAAATATTAAAGACCTTGTTTATCACTGAATTTGTTCACCCTCAGTGTTTGCGGAGCAGGACTGGAGGGAATCCTCTCGCTCTCTTCCCCCAGACAATTCAGGCCAAACAAACAGAACAATACGGTCAGACTTGGATTTCTGTCAAAGATCAAGCCGGTTTGATTCATTCATTTTTATTCATTTCTTACAACAGGTCCTGGAGCAGCATCCTGATGGGAGGTGGAAAGGATGTATCCATGACAACCGAACCGGCAACGACCGGGTGGGTTACTTCCCCTCGACTATTGTGGAGGTGATTAACAAGAGATCAGGTAAAAAATATCATTATCTTTTCTTAGCTTTGCTTGAAAACCCGAAGAAGCCTGACTTAGTGTCTTTAGGATGCAAAGTGAGAAAATATATAATCTAATCTCTTCACATACTGAGCACTGAGCTGTTCTGTAATTAAAGTATTTCCAGTATTTGTGGTTAAGGAGAACTGACTAAATTATCTCATTCTTTGATAATAATGTAAGAAATATATTATCTCTAAGCACCTGGTACAATAAGATCTTTATATTGTGTCTGTAGCATTTCTTGAATGTAAAATAATTTTTGCCGCTACTTTATAAGACAAATCCACTACCAGTGATCATTGATAAATTTCCAAAGATCAACCGTATGCAGGAATTCCTAAACTCAAGCCGTTGCTTATTCAAGGCATGTTTAGAGAATCACCACTAGATGGTGTCCTCTGCAAGGTAGGGGTTTGCTCTACCTTGGCATTTCACATGAGCGCTGCCATTTTGTTTTGACCCTGAGGTGAACAAACCAATTTTTAAATTGTTGGTCCCCACTTTAGGGCTCTGGTGCTTTTATTTTATCTTTATGTGTGTGCTCCCAGGGTTAATTTGGCCACGAGATCAACATTCTCACCATTGTAGGCCATAAATTAACTTTCAGCAACCACCTGGAGACTTTGGGCCTAGCCTGCACAATCATATCCAATTAAGAATTAATTTAGATTCTGCTAATAAAATGCATCGATCAGAATCCTGATCTGTCGCCTTGGGCATCCTGCCCTTTTCAGCTTATTGGGACTCAAGTTAGGATCACTCTCTTAAGTAAGTTAGGTGAATGTTTCATGTTCCTGCTATGTTATATATAATTGGCACAGCACTGCCTAAATCTAAGCTCAATGTTGAAGGGGTTTCCTCGCCTGGCTGCCCTGTGTGGTGATTGACAACTCTCACTCTCACCCTCTTCCCAGTAAAGTTGAAAAGGTGTACATCACAGCAGCAATTGCCTCTTTGACCCCACATTGGAGAAAACTGGCCTGGCCTCCCCTGGAAACCTTGTAAAACTAGTTCAGATATTAAAGAGCCAATAAAACTAGAAAAGGGACCCAACAGAATCATAAAGAGAAGAGTTTGATGATTAGATACCGATTAGAATGTCCCAAAGCAGTGAGCTTCTCGTTACAAGTGCAATCTTCCTTTAAGTAAATAGTGAACAATCCTGCAGAACTCAATAGTGTAAATTAAAAAGGTCACTCGCTCCATTGGCAGAACAATAGAAGAGAAGCACTGCAGATGGTGATAATTAGACGTCACTGCAGCTAATTGCCGTGTGGCAGTGCACCAGACGGCCAAAGTAAATTATTTTGTCTAGCGTTAAAACAGTATTACCTAAATTCCAAAAGCCATTACTATTGGTAAATTTGCTGACCATGAAGTGGGCTCAATCATGCCAACCTCATGTCACCAGTTTGGACAGGCTATCAGGCTATCATCCCTGGTAGTACTCAATAAATAAAATAAAATAAAATAATAAATGAAAATGACAAGCTAGACCCTTCCCTCCCATAGACAAATCTAGAACGTGGGAGAGCCCAACACAACTCTTAAAATTAGAGCTAAATTTGAGTTAATCATGAAACCAGAATTTTTGTTACGGAAAAGGCTGTAGAATACATCTTTCCAGATGGCCAGGGATGTTGAATGCATTGAATTGTTTGAAACATGAGATGGATAGAGACTTAATAACAACAACAACAACTTGCACTTATATAGCGCCCTCCACGCAGCTTGACTTAGAATACATAACGAGATATGGGGAGAAAAAGACTGGGGAAATGGGACCCAATTGAGGAAGATGGTCTATTCTTTTAAGAGGATAAAACAAATCTCGAGTATCCTTCTGAACAGTTGCACGATTCAATGGTTTTCTAAGTTGGGTTAGTTTTGCCTGAGCTCTGCTTTTAACATTTGGGTCAAGGGACCTGAAACATGACTCTCGAGAGCGTAGGAATGAAAATCTCTCTCCTGGAACAATCTCTTTTGCACTTGCACCTTTTTTTCCTCTTACAATATTTCCTCAGTCCCCACCCATTTAAGAAAATATACATTTTTTTGTTACTTTTCTTGGCGGAGAATTGTTTCAAACAAGCATTCCACAAGTCCTCCCTGGTATTCAGAAGTCTATCCTGGGAACTTTCAAAAAGCATTTCAACACTGCTTGGTCAACATGTTTTGATCAGTTACAGATGAACTCAAAATTGTCCTCATCCAATGCCCACATACATGTACATACAGGGCTGAATGGCTAGTGGTTAGGAGAGGGAACCCTGGTTGAAATACGTTTCACTTCCAGCCCTAGAGGTACTAAGGTTATATCTACTATCAGTTCAGCTGGGAACTCAGCACAGATCAAATGTAAGGTCTTCTTCATAGTCCAGTTTCACTGTACGCAGTGGCTTTCCGAACAAAGCTATGAGGAAATATGGTTACAGGTTTGACGTGACTGATTGGTGCTTGTTTCCATAAGTGCACTGAAAATAGGAATAAAATTACATGCTAATATTTTTTGAGGGGTGAATTTTTAAAAGAGCTTTCAAAATATAACCATAAACCTGCCTAATAATTGATTCCAAAGCCAGCCTCGTAAAGTCAGAAATTGCCCATTAAAATACCATTGACCTGTGGGAACCACATTTCACAGGCTAATTGTAAGTTAATTTTACTGTAAGCTAAGCGACAGCATGATTACAGTTTATGTTGAGTTGTTTCATTGAGCTAGCAAATACTGCTTTGTTTTCTTGCAAGTAAAATATGACTTAATAATATTAAATCTAATATACTGTATAATAACAGGTATGGAGAAAGAGCAGGTAAGCATACATTAGAAATGTAGAGGGTAAGAGGGTAAGCTAACACCAGTAAAGACACAAAGGACCAAATAGCCTCTCTCTGTGACATAAACTCTCTTATGTTTCTCAATGTGAACATGGACTAAATTGTATGCTTAAAAGAAATTGGAACAAGCATTTCTTAGAAAGTTCCACTTTATGCTAGTGATGAATGCCTTAAAGATGTTGTCAAGTGATAATTCCCTCACCAAATTCACAATGCTCAAAACTCTAAAATCCCACCTATGTAGCTCCATTTAGGGTAAATTTATGTTCTTTCTTCATTCTTGTGGACTGTTATGATGTTTCGAACTTTCCATGTCTGGTCAACCCATGTACTCACTGACTGGAACGGCATTGTTTTAGAGATTGAATTCAAGGGTTCAAACACGGTTTGAATACAAAGCGATTTAGGCATCAGAAATGTACGCTTTTTGCTCCAAAATGGCTTTAAACAGAAAGCATACAAAGTCAGATGTAGAGACTTTATTAAGGATAAAGAAAATTGTATTGTGGGAAATGGGAATACAAGCTAAAGGAAAGCTGGATAACTCCAGCAGATAATGGAAATGGTGAAGAGGTCAAAAATGGTTCAGCTCATAATTGAGTAAAAATTCCATTCAATATTACACCTTTGACCATGTCCATGGGATTTTCCATTTAAGTCACCCATTGTCAAAGGAGCTGCATGTAATGTTCAACAGAATTTTTATCATAATGACTGCATGTATTAGTCTCAAGGGTCAATCGTTAGTTGTCCACGTTTCGAGGTCCTCATTGTAAAGATGTTTCACGTCTTTTCAAAGTATAGGCCACAATCGTTAAGAAATAAACACAAGACTGGAATTTAAAAATACTGTTGTGCTTAAGGGTATGGACTTCCAATGTAATCAGCACTGAACTCAAAGCTTTACCACTATAAGCTTGTAAACAGCTGAACCATTATTTGCTTGTAAAATTTCAGTTCCTTTTGTTATTTACTTTGTGCATTTTGCTTTTTTTCTTTTTTCAATATTTTTAGGTTCTTGGGACGCAGTTATTTATGCTCACAGTTCTCAGCAATATCACAAGATACAGCTCACAGCCTATGGCACAGCAATTGTCAATGGCGACTCCTCTCATCAGTTTAATTCACTGCCGCCTCCCCCTCCACCTCCACCTTTCCATCATCAGCCACTTTTCAGTTCCTTTGGCTATCACAGAGCCAATAGCAATATAGAAGAACTACCATATGGACAAGGTAGTCTATCAACGCTTCTTTCTCTTTTTTGTTGCCCCTCTCAGGGTTTTCCCAAAAGCCAATCTCAATGTTCTTTCGGTTTTGATTTGAGAGCCATGAATTTCCTGGCTAGCCAAAAAACCTTAATGGTAAAATTATGTGTTCGCATTTCTGAATAAGTGACTTCTGGAAAACCCTGTGTCATCGGCTGTGCGGAAGAAATGTGCATTAACTTTCATGTGTTTCATTTTTTTTTACGTTCCTTGTTTTGGGGCCAGGAAAAGTTTCATTGTTTATCAGCAGGGTCACTGTGGAAAGATGTCGGTGAATTGATTTGATCGGTTGGAAGTGCCTAATTGTTTTGCGTCTTCAGGCCACATCTGACCAATTTGGTTTTATGACAGGAGCTCTGGGACATGTTGTCGGCACACCTCTGTGATCACGTGCGAGGTGGGGGGACATGATCCAACTTTTTTTAAACTGTGTCAGGAATCAGTCAGGATTAATGTGATATGTTCTTTATGCAGAAGCAGGAGATGAAAATTATACCGTTTGATTAGCAAGTGATAAAGATGGCAGATCTACTGTACTTTGCATGTAACATCTTTTCGTTATGGAGTAGAGTGATGTTGATCACACTAAATGGGGACTGGGGCCAATCATTCAATACAAGAAATGCACAGATTCTATAGAGGTGGGTGTCAAATCCATCATCACATATACAGGAGGAATAGGGGAGTACACTGGGATTCTGCTCGTATCCAGACAGCAAAATACAAAGCTACTCAAGGTTTGTACACAATATACTGCTGGGATGAATGGTCATCCAATGTGTCAGGAGTTCCAACCCATGGTAATAAATGACCTTGATCCTCCATCTCCAGAGTGGCTTTGGCCAAGGCTGAGGGACAAACTGTCTAATCACCTCTCAATGGGAGTTGATATCTACCCTATTCACATCACCCACTGTTTTATTATTGTACAATTTCTGTATCTCATCCTCTGCCTTCAATACACTATATTAATTCAATAACCCTCTATTGCAAATAGACAAAAAATTATATATTTAGCAATCTTTCTCTTTCAGGTGCTGAATGACCCCCAGTCCATCCCCAGTATTTTCCATTTTCATTTCAGATTTCCAGCATTTCCAATTTCTCTTTGTATCTTAACCACTGCTTGCACTTTGATGTTACTGTTGCTAAAACAACGCAAGGCAGTGGGATATTAAACGTGTGTATATGTGGCGGGGGTTGTTAGAGGCTTGTCATTTCTGTTCAGTGTGGGTGACTGCAAGAATTAGTGACTTTATCATGCCTCAACAAACAGAAAGTACTGGAGCTAAGAGCAAACAAGGCTCCTGACTGCAACTGGTACATCGACTCCAGTAACTGACACACAGGCAGCAGTATTGGAAGCCTTGCCCTGTAGAAGTAGAAGTGCTGAGGAAAGAAGTTGCTGCTGCTTGTATGTGCAGTATGTAGACTGTTTTAAAGAGCCTTTTCAATTACTGATCTTTGTGCTCAAAACGCAGGTGACAGCTTGGTTAAGAGGGTAGTACTGTCACCTTCCAGTCAGAAGGTTGTGAATACAAGGCCAGTTGGGACTTTGAACTCATTCTCTCACTGATACTCAAATCTGGGGGAGGTGCATTGTTATTATTGTTATTATAATTATTAATTATCATTATTATTATTGAAGTGCCTCCCACCTCCTCCCGCCCTATCCTGTGGCCTGGTGTGGGTGGGTGGCCTGTTGTGGCCCTCCAATAGACTAGAAGTTATTAACATTGCACATAGAATAACCAAAGGCTGTCATCCAATTGAGTGGAGTCCTGTAGCTCAGTGGTTACAGCACTTGCCTCACAAGCGAGAAGACCTGTCTGTCGATTCCCGGGCAGGGCGAAAAGTTGGGCAAGTTTCCTTATTCCAAACGCCTCTGTTCACCTAGCAGTAAGTAGGAACCCGGTTGTTAGTCGATTGGCGTATAACGTTTCTGGGGGTACTGATTCCTCCAAAAAAAATTAATAATAATATTAACTTGATCACTCAATCCACGACTATTTGTAGAACACTGCTGTGCGCAATGGGCTGCCACAATTCGGCCACAAATATACAGTCAATTCACTTTCCACTATATTCGGTGAAGCGCTTTGAGATGTCTCGAAAACATGATAAGGCACTATATCAAATGGAAGGATTATTGTTATTATAGATAAAAACCATTTTATATTTGAACTTCACTGGTTGCTTTTGATGTTGGTTGGATTCTATAGCCACATCACCCTTTGACCATATTTATTATCTTTCTATTTCATTTCTTTTCTATGGATTTGCTCTGCAGAAGCTTCATCATGGTCCTCAAAGGGGTTAACCTGGATTCCCAGGAAAGAACGTGAAAATGTCCTCTCGTTGTTTTCAGGAGGACAGAACTCCATAAAGATGACTTGCTGTGATAGAATCTGCTCAATGCTATAAATAAAATGGATTGATTTCCCTATCCCCCTTGCCCATCCCAGTTTATACAGCAGTTACACAGCCCTGATTTGCTGTGTTCACTGACACTGTAAACTGAGGAGGAAACTATATACAACAGAGGGCCACTGTGTTTGATTTCTGATATCTGATACTGCACTCTATCTCGCCAAGAGTGTTATACTTGGACACGTTTGTTGCAGACTTGTATAGAATTCCCCATTAGATGCATGTTCAGTTCCTGTTAAGAGCAAATTTGAGTTTGGACAGGACTGTCCAACAGCTCTCATCCAGATATCAAGTCTTGGATGAGAACTAACTTTCTTCAGTTGAACGTCAACAAGACCGAGGCTTTCCTGATTGGCTCCCGTCAACGCCTCCACACCTCAGGCGCTGACAGCATCACCCTCATACACACATTCATAACATCCAGACGTCACTATGCAAGCTCCTTGCTTGTCAGCCTCCCAACTCTTCCTTCCATAGGTTGCAGATCATCCAAAACTCTGCAGCCAGTGTCTTCTCTCACACTAGGCTCTGTGACCGTATCCCCCCATCCTCGCCCGACTCCACTGGCTTCCCATCACAAAGAGGATACAGTTCAAGATCCTGGTCCTATCCTTCAAAACCCTCCATGGTCTTGCTCCCCTAACTCTGTGACCTAACACCCTACCATCTTGCTCGCTGCCTCCACTCAGCGGGCTCCAGCCTGCTTCACGTCCCCTGCCTCACCCATTGGCAGGCAGACATTCTGCCATTTTGCCTCACCCTCTGGAACTCCAGCCCACAGTTCCTCTGCCTCACCTCTCCCTTAGCTCCTTCAAGACCCATTTAAAGACCCTCCCCTTTGATTGCACTTTCGATCATCCTGCTTCCCCCTCTGCCCTCTACTTCCCCAATCCCTATCCCCAGCTCGGGTCCAAAACACTGACTGTCCAGCGCTTTGGGATGTCATCCTGACGTGAAAGGCACTATACAAATGTAATTTTCTTATTGTTGTTGACTGATGATACTGCTATACCCCTTTCTTATGGACCTTTACTGGATACAATATGGTTTTCTGAAAGATGTCGAAAAGCTGTTCCGTATGACAAAGGAGTTTAAGCAAATGTGACATGGTGCATGTGAAGATTAAGGTTAACTTCACAGATGTTAGAGCTTTAAAATGTTGCCTTGCTCTGCCCTGGAGCTGTGCTAAGGTGATATCTGAGACCAGTGTGGGCCTGTGCTTCATGTTAAAAGAGTAAGGTGGGTATTTCGCTGGCAGCCTAGTGGTTTTAAGTCACCAATGTCTGATGTCTATGCAACATTATCCCTATTGATTGACTGCTTACGCCCATTCAGTCAGGTAGTGCATTAGTCAAGCATCCATTCCCCATAGTAAGATAGCAACTATATATCATTTTTTTCCATCAGTCTAGTGGCCATGGGCTGATCCTGCCTGGCAGATAAGTGGCAATGTATGTGATGAAGTGCAAATAAATATAGAGAAGACAGAGGAAGGATTATACACATGCCGTATAATCTACTACAAGGTATCAGTGGGAAAAAGTCCAGCTTTATAATAGTAATAATCTTCGTATTTGATATAGCGCCTTAATCACGTAGTTATGAGGTCTCAATACGCTTCACAGAATATGCTGGAACATGGATTGACTGTATTTTCTGGGCAAAACGCAGCAGCCAATTAACCCTTTATATATGGCTTTAAAAGAATAGCAGCCTTTCCTACAATGCTGTTTATAATTGAATGTTTAAGTAACTCAGGAGAATTGAAAACTGCAATTCAGAAAGACAGTTTTTTTTAATATACATTCCATCCCACATAAAGAATTTCTTTCTATCAGAATTCTGCATGAAGCAGTAGGCACTTTCTGCTTGGATTTACTTTTATTCATTCACTCTTGGTCAGAGATTGAGGGTTCAAGGCCCACATTGGGAGTTTGAACTCACAGTCTAGGCTGACACTCTAGTTCAGTGCTAGGGGAGAGCTGTTTTGTTAGAGGTGTTGAGGAGTTAGGTTAGAAGATCAGCCATGATCTTATTGAATGGCGGACAGGCTCGAGGGGCCGAATGGCCTTGTCCTGCTCCTAATTCCTATGTTCCAATGTTGTCCTTTGGATGAAATGTTAAACTGAGGTCCCTTCTGCCTTCTTAGGTGGAATGTAAACATCCTGTACACTATTCAAAAAATGAAGGAAGTTTCTCCCAGAGCCTTGGCCAATAATCTCCCAGATAAATTGCTAATTTATTTGATAACTGTTTTAGGACATGGTTGTGTGCAAATTGGCTGGCACGATTCGCTACAAAAACAGTCACTGAAGTGTGACGTACTTTGAGACATTTTGATATTATGGTGCTGCATGAAATGCAAGGATTATTGCTAGTGTTTAATTGTAAAACATGATTGTGAATGACATCATTGCGTGAGGACCTGTTTATTGATAACGATTTTGTGCTGTCACAAATGAAGGATTATATGGAGCTTCCTCTGCCCTTTACCTCTGAACATTAACGAGTGCCATGTGAACTTAAGTATGCTTCATTAGACATTTCATGAGTACTTTTTCATCAGAAACTAACAAGTGAAATATTCATTGTGCAGTAACGTTCACAATGTACTGATGCAACAGGAAAATTTCATTCTCAATGCATACCATTGCTGCTTGTTTTAGTGGCACCTCTGGTTACTTTCCATTACTGAGTAGGGAGGACTGCACTGGCATTCTCCAAGGCCTGAAATTCCTCCACAGACCTAGCCTTAAGACCATTAAATTTAAAATCAAGCACATTATGAAAGACTTCACTTTGGAAACCGAATTCCTGGTGTTCTTAAAAAGACCTTTGGAAAAACAGCTGGCAAAAAGTGAACTTAAGAATTATTCATGATTCTGAAGGGGTTTTAAAGTTGAATTGAAGGTCACAGGTTCCTTATCAGGAAACTGAATTAAAGGTGTACTGTGACTGCTGTGCTGAGTGGAGTCTGAGTTTCACTGTAGAGTTGACCCATTTCATAGCTCTGCTACAAGAGGAATTGATTCATTGTCGCAGGTTCGCCAAGGTGGAAGGGAAGAGTGGTGGGAGGAGAATAGAGAGACAGGTTAGCACCTCCCATCTTAAATGGTTTAGTGTGGAGTAGTTAATTGTGAATAACCTGTCACCCAGACATGGTCATCCTCTTGCACCTTGGAACTGTCGCTAAAGATTTCTATCATCCATAGATGATAGAAATGGTTAAACTGTAGTGAGAGTGAAGAAACTATTCAGATTTAGAAAGGAGAAATTTCACCTTGACCTAGTCTGCAAGATTATTTTGCCTTAAAATGTAAGATGACATAGAATTGTGGAACATTCTTCCATTCAGTCTTAGTTTGCAAGTTGTTTCTTGTTAAGGACTGTGGAGAAAACGGCTTCCTAATGAAAACGGAATGTAAGAACTTTTCCACAATTCCCGTGATCCTGAATATTAAGTATAAAATGTTTTCTCAGGCTGAGTCTAGATCCAATCTTATGCCTCTAATGTCTTCTGTTCATCAACATGGGTCTCGTACTATGTGAGCTGGAAATTATTTATGTGGGCAATTTCCAAATATCTGATCTGAGAAGCTGAATTAGTTTTATTTGCCAGTTCCACAGAATTTTGTAACACAAAATTAAATGCGTCAGATTATTCCTTTCTATCATTTGAGTTTGGGGATTAAAAGTTTTTGCACGTCTTATTGCTGTTTTCAGTTTAATAAAGTGCCTTGCTGTTATCGTGCAGAATAGAGTACAAAGCGTGGTCTGGAATGTAGGTGATTTTGAAAATTAAAATAAAATTCCGGATTTCGATGACATTCCTGCAGGTTCTCGAGGTTCCGAATCCAGCCCTTCCCAACCATCTCCAGTGCAGCCAGCCACCACTACCACAGAGGAGATCTGGGTGCTGCGAAAACCGTTTGCAGGTAGATTGAGCTAAAACCCTTCCAACTGCAATTCATTTCACCATCACTAATCACTGTTGGCATCCTCCACTCACTCTCAGTGGATATGGGTCATAGTTTGAAAGTGCTTTGGCGTCTGAACCCCTCCTCCCGAATCTCATCCCCCATTAGTGTAATTCATCAGTTTATCTCTATGGAGCTATTTACACAAAGTTACTTGAACTTAAGTAAGTCACTTGTACCTTGTTTAGAGCCACGTTTTTCACTTCTAGTCAAAATCCTGCTCCAGAAAGGCACAGCTATTGGTGACTCAACTGTGTCATACTAAAACCTAGCAGCAGTGAAACGGATAACTTACCCCATCTCCTCCACTCCCTACAAACCAAGGACACTGAAGCCATTTACAGAAACTCCAGTATCTCCCAGGCTGAGATCAGTTAACTCAACACAAACCATGCCTTTCTGTTGTGGAAATGCGTGGCTCAGCTTCACATCAGCTCATGGCTTTGCAAAAAGAGCCTTTGGACAAGCCTGGATAACAAGCAATATGCAGTAAGAAAAAAAAATCTAAATGCTTAACACAAAAAGATTAATTCAACTGCTAAGGAGTAAGATGGTAAATAAAATTTGCTAAATTTAACAGGCTTCTTTTTAGATTAACTAGATGCTTGTGATTAACTAGAGGGCATCATTACACAAGGAAAACCCAAGATCCAGTGTGTGTGTGTATATACATGTGAACGATGGTGAGTTTGTTTTAATCATTGACCTGTTGTGAATGTAAAGTCTGAATGGATATAAGGTGCCTATTAATGCTCATCACAAAAAGAATCATTACTAAGGCCAGTGTTTGCAATAACAGTGCATTTAGCTGAGTACTCCCAATACAATACAAATTACACTTGTATAGCGCCTTTCACATCGGGAGGACGTCCCAAGGCGCTGGACAGTCAGGGATTTGGACCCGAGCTGGGGGTTGGGTTTGTGGAGAGTAGGAGGGTGGCCGAAGGCACGGTCGAAGAGGAGGATTTTCAGACACGCCTTGAAGGAGGCAAGGGAGGGAGCGAGTTGAAGGGAATGTAGGATGGAGTTCCAGAGGGTGGGAGCAGAGAGGCTAGAGGCCCGACCGCCGATGGTGGGCAGGCCAGAGCCTGCTGAGCAGAGGGAGCAGGTTGATATGGAGTCAGCAGGTTGCAGAGGTGGGGAGGGGTAAGGCTGTGGTGGGCCTTGAAGGAGAGGACAAGGAATTTGAACTGTATCCTTTGTGTGATGGGAAGCCAGTGGAGCCGAGTTAGAGTGGGGGTGATGGTGTCACGGAGCCTGGTACAGGAAAGGACACGAGCTGCAGAGTTCTGCAGAGCTTGTAGAGGGAAGAGTTGGGAAGGCCGACAAAGCAGGGAGTTGGCATAGTCGAGCCTAGATGTGATGAATGCATGGATGAGTGTTTCAGCAGCCTGATGGTGAGGCACTGGCGGAGCCCCGTCTTGTTGACGTTCAGCTGTAGAAAGTTCGCTCTCATCCAAGATTTTATGTCTGACAGACATTCTGTCAGCACAGTAGTGGGTTTTGGAGTCAAGGGCGGAGGCAGAGAGATACAGTTGGTGTCATCCACATACATGTGGAAGTTGACCCCATGTCTTCGGATGATGTCACCAAGAGGGAGCATATTAGATATTGAAGAGGAGGGGACCAAGGACAGAACCTTGAGGAACGCCGCACAAGACGGTGCGAGGGCTGGAGGAGAGACGGTGCAGGGGCTGGAGTAGAAACCGTTCGTGGAGATGAAGTTGAGGCAGTGTGAGAAGTATGATCTGAACCATTCAATGACAGAACCATGTAACTCTAGAGTCTCCAAGTCTCTTGCCAGTGTGTGCCTTGAACTCCTCAGCATTAGTTGAGCAGCGTACATCCTTCAGAGGCTAGACTGTGGACTCCATATCAGACAATGGAAACCATACATATGTGGAACTTTCAGCGTTTGGTTTGGAGTCTTTTAAGCATAGTGATGGGTTTCTGTATGGGTCAGACACCTGGCAAACACAAAACAAAAGTAAATTTTACCGAGATTACATTTTTTTAGTGTGTGGGAATTCAGGATTTGATGCTATCTTTCCCATATTGCAATAATGTGTTAAGCGAGTGCCTATTTGAAAAGCATCTTTGCAGTGGAAAATGAAAGCCTTTAATGCTTTGAATGAGGGAAGTTTATTGGGAAAATAAACGCTGTTGGCACTTTAGTGCTGTGCGAGTTACTGGAAGGGTAAGAGGGTTCATGCAGTGCCCTATATTCACACAGTGCTTTATTAAAATGTGACCAATAAAACAAATTATGTCATCACTACATTTAACTTCCAAACTCCATATTTCTTCCAAGCATCTCCTGGCAAACCTGTGGACAAAAGTAGACACAATCACAGACATACTTCTCTCGCTGAAATTTACCTGAACCTTTGAACCAACCTGATTTTTATAGAAAGTCAAGAATTGCCGAAGAGAAAACAATTATTTGGCACGAAAGCAAAATCAATTCAGACTGGGAATACTTTCTTTTATTCTCTTGGCCGGGGTACAATATTAACATTTCCTGATTTTCTGTAAGAACATAAATGACTTGACATTTCACCTAGTCTGAGCCTTAAAATTGTTTCTTTCATTTTGTCTTAAATTTCAGATGACGCAGAATTGTGGCACGTTCTTCAGTTCAGTTTAAATGTGGAAGCTGGTTTTCTGGGGTATTAAATATTAAAGCAAAATCGTCCCACAGATGGAATTTCAGACATAATTTCATAGAATCTGGATCAATGAGGCAGCTCCAAGCACTTCTAAAACTATGGATTGTTACATTGATCTTTTCTGAAAGCTTTAAATTATAGTCTATTTTAGTAAGTGAAAGCAATAGTCCTTCATCCCGATATCCAATGTAATTTTTGCTTAAGGAAATCTTTTGCTATGTCTGTTTTTTCCATGTGCAGGTGGAACTCTGTTTGGTTTGGAAAATCTTAAGCATGGTAAAGGATTTCCACATGTGTTAGACACACAGCTGACCAAAAAAAAATAATTGACATGAAAGGGCTTGGGTAAAACCGTCAATCTGTCTTAGTGTCAGGGCAAACGTGAAGTGGCTGAGTTTCTGTGTGAGGCTCAATGGTTTCCAAGGTGTCGGCTCTGCTCAACTGGTAGTATTCTCACCTGTGATTCAGAAATTGTGGGTTGGGGTCTCATAGTCCAGGCAGACACTCCAGTGCAGTTCTGGAGGAGCGATGCATTGTCGGAGGTGCCGTCTTCACGTGAGATGTTAAAAAGAGGCCTGTAGGGGTGTACGTTAAAGATCTCGTAACACTATTAGGAAAGAGAAGGGCGTTTCCTGGCCAACAATACTGCAAAATCAATTGGTTATTCACATTCTAACAGATTGATGGTCGTTGTGTGCAAATCTCCTACAAATACACAATCACTACACTTAACAGTAAGTGCTTTAAGTTTATAGCAATTGCAAGGATGAATATCATTCACAAAAGTTGCAATGTTAGGTGTAAACAATAGCGCTTTATGTGGTTTCCTTATCAGAAGCTGCAAGACTGATCTGCAGTCAATATTAATAGCATTAGTGTAATTATTGTTGCACACAAACTAAAATTCCACCCTGTGCATCAAGCCTACCCACTGGCTGTGCGCTCTGGAGTTCCCACTGGTCCAAGTGACCCATTAGTTATCGGTACGAGTTGCTGTTTGCACTTCTGTTATGACTATTGTTTTTAGACCCCAAGCACTTGCCAAGGGCAGAAGCTGAAAGAGATCCAGAGGTATTACTTGACTCATAGTTCACTGTGTCAAAACAGTGTGAGGCAGCAATAAGCAAGGTAAATGGGATGTTGGGCTATATTGCCAAATCAGTTAAGTTCAGATCCGCAGAAGACATACTCAAGCTGTACAGTGCACTGGTCAGGCCACACCTAGAGTACTGCATACATTTCTGGTCACTACAACATAAGAGAGATACCCAGCAGCAGTGTGGAGGAAAGGAACTAAGATGAACCCCAGTGTTAGAGGAACTAGTGATGTGCAACAATCAGACAAGTTAGGGCTCATCAAGAATAGTGGTCTCAGAAAGGACCTTGTAGAATAATGGTAGTTTTGAAATGGGATTGACAAACTAAACCTAGAACAATGTGTTTGGATGTGCCAAGGAGCAGAACAAGAGGACACAGGTTTAGAGTTGAAAAGGACAATTTCAGAACAGACTTTAGGAAGCATTTCTTTACTCAGCGGGGATTTAGTGATTGGTTATCAACAAGGATGGTTGAGACCAGGACACTGGGGCTCATTGTTTTAAAGAAAAACAGCTTGTTGCTATGATGAGAGGACAGCTGGGCGGGTGTATTCTGGATGGATAAGATAAAATGGTCTGAGGTCTTCATCCAAAGCGATGATGAGATCATGTGAAGTAACAATGGTTGGAAGCTGGGGATCGCTGGTCTGAGGGACATCATTCAGGATGCAATCTGCATGACTGGTAGTCCTACTACAGGAATACGCTCGGCTAGTGTCTGGATTCAGAACCGCTTGCCTTCTCCTGATTTCAGGTGGAGACCGGAGCAGTGTGGGCAGTACGGGAAGCGTGGCCAGCGTCCGGAGTTCTGGGAGTGGACAAAGCGCGGGGAGCACTATTCCAATTGATGGAAACAAGGTTTGTAATTATCACATGCACCAAAGGTTGATTTAATACAAAGTTTGTTTCAATTTATTGCATCACATTTCGCCCACAAAATACACAGTCAATTCACTTTACAGTATATTCTGTGAAGCGCTTTGAGACGTCTTGAAGACATGATAAGGAGCTGTATCAAACGCGACTATTATTATTATATTTAATACCTTTCCGGTGGGGAGGATGTCCCAAAGTCCCATGTCAGGACTTTGAATTCACAGTCTAGGCCTGGGGTCTCCAACCAGTTGATTGTCGCAAGGTGGTGTATCAAACATGCTCAATAAAAATAAAGAGCAATATTTACTGGTTTAAACAAAAATAGTTTATATTTTTATTTCCAGATGCATGAAATACTTTGTGCATTTCAACTTTTCAACTTGGCTAAATATTTGCACAGTTCTATCACTCCTTCCTCTTGTCTTTTTGATCATGCTTGACTGCGTTACATAGCAGCGATCAACCGGTTAGAGACCACAGGCCTAGACTATGAGTTCGAAGCTCAAAGGTCTAGGCTGATGTTCCAATGTTGTGCTGAGGGTGTGATGCATTGTCGGAGGTGCAGTCCTTCAGAAAAGATGTTAAACTGAGGTCCTTAGGCGCTATATCAAATGCAAGGATTATTTATAGTGGAAACATTTTCAATTTCATCTTAATTTGGACCTGTTTTCCATATTTCTTATGAAGAAACCAGCTTCTAGAAACCAGCTGAATTTACAAATTCTCCACAATCAACAACAACAAGAAATTACATTTGTATAGTGCCTTTCACGTCAGGAGGACATCCCTGTGCAATTTTCCATTTTAAGACGAAACGATCTTTCAAAATGGAATTTCTGATGTGCTGTAGAGCACACATTACAAGACAAGGCAATGCATCACCAGTCTGCTTACAAAGCTATTTACCCAGCAACTCGTTTCCAATGGAAACTTCTATCAACACTGTGCCGACGTATCCTGTGAATGGTCTAATTAAGATTTCATCATTACTTCATCTAGTTAAAATCGCCCAAAACAAGACCTCCGGTTCTATAACGATTTCCTTTCCTCCCTTCTTGCTATTACAGCTACTGCAGACAGTCCTGACCCAGAAGGTTTCTGCGGCTGAGACAGCAGGATGCGAGGGGATTGCCAAATCAGACCAGCCTGCAGGTATGATTTGTATTACTGTGTCGAGCCCGAGCCTTGTGATAACGTACACAAACAACCTCCTGTTTTTGGTGGCTTTGGTGAGGCTGCAGACCCACATGAAAAGGACGGCAGAGTACCCTGTGGGTTTGCCTCAGATTTTGCAGGGCACATTTGGTCACTGGATCCGTTTAGAACAGGAGCCTGAGACACAGGGGTAAGTAGGTATTGATGGGACGGGCTCAGGTGTTAACTGAAGGCCAAGAGCAATTCCATCAGTGTTTGCTTAAGCTAGAGATGCACCGCAGTATTATTTGGATATTTCTGACAGAGACAATGACATCTTGAGGAACAGCTTTAAAAGAAACTGCATTAATCACTTGTGGGAATTGTACTGCGAGAAAGAAAGGCAATTTGGCCTAGAAATCTTAATTAACGTAAAGATTTAGTTATCAAGAATGTAATAGGAATTGTATTATCAATAGAGAAGTTGTGCATTCTTACTGAGAGGCACAGCACAGTGTGGAAAGCACTGATCCAGGCTTGCCTGGTACTGTGTGCTGTTCTGTACCTGTTCTAACAGTAGCCAGAGCTTGGCATTGTAATCCTGTAGCGAGCCACACAGGGAGCTTCTGCGTGTCACACTGATAGTGCCAGCAGTGGCAACAACAACACAACAACGACAAGTTACACTTGTATAGCGCCCTTTATTACATCGAGGCAAACTTCCTGCTTATCGACCTTCCCAACTCCTCCCTCCACAGGCTGCAGATCATCCAGAACTCTGCAGCCCGTGTCCTCTCCCTCACCAGGCTCCGTGACCCTCTCACCCCCATCCTCGCCCAACTCCACCGGCTTCCCATCACACAGAGGATAAAGTTCAACATCCTGGTCCTCATCTTCAAAGCCCTCCAGGCCTTGCTCCCCCCACCTCTCTGATCTCCTAACCCTCTATCACCCTGTTCGCTCCTTCCGCTCAGTGGGCTCCAGCCTGCTTCACGGTCCCCACCTCGCTCACTCCACTATCGGCCAGTGGGCCTTCCGCCACTCTGCACCCATCCTGCAGTCCTCCGTCTCGTCCCCTCCCTCGCCACTTTCAAGACCCTCCTCTTCGACCGTGCTTTTGATCTCGCTGCTTCCCCCTCCACCCTCCCTCACCCCAACCCTCAACTCGGGTCTGTCCAGCACCTTGGGACGTCCCAAGAGCTTTGGGACGTGAAAGGCGCTATACACATGTAATTTTGTTGTTGTTGTTTATGTTGGAAAGACATTATAAGGCGCTGGACAGTCAGGGTTTTTTTTGACCCGAGCTGGGTGTTAGGATCAGGAGTGGTGGAGGGCAGAGACAGGTGTGGAGGTTGAACAGACAGGCTGTTGAGGTGGTGATTGCTTGGCCTCTCTTAGAGCTCACTTGTCTTTCTTCAGGAGTTGGGGAGGAATTTCTCAGAGACATATTTTTGACCCAGAATTGGTCTGGAGATCTTGTTTTTGTCTCTCTCACTGATTTTGCCTACCCTAGAAGGGAACTGGGTGGCCAACACCTGAAGAGAACCATAGTTTGGATGGAAGGTGGAATGGGAAGAGAGTGGACTAAACAATCTCAAAGGGAGAGTGGATTATTGGCCTTGGAGGTGGTGCAGAGCAGATTCATCAAAACTCTCCGTCATGCTACTTAAGTGGTTTTATCCTGAGGTCCTAGCCAACAGTCTTCCAGATAAATTGGTCATTCATTTCACGGCAGTGTGTGGACTTTGCTGAGTGTAAATTGGCTGCCGTGTTTTAGTCTGCAAATACACAGTCTCCATACTTGACAATAGTTACCTGTGAAGCATTTTGAGATGTTTTAGTATCATAGGGGTGATACAAAGCATAAGTATTACTATTATTATCTAGCACAGCAACAATTACTGAAGTGAAGACAGGCTCAGCGGTGAACTCCAATGGGAAAGTTCAGAAAAGATTAAAAATAATCCATTGTTTTATTATAAAAGGAATGAGGGTTTCATGAAAAAAATGCATGAATGTGATTAGTTCTGCTCTAGAGTAAGTAAAGTTTTCATGGTTACACGATAAAATGCTGCCTTAGCTTACTGACCTGGAACAAACAAATCTTTTACAAATGTCGCTTTGATTTTTAGTGTATGATTTTTAGTGGAAATGTTTCAGTGCCTTGATATGTTGTAAATGTAGTCTAGTGAAGAGCTGGCTGAGCGAAAAGGGTCCTCTTTATAATAGCCTCCTCTAGCTCGTTCAGGTACTGAAGGAGTTAAGGTGCCAGGGCTTTTCATTCTGTGTGAGTGCACATGAAACCCAAATCTTGCTTATTCCTGCCTCCTTCTCAGCATTACTGCCATCAAACCCTGGAAATATCCAGAGAACCAAGGTCATTTTATTAATGTAGGGAAACTCTTTTGAATGGTGATGGATTTCCATGTTTGTCAGATACCCAGCTCGCCAAAATCAAGTTACATGATGCCAGAGGACTGAGGAACCAAAATTACAATGGACAGGCAAGGAGATTCTGTGAGAAGGAAGGAGAGGTGGAGATGTCCTCTAAGCTCAGGGGTCGGGGTGGGTGAGAGGAAATACGCTGAGGAAAATGAAGAAGACGCCATAAAATCTGAAACAATTCAATACGCTGGTGACAGATGGTTGGTTGCCTTGGTGCAATGTTTATATGTCCAGCTGTCTGTTTGGCAGATGGTGCTGAATGATGGGGAAGAGCTTCCCTGTTTGAATATTTGTTGAATCAAGACTCCTAGCATCACTGTCATAGAATCATAGAATTTTACAGTACAGAAGGAGGCTATTGGCCCATCATGTCTCTACTAATTCTTTGAAAGAGCTACCAACTAGTCCCATTACCCCGCTCTTACCGCATAGCCTTGCAAAGTTTTCCTTTTAAATACTGTTAAGTGGATTCATTGTGTATTTTGTGGGCGAAATATCTGAAAGGACAGGGTAGGGCATACATACTTGCATTGCTCATCCAATGGCCTAGTTAGTAAAGGCACTACTAATCTTAATCTAGTGCTGCAATAAACCTCATGTACCTGGGTAAGAGAGGGTTAAATCAGCCAGGGTCACTCACCTGATCACTGTCCAGTGACACCCCTCTCATCCCACCCACCCCAATTCTTCCTCCTCTGTTGGCTGAGGATAAGATTTCTTCTCATTAAGATTTCATCTTATTGCTAAAATTTCACAAGATCTCAGCGGATACAAGCATTTCAAGAGATGAGGAGGGGTGAAAGCTGGAGGTGAAAAATGTGCTGAGTGAAAGAGAAAACACAAGCGATTCTCTTTGTTAATACTTGAGAGACGAGCGTCAAAAGACTGTTCTAAAATGAGCTCAGGCAACATGGGTTCTGAAGCCGGGGAAGTGCAGAGGCTGCTGACTACTGACCTCAATCAATGGGCTCCCCATGGAGTAGAATAGCACTGACGTCAGGTGTTCCCAGATCAGCCTACAGCGTGCTTCATGCCTGTTCTGAACCCAGAGGGCCACAGTAGGAACTGTGTTTACAATTATAAATAGATTGTTTCTGCTGTCTCTGCGAATAGACCGATTAGTTACACACAAACCGATTATCCACAAGTCGCACAGCAGGGATGTGACCGGGGGGCTGCGGCTTGACTAGGTGAGCTAGTGAACGGACATTGTCTGAGCTTTGTGTTTACACCATGTTGGGTCACATTTAAGGGCACATTTGTGCTATTTTTAGATTCAACTAAAATATTTATTTTGGCTTTAATTTTCCTCTTGAAATGCGGCTCCAATCTTAAAGGGGCCAGTCAACGATGCAGCTAATTTCTGAATCATCTTGTTTTCTTTCCCGTCCAACTCTCTCCCTTACTCTTCTGAAGGTGCTGATTTATGCTGGTGTACAGTCTCCTTTGAACCCGCTCCCCAAGTAATCACTGGCCGTGTGTGAGCCCAGATACAGTGACAACACACTATTCAGCCATGCATGGTCATCACAACTGTCAACTGTGCTCAAACCTACCTTTACCTGATGAGGTAGCATTAGAGAAAACTGAAAGGACCTCATGTCCACATGTATGTGCTTTGCACCAGGAGGAGAGGATCTACTAGACAGTGAGTCGGAAACCTGGCAGATATCAGATATCTTTCTCATGAGCAGAGTTCTGGAGGGCAAATGGGATCATACCCAATGGCTACAAAAGAGGAAGGGGAAAACATTGAAGAGAGGGGTGAGAGGAAATACAGACCTTCTCCAAAAAAAGCTGTGTGCACGCACCCCAAACACAAGGTCAGAAGCCTTGAAAAGCAGTATTGTTTGCAACTTCACTTTAGCGTGGAGTAGGGGTTGTGCGATGCAGAAAACTTGGAGAAAATATTCATAGATAGAAGAATAGGATTACAATCATTAGCCAAAAGTAAGCAGAATTTGGGGACGGGATTCATCTGACTAAAGTTACCGTGCGTGTTTCCATCACTGCAGTGTGTGTGTGTGTGTTTGTGTTTGTGACACTACTAACCTTGCTGCTCTCCTTTGGTTCCCGGTTATAACAGGATCTTCCCGGTCACAGAGTGCATCCAGCTCCCCCTTCGTGGACCAACCATATAGCGAGCAGCAACTGAAGAAGCCTGATACACCATTGGACGTGAAGGTAAGGTACCTTGTGACCAGGATTGCAGGTCTCATAAATCTCCAACAATAAAGAGCAACAGTCAGACAGGCTTGCTTCGCTTTTCTCCTTGCTGTGTGCTATGTTAAAACTCCAAGGGTAGGTTATTGCCCATTACACTTATACACAGAGTAACTGATGACTGGATTGGATTACCAAACAACAAGAGAAATCCCTTCTCTTTTTGAGTAGTCCTGTGGGATCTTTAACATCCACTTGAATTGGCAGAACTCAGTTTAATGTCTTATCTGAAAGACAGCACTTCAGACAATGCAGCACTCCCCCAGGACTGTATTGGGAGTATCAGCCTAGACGGGGAGCTCAAAGTCTCGGGCTTCAACTCGCAACCTTCTGACACAGAGGTGAGAGTGCGAGCAGCTCAGCCAAGGCTTCTATAGAAACAGAATCTTTTCAGGCTATGCTAACATTAGGTTTGATAGATTGATAGCCAAGATCTTCCATTAGCTCAGTTTATATCATGTGTGAGACTGATGTCGTTTCTCAAAATCAAAGAGCTAAACTGAAAACACTACATATGACCAGCGTGCCAATTGTCATCTTAAAGAGAACAGTGGGTAAATATTTCACACGGGATCTCTTCATCAGAAACCATCTGCCCCCATTCTGGAGTTTTGGGCGATGTCTGTTAACCCTTTCCCTGCTGAATGCTCTTTGTAGCGAGCACCTGCCTAAGAGTGGGTTCCATGCTGGATAGCACTTGCAGAATGTCAAGCGAATGCAGTTAATTAAATTTGTGACACAGACCACATTTCCTTCTCTGTCCTGCCACTGACTTATACTGCCTGTGGCATTTCAAGCTCTGGGTGTTGTTTTCCTGTTGCTCCTGCCTTATTCAATAGCCTTTCATATTCGCTTCTTCAAAATGTCACATAGGAGCAGATGGTTTCTCTCATAGTCCCCAGAAAAATAAAGGTTTATCTGACCAAGGGCAATCACATTCAAATCCAGCCATTTATTGTTTAAAGGGCTTAAGTTCTAAGGATCAACTGATTTTACCAGCTTTATTTTTGCCAATAAATTCACCCCCTCTCTTTCATGTATGAGCGCAGACATTATATTGATAAATATATTTCTATATTGACAAGAAATATTTTTAAGCACTCTGGGATACTAGCTACCCTGTGTGTGGGTTGCTATATAACTGCAAGTTCTTATATTATTTAGCCATGGAAGGTGTTATGTCCCAGTGCAAAGCTGTCCTCACGTGGTGTCAAAGCCACATTTCATTAGAGGCTTCCCTTGAAAATCATCTCAACTGAGAACAACCTCAGAAGCAGCACCTTCTCCACGACATATTTAGGCAGGGGATATTTTCGCAGTCTAGGTTGACATTCTAGTAGAGGCTGAGGGAACACTGTGATGTCAGAAGTACTATCCTTCAGATAAAACAAGTGCAAACTAGGCTTGGCCTGAGATAAGGAAAACCTTTTCCTCGCAGACGGTAATGGAACACAGAAATACAGAGATCAGAATTCAGTTGAGGGTTTTAAAAGAGACTGATAAATACCCCTAAGGAGTAAAACTTTAAGGGATATGGTGGGGAGATGGGATTAGAGGAGGTTTGTATTTGTGAGTCGTGGAGCTGCCTTAAGGGACTGAATGGTCTTCTGTTCATAATTTCTTATGTTCTTCATCAACTCTCTGTTGATATGAAAACTAATTGCACTGTTTCTTGTCCAACTCATTCCTTTGCAAATTCTCAAAGCTGTAGCACACTCCTCACTCTCCCTCAGTCTTCTCTTACAATCTGAAACCTTTTAAAATCCAAGATTGGCATCATTTTATTATTGGTTCCTGATTTACTTCATCCTATCTATTGTTATGATCCTTGACATTGTTCTGTGGGTGTTAGCTCTTGATCCATTTGGATTAAAGTCTCCTCTCTCTGACAGCTATAGTGGTCATCGTTAATGTGAGGCTTATATGGAGAGGTTTAAAAGGCCGAGTGCCTGAGGGAAATGAAAAATGTCACATTAATGCTGCAGGTTGCTGTCCCAAGCTGAGACTGAACAAACGCGTGGAGCAGCATAGAAGCTTTAGTCTTGATCTGACTGCTATTGCTAACCTGCAACTGCTCAATGCTGGCATTGGGATGAGAAGAGGACATATTCCCCAGTACTAACCTTCCTCACCTTGCTAGTTTCTTTTGAATATTTTATTCATCTCGGATTATTAAGAGAAAAAAAACACAAAATGCCTGATTTGTAAATGTACATTCTTGAATATTAGGAATTCCTGCCTTGTGGGTAATGAATTTTACTTTGTCTGTGTCAGACTAAAGCAATTTCAGAACAATTTGATCTCTGTGATCACCCACACCAGTCACAGAGAAGATACAGCTTGACAAATGGCAGCAAGCTGATGCTATCTTATTATCCTCCCTCTCAAAGCATCATTACATTGTTTTCAAAGGTCAGTGTGTTTTAAAGTACAATCATGCTCAGGTGTCAAGCAGGCAGCTTCTAGCTGGAATGTGCTCAGGCTTGATGGTGCTTAGCATAGTATTGAAGGCAGTGTTCTGCAGCATGATGGAACATACAATAGATTTGTCTGGCACGGAACAGTTTAAGGACTTGTTATGATCATGATCATATAAAGATAAGCTTGCAGAGCATTCTGTATTTGCTTTGCACACCACCTTATGACTGCATTCTTTATTGGTGCAGATAGAGAGTAGGTTGGTGAAAGGCCACTGGTTGTTGACATACCCACTGTGACAATTATAATGTTGATGTGATAATACATCCTTTTTTAATACGTTGTGTCCTGTTATGTTATGGGGCATGAGCTGTTGCATAGACATAACCTTAACTTCCTTTCTGTATGTGATTTTATTTAAGAATGCTTTGGCTTCAATGCTGAGTTCTAAGAGCATTACCAAGGGAACTATTGGGATAGAACAGTGGTAACCACATACATTTTTCCTTATTGAATCTTTAATCATTTATGGATGTGCTGAAGGTATCACGGCTCATTAGTTACCGGAAACAAGCAATTTATTGTGGAGTCCTGTAGCTCAGTGGTTAGATCACTCATCTCGCAAGTGAGAGACCTGGGATCCATTCCCGGAAGGGCGAAATGTTGGGCAAGTTTCCTTACTCCACACACCTGATAATAATCTCTCAAGAAAGATAAACTGGTTACTTCAATCCACGGCTGTTTGTGGGACACTGCTGTGTGCAATTGGCTGCCGCGTTTCGCCCACAAATATACAGTCAATTCACTTTACAGTATATTCTGTGAAGCGCTTTGAGACGTCGAGAAGACATGATAAGGCAGTATATCAAATGCAAGGATTATTATTATTATACTCTTATTTGGACTGTTTTGGGGCTTCGCTAAGCCGCGTATTGACAACACAACAAATTGCATTTATATAGCGCCTTTCACATCGGAAAGACGTCCCTGGTTACATGACACTGATGCAGTGGCCTGTGGACCACTTTTGGGATGTCAAGAAGTGACCCCTCGAATACCCGCACCAGTCCAGGTAAGTCTGCACCAAATTAATACCTTTTTTCCAGTGGCTACAAAACCCCTCCCCCACCACCAATATCAGATAAAATTCAGCTCATTCATTTCATTTCAACCAAAATGGAACAGATAAATTGGTCATTAACCTCCAGGCTGTGTGTGGGCCAGTATTGTCCGAAAATTGACTACCACTTGGAGCACCAAATACAGTCACTGCACTTATCAGTAACTAGCTGTACCCGTTGCAGCTTCACTTGCAACCAAAGGATCCAATATGGAATGTAGATTAACACACGTACAGACACACAGACAGACATTTCGTCTTTATACTCATCTGGGAGGACTCCTGCGGGAGGACTCTGTGAGGGAAAATATATAAAAGGAGTCCTCCCACTGTCTCTGTTTCTGTGTCTCTCTCTCTCTCAATCTCTCTTAGCCTCTCTCTCTCTCTCTCTGTCTCTCTCCCAGGCTCCTCTCTCTCAGTCTCTCTCTCTTTTAGTCTCTGTCTCTCACTATCTCAGTCTCTCTCTCAGTTTCTCTCTTTCAGTCTTTCTCTGTCACTCCCACAAAACACACAGTCACTACACTTCACAATATATTATAAAGTGGAGAAATGTGGAGTCCTGTAGCTCAGTGGTTAGAGCACTCGCCTCGCAAGCGAGAGACCTGGGTTTGATTCGCGGCAGGACGAAACCTTGGGCAAGTTTCCTTACTCCACACGCCTGATAATAATCCCTCAAGAAAAAAACAATAATAAATTGGTCACTTCAATCCATGACTGTTTGTGGGACACTGCTTTGCACAATTGGCTGCCTAGTTTCGCCCACAAATATACAGTCAATTCACTTTACAGTGTATTCTGTGAAGCGCTTTGAGAGGTCGAGAAGATGTGAAAAGCATTATATCAAAATGCAAGGATTATTATTATTATATTCTTGCTCACAATCTCTCTCTCTGTCTTTCTCTCCCAGTCTCATTCTGTCTCTCTCTGTTTCTCTCTCAATCTCTGTCTGTCTCTCAATCACTCTCACTATCTCAGTCTCTCTCTGTCTGTCCCACACAGAAGGACTCTAGCTTCCATGACAACCAGAAAAAAGTGCCATACATTTGCTGCAGAATATAGATGTATCTCTCTGAACGGTGTGTCCTTTTCTCTGTCACTACATACATAAATATGATGCATACCTCATATTTTGGGGCTTAATTTTTAATATAGCTCATAAACTATAAGAAATCCCCCTAAAAATATGCCCATGACACTGCCAGATGCAAGACATTTCCGATGAAGTATAAATCATGTCTCTATGTCAATCGGGTGATTGATACAGGATAGACAGACGGACTGACACACCGTCTTTATTAGTGTAGATTACTGTTCTCAGTGTTCTGAGATGTTTCGACGCACAGATGCTATATCAGATACAGGGATTAATATCAATCATATTGGAGCCTCAAAGTCTCTCCACACAATTGTGTCACTCGAGGAGTTCAGAATTGAACAGGGAGCTGGTAAAGTTAATGAAATTCATTTTTGAAAATCATTTCCATGACGATTGTTGAACATCAAGACAAAACAATAGCTTGAGACTAATTGACTGGTAAATCTGTGCTGCTGTAAACATCTCCATTAGCATCAGAAATGAGCAAGCCTTAGAATCCCAGAAATGTGCTGTGAAATTCTGCCTGTTTCTGAATAAATGGGCAGAACATTTAACACTATTGCCTGATTCTCTTCATCTGTCATTGTGTTACACTGGAGTATTAGTTTGTCACTTTGCAAGCTGTGTCCTTTACGCCTTCTGAATTTTAATTGATTCATATCATCGTAACATTTGTCATACAAGATAAGTTAGTTACAAGGTGTTGCATTGATGAAAAAATGTTTGCTGCCCTTTGTTCAAAGGTGCATATGAGTGTGTGATATGAAGGAGTGTGTGTAAGAATCATATAATAACAATAATCCTTGCATTTGATATGCATTTCCCTCCTGCAAAGGGAAATAGGCAGGCTGGGTGGGTGGGCAAGAAGGTGGCAGATGAAGTATACCGTGAGGAAGTGTGAAGTTATTCACCTAGGTAGTAAAAATAGAAGAGCGGATTATTTTCTAGAGGGGGAGAGACTGGGTAGTGTGAGTGTTCAGAGGGATTTAGGTGTCCTTGTACACCAGTCACCAAAAGTTAGTTTGCAGGTACAGCAGCAACTAGGAGGCTAATGCCTTGTTGGCGATCGTGCAAAAGGGTTAGTTACAAGAGTAGGGCAGTCTTGCTGCAGTTGTACAAGGCCTTGGTGAAACTGCACCTAGAATATTGTGTGCAGTTTTGGTCTCCTTATTTAAGAAAGGACATACTCGCCTTAGAGGGGGTGCAGCGTAGATTAACGAGGTTGGTTCCTGGGATGAGGGGGTTGACTTATGAGGATGAGGAGAGGTTCAGTAAACTAGGCCTATATTCTCTAGTATATAGAAGAATTAGAGGTGATCTTATAGAAACCTATAAGATTCTTAAGGGTCTTGACAGGGTAGATACCGTGAGACTGTTTCCTCTGGTTGAAGAATCTAAAACTAGGGGTCATAACCTCAAGATTAAGGGTCAGCCTTTTCGAACTGAGTTGAGGAAACATTTCTTCACTCAGAAGGTAGTGAATTTGTGGAATTCTCTACCCCAGAAGGCTGTGGATGCTCAGTCAGTCCTTGAACATATTCAAGACTGAGGTTGATAGATGTCTAAAGGATAGAGGGATTAAGGGATATGGGGATAGTGCGGGTAAATGGAATTAGGTTAGAAGATCAGCCATGATCTTATTTAATGGTAGGGCATGTTTGAGGGGGCCAAATGGCCTACTCCTGCTCCTACGTCTTATGGTCTTATATACATCTGCTAGACAGTGTAATGTAAAGCCTGTTCCTTATGAAATTTATGAAATATTCTGTTACAACCCATAGAACAATATAAATCTACTGTCGCCTTGCATTGTATTAGAGTCAGTGTTCACTCTTCCGGTGAAATCATCTATCCTTATCCCATTTCCCTGCTCTTTCTATGTATCCTTTCTTATCCATTTCTGCATGTGGTTGTTCGCACTTAAATGCTCCCAACTATCTCTACTCCAACAGCCAGTCCCAGCAATTAATTCCACACTTGACGAAGTATCTTGTGCAAACCACTCTGCTGGAAGTGCAAATATGTTGATTTTGGGCAATGCTCAGCCTCCACATTGCCCCACTGTTGAATAGCTGACTGAATATCACTCACTGTGCAGTGGCTACATTCCATTTTTGAGCTTGTGTTGCTGTGTCTGTGGTGTTCAGTCACCCAGCATTCGTGCAGGCTAGTTGAGTTCTCCACTGCTCTACATAACTATATATTGCGAATTCTATAGCTGTCTGTTGATTCTTGTGAGCATGTTTAAGGCTAGTAGATCATTCATTCATGTTCCCTTGGAACTAATGTCATCCGTATCTGACTTCCCTGGAGCCCCAGTAAATTTATGCATCAGATGTTCTGATTGCGTAGTGGGTTAGTATAACTGTGTCCTCACGTTCAGTGCCTGGCATTTTAATAGACGATGAATTCTAATTAACCATCTGGATCAGTGGGCCTGACTCCGAACAATGAACAGATCCAAATGCAGGTTTCTATCCAAAAACTAAGGGATAGATAAGCTACATTGATAAAAAACAAAATTGCTGTGTGAACCCAGTTTATACGTCCAGAATAATGGTTGTTTTGCAGCAGAAAATGAATGGAGTGATAATTTCAAAGTAGAGTTTTGCCTCATGCTATGAAACATGCTGACCTAATTTTCAGCTTTATTTTATCAGCTTGAATCTACTGTCATTAGGTGAATTATTAAGCGCTCTGGGATGCTAGGGTGAGAGGCGATATATAAATGCAAGTTGTTGTTTTACTTAACTGGAGGGGTGCAGGAAAGGGGGTAAAGATAGTTGTTTCAATCTGCATTCCTCCTATGTGTGTAAACCTTAATAACGTGCTGCCAAACACACCCATTTGACTGGTGTGATAAGAAAGCAAGAATAGTCTATGATGCATCAAAGTCCCATTAAAAGCGGTGGAGATGTTTTGGAAATAATTGGGAAAGTGTGATGCTGAGTTGAAATGGGGATGATGGTTGTGATGGTCATTGTGGAATTTGCTATCAATACCAAATACTGGATTTGTAATGTGACTTGTGGAATCTAATTATCTAGGACAAAGCCTGCATCACACAATACTTTCAGCAAACAATTTGAAATTGCTCTGGTGAAATTATATATAGTTACTTGCTGTAAACTATTGTGTTAATACCAACAGTATTTTGATGGTGTAAGTAATGGATTATTGTACTACCAGAGCAGCAGCTCATCTCTGCACAGCAGGTGTGCAATCGACTGCAGTAAAGCAATGTGCCATTGTATTACCTAACTCACAATTGGATCAGTTGGATTGCGGAGCAAAAGTTATTCTGAAGAAGAATCCCTACAGATCTGATCCAAGAAGGAAGTGGTCATGGAAACCCCTCGCAGATTGTGGTTTGAGCACATTGTGATGGATATACCTGAGATTTGGGGGGGGCTGCTACTATCAAGATTACAGTGATCCATGTTTGTCCCAGTGTTTGACAAGCCCGCCCCCCCCCACATTCCTCTCCCCAAATAGCCTTGTGGACAACTTGTCCTCCAGATTTTCAGTAATATTCTTTTTAAAAGAATTGTCTTCATTTTTGTAAAGGACGTGATCACTTGAAATGTATTATGGCTACAATGCGCCTTATGGTTGCATTTTTAACATTGGATTCTAATCTTTTTACGATCCCTTTTGTGTCGTTCTTTATCCAGAGCCCAGAGACAGTTTTTAACTGGCTCAGTGAGTTCCAGCTCCAACAATACGCACCTAACTTTATCAATGCTGGTTATGACATTCCCACTATCAGCCGTATGACCCCTGAGGTAAGTCAACAAAACTGAGGGTGAAACACTGCAGTGAAACAACTTGATGTACTAAATCCTGATGTAAAACCACAGACATCATTAGCGAGTTTTGGTCATTCAGTGTCCTGCTGCTCATCTCTGGCTGAAATCTACACTTTCTGTTTGGATGTTAGTTTGCCTCCTCCAATTTTCCTTCTGATCTTTTCCTATTGACCTTGTATGTGCCAACTCATCTGGGGATGGAGTTACCTCTTAGATCATCCAACCAGCAGGAGAGTGGCTATTTTTCTTACAAGATCTTCTTTGGTGACATCATCCGCAGACATGGGGTTAACTTCCACATGTATGCGGATGACACCCAACTCTACCTTTCCTCCTCTACCCTCAACTCCACGACCACCGATGTCCTGACAGCTGTCTGTCCGACATCAAGTCCTGGACAAGAAACAACTTTCTTCAGCTCAACGTGCGTAAAACTGAGGCCCTCCTGATTGGCTCACGTCAGCGCCTCCGCACCTCAGGCGCTGACAGCATCAGCATCCAAGGCCGCACTCTCCACCTCTCAAAGCCATCAGGAACCTCGGGGTTCTGTTCGACCCTGAGCTGTCCTTTCTCCCCCATATCCGCGCCACAACTGGCACCGCCTTCCATCACCTCCGGAATATCGCCAGACTACGGCACTACCTCACCCCTCACGCGGCTGAAACTCTGGTCCACGCCTTTATCACCTCAAGGCTGGACTATGGGAACTCTCTCCTCGCCGGCCTTCCCGGCCCTCCCTCCACACTGCAGGTCATTCCGAACTCTGCAGCTCTTGTACTGCCCCGCACCAGGCCTCGCGCCCACATCACTCCCACCCTCGCCCTCGCTCGCCTCCACTGGCTCCCCATCCCCCAGAGGATCGAATTCAAGATCCTCATCCTCACCTACAAGGCCATTCACGGCCTCGCTCCCTCCTACCTCTCCGACCTACTATCCCCCTACCTACCTGCGCATACCCTCCGTCCCTCTGGCTCCGGTCTGCTCCACATCCCCTGCCCCAACCGCCCTACCATCAGTGGCCGGGCCTTCAGCCTCTCAGCCCCGAGGCTCTGGAACTCTATCCCCCAGTGCCTTCGCCGCTTCCTCCCTTTCCTCCTTCAAGGCCGGACTCAAGACCTTTTTCTTTGACTGTGCCTTCAGCTCCCCTCTCGACTCTCTACCCCCTCCTCGCCCCCTCCCTTCCCTCCCCTCCCCCTGACCATTTCCCCCCTTGCTTGGGTCCTGACCCAACTGTACAGCGCCTTGGGACGTCCTCCCGACATGAAAGGCGCTCTATAAATGGAATCTTGTTGTTGTTCTCCCTTCCTCCACCCCCACACCCCATCTCCCCCTAGAGCAGACTGCACTGCTATATATTGCTGTATTGGTTCAGCTGAATAAGATAATAATAGGCAGCAGCAAACGTTACCTCATTTAAAATGTTCACCTGTTGGTTGCTCCTGCATCTTTGGATGAAGTAGACAGAGGTTGGGGACTCAACTGCAAGTATACAACTGAGAACAGTGATAGTCTGGAACAGTGGTGTCCAACCCTGGCACTAGTCTAGGTGAGTCTGTTGTAAAACAATGATGCGTTTCCAGTTTTTCTTGATTAATATTTCTTGATTTATGGCATAAATCAAGAACTATTCAATTCATAAACATTTATTTTGTTGACCAACCAAAGAGGTAGATTGAGTCCTTTTTGTGTGGAACATCCTACATTTAAATGTTAGTCAAAGTAGTGTGAGCAAAATAAATAAAATAAAGGTATCAAACACAAGTTATTCTACTACAACAACAAGATTACATTTGTATAGCGCCTTTCACGTCGGAAGGACATCCCAAGACTCTGATTATGCTAATGCATATTAAAAGTGCAATTTCAAGGTGGTAGGACAGTCTTTTAATTCTCCTTAAGAATACTCACTTTGGCATGGCTGCACAGTTGTTACATCCCTTTTACCTGTGAATTGGACTGTTTAGCACAGCAAGATTACAAGATGCATCTGATTACCTTTGGTGTCCTGATGTAGACAAGTAAGCTTAAGGGAAATTCGATCTGAATTTTACATTCAGCAAAGCATCTTGCATTGTAACTTGTGGTACTCTGTGTTCTAGGATCTAACAGCAATTGGAGTAACAAAACCAGGACATAGGAAAAAGATTGCCATTGAAATAAATAGGCTGAATATCTCCGACTGGCTGCCAGACTACCAACCAGTAAGTCTTACCATATGATGGCTTTTCATTGACATTGGTGGACAGATCCTCACTTTCAACTCCCAAATCCTTGGCTTCTTGTTTTGAATCCCATCCCAGATTAAATCTCAGATAACCACAATGTTTTTCACCATGTCCATTTCAAATGTTCAAATCAAAGTTATTTAATAGAAGAGGTTCAGGTTCCATCCTGGTGGAAGTGTGACAGTTAGTTGCACTGTTTCAGTGCATTGCTTCATCCAGATCGCCCAAAACTCATATCATTCCTTTCATTCAATCCTGGCAAACATGAGTACCTGTAAAATTTCCAACAATGCAATGTAAAAGAAGTGCAGAGAAATCGATGTTGGTTTTGAAGTCAAGTAGTTGTGGGATGCAAAATTTCGGTCCTGATATTGTAGTGTCTCAAGGGATTTGCGAACCATTGTTTATAAATGGATTCAAAACCGTGATTGTGAAAGGTTCCAGCTCACACTTCCTTTAGCCCTCATTAGACCTTTCAAGTAGTACTATGAACTTATTAACCTCCCTTCCAGCACTAATGTCAGAGCATTAGCTTGTGTGAAGCACTAGAAGTTGCAACGTGGGTTGGTTCTGTGAGTTCCCAATATAAATACTGGACCTGACGCTAATTTTAACAAAACTCAGTCAATATTATACCTTCACCTGCAACATTTCAATTTACNTTTTTTTAACTGTTATCCTCAAATCTCCGTACATTCAGTGCTAAATAATAAAGCATAGTCCATGAGCAAACTGCCTGTTTCAAGAATGATCTGAAACCCCCCCAAACCCCACTCTTTCTGCAGGTTACAATAAAAGTGAATTAATCAGCCAGCTAACATTGAAAGCTATACCTCAGAGCCAGAGCACATGGAGTGAATGCAGATCTGCCGGATTGAATTGATTCAAACCATTTCATTTCAATATCATATTTGCCTGAAGGAAAGAACCCTCCTAATCAGCCTATAGACTTGTGTTTTGCAGTTGCCGTGCACCTGTAAGCATACTGAGTGTTTCAATGATGCAAGTGACACTGGCAATAAATATGATGCATAATACTCCATTTTATCTGATTTTAATTTAAATGGAAAACCAACACAGGCTGAGCTCAATCGAAACCAATTCAAAAGTGCTATTGTTTTTAATAATTTATACCATGCAAATCCCAAACTGTAATTTCCAGACAATTTACATTAACAGGATCTTTCAGTATCTGATACATTTTAAATACAAATGTAGTTTTGGAGTACCTCCAACCACGAAACACAGGAAAATCAGCCATGCATAGAGTTACAGGATTTACGGGCATGCTATTTAAGCGTCTAGGTGGTTGAAACATGCTAGTGGGATTCAAAATGGTGAGATCGAGCCAACTGCAAATGTTGTTTCAGTTTTCGTGATGAATCAAGATTGAGGTCTGTCTTGTAAATGGCTCTTGTATAAAAAATTACGTGAATGTTGAGCGATCAGTGTTTGGGCTAAAATGTGTGCTTTACCTTGACTCGATCTTATTAGTTTTCATCTGGGCCACACTATTTGAATTTCTCCTGGAAGTTGTCCTGGACAGCAATCCTCCAGGTAAATTGGTCATTTCACTTCATGGCTGTTTTGTGGGGCATTTATATGCGCAAATTGGCTGCTGGCTCACCTGCAAATGTCATTTACAGAAATTCCCTATGAGGGGTATTGAGATGTTTTGATACTAAAGACGCTACATCAAATATAAGGATTATTATTATTATTATTTTTGTTGTATTTACGAAATTAAACATTGGTAATTCTTTTTCAGGCAAATAAATATCTTGGTTCTCTCTTTCATTGAGATGAGCAGTATAATGTGAATGTGGTGACTGTGTGCCTCTGCTGTTCTCTGAGAGTATCCAGTGGGTACCGGAACCGAATGAGGTTAAATGAGAAAGTTCTCCGGTTCAATGTTCAAGGCAGCAAGGCATTACAGTTGGCCTCAGTGCCCCACGATAGAGGGGGATATCAGCCTGGACATTCACTTCTGAGGGACTAACACGTTATGTGTGTGTGAGAGAGAACAGAATTAGGCTTGCCTGTGACCTCTTGCCCCTGTGGATAAAAACTTGCCAATGTTCGTCATCAAAGCTTGTTCATCATGAACAATGGCCTCTTGGGTGAGCTGGCAGAGGGCTGCTGGAACCTCTAGAACTGTCCTTCAATAGAAGGAAAAAGGAGTCAGCAGCATCAGGAAAGGAAGGGCAAATGCTGAGAAGTACTGTATATAAAGAACATATTGTGGTGCACATCGAACAAAAGGAAAAAGCTGTAACAAATTACAACTCAATGAGTAAAGAAATTAAAGGTATAAATGAACTGATCCAGGATAGGTTCCAACTTTCTCCAATTCCGTACAGTAGGTTTTGTACATAAATGTCTGTCAAGATTATACGTCAGCTTAGCACAAAGCAAAATGTAGTTTCTTTTTGGTAGTGTGAACCTCCTTAGCGCATTTTTCCACTGATTTTCTGTTTGATTTTGTAGGACAGAAAATGTTGTCTGTGACTTTATCAGTAACATTCTGCATGCCCTTTGACTTTCATTGAGAAACAATTTCTGCAGAACAGATCCCCTGTCATTCAGATCTGTGCTTAATGTATTTCTTTAAAAGAGAAAGGCACAGTGTGAGCTCTTTACAGCATCATCATCCTGTTCATGAGAAAACTACAAAATACTGAAAGGAATTGCTCCAATGTGGCAGCTGTTACGTCCAGCTTGTTTCACATTCGCTCCTGCTGCCTTAGGTTCACTGGTAATGCACATTGTTTTGGGATGCGTGAGGTATCCATGGTGAGCATTTAACATACTCTTACTTGTGTTTGGAAATGCTACTTTTTTGTAAAACTTACTAATACAGGAATCCTAATCTAAGCTAATTAAATCTTAAAATTTGGAGAACACACTGCTCACCTCCCATCTTCCAAACAAGAATGTATATTTGGAAAGAGTGCAATCTACACTCTGCTGCACTTCAACTGACATATATTTTGAAGCAAGCTATCCAATAATGAAAACAACCTTACTGTTACATCTGTTTGGCACTCGATCTGTCTGTTGGTTTTCATATTTAAACTCTTTTGAAACGTACACAGAAAAGCATTCTTAAATTGAGTCTTGATTTGGAAACCAGTTTCCCACAATTCTTTGAACAGCTTCCAAACGAAGATTGGATTTAAGAACTTTCCAAAATTCTATTTTCTGCACATTCTTAATTTGCACAAATTTTAAAGGCAATGATTTTAAGACTAAGATTAGAAATCTCAGCCCTCTTGCCTGAAGTAATCATATATAAATAATATAAACTGAGAGCTAGGAAGTTATGAATTCTCTTGTTGCTTGCCAAGAGCCTGGTTAGAATTAGAATTTAACCATAGAACCAAACCTTCCCGGTGGACTCAAATAACCAAAGTGATTTACATATAATGAAAAGTCTTCACTTTAATATATGTTTTGTTTTCTTGTTCAAGAATGATTTGATGGAATGGCTCTCAATAATTGGTCTCACTCAATATTACAAGACCCTTGTGGAGAACGGTTATGAAAATATTGAGTTCATCACCGATATCACCTGGGAAGACTTGCAGGAAATCGGGATCACAAAGCTTGGTAAGTGACGCCATCACCTCTTCATAATTCTATCAAGTTGTTGGTCATTATGTTATGTTTTTATAGTTGCAAATATGTCACTTAAATTTAATGCTGAAAAGTGGAAAGTTACACATTTTTGGAGGAAGATTAGGGAGAGCAAGTATTTGCTCAATAGTTAACATTTTATAAGGAGTAGTAAAGTAGAACCCTGGAGGAGTGGGTAAATACATATAAAGGCAGAAGGCAGATAGACAAAGCTGTGAAGAAAGCTAGGATTCTAGGTTTTATTAATAAGGGCATTCTTAAAGAAACCCGTTTCCAAATTATTACTGAGTTGAAGAATTTTTAAATAAATTGTTTGTGGAATATGTGACCTCCCAAAATCTATCTATATTTCAAAGTACAGCCTTTTTATGCATAGTCAATCCAGACAGATTGCAGCAGCAATTAAAACAATAAAAAAAGCACTTCAAAGATGTGTTAAATGTGTTACAGCTGGAAAATCAGAAATCGCTCTCATTTTACACTATACCCCGCTAAAGGTTTGAGATGGCTTGGAAAGGTAAGGTACATGCATCTAGATATAACTATCTTTCTTTCCATTTTGTTAGGCCATCAAAAGAAATTTATGCTGGCGGTGAAGAAGCTTGCCGAAATTCAGAAGGCTGCAAGGTATGACTCCAGCACTCTGAAGAAAAAAGCCCCTCAGACATTGGAAATAGTTGCCATTGAATCTCCACAAGGAGAAAATGCTGAATTGTTGTCCCCCAAAATGTCTACTTTTCAAGACAGCGAGCTGAGCAATGAGTTGCAAGCAGCCATGACAAATGCTGGGGATGCCAAGGACAATCTGGAACAAAAGCAAGGCAATCACATCATCCCTGCTCAAGAAGATACAGCGTACAGGTCACAAGGTTCCGGTGTCGCACAGGAAAGTGAGGTCAGCGCAAGCAAGGTGAAGACAAACGGTAATTCACAAGAAATACCAGGCAGACGGAACACCCTGCAGAGTGCAGGAATATCTAAAAGCCAAGAGAACCTGGAAGGTCCTACCCAACAAGTGGGCCCAACTAGGAGGGGTCACCGACAAGGAGTTCAAAGGGCTAGTGTGCCTCCAGTGCCTGGAAAGCCCAGAGGATCTGTGCCTCCTGCTCATCAAACAGTCGGTGCAATGTCTTCATTCACCCCACCGCAGACACCAACAAAGCCTAGGGCTTCTTCCCCACAGACACTTACAGTTCCCCAGGCCACAGCTAAAGTGAAGCCCACCCCACAACTTTTGCAGAGCGATCGACCCATGTCCCCAAGGTCACTTCCACAGTCTCCAACGCACAGAGGGTTTGCTTATGTAATCCCACAGCCAATAGAAGGTGAAGGGATTTGTGGAGCAGGGCACTCAGCAAGTCCACTGGTCCAGGCTGCCTCTGTCATGCCCGTCTCTGTCCCAGTGCTCTGTTTGCCTCCACACGGAGACGATTCAGATGAGGATCCGTTGAGACCAAAGAAGCGAGCGCACAGCTTAAATCGCTATGCCATGTCCGACAGTGAACAAGACAAGGATGAGCTCTCAGTGCCTGACATTGGGCCTTATGCCACAATACAGAGGCGTGTGGGGAGAAGTCATTCCGTAAGAGGTCAGTCGACAGCAGATAAAAACGTTAACCGCAGTCAATCTTTTGCCCTCAGACCAAAAAAGAAAGGACCACCCCCACCACCTCCAAAACGCTCGAGCTCAGCAATATCCACCGGAAATCTGACTGATGATGTTTCAAGAGAAAAGGAGTTGAGAAACACTAAAGAGCCTGATACAAAAGGAAGGTTCAAAGAGCAGCGCAGAGCAAGTGATTTTGGTGGGACGGTGGACACGGGAAGTGCTGGGAGTGTGAAGAGCATTGCAGCCATGTTGGAAATGTCATCGATTGGTGGAGGTGTCAGGGCTCTCACCCTGCATCGATCATTTAAGGCAGAGAGGGGTCTCGGAGGTCACTACGGTCAAATGATGCAACCAGCCAGTTTCGAACATTCCAGGGTAGCTACAGTGCTGGCCACAGTAAAGCATGGGCATTTAGATAGATCTCGAGATGCTATTGGGTTAGATGGAGAAATTATTAACAGAAGGAGGACAATTAGTGGCCCAGTCACTGGCTTGATCGCTGCAGCGAGAAGAGAGCGGATTGAGAGCATAAAATCAGCCACTGAATCTGGTTCACCAATGGATAAGCTTGACGTAGACCAGTCCGGATCATCCAGGAACAGCTCCTCTGAAAACATACCATTTGCAGAAGAAGGGAATTTAACTATTAGGCAGCGCCCAAAGCTGTGCGGTTCTCTGAAAAGTGACATGGTGGAGTTTGCACCCTCTGGCCAAGTTCAGGATAGCACAGAGTTTGCATCTGATCAGATCACATCAGAAATTTCTGGCACGCTCAAAAGAAGAGGGAAGCCTAAACCAACCCAGCAGCAAGAGGTCCTGGCATTTCACTTGATCGAGTCAAACACTGTTAAACGGCGACCAAAACTTAGAGAAAAGGATCAGGTCGAATCACCACAAGAGACACATCAGCTCACTGTTCTTCATAACGGCATGGGTACCGTTAAAAGAAGACCTGTATCAGACCTGAGTGGAGGTGACACGTATCCAAGCTTTCTGACCGTGGGTGATATCCGCAGAAGAAATAGTGGGGAACATACATCCCAGTCTGCGAATGGAGAATCAAAGAAACCTTTCAAACCACCAGTATCTCCAAAACCTTTAGTTGCTCAGTCAAGCGTCATGAAAAGACAAGGACCAGCACCGGGCAGTGCCAAAAAGTCACCAGCGCCCAGTCCTGGAAGTCCTGGCAGTCCAGGTATGTGTTGTTTTGCAAATCTCATTTAACTTCTCTGTTCCAGGTATCTGATTTCAATTGAGAGGATGAATAGAACTGGTATTATGCATGTCTCCGCTACCTCTGCAATGTCCTGCCTGTAGTTGATATAAAGGTGAGATAAATCACTGAGGTGAGATTTGAGAAGTCATATTTTCTATATTTACCTCCCCTTCCCCCTCCCCCGATAAACCTCTTATCAAATCTGCCAAACACATAACCGTATCAGGCAATCTTGGTTTTCAAATGTGTCAAATTACATGTACTTATTGTCAAGGGTAGTAACTGATTTTTTGAGGCAAATGCAGTAGATATTTGCACAAGGAGAGAGCGTGCACTAATTTTTCTTCTGAGTGGTTTTGCCCTGTGCGATTCAATTGGTTCAACATATTTTACATGCTCTATTTTAATACCTTTTGAAATCTAATGGGACTTTGCTCCTTCATGAAGTAAGTTGTGCCAGTCTAATTTAGATCCCTTCACCCAATTTAAAAGAATTGTGCAGTCCATGGTCTAAATGGGAATCATGTGATGGTCACAATATCTGCATTTTTTGTTTAATCAAATTGCTCATTGTTTTAAATAATCCCAAATCATGATAGTTTTTATGAAATTTGAAATTAAGTTTTAAAAAAATGTTGTGTTTTAAGCAGACCTTGCCTTTGACCTATTCATCTATCTATGCAGGTGACCCACAATATTTGTCTTCCATCTGTCCCAAAACCTTGCGCTTCCAAAGAAATGGGATGAGAGGGAAGGGCCATTTTCTACTCGGATAGTACAAAACCAGAAATGGTTCCTGAACATACTTCATAAAAACACTGTATAATTTTAAACATTGTTAGTAGGATAGCACTTTTAAGGCTACAGGCACTTTTATTCATATGAATGCTTGGCTGGTGAAATGGTCCAGAAAAGAGGTCTTCAGGATTCTGGATCATTGGGACCAGTTCTGGGGCAGGTGGGATCTGTATCATATGGATGGGTTATACCTAAACAGGGCTGGGGCGAATGTGCTTGCAGACAGGGTCGTGGAAAAGGTCGAGGTGCTGGAGGGCCCCAAAACGGAATCTATCTGGTTAGAGTTAAGGAACAAAAAAGAGCTGTTACTCTGGTAGGGGTATACTATAGACCACCAAATAGTGGGAAGGAAATAGATGAGCAGATCTGCAAGCAGATCGCAGACAAATGCAAGGCCAATAGAGTCGTGATAATGGGGGACTTTAATTATCCCAACATAGACTGGCAAAACAACAGCGCAAAGGGCAAGGAGGGGGAAAGATTCCTAAAATGCATACAGGACAACTTTCTTGATCAGTACGTTTCCAGCCCAACGAGGAAGGAAGCAGTGCTAGATCTAGTTCTGGGGAATGAAGTAGGACAAGTGGAGCAGGTTTCAGTGTGAGAGCATTTGGGCAATAGTGATCACAACATCATTAGATTCAAAGTGCATATGGAAAGAGACGAGGAACCATCTAAGGTGAAGATACTCAACTGGAAGAGAGCAAATTTCAGTGAGTTAAAAAGGGACCGGGCCAAGGTGGACTGGAAAGAAAGATTGGCAGGTAAAACAACTAAAGAGCAGTGGGAAGTCTTCAAGGATGAGATAGCTCGGGGACAGAATAAATACATTCCCACAAAAGGTATGTATGTAGGGTATCCAAACCTCCCTGGATGACGAAGGTAATTGTATCTGGAATGAAGCAGAAAAAGGAGGTGTATGACAAATGTCAAACCCAAGATACAGAAGACAACCAAATAGAATATAGGAAGTGCAGAAGAGGTTTGAAAAAGGAAATAAGAGGCTAAAAGATTATACGGAGAAAGGTTAGAGGGTAACATTAAAGGGAATTCTAAAGTATTTTATAAACATATCAAGGAAAAAAGGTTAGTCAAAGGTAGGGTGGGGCCAATTAAGGACCAAGGGGGAAATCTTATTGTGGAGGCAGAGGGCACGGCTGATGTGCTGAATGAGTACTTTGCCTCTGTCTTCACAAAAGAAGTGGATGCACCAAATGCCGTAGTATCGGAGGAGAGGGGAGAGGAAATGGATAGGATAAGTATAAACAGAGAGGAAGTACTGAAAAGGTTGACTGGGCTGAAGGTGATAAGTCGCCCGCTCCGGAGGGGATGCAGCCGAGGTTACTATGGGAGGGACGGGTACAAATAGCGGAGGCTTTGGCTACAATTTTTCAATCTTCGTTGGACACAGGAGTGGTGCCTGAGGACTGGAGAGTGGCCAATGTGACTCTCCTGTACAAAAAGGGACAGAAGGACAAACCTGGGAACTCCAGGCCAGTCAGCCAAACATCAGGAGTGGGGAAACTCCTGGAGACTATAATCCGGGACAGAATAAATCTTCACTTAGAAGAATATGGGTTAATTAGGGACAGCCAACATGGATTTGTTAACGGCAAATCTTGTCTAACAAATCTAATAGAATTTTTTGATGAGGTAACGGAGAGGGGATAAAGGCAGTGCAGTTGATGTAGTTTAAATGGAGTTTCAAAAGGCATTTGACAAAGTGCCACATGAAAGACTTGTAAGAAAGATAGAAGCCCATGGTATAAAAGGGACAGTGGCAGCGAGTTGTGGTGAACAATATAGGCTGGTAATACAATCTTAAGGGGGTAAAAGAACAGAGAGACCTGGGGGTGCAGGTAAATGAATCCTTGAAGGTGGCAGGACAGGGTAGATAAAGCTGTAAAAAGGGCATATAATAATAATAATAATCCTTGCATTTGATATAGTGCTTTTCACATCTTCTAGACGTCCCAAATCGCTTCACAGAATACTCCACATATGGGATACTGGGCTTTATAAATAGGGGCATAGACTACAAGAGTCAGGAGGTGATGATTAACCCATATAAAATACTGGTTAGGCCTCAGTTAGAATACTGCGCCCAGTTCTGGGCACCACATTATAGGAAGGATGTTAAGGCATTGGAAAGGGTACAGAGGAGATTTACGAGGATGGAACCAGGAATGAGGGACCTTGAATATGAGGAAAGGCGAGTGAGGCCGGGATTATTCTCATTGGAGTGGAGGAGGTTACGAGGAGACATAATAGAGGTCTTCAAAATCATGAGGGGATTTGATAGGTTAGAAAGGGAAAAACTGTTCCCACTGGTGGGTGTGTCGGTGACCCGAGGTCACAGATTCAAAATAGTCTTTAAAAGAAGCCGAGGGGAGGGGAGAAGACATTTCTTCACGCAGCGAGTTGTTCGAATCTGGAACGCATTGCCTGAAAGGGCGGTCGAGGCCGATTCGATAACTTCTTTTAAAAACGCAGTGGACAGGTATTTGAGAAGGACGTTATGGGGAAAGGGGTAGTGGGACTGACATTAATTGCTCTATTCAAAGAGCCGCACAGACTCGAGGGGCCGAATTGCCTCTTTTTGTGCTGTACGATTCTATGTTTCTATGATTTTGGATCAAAAGTTGCCCGTTGAAAAATATACTGCAATCTGCTCTGAGCCAATTAATTTTCAGTTGTGGACTTCAGTCTGCTAATTCAGCTTTTATTAACATGATATTATCTTTCTTTCAGAAGTAAAACGCGCACCACCTCCCGTGTCTCCTAAACCAACCCTACCGCCCCCACTGACACCACCCAAGCCCATCAAGCCCCACACTGTCCTCCAGTCTTTGAGCGCAAGCCCTACCCCAGTCCCCTCTCCTGCCAAACAACCAGCTATCAAAGCAGCAAGCACACCACCATCCCTGTGTTCTAGTCCAGCAAAACCAATCACCAGTGGCCAACCACAACAGGTCCCCGTGAAGCCACCAAGGTCCTCGATATCTGGATTGTCCACAGAGATGCCTATAACAGAGGTAGCACAAATGAAGCTGGAAGAAACCAGCGCCTCCCTGGCTGCAGCTTTACAGGCCGTGGAAGACAAGATTAAACAAGATGAGGGCCAGAAAGCAGAGTAAGTAGATTGTTCACTTAATTATTATTCCCTTATTATTAAGTACAGTCATTCATGAAACTGCACCAAGGGCTGCTTAACATTTGGAACTTGAGTTTAAATCCTACTACTGAAAGACTCCCATCTCCAAAAGGCTCTTTAGTGAACAAAATGATTTGATTAGTTGTGACACAGTTAGGGACATAGGTCAAACAGACCAAAATTTGTGAATCCAGATTAGCAATCTCATCAAGAAGGACATAATGTTGGCTGGTAAAAGGAAAGCAGCTCCCATCAGTGCAAAGGAGACATCTCTTCTGCGGCTGAATTTGAGACAAATTGTTGGTGCGGAGTGGAAAGAGCTTCAGGTTGCCTCTGCCCTGTGATGTTAACCTTTAGTACCTGGTGTTGATAGTGTAGGAAAGAGATATTGATTGATTACGTAAATCCAGCAGAACATATCTGCAGAATTCGAATCATACAATTTTTCTGCATGAGGCAGCTATTATGTGTGTACCAACTCTGTAAGAGATCTGTTTAGCCTGACTCCCTGCCCTTTGTCCTATATTTCCATTATAAGGTGTTTGTCTAATTCCCTTCTAAAAACTTTTAGGGATTCTGCTTCAAGCACCGTTTTTGTGGGGCAATCTACCCCCAAATTACCCTCTGTAATTAATGTCTGCTAACCTCTGTTTTTGTTTTTTCGGTAATGTTTTGGTATATAATGCTTCGCCCACAAAATATTCAATCAGTTCACTTTACAGTATATTCTGTGAAGGGCTTTGAGATGTCTCACGGACGTGATAAGGTTGTACATCAAATTCAAAGATTATTATTACTTTATACTTTGCATTTTGCAATGGCTTGTAAAATGAGATTGCCTTTCTTTCCGCAGGACTGCTTCTGCAGTGAAGAGCACAGGCAGCATTCTGGATGACATTGGCAGTATGTTTGACGATTTAGCTGATCAGCTGGATGCCATGTTGGAATGAAGGCGAGGAATCAAAATGGCAGAAAAACCTCAGGATTTAATGTGGGCACAATGATCACAATGATCTTATAACTGTTTTCAAAGAAATCTTGGACACAATTTCCCTCCATGAACTCATCATTATGGTTTGCACAATTCAGATTAAAAAAAACAATTAGCTTACCTCAGGATCTTGTTCCGTGAAGATCTTCTAGATTTAATTTACCAACCTAATCTTGCGCCAAAACAAGATTTCAAGTTCAATAGATGGGGATGGAGATACAAAGCTGAATTGCTTTATTATAGATAAAATTCAGGCTCTTTTTGTTTAAGAAACCCAAGGATGTTTAAACTCTTAGAATTAAAAGTTGTTAATGTTGCGATGTAGTATATGTAAAGTGTAAGCATGAGATATGATAGATTTGTAAACATTTCATCCCAGAAAAGGTGGAAATTGTACACAAGTTCTAAAAGACATGATTGAATTACCACACTGAATTCCAACTGTGGCATACGTTTGATTTCCTTGGTTACAGTGAGAGGCTTATAGGGTTTTGAATGGGCTGCTTTTTATTTTGTATTAACTTTATTGGGAATATGTTGACAGTCAGGATATGCAGAGGCATTTGATTGATAAGATGAAGAATAAACAGCTAATCGTTTAAGAAAGGGATGTTAGCAGATGTACCCTAAACGAACAGCACTGTAATGAAGTGCAGCAGGTCCTGTGTGTTAATTAGAGCATTTGTTTTATCAGATAAATAACACACACAGTGGGAGTGAAACTCCTCTTGTTGTTAAGGCAGTGACTTTGACAATGTCCATTTATTACAACAGCAAGAGAGCAATTGCTTGGCCTTTTCAATTGTCTGCTCCCTGAATATACAATCTAATATTCTTTAATTGCTTGAAAATTAATTGGATAAAATTAAGTTTAAGGAAATTGAAATCAATTTTCAGTTCTTCGTGAGAAAGAAGGAAAGTGACTGAACAAGATTCCCATTCCATTAGAAACTGGTTACTTAAAATGGCAATTATCATTTGTTTGGGCTAGCTTCTTTTCTTTCTCTATTTGTCAAAAGCCAGTGAGATGGACACGTAACTGATTTGAAGTCAGCTCATGTCAATGTGCTTTGAATAGAGTAGATTCCGAATCAGTTCTGTTTGTCCTACCCAAATACCGCAAACTTTCATCTACTTGCGGAAGGAAAGGTCTTTTTTATATATTTCATAATATAATATTAACTAAAGGGGTCCAAAATGCGGGTTAGGCTAAATTGCTTAACTGTTTTGTGCTCACTTTGCACATAATTTCACCACATTTCTAGTTAAAGAAAAACGAATGTCCTTCCTTCCTTGGCATAAATAACATTAAAACATTGCCGGGCACTTGTCTTCCAGCACCTGTACCAAGGCGCCGAGACATTAGACCATCCAGCCATCATATCGCAGGATGCTTCTGAATAATTATTTTGCAAATAGTAAAAGCATTCAAAGCTGAAAGGTTGCAATTTTAATTCCAAGTTGCTATGCTCACTTTGTTACATGCTTGTTAAACAGTTAGCTTAAGAATGCACAATATACAGCAGCACAACATCAGTCACAGCATATCTCCTCATGTACTCCGCATATCTAAGAACCACCTGTTACTTTTTAAAGTAACGTACCATTTTGTTTGGTAGAATTTTCTCTCAATCAACCCTTGGAGCCCAGTAAATGATTTACCTTCCATGTGATACTTAGGACTCCACAATTTTGCAAGCAACTGAATATTTGTCAGCAGTATCTTTTGTTATTCTTGCTCGGGGAGGAGGTGGGGGAGGGGGTTAGAAGCAAAGAGGAAGAATGGAAAAAGCCAACTTCTCTATTAACACAAGTACCAGTGGGTCTATGGAGACAGGCTTCATCAGGTCAAAATAAAGTAGCAGATTGTCTTGTAATGGGACTCTTCTCTCATGTGCATTCTCATGCATTGACTGTGTGCCCAGGGCTGAAGTTAGAAAGGAACAGATCTACCTGGACATATCGAAAATTGGCTTCCATCAGGTTTCATACCCTTCCCTGAGTACTTTAGCCACTTCACTACATTGGTTTCTCAATTGATCAGTCTGTTGTTGAGAGTCTCCAAACTCTCAGGTCAGGAAGGCAATTAGTGCTCAGAGGTGATGACGGAGACAAGTTTGCAAGTTCTGTTACTGCCAGATAACTGAATTCCCAAAGTTTCATGCCTGCATTTTACCAAGCCTGAAGGTTTAATCTACTACTGCCATGAAGCCACCTTATCCCTACCAGAGCAGATACCGTCGTGATTTTTTTAAGTATTATCTGTTTTTGATGATCTAAAGTCCTGTGCGCGATGTGCGTTTAACAATTTTTAAGCATTCAAAGGTGTTGTACTTAGGTCGTATCAATATTTTCACTTAACTCATACAAAGGACCCTATCTTTAAAGGGCACATTACTTTCTTCAGTGTTCATTTTCTTACAGAAGCCCCATTTGCACAAATACAAATATTTCAAAGTTTTAATGAGCTGCAGCAAGTGGAAGCACTTTTACATTTACCTTATACACTGCTCGTCTGTACAATGCATCTAATCTACTCGGTCATTAAGTGGTAATAATGACATTGTATTTTCTTTAAGGATTTTCTAACGAGACATTTTGAGCAGGATTTCCATGGGTATACTTGGCCTCCAACCAATTGAGGTGAGAAAGTACAATAACATCAAGAAAGATAAATGGAGCTCAAGCAAATTGTATTTATCTTTATCTTCCTTAGGTTGATTATATTGGCAGGTATACATACCAGTGTTATCTCTTATGATTCTCCCTGCTGTAGGTAAGAAATAGAAACATATAAGGTTTGTCGTTCAGAAAATGACCTTTTCTACTTTCAACAATCATGCTTGGTGTTGCAACTGGATATGCCCCTTGCCTCTTAACAGCATTCACCATAACCGAAGGGCATTCTCTGCGGTAGTTGAGGGTAAGTTAATGCTGACTGTCTGGACCAGTCACATGAATCCACAGCACAAAACTACGCTGTATTTAGCCAGCAGCCTGCTCTCTTTCAGATAGGTGTAGGATTCGAAGAGAGTGAGAGCAATAGATTCTTTGCTCTTTCTCGTTCTTCACTTTTTTTTAGGTTAAGACCGAAAATCAAATCACGTAGAGGACAGGTTCCCTCCCTGCTTTGTTTGCAAGCTTGTGGATCCCAAAGGGCTTTTAGCACACATCATATTGCACCAGCCTTATACGTTAGGGTGGGTAAGTGACATTAAACAAAGTCAGCAGGTTGGAAAATCTAGAAATACCTTTTCTGCCTCCCTGTGGCAGTTTTTAAATCAATGCAAAATTGGTGTTCCTTACAATAAAACTGTCCTCGGCTTTCAAATAAAATGTTGCAATTTCCCAAAATGTAACCAACATCTACATACAGTAGTTTCCTTTAGAAAATTAAAACATTTTATGAATTATCTTATTCACAGACAAATAATGCAAGATATTTTAACTGACCCCCAAATACTATATTAAATTATATATTAAAACTCTAGCACAACTGAAAAACGCCTGTAAAGAATTCTACTTTATTTTGAAGCCATTTTTTAAATATATATATAAATGATGTTTTAGATTATCATTTTAATTTTATGTTCTTATCATTTATATTTTCAGTGTTTTTGGAAACCATTGTATGCATTTTTTTAAAAAGAAAAATAACGTGCCTTGTTTAAGTTCAAGTTGGGTTCTTTTTGTACGTTGATTTATGGCATTGAGTTCTGTTCTATATTTCAGTTGTATGTGTGTTCGGAAGAATGCACTTTGTGTAATAACAATGTACAAAAACAGTGTATAAAGTCTGGTCTAATGCCTGAATTACAATGAATGCAACTGCCTGTGGTTCGAAAAAGTGTCTATTGTAATTCTGAGATTTGAGCTCTTGTCTTCTTATATTGTGTTCAATGACCCAGTGTGTTTGTCAGTTTTGAAATTTATTCAAAGCCTGAAAGATAGCTGATGTAAATTGTAAAAAAACAAAAAAAATCTAGAAAGCCCATAAAAATTGTATGACTGTTATATTTTTATTAAGTTATGAAACTGTATTGTATTTCCATTATGTAAAGCTATGCATCCTGATGCTTCATGATCTTCTTTATTTAAAGTGAATTTAATGTGGTTAGTTGTGTTGTGGTGCTGGAAGAGGATTCCATATCTGGTCTATCTGCAAGAACCAATTGCAATCCTACAGAGCGTGATCGAATCAGATTGTCCATGAGACATATCTGTCCTGAGAAGCCTGTTATTTTTACCTTTAAAAAGGGACTATGTTTTCAATGGACTTCCTCGAGCAACACGCTACAAAATATGTAATGTCCTGTTGAACTCTGCCAATGACTGTATCAGAACTAACATGACAGGCATGTGTGGCAGCGCTGTGCTTGACTGATTGCATTAACTGCCATTGGCTCTAAATAAATGTTAAGGTTACTCCACCTGACTTTCCATTTTCTTTTACATCTTGAGGAAACACATCCTTATTGAATGATCCACAGCACAGGGCCTTGCTTTGACAACAGATAAGAATTGACTTATTAAATGGGTTATTTGGATTTAGGGCATTTTTTTAACCTGTCTATTTGATTTAAAAAAATGTATTTGCTTTTGTTAAAGACCATTTTCCTTAGTTTTCCTACACGATGTATCATTCCCAGACCATGAGAGAAGGAGCCTATATTCCACATCAGTGACGATTTTGCTTTGTGCCTATAGGAATTGCACCTATTTTCATTGGAAGAAAAAAACTTGAGTAGTGACATGAAAAATGTCTTTAAAATTAAGTTTTTTTAAATAAAGTTGATGGGAAGAAATGATCACCCTCTAGTGTTAACATTGGGTTTTCACCATTTGGAGAGTGGGCATGTGTTGCAAGGGGCTGAGTGTTGACCACGTGTTGAGTCGATGCTCCTCCTCAAGATGAATTCACATATAGAAAAGTAATGTATTTCTTTCTTGCCACACATGCAAACCATATTAAGTTTTGAAAACATTAAAACAGTCTAAAAATGTATCATTCTTGAAATGTTTTATGTTGTCATTTTACGATGGATTGGTGTTCCCTTACTAATGTCTGCTCTCTTTCTGGGCCTTTTGAGTGTGTTTCAACCCTGCCCTTCTGTTCATATCCATGGTAAGACACAAGGAAAATCATCCAGCCTTGTAATAATAGTGAAATCAGAGACTTTACAGGAACAGGATTTGAGAACCATAGAAATCACATTAGGCCTTTCAACCCATTGTATTAGTGTCGGCGTTTAATGTAATTTCCCTGCTCTTCACCCATGTCCTCTAATCTTCCCCCATTATCTAATTCCCTTTTAAACGTCCCTAAATGATTCTGCCCTGGCAAAATCTGACATGCCTCTGGGAGAGATTTTATTGATGAAAGAACGTGCAATTGTAGCTTCAGAGAATTTTGCAGCTATAACCAATTCATTCTTACTAGGTGTTAGTGCTTGACAGATGGGCGGCTTTGTTACATGTCTGTCCATTCCTCAGATTGTGCTGCAACTGACCCTACACAAATGAGATGAGCAACTTTTAGTTTTGATTGTTCGAGAGACAAAGAAAAGGTGGAAGAACTTGGTGCCATTTTCTCACAGTGACATTGCCACAACATAGGAACATAAGAATTAGGAGCAGGAGTAGGCCTTTCGTCCCCTCAAGCCTGCCCCACCATTCAATAAGACTATGGCTGATCTTCTAACCTAACTCCACCTGCCCGCCTTATTCCCATATCCATTAATCCCTCTATCCTTCAGAAACCTATCAATCTCAGTTTTGAAGATGTTCAAGGACTGAGCATCCACAGCCTTCTGGGGTAGAGAATTCCATAAATTCACTACCCTCTGAGTGAAGAAATGTTTCCTCAACTCTGTTCGTAAAAGCTGACCCTTAATCTTAAGACTAATTATAGATTCTCCAACCAGGGGAAAGAGTCTCACACTGTCTACTCTGTCAAGCCCCATAAGAATCTTATATGATTCTATAAGATCACCCCTAATTCTATATTCTAGAGAATATAGGCCTAGNAAAAAGATGGCGTACGACAATTGGAAGACACAAGATACTGAGGATAGCAAAGCGCATTATAGAGAATGCAGGAGTGATCTTAAAAGAATGATCAGACAAGCAAAAAAGATCGCATGAGAAGAGGTTAGCGGGTAACGTAAAAGGGAATCCTAAAATATTTTACAAGCACATAAAGGGAAAAATATTAGTTAAAGGTTGGGTGGGGCCAATCAAAGGCAATGACGGCAATCTTGTTGTGGAGGCAGAGGGATGGCTGATGTACTGAACGAGTACTTTGCATCTGTCTTCACAACGGAAATGGATGCCCCAAATGCCGCAGTATTGGATGAGAGGGCAGAGGACATAGATCAGATTACTATAGACAGAGAGGAAGTTCTGAAAAGATTGACTGGGCTCAAAATTGATAAGTCACCAGGACCGGATGGGTTTCACCCAAGGTTGCTGTGGGAGATATGGGTTCAAATAGCGGAGGCTTTGGCCATTATATTTCAATCTTCATTGGACGCAGGAGTGTTGCCAAGAGACTGGAGAGTGGCTAATGTTACCCCACTCTACAAAAAGGGGCAGAAAGACAAACCCGGAAGTTACCAGCCAGTCAGCCTAACTTCGGTAATAGGAAAGCTACTGGAGACCATAATCCGGGACAAAATAAATCTCTACTTAGAGGAACACGAGGTAATTAGAGACCTCCAACATGGATTTGTTAAAGGCAAATTTTGCCTAACAAATCTAATAGAATTTTTGAAGAGGTGACTGCGAGGGTTGATGAGGGAAATGCAGTGGACGTTATTTACATGGATTTCAAAAAGGCTTTTGACACAGTACCGCATAAGAGATTAATAAAAAAATTAGAGGCCCACGGTATTAAGGGGACAGTAGCCATTTGGATTAGGAGTCCTGTAGCTCAGTGGTTAGAGCACTCGCTTTGCAAGCGAGAGACCTGAGTTCAATTCCAGGCAGAGGGCGAAACCTTGGGCAAGTTTCCTTACTCCACACAGAGCCTAATAATAATCCCTCCAAAACCAAAAACAATAATAAATTGGTCATTTTCAATCTACGACTGTTTGTGGGACATTGCTGTGCGCAATTGGCTGCCGCGTTCGCCCACAAATATACAGTCAATTCACTTTACAGTATGTTCTGTGAAGCGCTTTGGGACGTCCTCCCGATGTGAAAAGCGCTATATCAAATGCAAGGATTATATAGGAACTGTCTGAGTGACAGAATGCAGAGGGTGATGGTTAATGGGTGTTTCTCACAATGGAAGGAGGTGTGTAGCGGTATCCCCCAGGGATCGGTATTGGGACCACTGCTCTTTCTAATATATATTAATGATCTGGACTTGGGCATAGAGAGCATTATTTCCAAGTTTGCAGATGATACAAAGTTAGGGTAGTAAATAGTGAGGAGGACTGTAACCAACTGCAAGCAGACATACACATGTGGCAGATGGATTTCAATGTGGATAAGTGTGAGGTGATACACTTAGGCAGGAAAAATGATAGGAGCCAATATAGACTTGGTAGCTCAATCTTAAGGGGGGTGAACGTACAGAGAGATCTGGGTGTTCAAGTAAGCGAATCATTAAAGGTAGTGGGGCAGGTAGATAGGGCAGTAAAAAAGGCATTTGGTGTACTGAGCTTTATTAGTAGGGGCATAGAGTATAAGAGTAGGGGTTATGGTTAATCTATACAAAACAGGTTAGTGCAGTTTTGGTTTCATTTAAGAAAGGACTGTGGAGTACTGTGTCCAGTTCTGGGCACCTTACTTCAGGAAGGACATTAAGGCACTGGAAAGAGTGCAGAGGAGATTCATGAGATGATACCAGGAATGGGGAACCTTAGCTATGAGGACAGGCTGGAGAAGTTAGGACGTTTCCCATTAGAGCAGAGAAGGTTACGCGGGGACCTGATAGAGGTCTTCAAGATCATGAAAGGTTTTCGACAAGGAAAGCTGTTTCCGCTGGTAGGTGTGTCTGTGACCCGTAGTCACAGTCTTAAGATATCTACCAAAAGAAGCAGAGGGGAGGTTAGAAGAAATGTTTTCACTCAGCGAGTTGTTCGAATTTGGAAAGATCTGCCTGAAAGGGCAGTGAAGTCCAATTCGATAACAGCTTTTAAGAGAGAACTGGATAGGTATCGGGGGAAGACGGGTTTGTGGGGTTATGGGGAGAAAGCTGGTGATTGGGGTTAGTGAAGGTGACGCTCTGTCAAAGAGCCGACACAGACTCGATGGGCCAAATGGCCTCCTTCTGTGCCATAACATTCTATGAATTTATGAAAAAATCTAAATCTAGTCTACTCAACCTATTCTCATAGGTCAACCCCCTCATCCCAGGAACCAACCTACGCTGCACCCTCTCTAAGGTGAGTATGTCCTTTCTTAAATGAAACCAAAACTGCACACAGTATTCCAGGTGTGGTCTCACCAAGGCCCTATACAGTTGCAGCAAGACTTCCCTACTCTTGTATTCTAACTCTTTTGCAATAAACGCCAACATGCCATTAGTCTTCCTAGTTGCTTCTTGTACTTGCGTACTAATTTTTTGTGACACAGTGGTGCATTTTTAACCAATATAGATCTATTTTGCGCAAAAAAATCTTTACAAAACACTTTCATGAGGAGAGTGATCTTTAAAAAGCAATTTAGTCAATGTGCAGACAGATTAACCACTTTATGATTGATTTCTATTGATCCACCAATCATTCCCGTTCATTGACTGGACACGGTTCCCGATTTTCATTATCAATCCCAAATCATTCTATCATATCTCAAGTCTCTGACAATTCTAACCCACAGCTAGGTAAGAGGTACCTTCTTTCTCTCCTGCTGTTCTGAACCTACCTGCTCTTAACTCAAATGGAATTCTTACGTTTCCATGGACAAAGCAACTTTGGGTTTCCACTTACAACCACTTCATAAAAAATTCTGAAGCACTTTAAGTTGTTGCAACCTGCTATAGTGAAAAGAATTTTCAAAAGAAGTCAAAATAATTTCGTTAGTGTTATTTGAAATGCTATGATATCCTTAATGTCCACCAGAACAGGCAGATGGGACCTTGGTTTAAATCTCACCCGAAGGATGCATGCTTTCCAATACGTTCAGCCTCCTGCCTGGACAGTGACAACCTCCAGACAATGAAATGTTGCTACCATTTTTGAAATCCACATTCTCGATCCATGCCTTCTTTACCTCTGCCATCTTCCCTCCCCCCCACCCACATTAGCACTAAGTTTTAACGTAGGTAATATATCAAAAGCAAATGGCTTTCCAAATTCATTTCTGGAACTGTATTTACATTGGGAGTATAATAATGCAGGCTGTCGGTGTAATTATGAAATTCCGAGAGAATAAACTCTGCGTAGAAAATGGAAGAATTCCATGAACCTCGGATGTTGCCATGGCAAATTTTATTAAGTGCTGCCATCTGGCGTGTATTGTAACGTGATAAATGCATTAATGTGAGTATGTTGATTTGTGTTCAGCAAGACCTGCTTAACTCTCCATGTCAAAGACTCATTGCAGCACCTCACTTACACCAACAGCATTCGGTGATGTTATATAAACCAACAACAAAGTTGAGCATTATATTTCAATGAATTTTAACTCCTCATGTGTAAAATGTTTCATTTAAACTTTCAAATCATCATGTTCCAGTATGTCTCTCCTAATCCATTTATTCCATCTCCTGCCAGGATAATCTGCCTTTCAGTGACCCAGTGGCACAAATCATGGTCAGTTTAGACTGAAATCATACCATCAATCAGGAGTTAACATTTGATAAATTTTGAACTCCCCTGAGAGGAAATGGTCTCTCCATAGTGAACAATGATAATAATACTTTAATTTGATATAGCACCTTATCATGTCATTGAGGCATCTCAAAAGTACTTTCCAAAATATATTATAAAGCGAATTGACTGGATTTTGTAGGCGAAACGCAGCAGCCAATAGTGTCCCATGGATTGAATGACCAGATTATTATTAAAAAAAATTTAAGGTATTATTACCCTCAGAAAGCAATCCGCCAATTGACTAATAACCGTTTCTACTTAATGTATGGTAAACACAAGCACGCGGAGCAAGAAAACTAAGGTTTTTCCCCGAATAGGAATCGCACTCAGGTCCTCTCATTTGCAAGGGAAACTCACCAAACTCACCTATGCTGCAGGATGAGAAGCTTCAATAGAAGTGCTCCATGATGGCCATTGATAAACCTTTTAAAAAACTACAGCATGGTATGCTGTGTGAGATTTATCAGCATGCTGATTTTCGGCTACCTCTACATTCTTATTATCTTTATATTACCAGTATATTTATATTATCCATATATCTTTTTTATAAGCTTGTTGCTGCTCCTACACAGTTTACTGTCAAACTCAAACAATAAAAAATGTTATCCTCTTATGGATGAAACTTGGTAAATGCTATGGAGAATAATATTGAAGTGATTTTACCCTATTATAAACAATGGGAAAACGCTTTTCTAACGACTTGCAGAGTGGTGACAGGTCTATAACATTAAACGACCAAATCAAGTGGATTCATAAACTGTTGAAGTTATAAGTCAAAAATGTCCAACACTTATTGTACAAAATGGACCTTTTCAGCAATGGTCCAATTTGCTGTCCACATTACAAATCGTGCTTTTTATTTCTGCAAGAACCTGGTATTCTTTCATGCCATTACTCACTTCACTATTTCCTTGCTGTGTTTGCTTTTCAGTTTGATTCATGTACTCCGTGCACATAAACCAGTTTGATCATCTTATTCTTGAAATTAATAATAGTACCAAAAATTACAACTACAGTACCTCACCTCAAGGTAAGTGAACAATCCAATGCCCCTCTAAAAGTACAGTATTAATCACAAACATGCATGATTATAGAAGCTATTTACAATCATTTTTATTTCCGTTTGTGGGACATTTCCAAAAGAGCTCCTGCATACAGAAATCTCCACGTAATAAGATCGAGCCAAAAAAGCACAGCGACGAGAGTAAGGGAGAACAATTTATTGTTGAAAATTGTTAACAAAATGATAAAAATCTACAGTCACATGATACATCAGTTCCATCAGTGGAGTTTCATAATCATTTCAATACGATACAGGTGCAAAATAACTCAAGTGAGCTTTGGTTATTCCTTCAGGTTGGAGGGCACCAAATGATGCTTTTCAGAGCAACAGATGAACACGAGAAGGATAATGTGGTCCATCGTGATGTTACAGTAATTACAATTATCCAATTGCAATTTGCTTGACAGAAGCTTTGCTGCCTATGTACAATGCCTTAGACAGGGGTCTTATTTGGTAATTACAGTGCAATCTTGATAATCTCAGGACTGATCAACAAAGGTTTGCTCATATCACAAGACATCTTTAGAGAAGACAAGTGGACAGATGGTAGATTGAGCTCTGTTTGGACGATCAGAAATGGGCTAAACAAAACTGCACCAAGATACTTTACCTGCTAATATCTCTCAGTAATAATCCATTTTGAAACAGTACACATTAGATTTTTTTTAAACGGTGACAGTCAGGGTTTCTTTACAGCATATGAACTCCTGGAAACAATAACAAAATAAGGCATTTCTGGACAAATTCTTCTACAAAACACTAGACGACAAAAGGCATGCAGAAAGTGAGACCCTCTTCAGCATTAGTTTTGTTTTTTCCCAGTCATTCTGCAAAAGCGTTCAGGTTAAAAATTATATAATGAAAACATTCTCAATTTCTGTACAAAATACAACCATGCGAAGAGTGTGTATGCATGCACTGAAGAACTTGCCACTGTTAAAGCCACATCAATTGAGCCCTTGCTCCTTAAAAAGGAAGGACATCAGGTACGTTGCGATTTTCTAGATGAAAAAGCCCTGGCCCATAAACAAGTAACTTACTATATTATATGGTTTCCAGCTAAATGCACTTTCCTTACTGAAAGTCAGAAAGATAACTTTTAAAATACATTTCAGAAATGTGTCAATAAATGAATCCTTGACCTGTTGAATAAATAGGTACATAATATAGTTTGCACATCAAAGTGCTGTGACTGGCGTTTTAAGTGTTAAGTGTAGGTACAGTTGAACTTCAAAATTAGGCACTTATTACATTGAATAAAAACGAAATCTTAAAACAGGCAAAATTGTCAACCCAAATACTTTCAATGCTGATACTATTCCTTGACACTGTGGAAATATATATTGCAAATTACAAACGGATATTCAGAGTCATGGACGTACATAGTTTAACACACATTCAACATTCAGAACCACACATGTGCAGTTATTGAATATTGAGTTTCATTCACAATTTCAAGAATACATAGACTTTTATAACCATTTTGTATTCAAATATTTGATATATTCAAATATATATACTATTTTTCTAGCTGGATTTTTACTTAGCCAAATCTACACACAACAGCCTTATTCAAACAGAAAGAAGCCTGGCTCTCTCCAGAGGTTAAAGGTTTAGACTGGCACAGCACTATATAGTCACTGAAGAATTGGAATTGTGTGATAAAACTCCCTGGACGACCTTTGATTGACAGGTTTTTATCAGTAGCCACATAGCTAACTGACAGCACTTCAGAAATATGAATGAAATGCTTAAGTGCATTGGGAAATAAGCCTAACTAACCTGCACGATTTATTTCACTGTTGTTCTGGCTAATGCAACTGGCCATTCTGACGTGGAAGGATTTGAGTTTTCTGGTGTCCAGTAACGGTATATAAGCTTGTACACAAATACATAATTCACACTGCAACATAACCTCCAGGGTACTATGGATAACATAACTTGAGGCTGCCTCCTTATGGGCAGCACACAATCTAGGCACAGATATGTTGAAACTGCAGACATCTACTGAGGATATATACAGGTGTTCATGCCAAAAAAGATTTGTATTCCCTCCCCACCCCCCACCAAACTGCATTTTTCTTCTCCAAAGGTGACCTGTGTTGAGTGTCCAGCTCCACTGGTAGGTGCAGTCCTTGGAACGTAGCTCAAGTGGCTATTCAGGAAAGCCTAAACAGCATGCCTATTCGACAGCAGCAAGGTGGTGGGGGAGGGCGATGTCCGATTCTTTCCCCCATTCCCCAGCGCAGGACATCACTTGCAGCATCTCTCCATTCACCTCTCTTGAGATCAGTTCCGCGAGCACTAACAGGTGTCGTTACCTTGCCCAAGTGGCCATTATTTGTATGTGAGCTTGGACACCACGTTGGCAAGGTAGTGAAGTGAAGGGGACGGGGGGAGAGGCTGCATCACAGCAGAGCTTGATCCTATCCTCACTCAATATCCATTCTAGTTCAGAGGCTAATTCAACAGTGACCAGGGTTGGCAGTCAGGATCTCCCTGGTCTATGTGGCTCTGTACCATACCAGTCATTTGCTCACCAAGTCCACTGGGAAAACCTTAAAGAATTGCAATTTCAAAGACAGTCCACTGGGAGCATCAAACCACATTTACTTTGAGAGAATCCTGACCCTCTATTTAGAAGTCTAATTTAACCACTCTTATTAAATATTATTAAAAAATTAACTGTGCCCAATTCCGTATACTCAGCTGCCAATGATTAATAACTCTACAAGACTGATTGTTCTTAAACAAGCTTATTGTAGACAGCTTGATTTTAAACCTCAGTTAATTATTACAGTAGATGCTATCAAACACGGTGCTTTACAAACCACTGGAAAATAGAAGTGAAAAGGTAGCAGCAGCGATTACTTTCAATGTGAAATCTTAGTTGTACCTCTGGGGCTAACGTGTTGGCAACAGAAGAACTTTGGAACACATGATCTGCCAAGTGAGGAAGCAGCGATGGAGAAATCGTACCTCATTGTAGCCGATTCAGTGCACTTCTTTTAAGGAGGCATTCAGAAGGCAAAAGGATCACAGTGTCAACTGTCTGCCTATCTTGTTTATATACAAACTATCTTTGCAATAGTAAACACAAATCAAATTAAGGTCAGCTAAAGTGGGGCGTTTTTCCTTGTGCGCGTGTGTGCGTCTAAACTAAAATACTGTACTTAAAAAATCAAACAAGTGGAAAATACTGTAGGCATTACACTACAATGTTGCAGTGCCCTATTTTGTCACTAAAGGTTACTAGTGAGCTTATCAAACATTCCAGCAGTCCTTGGAGGTTTGTCTCTCCCAGATTTTAATAATAATCCTTGCATTTGATAAAGCGCGTTATCATGTCTTTGAGACCTCTCAAAGTGTTTCACAGAATATACTGCAAAGTGAATTGACTGTATATTTTGTGTGCGAAAGGCAGCAGTGTCCCACAAACAGTCCTAGATTGAGTGACCAAATTATTATTTATTTATTTTTTTGAAGGGATTATTATCCCTGGAAAAGCAATCTGCCAATTGGCTAACGACCGGGTTCCTACTTACTGCTAGGTAATCAGAAGCGTGTGGAGTAAGGAAACTTGCCTAACGTTTCGACCTGTTCTGGAGTCCTCTCGCTTGCGAGGTGAGTGCTCTAACATTGATTAGAGGACTCCAGGACTCCACATGAAGGACAGGGAAATAAAATAGCCCCTTTAACTGTATCTTGAATGGGCCTGCACACTTTTACAGGAACGTACATGTACACACATACAACACACACAAATTCAACCCCTATAAATGTTTCTCAAAGGACACCGTTCCTCCACTATGCGCACATCCCATTCGGCCTTCTGCTTGTCTAAGATGCCTTTGTTCATTACCTTGAAATCCTAATTATACAGTCATTGAGTACAAACAATCCTGGAGTGCCATTTCCCATCTTAATCACAGAGCTGCAACTTCCACTGTATGCAAGACAAGTCATGCCAATTAGACTCAACCAGTCAACAATCCTAGAACAGATTGCACCATGGCAGCCAGGTTGTAGTGGCCTCAATTTCCTTCTTAAAAAAAACAAGGTAAAAAGCCAAGTCACGCAGAATGTTCCGTTCGTTTCACAAGCTCACGTGTACTAACAGGTCCAGACCTGAGGGAGAAAGGAAATGAAGAAGTTAATAGACCACTGTAAGCCTCCAGTACAATATTCACAGAACATCTCCCTAACTCTACTCAATTTTGTTTCAAGGCAAATTAGTTTATGTTGTCAATGACAACAAGAAACTATAAGATTATAAAAGACATTTGGATCAAATGTCCATTTGGTCACATCTTTGTAGAATACATATCCCCTCATCGTCCCATTTTAGTAAATGCTCAGTTTACTGGATTCCAGGTATCCGGATGTCGGACCTAGCCAGACTGGGCCTGACACGGAAATTCTTTTAAAAACATTCCATGGATCAGTACGTGTATAGACTCTCGATGCCCACTCTCTGAGCACCCCTTCTCACTGTCCTTGCTGCCCTTCACAGGGGCCAGAGATACTGGATCAACTTTTACTTGTTGTGAATCCTGTGAGTAGAAAATAGCTTATTCGCTATCTTCTGTTCATGGGATTCAAACAATTACAACGTTTACAATTACAATTTTTCATAAATGCTGGTAATTGTAGTTACACTTAGTCAGAAATTCCGACTCGCTGGATTAGATTTCCCTCCACTCCCTTTAGTCCGGTTAGCTGGAGTTTTAAGTCTATAGCCTCAAATGTGTTTCTCATCAAGACCAGTATCTTTGATGAGATACTGTAATTGATAAGCCCAACTATCAATTACTCTCTCTAAAAAAATACTTCCTGGTGTCTGTCCTAAACTTAGCCCTTCTTAACATGCTCCCTTGGCATATCTGAAACTATTGTTCTAAGTTTACTGATTTATTAAGCCAGACAGAGGCACCCACATTGCGGTGATTTCCAAAAAGAATCATTGATGATATCCTTCTGGAAGTAGATTGTGTCGAAGTAAAATCCTGTGAGTTGGTGAGGTTTATATTATAAGGTGCCACTATTTATGATTCAGAGTTATTAGCGACTCCTGTCGGCAAGCACTGCAATTTAGACCCCAGAGCTTAATTATGACAACACAGCAGAAATCCTAATACATGGTGCCAAAACCAGGTAAGGTTAAATAAGTCCACATTCACAACACAATTACAGTATTATCAAGTTTAATGAAGGGGAAACGGACAACGGCAACATTGCATCAAGATGGAAACACTTACTTTAACTGTACTATCCACAGCACCTGAGAAGAGCCGTCCTCTGGACACAGCTAGTGCAGTGACGCTACCTTGGTGGCGGAGTAAGGTCTGTGTACAGATCATGTTGTCCATGCTCCAAACCTACATCAAAATTAGATCATGAACTAGAGTCTAGATACAGCATTATATTAATATTAAATAAATTATCCTATAATATAGTCTTTCGTGTTAGCACATCTCACAAAGTCCTTTACAGGATTTAATGTAATGTGTAGTGGCTGTATTTTGCATGGAAATGTTTAAAGAAATTCGTTAAGCAAAATGCACTGTGATTTGAATTAAAATGTACATTAGAAATAAAATATAAAATCCTTATTAGTATTGTAAAAATAGTTTTAACAATTCAAAAATTTGTCCTGCTAAGAATCCTTGCATTTATTGCTGCCAATTCCCGATGGCTTATTTGTACACAATGTGGCAGCCAGTTTGTGCACTGTGCACTATGAAATGTAATTATTGTAAATCGTAGGTATGTATGTTAAACAACTGAATGTTATGTCAAGTAAATAATGCATCATGTAACTGGCACTAGTTGCATGATTTTTCTGTAGTGAGATACCAGGTTACTTAACACCTTGCTTAACGTCTTATCCTATTAACTTTGTATCCTAGTTTTCTCTCCAATATCTTTTTCCAACATACCCTAAGTGATCGATCGTAAGATGCACTGAAGACTTTAGTCTGATCTGGTGTCGAAATTACAGCCAGTGCGTACACTGTGCCTACGTGGCCAGTCAGCGTTCTAACTTGCTCTTTAGATTCTATGTCCCACACCTTAAAAGGAAATAAGTGCAATAAACAGTCAGTTACAGTTATCATTGTAGTGTACTGCAATAGAAATTATTTTATCTCTACAGAAAAGAAACACTTACATGAATTAGGTTTTCATAGGTTCCGCACACAATGTGGTGATTAGTAACTGCAATGGAGTACACACTGCCACCAGAGGTCTGCAGTACGTGGACACACTCCAGAGTTCTTATGTCCCAGATCTGTAAATGAAAAATAAATTTACATGAGAGTTAAGGAACGCCTTAATGGCGCTTTAAAATTTCACATACCATACACTGATACTACTTGATTCAAATATATACAAATTGAACTACATTACGATCTTGAATAAATACACCAGCCTTTGCATTAGGTCATTGAATCACATTTGAGAAAGACAAGGAGAAGGTGAGGGAGATTTCAACATCAAAATATGAAATTGGAAAAAATTTAAATCACACAATTTCAAAATACTCAAAGCAAGTCTCTTGAAGTAACGTTGCAGACTGTACAGTAAAATTGCTCCTCAGTTCTGTGTGTGACGGGGGGGGTAAGGAAGTCAGAAAAGAACAGGATCAAGCTCAATTTTGAAGTTCTAACAACAATTTAGGCAAGTAAACTACCGTCTTTCAAGTAACTACTACATTAAGGATTTGCTGTAGATATGTAGCTCAATTACTTGAAGAATTTTCAGTTGTATAGCATACTATTATTATGTGCAACCATTTTAACAAGAACTGAAATAAATGTTTAAGAAAAAGCAAACATTTATTGAAGGTTTAAGATGAGCTCATACCTAAATTAAATCTGAATATGAAGTACCTCCCTTATGATCACAAAAGACTAGTGGAAAAATTGAACAGTGGTACATCTGATGAGGATTATACAATGGTTGCCACAGTTACAAGAGAGTACTTAGTTTATCAGTACCATGTACAGCTCTGCCAATTTAAATAGCAACATCCAACTGCAATTCATTAAGCAGTTTACCAAAGGAGAATTTGCCAATATGTTTTACAGTAACTCTATAGCTGAAGGCTATACAGTCCATAATTATTAAGCTTTTAGCAGACAACATCCAGGTGCAAGTGAAATCTCAAAGGCCCGCAGAAATTACACAGCTTCCCTCTCTTCCTATTTCAGCCTTGCAAGAATAAAATGAAAGCTATTTCAATGCAAAATGGGGCCTGATAATGGATGCAGTGTTCAGTTGAGTAATAGGAGCACTGAAATGATAACATACAAAAAGTGATCAGAAGGAAAAACTTTACTAAAACAGGAGGGTAGTGGGAATGAAGGGAACAATAAGCCAACCTTGATCGTCTGGTAAGATCCACTGTAAAGGTGATTTTGCGAGGCCACCAATGCCCGCACCCAGTGATTCAGACCCGTGAGCTCCTTCTTTAGCTTTAGTTCCGTACCCACAATGTCCCAGACCTTCAGGGGTGAACCACAGTGAGCAATGTTAATAATAAATGGCACTATTGACAAGTTGAAAGAGCTATTTCAAAGTAATAGGGTGCCTATCACGTAAAATACCGGCACAGATCTTTTATAGGAATAGGAGGACAAGGAAAACTACTCAGGTTATTAAATCAAACTAAATAAGTCACACTAATTAAACATCAACAGTAGTTGGTGAAGCTAAATAAGAGACTAATATGTGCCATTTACTAGCATTAGTGGACTTTTTTCCCATTATACTTAAGGCAATCAAAAGTTCTAGTTTAAATTCTATAGTGAAACAAAATACAATACGTACAGTAAAATAGTAAAATAGTGAAGGACAAGATGATAACGTCTAACACACAAGGTTTCAATATAACAAATACCTTAATAGCTTTGAGTGAGCCACTGAATAGCATGTTGTGTGATGATACCAATGTGCAAACAGGATTGTCATGTGCCCGGATAGTGTTGACTTTCTGCAAAGCTGGTATGTCCCAAACCTAGGAGAAAAAGCAATTGGAGATAAATATCACACGATCCTCATAGCGTACTAATCAGCAGGTAATTCATTAAGAAGCTAGAGGGGTGGGGGGGAAGAAAGCACCGTACATATGCATGTATTTGAACCTCACTATAACAAACCCCCTCGAGACCGGCAGAAGAGATTAATATATCACTACAGTAGGGAATGGCCATCAAAGAGGTGCAAAAATTGGGTGTCGCCATTGGGATCGTTAAAACCAGGGTTTGTTCTAAGCAGGGTTCATTATAGTGATGTTTGTCTGTACACTTAAGCAAATCGCATTAAAGAAGCGAAATGGAGCGGTACTGAAACAATTGCTCTTATAGTTAAGATGGGCTAAACAGTCTTCTTCTGTGCGGAGAAATTATATAAACTTTCCAGAAGGTATTACCAGAGAAATAGCTGCGTCTATATTTAAGAACCATATTTTCAAAGTAAACTATCTTCCCCATTCCCCCAGGAAATGGACAGCAGCATTCATAATATAAGAAATGAACAAGAATAGGAATGTTGGAAACTTGAAATGAAAGAAATGTGGAGCAGGTTGATCAGCAGCCGAAAGAGCAAAATAAGTCAAGTGTTTTGGTGTGACTGCAAGAGTTTTTATAAATATATAAAGAGGAAGAGGCTGTCAAAGGTAAATATGGGTCTGCTACAGGCAGAGAAGGGGGGGAATTATAGTAGGGGACAAAGACATTAGTCATTAAACAAGTACTTTGCTGCTGTCTTCACCTTAGAAGACACTGAAAACCTACCAAGAATAGAGGGGAACCAAGAAGACAATGTTAGTGAGCAACTTGGAGGAATTAATATCAGTAAAGAAATGGTTTTAGGTAAATTGTCAGGTCTTAAAACTGATAAATCCCCTGGACCTGATGGCCTACATCCCAGGGTTTTAAAAGAGGTGGCTACTGAGATAATGGATGGCTTGTCTTTGATCTTCCAAAATTCTCTGGATTCCGGAACGATTCCCATTGATTGGAAGATTGCAAACATAACACCACTATTTAAGAACGGTGGGAGAGAAAAGATGGGGATCTACAGACCAGTTAGTCTGACATCAGTGAGGGAAAATTCTTGAGTCCTTAATTAAAGATATCGTTATGGGATTCCTGGAAGACCATAACAAGATTAGGCGGAGTCAACATGGCTTTACAAAAGGGAAGTCATGCTTAACTAATCTTTTAGAGTTTTTTGAAGATGTATCCAGCAGGTTAGAGAGGGGGGAACCAGTAGATGTAGTATGTTTCGATTTTAAAAAGGCATTTGATAAAGTGCCACAGAAAAGGCTATTGCACAAGGTTAAGGCCCACGGGATTAATGGGAACATATTAGCACGGATTGAAAAGTGGCTAACGGGTAGAAAACAGAGAGTAGGGATAAACGGGTCATTCTCGAATTGGTAGGATGTGACTAGTGGAGTGCCACAAGGATCAGTGCTTGGGCCTCAGCTAGTTCCTGGGATGAGGGGACTGACCTATGAGGATAGGCTGAATAAACTAGGGCTATATTCTCTAGAGTACAGAAGAATTAGGGGAAATCTTGTTGAAACATATAAGATTCTTAAAGGGCTGATAAAGTAGACATTGAGGGTCTGTTTCCCCAGTACGAGAATCTATAACCAGGGGTCACAGTCTGAAAATTAAGGGTCAGCCTTTTAGAACAGAGTTGAGGAAACATTTCTTCACTCAGAGGAAACATTTCTTCACCCCAGAAGGCTGTAGATGCTCAGTCCTTGACTGATTTTTTAAAAATAGAGGGATTAGGGGATATGGGGATAGGGCAGGTAATTAGAGTTAGGTCTGAAGATCAGCCATGGTCTTATCAAATGGCGGGGCACAGGCTCGAGGGGCCGAATGGCCTACTCCTGCTCCTAATTCTTATGTTCTTATGTGATGAGAGGCCACAAGCAAACTGTTAAGTTACTTTTCTTTCAAGAGGACTTGCTGTGGATTTCCAGTATTTTTATGACAATGCAAAGTCCCTTTGTATACTGGAATGAACAATATACTTACAATTATTGTGCAATCTGCAGAGCCACTGTACAATTTGTTCCTGTAAATAAAATGTCACAATTAGTTTGAAATAACTTTAGTTCAAAGAACCATTAGAACAATTATTTTATTCTTAAAATTGATTTTTGTGGGTTTTTATTTTTCACAAAACCCTACCCTTGAATGCAGAGAGCCAAGACGATGCCATCATGTCCCTCTAGAGTCTTCTGGCACTTGTATGTTGTACAGGTATCCCACACCTAAAAGACAAAGTCAGCACTTACTTTCAATGCTGTCAAATAGAAAGATAGCTTACTTTAAAAAGTATATATTATTAATATACAAGTTAAATACTAGTGCAATCATTTTAAACAGAACAGTAAACGTGTCTGGTGAAAAGGATACAATAACCTTTAAGAGAATGTTTTGTTTTGTTTTGTTTTGAAGCTTAAAACATGAACCAAGTCAAGGTCTAATCCACCGCAAAATATAATTATCAGGGATTTATTGCTGTGACAAATTCAATGAATTTATAAATTTATCGAGTTGCAAAAGAGGTCCCACAACACCCAAGTGTTTTATGTTACTGAGGTGGAGATTGTATCCGTGGTTAGACAGCGCCATCTAATGTTACTATGTTCAAGCGCTGATAGGATTGAGAAACTTGCCTTAATTGTTTTATCTGAAGAACCGCTGAAGAGCAGGTCACCGGTAGAGTGGACGCACAAACACCAAACCGGTCCTTGGTGACCCACAAATGTCCCCTTGCACTTAAAAATCTGCTGAGGATCGTATGCTGCAAAATCAAACATCCAGCATCAGCGGAAAGTGTCGGTGCTCTACTACAACAGCAGCAACAAAATTACATTTGTATAGCGTCTTTAACATAGGGAGGATGTCCCAAGGCGCTGGATAGTCAGTGTTTCGGACACGATCTGGAAGTCGGGATTGGGAAAGGTGGAGGGCAGGGTGAAAGCATGGTGATCAAAAGCATAGTTGAAGAGGAGGGTCTTGAGATGGGTCTTGAAGGAGGCAAGGGAGCAGGCGAGGCAGAGGGACTGCGGTATGGAATTCCAGAGGGTGGGGCCAGAGTGGCAGAAAGCCTACCCAGCAATGCGGGAGTGAGCGAGGCGGGGGACGTGAAGCAGGCCAAAGCCCGCTGAGCGAAGGGAGTGAGCAGGATGGTGGGGGAGTTAGGAGGTCGCAGAAGTAGCGGGGAGCAAGACCATGGAGGGCTTTGAAGGTGAGGACCAGGATCTTGAACTGTATCCTCTGTGTGATGGGAAGCCAGTGGTGTCGGGCGAGGATGGGGGGGATAGGGTCACGGAGCCTGGTGCGGGAGAGGATACGGGCTGCAGAGTTCTAGATGATCTGCAGCCTGTGGAGGGAGGAGTTGGGAAGGCCGACAAGCAGGGAGTTTGCATGGTCGAGCCTCGATTTTATGAATGTGTGTATGAGGGTTTCAGGGGCATGTGGTGTGAGACAGTGGCGGAGGTGTGAGACAGTGGCGGAGGTGGGGGTAGAAAGAATAGTTGAGGGTCATACAAGATCCCAAAGTTCCGGACTGGCTCAGTGAGGGGGAGTGAGCCCCATGGATGGTGATGCTGTCAGCGCCTGAGGTGTGGAGGCGCTGACAGGAGCCAATCAGGAGAGCCTCAGTATTGTTGACGTTCAACTGTAGAAAGTTAGCTCTCATCCAGGACTTGATGTCTGACAGACATTCTGTCAGCACAGCAGTGGTCCTGGAGTCAAGAGCGAAGGCAGAGAGGTGCAGTTGTGTGTCATCCATCCGCATACATGTGGAAGTTGACCCCATCTCTGCGGTTGATGTCACCAAGCGGGAGCATATAGATGTTGAAGAGGAGGGGACCAAGGACAGAGCCCTGAGGAACGCTGCACGAGACTATGCGGAGGCTGGAGAAGCCATTTGTGGAGATGAAGTGGAGGCGGTGTGAGAGGTACGATCTGATCCATTTAAGGACAGAACCGTGAAGGTTGAGTTGAGAGGAGAGGCCATGGATGAGGATGGAGTGGTCAATGGTGTCGAAGGCAGCAGAGAGGTCAAGGAGGACAAGGAGGCAAAGGGATCGCAGATGGACAGAATGTCATTTGTCACTTTGACCAGGGCTTTTTCTGTGCTGTGGGCGGCACGGAAACCCGATTGGAGGGGTTTGTGACAGGAGTAGCAGGAGAGGAAAGAGCAAAGCTGGGAAGCAACAATTCATTCCAGGATCTTCCAGACTTTATTAGTTTCCAAGACAAACATTTGCCCATTTACAGCCTTTGATTTGAAGACTTCTGGAAATGGGAACCTTTGCTCAGTACAGAAAGCATTCAGAACTCTTCCTGTTGCCGTGTGCCTTCTGAATATGGACAGCTGCCCGGCTTTGCCACTATCTCACACCGCAGGTCACTGAAACCCTCATACGTGCTTTCATTACATCAATGCTTGACTATGCAAACTCATTGCTTGTTAGATTCCCCAATTCCTCCCTCCACAGGCTGCAGATCATCCAGAACTCTGCAGCCGTGTCCTCTCCCACACCAGGCTCCGTGACCCTCTCACCCCCATCCTCACCCGATTCCACCGGCTTCCCATCACACAGAGGATACAGTTCAAGATACTGGTCCTCACCTTCAAAGCCCTCCACGGTGTTGCTCATCCCTACCTCTATGACTTTCTAACCCCCTACCATCCTGCTTGCTCCATCCGCTCAGCAGGCTCCAACCTGCTTCACGGCCCCCACCTTGCTCGCCCCACTATTGGTGGGTGGGCCTTCTGCCACTCTGCCCCCACCCTCTGGAACTCCATCCCGCAGTCCCTCCGCCTCGCCTCCTCCCTTGCCTCCTTCAAGTCCCATCTCAAGACCATCCTCTTTGACCATGCTTTCGATCACCCTGCTTCCACCCTCCCCAATCCTGACCCCCAGCTCAGGTCCAAAACTCTGTCTGTCCAGTGCCTTGGGACGTCGTCCCGATGTGAAAGGCACTGTACAAATGGATACAGCAACAACAGTGACAATATACTATTCCGAGGATTAAGCTGTGGCGAACCATACTTACATCCCAGAATTCCCATATTTAACCTGGCATTGATGTGTGAAAGTTCATCCTATAATAAAATTAAATGCAGAATATTATTACAATGTGCAAGGCAAATATTATAACAAGCCAAATATTACAATAACCGGCATTTGAAATAGTTATTATAGGCATAATAGGCAAAATACAGACAAAGCATCAGTATTTACATCTGTAGCCACTACTTGCACTGAATCAGCATTAACATTTAGAATAGCTCCAATTATACACCAAATTGTCCCATGTTATCAAAAATAATTCACAGGATGGAAGTAGTAAATCACTGCATTGATTTCCCCATGGAATTTGCATTTTATAGTGCCACTAAAGCGTTATTTTAAACAGCAAACTGTAGATGTTTTGGATGTCTATATTTACAGGGCCCACTTTTCAGAAGGTGGATCAATGCAGTGTCAGGTTGTGACAGCAGTATTATAAACAGAACTTAGTCAAACAAAGTTTGCCAAATAATCCATATTTTAGATTAAACATTGCTAATATTGCATTCTACATATGGAGAACCTCAGAAGATGCTACATATAAAACAAAGTCTATTTTAGGCCTTGCTTTGAGGCATCAGGCAGTGGATAACTGAGATCTTGAAGTACCTTATTTTTAAAATAAAACAGTGAGAGACTTCGATATCCCTCCCCATTTTGCATCACCTTTGCCTGCCCCCAATTTGAGGAAAGTATATAATAAATGGTCTTCTAGGCTTTAGCTACTGATTCGAGTTGTTCAGCTGCAAGGTTTCCTTATCCTTCTTTTGAAGAGTGGTTATTTACGGAAACCTCAGTCAATGACTACTGAGGTAAACCATTAAAATGTACTGAGATGGAGAAGAAACCTATACATTTAGAAAGTGAAATTATCGACACAGCTTGTCAAAGAGAATAGGGCAGCCGATTCCATTCAGGAAATGGAATGATGTAATAGTTGCACTCTTTTCCCTTAAAAATGAATGCATTAGTGGAAAATAACTTCAAAACATAGAGTTCTACATTCTAAAGTCCTTGCGAGGTACAGATTTGACTATTAAACAATTTGAGGAAATACGAGCTGTGTACTATCCAAGTTTACATCTCTCCCTACTGTGCAGGAATAATGTAAACATCAAGCGTTAAACTGCCCTGTTGATGGCTCACGTTAGCCAACAAAATAAGGAATATCAGGAAATGCCATCTATACTATTTGCTCCTAGAATTTGTTCACTAAAAAAAAACGGAGCAGCAGCCACATTAAAGAAAATCTAGGTCATAAAGCATCTTCTGGAACTTTTAACCACAGCTGGACATTATAAGACAGCAAATGTCACAGAACTTACACTTAGCATTGAAGCGTCTCTACGGAACTCCATCAGGTCCTCACTGAGTTTACTTTGGTTCTCATCTAGGACATCTGAAACAATAGACCACCACTAATTTCAACTCACAGCTCACAATAATTAATATGTTCAACAGCCCATTATAAACAGTCCTAATTGTTAAGCAGCCAGTGCGTTCTGCACAAGGTTAACACTCTGAAGACTGAACAGAACTTGTAATTTCAGAGGGATTCCTGTTTTCTATTATAGAATCTCAGGAGCAAGAACTTTCTGTAAATTGTCAAACCAAATATGAAAGTAAGACATAGAAAACAGATTTGAATAGAAAACAATGGCACCCATTTTAAGCGCAATAATAATCCCTGCATTTGAAATAACAACACAACAACAAAATTACATTTATAGAGTGCCTTTCACGTTGGGAGGACATTACAAAACGCTGGGACACCTTATAACATCGTTGAGATGCCTCTTAACTGTTTGTATTCGAATTCAAGATCCTCACCCTCACCTACAAGGCCATTCACGGCCTCGCTCCCTCCTACCTCTCTGACCTACTATCCCCCTACCTACCTGCCCGTACCCTCCGTTCCTCCGGCACCGGTCGGCTCCACATCCCCCGCCCCAACCGCCCTACCATCGGTGGCCGGGCCTTCAGCCTCTCAGCCCCTAGGCTCTGGAACTCTATCCCCCAGTGCCTTCGCCGCCTCCTCCCTTTCCTCCTTCAAGGCCGGTCTCAAGACCTTTCTCTTTGACCGAGCCTTCAGCTCCCCTCTCGACTCTCTACCCCTCCTCACTCACTCCCTCCCTTCCCTCCCCTCACCCTGACCATTTCCCCCCAATGCTCGGGTCCGGATCCAACTGTACAGCGCCTTGGGACGTCCTCCCGACGTGAAAGGCGCTCAATAAATGGAATCTTGTTGTTGTTGTTGTTTGTAGGCAAACGCGGCAGCCAATTTGCGGCAGCAATGTCAAAAGACCTGGGTTTGATTCCCAGCAGGGTGAAATGTTGGGCAACTTTCCTTACTCCACACGCCTGTTTACCTAGCAGTAAGTAGGAATCCAATTGTTAGTCAATTGGCAGATTGTTTTTCTGGGGGTAATAATTCCTTCAAAAAAAAAAAAAATTAGTCACCACAATCCACTGTTTGTGGCCCACTGCTGTGCGTGATTGGCTGCCACGTTTCGCCCACAAAATATACAGTCAATTTACTTTACAGTATATTCTGTGAAGCCCTTTGAGATATCTCGAAGACGTGATGAGGCACTATATCAAATGTAAGGATTATTATTATAAAGAGAATGAACAATTTTAGACCAATAAAGGTTTAAAAAATCTTCCCCTGTGTTTTGTTGCATTAAAAGCTCCCAGTAGTTTAACTAACCAAACTTTAGCTCCAGAGACTTCTCCAGCTGGTCAAGCTTCTCCGAAAGTTTCCCGAGCATTGATCGGAGGAAGGCAATCTCCTGATCCTTCTGCGCCAGACCCACTTGCATCTCGTGAAAACGGTCATCAGTCTGCTGTAGGAATTCCTTCAAACCTTCAAACTTACACACCTCCAGGTGAGCTTCATATGTGTCCTGATTTCCTACAAACGTGCACCTGGTGGGGAGAAGAGAGAAGAGAAAGGCTTCAAAACTTGCATACTTACAGATTACAAAGCATTTCATTCTCCTTGGGTTTCTTTCAGAATTTGATGCTACCACAAGCATAATAATAAATAATCATGTGAATTCCATTCTAATAAATGAACACTTTTATGGAATGTTTAACTTCTTAAATGGCTGACACAAAACATTAATGGCAAAAAGTTGAATAATTTCCAAGGCAGGGTGAAACCTTAGGCAAGTTTCCTTACTTCACACGTTTCTGTTTACCTAGCAGTAATTAGGAAAGTTTATCACTTTGGTCACTCAATTCACAATTGTTTGTGGAGCACTGCTGTGCGCAATGGGCTCCCTTATTTCGCCCATAAAATACACAATCAATCCACGTTACAATATATTCTGTGAAGAGCTTTTCGGCGTCTCAACGATTTGATAAGGCACTATATCAAATGCAAGGATTATTATTATTATTATTAGCTCAACTAACTTCATGACTCAGTTGTACGAATACTCTTTCTGATTTGCAGGACAGGAATCTTTTCCTACAATGAATCTTCCATAAATAAGTCAAGGAAATAATTTAGGTAGGACTGAAACCCTCGCCTCCGGAAGTGTAGATACAATTTTATTCTCATTTTATAGAAGTAATGACTATCACTCTAGTTTGTCATTGAAGCCACTATATCACGTTTTCTCACAATGTTCAGAAAGTCCGATACTAGTATAAAGATTAAGAGCACAATGGAATAAAAATCTTATAATATTCAGTGCTGCAATACATCTGCTCTTTAGGGTATACATGCTGAGCAACCCAATTATAAGATTACTGGGTTTTATGTCACTTCCTGCACATTGCACATTTATGCAATGTACAGAAAGCAACATCAGTTGTGTGGACCCACAGGGTGGCTTTTTCTGCTCCTTGATTTAATTTTATCATAGGGGTCGGAGTTTTACGGACCTGTGGTAAAGTGGACTGCCTTGCATTTTTAGAAAGCTGCAAGTGGCATTTAGTATAAGAAGGCATTTTAAGTAGAAATATCTGTCTTAAGCTACGTAGTTATACCTGTAGTGCTTGCCCAATATTTAGGTGCGTAAAGTGTTAACATGGGGATAGTAATTGAGTCATCCTCTTTCAGCTCGTCTATTCCATACTGTAGGGAATAGCAACTCCTCCTTCTACCATTAATTCCCAATCATTGTCACTAAGGCAGTCAGTAAAGCAATACACAATTTGAGGTTAATTGTTTTTTCCCCATGGAAAACATCACCAGTCACCTTCCTTCAAGCAAATGGACTAGGCAAATTAAACGGAAGTGAAACAAAACTATAAGATTACAACAACATTTGCAGGTGCTAGTATGAGAAAGAAGCGACAATGGGCAGCAATGGATTTCACAACAGGCTCCAGTTCACAAGAGAAGTGATAACAGAAACGTATTGTTTGGCAGTGGTTTGGGAAGGAAGGGAAGAGAGGGTGCCAATCAGTTCACTTGAACCTCTCTTTTTAATCTGAACAGCTGGAAAAACAAAATTTAAAAAAAATTCATAATGCACCAAGAGTTCATGCATATTAAACAAAAAGAAGTGCTGAATCCTGTCCTTTTTGTTTGAGGTTATAATATTGCCAATTGATCCTCCTTATGTCCCATTCCCTCCTTAAATACCTCAACAGATTAATTACATTTATACTTAGCAATCCTGTACATACGTTATTCTATCAAATATCATCACATCATACTGACGGCATTGACTTTGTAATTTAACGCCCGTAGCAGCACGTTTAAAATAATAGTTTCTAGAATTAATGGTTAAGGAAAGTAATTCACGTAAATATATTCTGTAAAAATTGCTCAACACTTACCCATACTTGGAGTGTGGACACTTGATGTGTTCGCATTCCTTAAGGTGGGCCTCAAGATTCATTTTTAATAGCGGAGGGCAGTTTGGGTTGTTAGGGCAGCGAACTGGCCTGTAGTCACAGCTGCCTTCATGGTCTCTGCAGGAAGACAAGGTACGCTCGTCAGATCATTTCATTCATTTAACATCTCAAGTTGAGTCCCTGTACGGTTTAGCACAAAACCTTGTAGCTTTAGCACAAAAGCTTCCACTGGAATCTTTGAAATCCAGTCTGCAGTGAGAAAATGTTTCAAATTAACAGTTTTAACGAATTGGTTTCACATGGATGTCTTCTCCAAGGATAAAAAGGTTCAGTTTGACCTGGAGTTCTGTTCTTAGTTGCTCAACTTTTATATGTAGTCAAAGAAAATAAAGAGTGAGCCACAAGAACTCCGATTTGAACAGGGAGGGGAAAACATACATGAGCCAGGGTTTCCCGCTCCTAATAGCTACCTCGGCTTGAAAATAGATACCTAGGCATGTGTGGAGAGAGCTCGGCTATGAAGATGTGAATACTTGCGCGAGGTACAGGAAAACAGCCACTGCCTGTGCTCCAGAAAAAGCCAGGAAAGCTGGTCAGAGTAATCATTAAAAAGCTCCAGGTCACAGCCAATGTCTGAACCTAGCCTGAGGCACTGTAGTCCAGACCAATGGATAAAATATGAACAAGAGGTTTGATAGGCAGGAAAATGGTGATTGATTAATAATAGACAATTGTAATGTCCTACGCTAGGGAATGGAAAACAGCAAGGCTGATTTAAAGGCAAGACTGCATGATAAGGCACCCTCCGTTTGACGGTTTATTAATTGCAATAAATCTTAACAGATTGTTCTTTACAATTACTCTCATGAATGGCTTTGGCTTAACTACAGATTGAAGAGTGCCTGGCAATGATTGAAACGTGGAAGAAGAGGGGCAATTTAAAGGAAAATATTTTTAAAGTTGCAGTATCACACCTTAATTGAGAAACTTCAAGTGGTCAAGAAAGGCTGATAGAAATTATGTGGAATGATTGAAATTAATGTGCTCAATAATAAGATTTCCACCATTCCCCCCAAAATCTGTGAATAGGCAAGTCAAGTAAAATTCATAAACAGTAAAGGAAGGGTTAAGTGAAATGTTTCAGATCAGGAGGGGCGGACAAGCATACAAACTGCAGTCTAGCTCAGTATTTGCAAGAGGTTGAACCACTTTTGCAGAACCAAATACCAAAACATCCACAGAGAGAATACATAAAAGATCCCTTGTCACCACTATCTCATTCAGAACAATTTTTTACCCTGAAAAAGTTCAGAGTGCAGGTAGATACAATATTTAGCGGAAGAGCTAAACAGTATATGTACCATTACCACATATCATTCCCATTCCCTGGTATTTAGAAGACTCAAATTATGCTCTTTAATAGATATTAATTGATCACATTCATACTGTGTGCAATACACTATAGTCATTAAAAATTCTCCGGTTCAGTAAATATAGAAGGCTAATTCCAGGGCATTTAAAGTAAACTTACTTTCTTCCACTCAGTTTAATGGTGAAGGGGCAGCCTCGTGGGTCAACCTCGAAAGCTCCTGGTTTCCCACTGGATGCTGGCTGGCAGCCATATTTGCAATGCACAAACAACTCCCCAATCTGCTCAGCGACAGCTATGTTATTAACAACTACTGTCAGCTTTGCGTTATCCACAGGGCACTTTTCTGGAAATGCAGAACGCCACACTTACTCAATTTTACGAAACTGTACAGGTAGCAAAATGTAAAGAGCATATTTAAACCATCATCAAACACTGTTCACAGTGCATTTGCTACGCAAAAAGAATGTTAATCAAGCAAAATGACATGTTGTTACATGTAATTGTTCTGAAAAGGTTTTATACATCTCTGTAAAGTTTGAACTATAATATATGGTATTTATTAAACTTCTTGACTGAATGCTTTTGCAAGGTGGATAGAATGTTGCTTCATTCAGCACTCAAAGAAGTTTGCAATGTGTAATATTTCAAGAGAAAGCACTTCTGCATATAGATGTAGGAACTTACCAGATGTTAAGGCGCATCTTCTACAAAATGTGTGCTATTTGAGACAAAAAATAAAATTGCTGTTACTAAGTATAATTTCAATCAACATGGAAAGCTGTAATAATAGTTGGAAATGTGTGGTCTGAACTAGTCAAGACCAGTCCCATGTGTTGTGTAACTCAGCTGATATACTGCAAGTGTTTCCTTCCTGCCCTGATCACAAACCAAGTGCTAGTTCCACATAAACTGGAAACGTTTTCCAAAACAATCGTGGCTGATTCACTCGCATTACAGTTGAAAGATTTGGAGCATCGCATTACAGCAAATAATTCAAAAAGCGTGCACTGCGGCTAAAGACTGCAAACGTTCAAAATCTTGGAAATCCAAAAATCTTTTGTGGTTTTTAACATTTCCATTTGAGGTTCCTGAGGTATGTTAACTTTTCACTTATTATTGTGTGATGGCATGAAGTCACCTCCTCTTCTTACACAGCTGCACAGTGCCCTGACCAACTTTTTTTGGGGCCGTACTTGGAAACCAAGGCTAGAATGTCAACTTCCTTTCAAAGGGATTTTTCCATGCTAAGAAGCAAAGCCAGTTTCCTGAGGGTGATCTTTTACATGATATGGCAAACAAGAATCCATTTTGCAAAATACTGCAGTGTCTTTTTCAGACTAAAGCAATGTTGTATTCCATAGTAAAAAGGAAACATTAGTGCATCAAAATGAGTTACATTATGCCTTGCAAGCCTAACTTGACATATAATAAAACATTATGCAGAGAATCATTTTATTGCATGAGGGAACAGTTTATGTATTTTCAGGGTACATTCAAGAACTGAATTATTTCCCTTCGTTAACACCCCTCCTCATACCAGACATGATGGAAACAGGAATACAGCAATACTTGCACAGTGCAAATTTGGATCTGGAATGCATTGCCTGAAAGGCTGGTGGAAGCCAATTCGATAACAACTTTTAAGAGAAAAGTAGATAATTATTTGGGGAGGATAAGCAGAGCTATGGGGAGAGCCCGGGGGAGTGGGATTGATTTGGAAGCTCTTTTCAAACAGCTGGCACAGACACAATGGGCCAAATGGCCTCCTTCTGTGCTGTATAATTCTATGATTCTAGTATTTTGTCATCCATTATGCTCACTTGCACTTGTCTCAAAATAGTATCAGTTTGTAGCAGGATTAAATAATAGCCCTTGGCATCACGAATGTGTAATGCTATGTACATTACTGTTGGTTAAAAGGAACTACACACCGGATTCCACATTAACAACTCATAGAATCATACAGCACAGAAAGAGGCCATTCGGCCCATCGTGTCTGCGCCGGCTCCGAAAAGAGCTTCCAACTCAATCCGCTTTCTCTCCATAGCCCTGCAATCCTGTTCTCCCCACATACCCATCTACTTCGCTCTTAAAAGTTGTTATTGAATCGGCTTCCACTACCCTTTCAGGTAATGCATTCCAGATCCCAAAAGCTCGCCGGGTGAAATTTTTTTCCTAACTTCCCCTCTGTTTCTTTTAACAGCTCTCTTAAATCGGTGTCCTCGGGTTACTGACCAGTGGAAACAGTTTTTCCCGGTTCAATCTATCAAATCCTCTCATGATCTTGAAAACCTCTATTAAATCCCCTCTTAATCTTCTCTGCTCCAGGGAGAATAATCCTAGTTTCACTAACCTCTCCTCATAACTAAGGTCCTTCATTCCTGGTACCATCCTGGTAAACCTCCTTTGCACCCTCCCCAATGTCCTAACATCTTTCCTAAAGTGCGGTGCCCAGAACTGAACGCAGTCTCCGACTGAGGCCTAACCAGCATTTTATATTCAACATAACCTCCTGACTTTTGTATTCTATGCCCCTATTTATAAAGCCTAGTATCCCGGATGCCTTTTTAACAGCTGTATCTACCTGTCCTGCCACCTTCAGAGATGTGGACCCCCAGGTCTCTCTGTTCATTTGCCCCCTTCAAGATTGTACCATCAGCTTACACTGCCTCTCCTCATTCTTCCTACCAAAACGCAACATTTCGCATTTCTCCACATTTTAATGCCCATTTTACTAATCTGTCTAAGTCCTCTTGGAGTCTGGTGCTATCCTCCTCACCATTAACTACTTTTCCTGGCTTAGTGTTATCTGCAAATTTGGAAACTGTGCTCCCTATATCCAGGTCCAGATCATTAATATAGATCAGAAAGAGCAGCGGTCCCAATACCGACCCCTGAGGGACACCACTACACACCTCCCCCAATCAGAAAAGCAACCGTTTACTACCACTCTCTGCTTTCTGTCTCCTCGCCAGTTCTGGATCCATGTTGCCACAGTCCCTTTAATACTGTGGGCTCCTATTTTGTTTATAAGTCTCTTATGTGGCACTTTGTCAAATGCCTTTTGAAAATCTAGATAAACTACATCTACTGCACTACCTTCATCCACCCTCTCAGTCACTTCATCAAAAAATTCTATTAGGTTTGTCAGACACGATCTGCCTTTAACAAATCCGTGTTGACTGTCCTTTATTAACCCATATTTTTCTGATCGAGAATTTATATTGTTCCGGATTATAGTCTCCAGAAGTTTCCCTACTACTGAAGTTAGGCTGACTGGCCTGTAGTTCTCAGGTTTATCCTTCTGCCACTTTTTGTACAGGGAAGTAACATTTGCAACCTTCCAGCCCTCTGGCAGCACCCGGTGTCCAAGGAGGATTGAAAGATTGTGGCCAGAGCCTTCGTTATTTCCACCCTTGCTTCCCTCAGTAACCCAGGATGCATCCCGTCTAGACCAGGTGACTTATCTATGTTGAGCACCGACAGCCTTTTTAATACCTCCTCTCTGTTGATTTTTATCATATCCAATTTCTGTTCACACGCCTGCGATATTGTGGCATTGGTTGCATCATCTTCTTTTGTGAAGAAGTAGCTTTTAGTGAATCCTATTGCAAGTCGTTGCTGTTTTTGCTAAATAATGCAAAACTGCCTGCCCATATTCATTTGGAGGGAATCCAAATATTTGCATCTGCGATATTTGCATTTGCAAACGGTTCATTGAAGCTCGCATAATAAAATAGACTGTAACACTTACTCCACATGTTGTAATAACAGGATCCTTGAATATGCTGCAACAAAGTTGGCAACATAACTTCACTGAAGGTTGTTCAGCAAAAACTAAAGGCTCCTACAGAAGACAGAAAACAAACCATCACATCTATTGTCATTAACTAACAAGCCTGCGAGACAGAGCACGTTACAGCCAGCAAGCTACATGTTGACTTCTGCTTTCAGTCCAATATTAAACTGCATGTTAAACATCCATTTATATTGCCTCTATTTCCACCATTATATTGTGTATGTTGTTTCATGAATACATACAAAGGTGAATAATGTAATATTGCTATGAAAAAGACAAGCGGTCCAACTATCGATACAAATTCAGATCTAAATGCTTTCAGTTCACGACATTTCGAAAAGTCCAATAATTTTGCAGTAATTTTTTTATTAAGTCTAGTTATTACACTTCAGGATGAGTTAACTTAGTGACCCCGACTATTGCTTGAAAGACTGGCTCTCATATCACAAATATCTCTCTGCCCCTTTACAAATTCCTAAGGTAGACAATGTACACACCTGCTCATCCTCTTCTTCATGCAGAGAGAACGTGGATCGCAGAGACATGTTCGATTCTGAATGCAGAGATCGCACAGATATTGCAGAGTCCGACCGGCGTGGAGTACTGATCGGAGGCTAAAGATAACATGATTTTGTTATTTTGTAATTCTCATCCTGAACGGCTGAGTAATGAAACAGTCAGCATTTTCTTTGCACTGGACTCAAATTTAAAACATGCCAAAAACACAACAAACCACTCTATTGTATTGTGTAATAAAAAACTATCTTTTAAAACTCCTGTTGCCATACAACGACTGAAAGATACAGCAGGTTTGAGGACATACCTCTTCCACAAATGGTAGCAGACTTAATGGCAGTCCGTTAAGAGTACAAGCTACGAATTATTTTACTTGTTACTGTTAATAACATTTAACGTCTAATTACTCAAGCCAATATCTTGAGGACTGAAATGGTAGGAAACGAACGTCAAAGTGCAACTCACTCTAATGGCTTAAGCACAGTCAACCATGAAAGCCAATTCTTCAAGTCTATCCAAATGAAATCCACATCATATTCTTTTATCAGAAAATTACAGATAGTGAGTTATCTTTGCATGTAACAGACCTGTTTGAGTCTCCACTTTTTTCCAATAAAACAAAGTTAGCAAAGGCACTTGGACTAGCTATGGAGACATAACTATTGTGCGGCAACACTTGTTCTAATCGCTACAACCCTCTTGCCAACTTTTCTTTTCCCTCAAATCTGGTGACTTCCTGCGATTCAATTAACATGAGTCGTACTTTGCTGTTTCCTGCACAGGAGGCCTACCAGGGGCAATAAAAACAACCAATCAACAGGCTTTACACAACTGTATTGTGCAAGCAGTCTAATCTAAAGGTGAGCCGCGAAAAGGGAAATAAAATATAACTCATATAATATAATAATTATTGCAAAGAACAGAGAAAAAATACTGTTTAAAAAATAATTATGTGTAGTCCCCTGCTAATATATGCAGTATACTCTTGCTGCAGACCATTAATGTACTGGTGAGTCTAAATGAAAGAGGCACCATAACAACTCATCATCACAAGAACAAACGGAGACTTATTTAAAAGTCTACAAATTATTTAGCTTAGCTCTATTCATCACTGGTAATTTTAAAATGAAAACGGCAGAAATAGAACCGATGCATGTATCATCTTAGCCTTACAACCTATGTTTATTTCTTTGCATTGAGTGCACAACTAAAGGTGATCACCACCATTCACAAGTCCGGGAAAGATGCAGAAATCAGCATCTCATTCAGTGGTATTGAGTGACATACCGCAAAAGTTGCACTAAAAAAAATCCTTTGCACGATGAAATCTATTCCAACTATATATTTTAAGCAGCAAGGATCGCACCAAAGGGGGAAAAGAGGTGGGAGAAGCGATCTAAAACTGTCACTGCTAGGCTGAGAAATTCAATCTCGTTAGTTATGTGTAGCAACTTTTCAGACGCTTGTAAATGAAGAAATCCCATGAATGAAAAGAATATAATGTCAATTGGAATTTCAGTTTACATGTATCATTAGAGTTCCATAAAGTGTCTAACTCTTATGATGGTCTGCAGTGACAACTGCTCAAATATTCTTTTTGCCTGAGAATATGAGGTGCAATGAGAAAAAAGAGGAATTCTGTTCGAATTCCCTGAAATTTTTTCAATAGATATTTATATATATAAAATAATCCTTGCATTTGATACAGCACCTTATCACGTTGTTGGGACGTCTCAAAGCATTTCACAGAATATACTGTAAAGTGAACTGACTGTATATTTTATCAGCTGATTAAACAACTGAAAAGCTTCCTCGTTTGGTTCAGTGTTATTGGTGCTCTCAGGTAGGATGCTCGTGTATTTGATTTGATAGTTGATTTTTTTCTTTATATAAACACGAGCATAGGCAAATATACTAAACATGTATCTTGAGTAAGATTTATTGCTATTTACCTGACAGCTCATTTTAAAAGTAGTTAATTGCCTATCCTTTCCTTGAAACAAAAAGCTACAAATCCTGCAATGTCGAGCCTTCACAGGCCCTCCCTGCTTCTTTAATGTAATGCAACAGGAAACTATGATTCTTCTAGCTGTGAAATACATACCATGGCATCATCCTCGTCCCTCGGTGAATAGGTCAGTGTACTGGAGGAAGATGGGGTCCTCCGATGCTGTTTAAACGTATTTGTCCCATCAGCTGTGCACCAATATGTAAAAAAAACCTTTTAATATTTACTTTTGCTGGTCCTGGGAGATTTTACCCAAATCAAATATAATATTGTGTTTGTTGCCGAACAAGACTTCAAATATATTGGGAAATACATTTCTTTGAAATGAGACAGAGGTTTATCAAGCACTGAGGCCCAATACTAGGAACCTTTTATTACATTTCCCATTAGAAACACATGTTCACAATCAGAGTGTGTTAAATAGACTTCTGTTAGCATGCAATGAAGGAATAATAATCCTTGCATTTGATATAGCGCCTTATCATGTCTTCAAGCTATCTCAAAGCCCTTCACAGAATATATTGTAAAGTGAATTGACTGTATATTTTGTGGGTGTAACTCGGCAGCCAATTGCAATAGCAGTGTACCACAAACAGTTGTGGATTGAGTGACAAAATTATTATTTATTTTGAAGGGATATACTGCAAATACTTACCCCAGGACAAGCAATCCGCCATCGACTAACAACCGGGTTCCTATTTACTGCTAGGTAAACAGAGGCAACTCTTTATTTGCAATGTGTAATATGTACCAAACTGATTAGTTGCTATTTAGCAGTCACATTTTACCTTTAGTGATGGTGGTGACAGTAGAGTACGCTGGACCAAACGTGGTTTCCATTCTTGTCTGTTTAAAAAGGAAAAAGAGAGTGAACCTTGTTCCATACAACTGCAATGCAAAGACAACCATTTAATTTAGAAAATGTAATAATTGCTACAGATAGCTTGATGAAACCATTTGAGGAAGCAAGGAGAGAGACGCTGTGATTCCAGTAGTACAGTATTGATTGACATTTCACACTGTTAGCTTTTCCTGTTATAACAATATACAGTACTGCAGCCATAGCTTACCACTTACAATGCTTGTGTTTTCGACGGTTGGTAAATGTGTTGCACCTCCAGAGAATCGGTTGTAGCGATTGTTCTTGGATGAGGTCATAATCTAGAGCAACATCCAGTTTTTTAGATTAAGGCCATTCCCTGTTAATTAAAAAGAGACAATGTCGATATTTCACTTGTCCAGATAATGTCAGGTTATTTCAAAACCCTTTTAGACAGCAAATATGAATAGAACGTTCCATACGTATCTGATCTATTAAAAGGGTGATTTCACTTTTTATTTTATCAAACACAACTAGAACAGCAACAGAAAGGATAGGAGAACAATATTAAAAGAGAAAGGAAAAACTATTATAGTTTGTCACCTTTCATCATACAGTGCATCATTCCAACTCAGAGCATTGAAACAGTGTCACTATCTTCAAGAATTCTACTCTTCAACTCAGTTTTGGGGCTTTTCAGTTACTGAGGTTTATCAAATAAACCTGGACCTTTTCTAATATATATGGCTTGTGGTCAGCATATTCTGGCTGTCCAGAATTAATTGTTCTATCCTGTAAAGCAAGTTATTTAGTTTCATTGGAAAAAGCCTGAGTCAACCTGAATCAGTTTGTAATACTTCTCTACTGAGACTGGGAGGGTAGTGAGAGACCACAGGGAGTATACAGAGTCTAAAAGATCCAAAAAGGTGACTCTGTGCAACAAAATGAGCGCTATAAAGATACAGTTCTAATTCAACACAGGCTAGCCTGCTCACAGGAAATGCAGTCCTTAAAATCAAGACATTTCTAAAAGACCTTTCACTCAGAACAATTGAAAAGAATTGGTTATAAACCATGTCGAAGGTTAAAAAAAAGCCAGGTGTTTAGTAGTACTGGAAGTGCGATTGTCCATTTCAACTGTCAAAAGCACCCAGAAGAACAATTATGAATTTTGTCTTTTCAAATATGGAGGAAGTATTACGAGATACAACAACATTAGGATGTAGTGGAAGCTATGGAGTATCACACAAACAATGTAATACAATATCAAAGTCTATTGGTATCAATATGCTAAAGAAGGCCTAGTGATGACATACAAAACATAATAATTAACAGTACACAGGAGTCGAGCTAGCTGATACCAGGAGGTGCAATGATCTTGGATCTGGGCCTGATAATGCAGACTTTGCTAATGATATACAGCACAGCATTACTCTAAATGAGTTGGGCTTTAATCATAATAATAAACCTTGCATTTGATATAGCACCTTATCACGTCGTTGAGACGTCTCAGAGAGCTTCACAGAATATGCTGTAAATTGAATTCACTTTGTTGTGTTGCCAACATGTTGTTACACAAACATACGGTCAATTCACTTTACAGTATATTCTGTGAAGCGCTTTGAGATGTCTACAAGACATGAAAAGCGCTATATCAAATGCAAGAATTATTATTATTTATTATTACACCTCAGGCCCGACAGCATCACCATCCATGGTCGCACACTCCACCTTGCAGCCAGTCCGGAACCTTGGGGTCTTGTTTGACCCTCAACTATCCTTTCTACCCCACATCTGCACCATGACCTGCTCTGCCTTCCCCCACCTCCACAATGTCGCCCGGCTCCACCACTGTCTCACACCACAGGCCACCGAAACCCTCACACACGTCTTCATTACATCGAGGCTCGACTACGCAAACTCACCACTTGTCGGCCTCCCTCCACAGGCTGCAGATCATCCAGAACCAGGCTCTATGACCCTATCCCCCCCATCCTCACCCGATTCCACCGGCTTCCCATCACACAGAGGATACAGTTCAAGATTCTGGTCCTCACCTTCAAAGCCCTCCGTGGCCTTGCTTCCCCCTACCTCTCCGACTTCCTAACCCCCTACCACCCTGTTCGCTCCCTCCCCCTCAGCAGGAGGGAGGGAGCTGCTTCACGTCCCCACCTTACTCAACCCACTATCGGCGGGCGGGCCTTCTGCCACTCTGCCCCACCCTCTGGAACTCCATCTCGCAGTCCCTCCTCCTCGCCCCCTCCCTCGCCACCTTCAAGATCCATCTCAAGACCCTACTCTTCGACCGTGCTTTCGATCTCTCTGCTTCACCCCCCTGCCCTCCAACCTCCCGCACCCCAGCCCTCAGCTCGGGTCCTTGACTCTGTCTGTCCAGTGCCTTGGGACGTCCTCCTGATGTGAAAGGAGCTATACAAATGTAATTTTGTTGTTGTTGTTGTTGTTGTACACCAGACAATTAAATTGTATTTTATTAAGAATCTTGAAACACTTCTTAGACAGTACAAAAATCAGGAAATCTGCCAAGAAGATCGCACATATCTCCATTCCCAAACCTTGACCTTGAGCTACGGAGTCCTGTAGCTCAGTGGTTAGAGCACTCGCTTTGCAAGCGAGAGACCTGAGTTCAATTCCAGGCAGAGGGCGAAACCTTGGGCAAGTTTCCTTACTCCACACACCTAATAATAATCCCTCCAAAACCCAAAACAATAATAAATTGGTCATTTTCAATCTACGACTGTTTGTGGGACCGCGTTCGCCCACAAATATATAGTCAATTCACTTTACAATGTGTTCTGTGAAGCGCTTTGGGACGTCCTCCCGACGTGAAAAGCGCTATATCAAATGCAAGGATTATTATTATTATTATTGATAGGTAAATCAAAGAGTTCTGCTCTACTGCTGGAACGGATGGGAGTTACACTCGCAGATTATGCTTGGCATTTCATCATATCATTCATTGCGCATATATTATTCAAACTTTTGCTTGTGGAAAATAGCCAAATTCAGTTGAGGATAATCTCAGTAGACTACATTCCACCAAAAGCTGGAGTGTTTATACTGCATTGACGTCAAATATTTGAATGATTAAATTAGAATATGCAAGTACCAAAAAATAATACCTTTCGGTATGGAATTCATATTGAATCTTGAATAGGTAACTAGACGTGTGCATGTATAATCTTGGACTAAATATTTGAAGAAATAAAGCAGTCTTAAGCACATTCAAAAAACTTTTCTCATACATGCTGTGGAACTGGGTTACATCTGTTCCAGCAACACTGAACATTTGCCTGAGAATGTCTGGTATGCAGCTAGTTTAAAAACAATGTTTGAACTCCTGTCCAAAGATATCAAAGCTCTCTGGAGGCTCTGGATTCCCCTGACAGAAATAATCTGTTACAGTCCAGTTTCCCCTCAGCCCATCAGCAGCCTTCCTGAATAGATGTTAGCATGTAGTCAAACACACTTCAACCCTTTATTAAAAAAAGGTCTGCTAATCTTTTTACTGTGGAGGCATTTCTTCAAGCAAATCTAAGTCTGTTTATGAACCTAAGCAACCTTTAATTTTACAACATCGTCACTTTCGCAAACATTTATTTTTCAGTGGAATGTCACCAGTAGAAAATAGGCCAGGGAGGGGAGGGGAGGGCGAGATCGCATTTTTTCCGTATGTGCTCAGTGTCTGTGATTTTAAGATTCCAATTTGTTTGTGAAACATTAACTGCTTTTTGGAACACAATCAAGAAAGCAATGCTCTATTCTCCATTGCAATAAACCACTCGCTCCAATTGTACTTTAGAAAGCATAGCTGAAACTCCTTTTTATTAAAAAAACACTTAAGAATGAATCATAACTTTCACTGTATTCTAAAGCTTGTTTCTATACACCTATCTGCCAAACTATACAACTGTACTGCATCAAAATTATTCTGACGTTGCTGTTTCTTATATAAAGTTAGAGTTGGAATCAAACTACAAGTTGCACATTAATGATCGGCACTACACACGCCTCCTCATCTTGGTTGACTTTAACCTCCACTTCATCCACCTTACTCCATCTCAGACCATTATTTAATGTCTCTTAATTCCACCATATACCACTCCCTATCATCCTGGGTAAAAAAAATTGACCTCCACTCCCTCTCCGCCGCCCTAGTTATCTGACCTCCTACCCCTCTAGGTCTCCTCCCATAACAATCTTACCTCACTCCTCCACAACTCCCTCTCTTTTATCCTCGAGACCCTTCAGCCCTTTTGCCCCCACCCTCTGGAACTCCATCACGGATTCCCTACTCCTCCCCCCCTCTTTTCCTTCCTTCGAAGCCCATCTCCAAATGTTACTCTTTGATTATATTTCCAGTCATCCTCCTACCCATATCTTCCTTGGCCCCCACATCTCCTAACTCGGGTGTAATCAACTGTCTAGCGCCCTGGGACGTCACACCAATGTGAAAGACGCTTTATAAATACAATTTGTTGTTGTTGGTGTGTGTGTGTGTGCGCGCGCGTGGTGAGGGCGGGAGAAGTCTTGGTTAAGTGCAGAAGGTTCACTGATAAAACCGGAGAGAGAGAACTGAATAGAGAGAACTGAATAGATATCTGGGGAAGACGGGTTTGCAGGGTTATGGGGAGAAAGCTGGTGATTGGGGTTAGTGAAAGTGACTTGCTCTGTCAAAGAGCCGGCACAGAATGGACTCCTTCTGTGCCGTAATATTCTATGAATCTATGAATCTATGAATCTATGAAACACGCTGCTGTGATAACACTTCACAGAAAACAATTAACATTTTTCCAATTTTTCAAACCTTTTATTGCTCAACTTTCGACCCGTAACCGATTGACAAGGATGTGTTGTAATTGAACAAGATTCGATTCAAAATAATGAAATTAATAAATTGTTCAACGTCTATTCTCACAAGTTGGTTCCATGAGAAGGTACATCTTACTTGTATTTTGTTTGTAGTTCGTATTGGCTACTCAAAATCAATCAATAAAGAAGCATTAGAAATTTTGTTTAGTTATGTATTAATCAACAATCTATACACAATATAGTGTCTCAATTTAGGCAATTATTATCATTTTAAATAAAACTTGCATTTATGTAGCGCTTCACACAGTATAGTGTCCCAGAGTGCTTAAATAGGATCAATTACTTTTCTAAAGCTGTTGAACATAAACTACAATGACTTTCATAGGGAATAAAGATGAGCTGTACAGTCAGAGGTAGTGTAATAAAGGTAATAAAAGTATTATTCCAGCTATTTTAAACTCCTTCAATTTTTTGAATAAAAACAAACCGCAGTGGTTCTTGATCATAATTGCAAGAAACACAAATTATTCTTTACAAAGCTTCCAGAATCCTTGACAATATGTTTATAATAGGTTAATTATCTTACAGTATAAGTCACTACAGTTAGTAAAATCAAAGCTTTTTTAAAAAACATTTGAATAGTGTTCCTAAAAGGCATCCTCATCTTCTTAAACAGGTGAATTTTATTCTAGAGTAAACAAGATGGCTGTTTTTCTATGCCTTCGTAAGCAGCGCAGACCAAGGCAATACAGTGTGGGCTTCCAGCTGCCTCCAGTGGTGAAATCAAACATGATTTTCTGGCCACAAATAGGCTGAGCACTCACATTGCTGGCATACCAACATACATTCAGATCTTCCCCAGAGATTGCGGCCTAGTAATAAAAAGTAAAAAAAGAGTTGCAAGTGTAACTGGAACAATTGTGCACATGGGTGGGTGCTGCTGGGTCTGTGTTCTATTCTGTAAAAGGAATTATATCCTCAGAAACACCAGCACAGAATGCTGCTGCAGAATCATCTCTAATTGAAGCAAGTCTGCAATTCTCTTTCAATATCTACAACGTCAAATAATAAAAATAATAAAAATCCTTTCATTTGACTGGAACATTCACTTTTAACATTAGGAGTATGTCTTCACTAGTTTCACAGCGTAAACTGTGGTGTGGAGACTTTATTTTGTAGATAAAATCACCATTTCATCTCCATTAATCCCTCAATTCCTCTCCCCACTGCCGCCCAACCCACCTCCATCTCCCCCACCCAATCTCTGCTGCCCTGGATTCATCTGAACTCCTTCCCCTCTGGCCTGCCTCCCGCACCGACTTATCCTCCTCGATCGCTCTGAACTACAACTCCCTCTCCACCATTCTCAACGGTTCCCCTCTCCTCCCAATCCACATCCCACTCACGAACCTCACCCTAGTACACCAGCCACCTCTGCTCACTCAAGGGTTAGGCGCGGCCCCTGAACGCACCTGGCTCAAATCTGATTTTACAGTCCACTGACAGATCTGGATGGACCACATAAAAACGTACCGGTTCGTCCTCGACTCCGCTAAATCATCCTTCTATTCCAAGGCAATCTTGGAGGCCAAGGACAACCCCAGGTTTCTCTTCTCCACTACCAACCGGCAACTCCGTCCACCCTCTCACGCTTCACCCATCCTCTCCTCCAACTCCAACTGTGAGGAGATCCATTCAGCCACCATCGCCCTCCCAACCGCCACCCCCTCCCCATCTTTCCCTCACACTCCGGCCCCTACACATCCCTATCTCAACATCTTTGAACCTGTCTCCCCCTCCTCTCTCATCACTACTATAACGCGCATGAAGCCCATCAGCTGCTCCCTCGACCCCATCCCTACCCCTCTCCTTACCTACCAGCTTCACCTCCTCGCCCCTTTACTCTCAGACCTCATCAACCTCTCCCTGTCAACTGGCACCGTTCCCATCCCCCTTAAAACAGTCATCAGCCCTATTCGAAAAAAACCTTCCCTGGACCCATCCCTGCTCACTAATAACCGTCCCATCTCCAATCTCCCTTTCCTTTCCGAGGTCCTTGAAAGAGTTGTTGCTTCCCAGCTTCACTCCTTCCTCTCCTGCCACTCCCTTTACGAACCTCTTCACCTTGACCAGAACTGTTTCTGTGCAGCCCCCAGCACAGAAAGAGCCCTGGTCAAGGTGACAAATGACATTCTGTCCATCTGTGACCAGGGTTCCCACTGTATCCTTGTCCTCCTCTACCTCTCTGCTGCCTTTGACACCGTGGATCACTCTATCCTCCTCCATCGCTTCTCCTCTCACCTTAACCTTCATGGTCCTTGAATGGTTAAGATCCTATCTCTCACACCGGCTCCAATTTGTCTCCACAAATGGCTTCTCCTCAAGCCCCCACACTATCTTGTTCAGTGTTCCTCAAGGTTCTGTCCTCAGTCCTCTCCTCTTCAATCTGTTCATGCTCCCTCTTGGTGATATTATCCGCAGACATGAGATAAATTTCCACATGACACCCAATTCTATCTCTCTGCCTCCACCCGATTGCAGGACCGCTGACTGCCTGTCAGACATCAAGTCCTGGTGAGAGCTAACTTTCTACAGTTGAACATCAGCAAGTCTGAAGCTCTCCTGATTGGCTCACACCAGCACCTCTGCACCTCAGGCACTGGTAGCATCAGCATCCACACTCCACCTCACCAAGCCAGTCGGGAGGGAACCAAGGCATCTCGTTCGACCCTCAACTGTCCTTTCTCCCACACATCCATGCCATGACCTACTGTGCCTTCCCTCACCTCTGCAACATTGTCTGACTCCACCACTATCGCACCCCTCAGACGGCCGAAACCCTCATACATGCATTCATTACCACCAGGCTCGCCCTGCTTGTCAGCCTTCCCAACACTTCCCTCCAAACGCTGCAGATAATCCAGAACTCTGCAGCTCGTGTTCTCTCCAGCACCAGGCTCCGTCATCCCATCACACCCACCCTCGCCCGGCTCCACTGGCTGCCCATCCCTCAGAGGATTGAGTTCAAAATTCTCATCCTCACCTTCAAGGCTCTCCATGGCCTTGCCCCCTCCTACCTCTCCGAACTTCTAATCCCTTATCAACCTGTCTTCTCCCTCTGCACAGCAGGCTCCGGCCGGCTCCATGTCCCCCATCCGGGCCACCCCACCACCTGGGATCAGGCCTTCAGCCTCCCTGCCCCCACCCTCTTGAAATCCATCCCACATTCCCTTTGCCTCACTCCCTCCCTTGCCTCCTTCAAGGCACGCCTCAAGACCCTCCTCTTCGACCATGCCTTCGGCCACCCTCCTACCCTCTCTGCCCTCCACCCTACCTGATCTCAACTCGCACCCCTTGGATCCTAATCCCTGACTGTTCAGTGACTGTTGAAAGGCACTTTACAAATGTCATTTTGTATTGTATTGTATAAACCTGACAGCTAATTTGCACACAGTAATATCCCACAAACACCCACAAAGTGAATATCCAAGTATAAAAGACGTAACCAGAACCTTGCCTGCCTGATCAGAGCTCCAGTTCGGTACAAAGCCAAGCTGCCCCACACACCTACATTGCAGAAGAATGAGTCGTGGTTTACCAATTCCTTTAGTTTTTCCTATAAAACTCTTTCTGATCTGCAAAGTTGGTGAAACGTGTACACTGAAGCTGCAAGTAGTGTTAATGGCACATATTCCAACAAACCATTGCTATAATGCTATGCTGCAAGAGGTGGAGTCCTATTCCATTTCACAATATCAGCTCACATTTGCGGCAGCAGTTTTATTTTTAAAATGCTTTTAGTTGAAGCTTTCAGTTTCCATCAAACAGAAAAAGAGAAAGAGTGTCTCAAGATCCTAGTTTTTTTGTTCAAGATAAATGCAGTAAACCACTTGAATGATTACGAGTGAAACCTCAGACAACAATAGAGATGCTGGACCACATGCTATCAATGGTGTTTAAACAAGCAGTGTCTGAAGTGCATTCAAATATTAACCAAGCACATCCCAGCATATTGATACAGCTACTTCAGAGATTAATTTTGATTAATATTTTTCTCAGGATTTTATCTAAATTAAAAGGGCACCAACCTCAATCACGGATACAGGCGCACATTTCTGCATCCTTTGGATGAGACACTAAACTGAGGTGCCATGTTCAAGTGGAAGTTAAAGATCCCAGAGGAAAAAAGAGCATAGGGATGTTGAAAGAAAGTGGAAAAAACTGGAATGGGAACAGGGTTAACCCCCAGTTTTAAAATAATAATAACTTTACATTGATTATAGCATCTTATTATGTTGAAACATCTCAAAGTTCTTCAAAGAGTTTTTCTGTAAGATGTTTGCAGGCAAGCACTGCAGCCAATTTGTGTACAACAATGTCCTACAAACAGTCATGAAATCAATAACCAATTGTTTTTCTGGGAGGATTATTGGCCAAGATACCAGGAGAAACTTCCTTCTCTTTTGAATAGTGCCATGGGATCTTCAACATCCACCTGAACAAGCAGATGGGACCTTAGTTTGAATTTGATCTGAAAGGAATCACCACCAACTCCCTGACAGTGCATTGAAATGTTAGCCCTAGACTATGAACTCAGAGTCCCAACATGGGGCTTGAACTCAATAGCGAGAGCGCTACCAACTGAAGCCGCCTGAGCCAGACAACCCCCTGATTTTAGTATATAATGGGAATAACTTCAATCCTCTTTATATCATTTTTGCATTTCTTTTTTGTGGGAAAGATTAACAAAGTAAAAAACAAAAGGATAAAATAGGGTTAACAACACCTTACATTTTTCAACTTCCTATACCACACAGCCTACAATGGACCCAGTCTATGATAGGGTTAGCCTACGTCCCCGATTTCTGAGACTGTCCCCAGATGAGATATTGTGTCCCAAGGGCCAAATTTTCCCTGTCTTGAGTTCAACTACAAACTGAGCAATAAAATAAAAACAACAAAATAACAGATACACTCATCAGAGAAAGATACAGCCATTAATATATTAATCCAACAAGCTTCCCCAGTATTTCCAGCATCAGGAATTGTGGTAAGTTCCTTTTTTTTATAGATGTGTCCTCGGATTTGGTTTACAAGATATGGTCACCCTGTGAACAGTTTTCTGATGCGCCTCCCCTCCTTTGCTTTCTTCCCCCACCCACCTATCAGCATGTATCTTATGCTTCTGTATCAATTCTGTACAATCAGATAAGAAAATTGAGGTCAAAGAGGAGGCATTCCTGTAGACAGTTTGGACCTGGATTCAAACTGAAGGTGAAATAACAGTTTTATCCCACTATGCCACCCAATACCCCAAGTCAAACATATGTTTAGACCTATAAACAAAAGCAAGTCAACACTGGAAAGGATAAACAATGAAAATGTTCGTTTGCAACACCAAGTACTCTCTTGCTCTATTTACTGACCATGCTGCTGACAGATCTACACCAAAATTTTCTTCCAGCATTTCAGTGTGTTAAAAATATTAACTGTGGTGCACCATAAAAATATTCAACTTATTTCTGACCATCACCGTTTTTCTTACATTCTTGAAACGTAAAAAACACAGAACATGAAAAATACAATCAGCCCCTACTCTATCCACAGACCATGTCCAATTGACCCATTTTAGATTTAAATCCAGTTATTCAATCACCAGAGTCAATGTTTTGCCAAATTTATCCCTACTATTTTTTCTCAAAAGTCAAGCGAAAGTTTGAAGTGCAAAATAAAGTTTCCTTGTCTCAACAAGCAGCGCAGGTTACACACTATCATCAATACACACTTACACAATACACTATTGCACAAATATACCCTACTCCCCATAGAAGTGTCAATGATCCCAGTTACTTAGGAAATATTTTAAGAGTTTACTGCCTTGACCATAAAAACCTCATGCTTCAGATTAGATAGCAATTGAGAACTAGAATCCATATGAAATTTACTTTCATATTTAAGCAAAACACTCGGGGATGAAATCATATGATGCAACCCATGTGGTCCAATACAATCATCTGTCAGCCATCACTCCAGTGGGAAGTTGACCTCAATTTTTTTCTCTGATTGTATGGAATTAATAATAAGCATAAGACAACTCATATTTAAAAGCACTAGAAATACTGCACTGTGCATAAAACCCTACATTCAGATCCTGGCTTCAAGTCTAGAAAAAAAGCTCAATATTACATTTCTTTAAAAATACTTAATTTCAGAGAACGAACTTTCAGAAAAAAATTCTAAGTATAAGCATTTTGTTGGGCTAATCCGCTTGGGTTGTTTTTAAACCTGCTGACAAGCCTATCGCACTGCACCACGGAATTGTCTTTAAAGTTCCCGGAAACGGCACTAACATGAATTCAGAGAGCGAGATTTCAGATCTGCAAAGACGGGCTTCATGATTTATTTCCGATATTTCTTCCAAAATTCCGATATTACCCAATAGTTTCTATATCTGTGCTCCTCCTCTCACTATTGCAACATAAGCCACTTTGCGATTGCATACATATTACCTTGCAAGAAAGCTTTTTGAAAGGCCGGCAGTTGGTTGCAGAATGAGGATCGGCGTTTAAAAAGTTCCACCATGTAAAGTCGAGGAAGAACACTGAACAACAGACGTTTTTAAACAACACAATAAAAGTCTTCGTCCGGTCCGTCCTGCGCTGGTTGTACAAGCAGTGTGCTCTACAGTGATGCAAACAGAAAGGCATCTATCGATAGGGTGATATGCAAATAAACTGGAAATACCCAGTGCTAAGCCAATCGAGCAGCCTGCTAACACAACAAGGTTTGAGTACATTACTCTTAGCCTGATGTCACCCGAGAAACTCCCACAACCCTTGCAAATGTAGTGACTAATAACACTGTAGTCAAGGACAATAACAAAATACGCTCAAAGATATCTTAAGGAGAAAATCTTGAAAACAGTTAATTCTATACATTATTTTCAATACTTTTTCTTCTGGCAGCTTATGGGTACTGCATATCATACATAAACAAAAATACATGGCAGATTTTCAATCAAAATTATTGGTAATCAGTAACATCAGGAGTCCACCTGATGGAAAAGACAACAAAAAAAGGTATTATTGTTGTACATATTGAATTTGGGAAACAATTCCCTGGTCTAGTCACGCATAAGACAGGGGTACTCCACTTGAATATATAAAATATTTTCACTCCTCTCACTTACCAAGTACAGAATCCCACAACTTCAAATTACTCTCCTGTTCCCCAGACTGCAATGATTAAATTTAGCAATGGATGAGTGATAGTGGAAGTTCAACCACTATGCTCCTACATGCACAAAGTACAAATGTTGAACAAGCTGCAAACTATCTGTTTTCAACAACCACCTCTCTGTGGAACACTGGTATATTCTTACTCTCTGTTACATTTGGGGATCAGTGTTTTTTCCAGCAGATCAGTTATTCAGGTCAACCCTTGGCCTACCCTTTCCACAGCTTTCATTTCAAGCCTGCTATCCTCTACAGAATCTGAAAGCTATAGTACAGATAAAACACAATTCTCTTTCATGTTGTTTTTCATCACGTCCCAGCGCCTTGGGACACCCTCCTGATGTGAAAGGCACTATACAAATGTAATTTTATATTGTAATCTAAGTCTGTCTCTCTCTGGTATTTTTAATACTAAAGACTTTGGACAAAGGAGCAGGTATTACAGTGGGTTACAACACTATTGTTTAATAATAATCCTTGCATTTGATATAGTGCCTTATCACGTCGTTGAGACGTCTCAAAGCACTTCGAAGGATACACTGTAAAGTGTAGTGACTGTGTATTTGGTGGGCGAAACACAGCAGTCAATTGCGCACAGACAAATCCAGATGTAAATCTCTACTCTGCACTTTGTAAGAGTCTTGAGTGAAGCGTCGGGACAATCTGAACAAAGCAGAAGTCAAAAGCACAAACCATTAATTCTGCGCTAACTTCCACACTCCCATTCACTCTAAGATGCCATAAAATAGCTGTGAAGTAGAGAAATTCACTTTGGGAATGAGGGTGTTGGTCTGAGGTCAGAGTTAAGACAGTGAAGGAATAGCAGCGCTTTATGGTCTGTTTGCACTAATAATAATAATCCTTGTATTTGATATAGCACCTTACCACATTATCGAGATGTCTCAAAGCGCTTCACAGGATATATGGTAAAGTAGTGAATCTTGTGGGCGAAACAGACAATTAACATCCTTTCTCCCAATTTTGCGATGAATCAATAGTGTCAACAGTGCTGCATAAATCAGGTTTAAAAAAATCAATTTGATTTGTTCCAAAGGAATGGAACTGTTTAATTACAGCACTGTATAAATCAGGCGTATCTACAGCTGATTTCAAAGTAACTTGTAAACTTAAAATTTAACTTTGAATCATTTTAAAGCTGCTAGATAGGCCAGTCTCACTCATGGCTATTTCACACTAAACACTAACACAATTTAGCTCTCTGCACGCACTTAATTTATTTAAAGTCTGTTCAGGTGGATAAAAGCATAATTCTACAGTTGGCTTTTAGTATGCTGTAATCGATACAGCAAAAACTATTTTCTTAAAAAACGTAGCAATAAGTAGTTATTGCTAAAGTGTTACTAATTGTGATGAATCATTTTGCAGCCACACGGTTCAGGGGTTGAAAAACAAACAAAAACGGTAAATCACTGCCTAAAATGCGCATAATGAGAAAACAAACGTTAGTCAGAGGAAGTACATAATACCGTGACAAATACAAGTAAAAAGTATGTTTGTTTTTCAATCTCTTAACCGTGAAATTATTTCGTCATCACAATTAGGAACACTATATCAATAACTACTCATTGCTACATTTTTCAAGAAACAGCTTTAAAAATGTCCCATATGGGGGATATTTTGTTAGCTCAAAGCCGCATTAGGACTTTTTTTATTACAGCCCCCAATATCCTGAATAAAGTATCATAAACCTGAGACACAGTGCATTAACTGTTTTCCCAAAAGCAACCCCAAAACAAGTGTAAAGTGCACAGGCAATGCCACATTTCATACCTAGACTATTTCAATGGATTTTTAATGACTGAACTAATCCCTTATTTTTTTCTGGCAACTTCCTGCTGCTTGCCCAGCTATGGCCACCCTGGCTCGGTTTATGTTTGTGTGATTTATGTTTCTGAATTCTGCCTGTTTCATGACCATCTTGTTAATGTGACTAATATTGTGCCAAATTGTGGTCTACAGGCTAGCAGGAGCCATGTGGGAAGAACCTCAGTGACTGATCTGAGTCCTGCCAATGAGCCAGACTCGCCAGTCTGTCATCCATAATTCTTTGGAGAACTGCATACCCACCAGACTCCAGAACCAGACTAAAGACACTGAGATTGCCACAACTCCATTCTGATATTTCATTGCCAGGCATATTCAGCTTAGAGCTAGCTCAGCCATGAAGTGACTCTTACCTCCCCTTCCAAACCAAACCCTGAAGGATAGTCCATTTATTTTAATTTGATGCTCATCTGGGTCAGAGAAGAGAATTTCTTAAAAACATTTGAGTGCAATAACAAAGTAAAACAATTGTTTTATTATACAATTCTGTCTCTGCCATTTGTTGTAGTACATCACTAGAATAGTCTTCCAACCTTATTTCTTCTCCAATTTGCATAACAGTAATGGGGGTAAGTCAGAAATGGGTGTCTTTGGGCTATTCCTTCTGACAAATTCTGAGAAAAACAGAAACAAAACAATGGACAAAAAGTGATATGAAAGTGGTTCTGTATTCCCCAAAAGGTTGCAAAGAACACTGTATAGAAACTGTACAGACAGATTACTATATTCCCGTAGACCACAATTGGGCACAATATTAGTCAGATTAACAACATGGTCATCAAACAGTCAGAATTCAGAAACATAAATCATACAATCATAATAAAGTAGATCACAAATTTAAAACACAAAATAAAACTATTATTTTGACTATTTAGCGTGAGGTCCACTTTACCAATGTTAATTCATGTACCGCATCTCATACAATTTGACAAATGTAGTTCGACAATGATTGTTACATATAAATCAGGAGGGTGCTAAAAATGATTCTAAAACTCTTCTTGGTCAATATACTGTTCAATCTAACTCATTTTCATTCACAAACCTAGTGTTCATTTTCTTATTGAACTGACACTTGTAAATTGCATTATTGATCTTCCTTTTGTTTTTATGTATTAAAAGATCCTTGTTCAATGTCTCCAGAGACATCCCAAAAATCTAATGCAAGATGTTTCAACCAGCGTCAGAGCTTTACACTTATACTCAGGAATACACAGTTTACACAGTTTTACGCATTATACACAGTTTTTAAATAAGCAACTTTTTTTAGAACAAGCTGTGTTACAGGGTGCTGACGCTGTAAATAGTTCAGGATAGCATTATTCACAAGAAGAATACTTTTAAGATCTGCTGATTCAAGAAGCAGCTTAGTGTTTATAAGAATAATCCTTGCATTTGATATAGCGCCTTATCACATCTTCGAGATGTCTCAAAGCCTTCACAGAATATAGTGTAAAGTTAATTGATTGCATATTGTGTGGGCAAAACACTGCAGCCAATGTGCACAGCAGCGTCCCCACAAACAGTCGGTGGATTGAAGTGACCAATTTGTTTTGAAGGAATTATTACCCGTGGAAAAGCTGGACAGATCTGGATCTAACTTTGTTACTATTGTCATTCATTGTAGACATCACTACAAAACCCGGAAAGGAACATACATAATTTTATACTTAATGTTTACTATTATTCTTTTTCCCTTGCACACAGTACATACTCTATTGAATTTTTGTGGTGTCCTTTAAGATCTATGTGGGTGATGCTCTCTGTAGAGGAGGTTGGATTAGGAGGGTGAGACTGTGATGCTCCTCTCCTCCCTCCCCACAAAAGTCACTAACTATCCAGTCTCGGTATTTCAGTTCCGAAAACAGGTAGGCCTGCAGTTCTCCAGGACACTGAAGATGATGTCCCAGCCAGGTGGCTCATTGGCAGGATTTGCAAGGACAGACGAGGCACTGGGGGTATGGACTCTTCCTACTCACTCCCATTAAACCTGCAAGCCAAAGCACTAATGGATCCTAGCTGGACAAGCAGCTTCCAGATAGTGCTCTCAATGCTCTATGCGGTTTTACCTGGTTAGACTCCAGCAGTAGCCAAATGCATACTCTGGAGACCCAAGCCTCGGTTCTTGCCAACCTGCAGCCAATACTCTCTGGAATCGGGTAAGCAGAATGCGTCTCTCCAGGGAGAGTGAGCATTTCATTGCAACAAATGTCTTGAGAATTTCCAAGTATAGGTGGGATACATGGTACTCTGTTTGGTTTGGATATTCTTAAGCACAGTGACGGGGTTCCGCATTTGTCAGACACCCGGCTAAAAAAAACTACCCAGGCGCGCACATAAGGAACAAGGGAGCATTGGCTAGACAAGACCATAACTGCGATTGAATTTGAGTGTATTGTTTGCTGACTGCACTTGGTACAATAAATTGCTCACTGTGTATTTAATTTAGATCGAGATAAAGCTTCCCAGCCTGCCAAGTACTTACTTCACTTTCATTGAAAAAGTGACCAAAGTGCACAAGCCAAAAAGCTCGAGATCTATACAATTATGCAGCACCAGCTGCAGCGATCTTTGTACAAAGAAAATGGGATTGATTTGTCAAACTATGGAAGCATCCTTCTGCTAAGTTAAAAATCCATGTTTGAGGATGTCTAAATGGTATGCACAACAGGATTAAAAAATAATTTGTAAATATTGGATCCCATGCGTAACAGAATGTGATGGGTTGTACCTTTCCCACAGAACTCTGCACCGATGTGCCTAGAAGGATATTGTATGAGAATGGAGCTCCCATGGGTTAGCGTGACACAAGTCTAGTTACCTGCAGGATTCATGATTTCAAACTCCTGTTACAAATACCATTTAAACCTCACTGAAATTTATACTCAAAATGAAAACTCTAGTGACCATAGTGTGACTGGGTAAATCAAAATCATACAGTGAGTAAAATAGTGAAACTGCTTCAAAAATTATTTTATTCCCTGTAGATTATTAAATCTTTTTAATTAAATCGGATTTCAATTTGACATGTTCTTTGTATTTCAGTTTAATTGTCTACCACCTAAAAGCTAGACTCTTAATGACTTATGTTCATTTCATATTCGCTGAGATTTAATTTTCATGAGATTTAAAAATCTACAAGATCAGCTAAATTAAAAATTCCTTTGAAAATAACACAGGTTTCAAAAGATCAGCAGGGACGCCATGAATTAAGTAAAGGTTACTTAAAGGAGTCCTGTAGCTCAGTGGTTAGAGCACTCGCTTTGCAAGTGAGAGACCTGAGTTCAATTCCAGTCAGGGCGAAACCTTGGGCAAGTTTCCTTACTCCACACGCCTAATAATAATCCCTCCAAAAAACAAAAACAATAATAAATTGGTCATTTTCAATCTACGACTGTTTGTGGGACATTGCTGTGCGCAATTGGCTGCCGCGTTCGCCCACAAATATACAGTCAATTCACTTTACAGTCTATTCTGTGAAGCGCTTTGGGACGTCCTCCCGACGTGAAAAGCGCTATATCAAATGCAAGGATTATTATTATTATTATTATTACTTTACGAACCCCTTCAGTCAGGTTTCCGTGCTGCCCATAGCACAGAAACTGCCCTGGTCAAGGTCACCAATGATATCCTGACCATCTGTGACCAGGGCTCCCTCTGTCTCCTCGTCCTCCTCGACCTATCGGCAGCATTCGATACGGTCGACCACGCTATCCTACTCCACCGCTTGTCCTCCCACCTCAACCTTCAAGGCACTGTCCTTGAATGGTTCAGGTCGTACCTTTCTCACCGTCTTCATTTCGTCTCGACGAATGGCTTCTCCTCCACCCCCCGCACTGTCTCATGTGGTGTCCCTCAGGGCTCTGTCCTCGGTCCCCTCCTCTTCACCCTCTATATGCTCCCCCTGTGGTGACATCATCCGCAGACATGGAGTTAACTTCCACATGTATGCGGATGACACCCAACTCTACCTTTCCTCCTCTACTCTCAACTCCACGACCACCGATGTCCTGACAGCTGCCTGTCCGACATCGAGTCCTGGACGAGAGACAACTTTCTTCAGCTCAACGTGCGAAAAACCGAGGCCCTCCTGATTGGCTCACGTCAGCGCCTCCGCACCTCAGGCGCTGACACCATCAGCATCCAAGGCTGCACTCTCCACCTCTCAAAGCCAGTCAGGAACCTCGGCGTTTTGTTCGACCCTGAGCTGTCCTTTCTCCCTCACATCCGCACCACAACTGGCACCGCCTTCCATCACCTCCGGAACATCGCCAGACTACGGCACTACCTCACCCCTCACGCGGCTGAAACCCTGGTTCACGCCTTTGTCACCTCAAGGCTGGACTATGGGAACTCTCTCCTCGCCGGCCTTCCCGCCCCTCCCTCCACAAGCTGCAGGTCATTCAGAACTCTGCAGCTCGTGTACTGTCCCGCACCAGGCTCCGCGACCACATCACTCCCACCCTCGCCCTCGCTCGCCTCCACTGGCTCCCCATCCCCCAGAGGATTGATTTCAAGATCCTCATCCTCACCTACAAGGCCATTCACGGCCTTGCTCCCTCCTACCTCTCCGACCTACTATCCCCCTACCTACCTGCCCGTACCCTCCGTTCCTCTGGCTCCGGTCTGCTCCACGTCCCCCGCCCCAACCGCCCTACCATCGGTGGTCGGGCCTTCAGCCTCTCAGCCCCCAGGCTCTGGAACTCCATCCCCCAGTGCCTTCGCCTTGCTTCCTCCCTTTCCTCCTTCAAGGCCGCTCTCAAAACCTTTCTCTTTGACCGAGCCTTCAGCTCCCCTCTCGACTCTCTTCCCCCTCCTCGCTCGCTCCCTTCCCTCCCCTCACCCTGACCATTTCCCCCCTCCTCGCTCCCTCCCTTCCCTCCCCTCACCCTGACCATTTCCCCCCTGCTCGGGTCATGACCCAACTGTGCAGCGCCTTGGGACGTCCTCCTGACGTGAAAGGCACTTTATAAATGGAATCTTGTCTATCTTGTCTTGTTACGTCAAAATGAAGGCAAGAAAGATAAATGGAGCCACGTACAACTCTATGCAGACATTTCCTTAGATTCAACATGGTCAAGGTTATGTATAGTTGTAAGACATTAGAAATGAAAGAATGTAATCATTGCATCCAGCTTTAATTAAAATCCAGAATGCTTTCTACTATTGAAAGCAGATATAATTCTCTTAAGAATGGCAATGGTGAACAAGAGCATTTTGCACTCTTTTATTCGGATGGATCTGAAATTACTTTCTGATAAAAGTAAAATGTTATATTTTATGTTATGTTGTATCTCTAAGAATTATTAAAAGTCGTTACTGGTATCATACTCCAAGTGAGAAATGCATTGTTTTGCATATTTCAAGAGACCTTAGAGAGCCTTGTGCTACGGAAGAAAAAAAGAATAATTGGCCTAAATCACACCTGATCCTGACCCAGTGACCCACATGGAAAGTGCTATGTGGTGATATCAGGCAAAACATATAACATGTAACAAGTAAGAATAGAATTGTGTTCATTTCAGGAGTCCTTTTGTCCCCCAGTTAAAAAGATAGTAGAATTAAATTTTTAGACTCTCTTCTATACTTTTGCAGCTACTAAAAAACACCATAATATTTAGCAGTAGAGTCAAGATGGCTGGTAATCCACACTATAACTGTCATCAATCATTATAATGGTACTGTACTATGGTAAAGGTCTATGCAGGTAATACTGATATTTGGGGGTTTTTGATACAATATCTCCCAGTGGCATGAATCAGATATAACATCAACTTATTTCCTGGACAGGCTTCAAAGAAGATTTGCTGATGGACCAAAGTGATAATGCAAAAGTGTGAAATCAAACAGGGAAATTTTAAGAAGTCCAAGAAACAACCGGTTAAAAGGGTCAGAATAAATTGAACTTTAAATAGTTGTGGGAGACAAAAAGTCAGCAGTTCAGATAAAGAAAATTGAGACATTACCAGCCGTTACACTGACCAGTAAGTGAAATCTGGGCTAATGGCTTCAAAACTGAGACCAAAGCCCCAGGATAATAATGCTTATTTGAAGATAAACATTCATTCTTAATTCCAATATTTTCCAAAAAATCATCAGAAATTCTATATGCTATAGGTATGTTGAATCTTTTGTTGGTGTTGTCAATGTCAAAATATTTGAATATTGAAGTGTTTGTTTTGCAATGGAAAGACAACTTCGGGAGAACAAATGGCAAAATATTGATATTTTCAAAAAAACTCTAGTCCTATTTATAAACACACTACTACATGAAAAGTGAATTTTCTAGCAGAAAGTGTGCAGTGTTTAGAAACTAGAACAGGAACAGTGAAAACTAGAACAGGAACAGTGAAAACAAAAATCCCCTACTTTACACAGAAGAATAATTAGCATACTTCTGAGAATTCAAAGTCATGTTACCTGAGTGTATTATAAAAACAAGCAAGTTGGGATAATTTATTTAAGACTGCAATAAAAGTCACTTATGGCTAAGACAAAGCAATATTTTTATGTAGTGTGCTCTCCTCAAATCTTGGCTCACTGAGGGTTTGATATCCTTTACAATGGATAGTCTTCTCACCCACAGATTAAAGGCAACTAAAGCGGCTCTGCAGGAGAAAAATTATTGGAATAAAACTGAGTCATCTAGTCTCAGACAGTCCCGTGTTCAATTCCTGGTCGGTGCAGCACAGTACCAAGATTTGAAAATATACCAGTAAAAAAAATAGTCACGAACTGGTAAGAAGAAACTAAACTTGGCCTTTCTTGAAAAGCTTGTAAGGATTGATGAGTGAAAAAGAAATGAAGTTTAATAGGATAGTTAAAGGTACAATATGAGACTGAGGTTTTCCAATCGAGTTTCCGTGTTGCCCACAGCACAGATCCAGCCCTGGTCAAAGTGACTAATGACATTCTGTCCATCTTCGACCAGGGCTCCCTCTACCTCCTCGTCCTCCTTGACCTCTCTTCTGCCTTCGACAGCGTTGACAACTCTATCCTCATCCACTGCCTCTCCTCTCACATCAACCTTCAGGGCTCTGTCTGGTTCAAGAAAGTACCTCTCCACTTAATCTCCACAAACGGCTTCTCCTACACTGATTGTCCAGCGTCCTTGGTCCCCTCTATATGCTCCCTCTTGGTAACATCATCCGCAGACATGGGTCAACTTCCACATGTATGCGGATGACACCCAACTCTACCTCTCTGCCTCCACCCTTGACTCCAGGACCACTCCTGTCTGACAGAATGTCAGAGGTAATTTTCTCCAGTTGAACATCAACAAGATCGAGGCTCTCCTGATTGGCTCCCGTCAGCGCCTCCTCATCTCAGGCGCTGACAGCATCACCATCCATGGTCGCACACTCCACCTTACTAAGCCAGTTCGGAAAATTGGCAACTTGTTTGACCCTCAACTATCCTTTCTACCCCACATCTGCACCATGACCCGCTCTGCCTTCCCCCATCTCCGCAACGTCGCCCGGCTCCGCCACTGTCTCACCGTAGGCCCCCGAAACCCTCAAACAAGCTTTCATTACATCGAGGCTTGACTACACAAATTCATCGCTTGTCAGATTCTCCAATTTCTCACTCCAAAGGCTGCAGATCATCCAGAACTCTGCAGCCTGTGTCCTCTCCCACACTAGGCTCCATGACCCTATCACCCCCATCTTCGCCGGACACTACTGGCTTCCCATCACACAGAGAATATAGTTCAAGATCCTGATCCTCACCTTCAAAGCCCTCTATGGTCTTGCCCCCCCCCCCCCCACCTCTGCGACCTCCTAATTCCCTACCATCCTGCTCGCTCCCTCCGCTCAGCGGACTCCAGCCTGCTTCACGTCGCCCGCCTCGCTTGCACCACTATTGGCGGGCGGGCCTTCTGCCATTCTGCCCCCACTCACTGGAACTCCATCCCGCAGTCTTTCCGCCTCGCCCACTCCTTTGCCACCTTCACGTCCTCCCGACGTGAAAGGCGCTCTATAAATGCAATTTTGTTGTTGTTGTTGTTGTTGTTCAAGATCCATCTCAAGATCCTCCTCTTCGACCAGGCTTTCGATCACCCTGCTTCCCCCCCTACCCTCCACCCAACCCGACCCCCAGCTTGGGTCCGAAACTCTTCCCATCCAGTGCTTTGGGACATTCCCCCTCCAACGTGAAACGCACTATACAAATGTAATTTTTTTGTTGTTGTTGAGGTAAAATCTTAGTCACTGGATCATTTGCTTTCAGTTGATTTGGTGCTAGATATTAGCCTGACACAGTTAGTAGCACTCGCTCGGAGTGAAAGGTTGTGGGTTCAAGCCCCATATTGAGACTTTGAGTTAATTTCTAGTCTGACATTCCAGGGCAAAGGAACTCTGAATTGTTCGAAGTGCTGTCCTTCAGATAGAACGTTAAACCGTCATACCTGTCTGCCTGTTCAAATGGCACTATTCAAAAATAGAAGGGAGTTTCTCCTGGTTTTCTAGCCAACATTAAAATCAGTCAATTCATGGCTATTTGTGGGACATTCTTTTGTACAAATCAGCGCCTTGGGACGTCCTCCCGATGTGAAAGGTGCTCAATAAATCGAATCTTGTTGTTGTTGTTGTTGACATTCTTTTGTACAAATTGCCTGCTGCATTTGCCTACAAAATACATGGTTGCTACACGAACATGTGATAAAGCGCCATATCAAATGAAAGGATTATTCTTTGCCCCATCATTGATTATTACACATTTTTAAACAATAAGCCAGTCAGGGCCATCAAGTTATAAAGTACTTTAAACTGAGCTTTTTGTTTTGGTCAGCTGGGGGTCTGACACATGAGCAAACCCATCATTATGCATCCAAACCAAACTGAGTTCCATGCATCCCAACTATGCTTGGAAATTCCTGATACAAGGAATGGAATGCGCACTCACTCCTTGGAGTGTCGGACTCTTCTTACTTAAACCAGGAGAGTATTAGGCACAGGTTGATTATAGCCAAAGCTTGTGCGCTGGGATGCCGCTGGAGTCGTCCAGCAAAAAAGCATGCTGTATGGTAAGCTTTCCCGCTGCTTGTCCAGTTAGGAACACCCTACCCATTAGGGCTTTGGCTTGCAGGATTAATGGGAGCTGAATGGGAAGACTCCCCATCCCCTGTGACTTGTCTGCCCTTCAAAGTCCTGCTGATGAACCAGGCTGGCTGGACTATCATCATTAGTGCCCTGGAGTACTACAGACCCGCCTGGCTCAGGAATTGGACACCCAAAGCCATCACAAGGGCTCGAACGTGACATTCCGTTGCCAAATACGTCACCTTGGAGCTAGTTCAGCTCCAAGGCGATAGTCCAAGGAGGATAGTCACTAGTTTGTCATTTGGCATCTGACAAGCACAGGTTTGAGCCCTCACTAGCTGGATAGCAGGTACTAAGAATACCCTGTGGTCTTCCTGGTGGGTAACACAGCTCAGCATGAAATGCATGAGAGCATCACCACTATCTTCCTGACTACAGTTCAGACACACATTCCTTCCGATTGAGCGATGCTTCTACCAGCTGGAGGTGCAAAGCTTAACCAGCAGCTCCAAACCAATCAAAGTGGATTCCAAGCCTTGGATATACAAACGTGTGTTCACAAACTCAGACTCCACAAGCAAGGGCTTGGATCCTCCAGAGTACCTTCACCTAGAACCACTTTAAAGTATATTTCTTCCCTATGAATTTGTGTGGTATTTGCAGAGCATAAACTGACTTTCAAGTGACAGGGTCATTGTATTAAAGAAGAGAACCATTTCATCGTGAGACCCTGGCAGGGACCATTGTGACCATTAACTTGAAACGATAAAATCCATATACCTAACAAATTGAAACAAATAATCACGTATTTAATTGGCTGTCTGATGAACTTTAAATAGATTTCCCAATACAAATTAACAGAATATGTAGCATAGACTTGTTCCTATTAGGTCCATGTAAGGTCTGCTGTAGCATTATCCAATATCTGAAATCACCTATGTTTAACTGCATTGCTTTGTTCTATAATACAACAAAACATTTATCTTTCTGTCAAATAACCCAGAACACCTGCATTTATCTGCTTTGTTTAACTGATTCGCATTAGTCAGTGATGCAGAAAGCCTTTATCTTTCCCTCAAAGTTAGAAGCACAGCTGTAATTTTTTTCAATGTTTCAGCAAATGTTTCAGCAAATCTTTCAGGATAAAATGAAGCAAAGCAAATCCTATCCAGCACATTCTGGTATAAAGCTGACCCATTTTTAAAGTATACAGTTCCCCATGGATTTAGGTAGTATTTGTAGAGCATAAATTGGCTTTCATTGTATTAAAGAGGAGAAAGCTCTCCTCAAAGCTTACACTTCACCCTGTCTATATCCAGTCAATCTACAGTGCCAGCCACCAACAGAAGACCTGATTTTTGACATTTTCGTAACTGTGTTAGTTCACAGAAAATACTAGTAAATTATAATTACTGTATTTCATTCTCCTTGAGAGGGGCGATGTTTAAGGACAGCTTACAACATTTATTTGCGTCATACGGATTGTTTCATACGGATCAATACACATTAATAGGTTTGCTAATAACATCTCTCCAAATAATAAAGTTGAAACTCTCACTTTTAAGGCTTTCTACTGCCAAAACAGATTTTTGCACAATAATTCAAATTGCCACATTACAATATTATTACTTCGAGGTGAAAGCACAATAACAAAACTTAAGATTTTTTTGGGCGGGGGCGTTAAAAAGGGAAATGAGAGATATAAATGTCAGGACTCTCTGCAAGTAGGCAGGCACCACACTGCGTTTATTCGTGGGGATTGGGTCAAGCTATTCATTTTAATTTGACTAAATCAAAAGGCTGGCTTTGCTTTGCTGTTTGACACAGACAGAGAACAGACAGACAAGCGGCTGTGCCAGTCACCCCGAGGGCTGTTGTCAAACAAAGATTGCATTGTAATCGGCGGCGCAGGACAGACAGGGGAAGGAGGCAGTTGGAGAGGGGGTAGAGAGAAGGGCTTTTTACCCCCGTCATTGGGAACGGCTAGGCCACCCCTCCTTTCTTCCAGACTCTTGTCTGACCAGAGTCGGGTTAAGTTGTGAACGTTTCTTGACCCGCAGACACTGCTTGGCGGGTTAGTGACATGACAGCTCAGCCTCCAGAACTGGTTCCATTTTCCAGACGTGTCACCGATCTCTGGTCATTCCACCCCAGTTTAAAGTAAATCCTCCTCAAACACACACCTACCCTTCCCGTCACGGTCTTACTCCTCCATAACAGCTGAAAAAGCAGACGGTCCTTACCGGGATAGCCGTTACGTTTGACATTTTCAAACCCCCATCGTCCGTCCAACTGCCTGAAGAGAGAGACAGAAATCAAGCAATTACTATGCGCATGCTCGCCCGTCGCGGCGCATTACGGACTCTGTAGTTTTTACCGCCACTTTTACCAGGCGGTTAACGGCCACTCCGGACTACATTACCCACAATCCCTCTGAAGAGCAGGCTGGCGGCTCCTGTGGTGGCGCTCACCAACATTGGTGCACCGTCCCCTAACTCCCGCCCCCTATCTGAGCTGGCGGCGATTGGAAGAGCTAAGTCGGACTATTCCAGAAGGGCGCAGATTATTGGTTCATTGTACTGTCACTCACAGAGCTACCCAATCGGCTGCCAGCTGGACTGTAATTGACAGGTGGGGACGGCGGTTTTCCGGAGCGCGAGCCGGTGCCATTTCTTTCGGCCTGAGGACTCGACGAAGCAGGTTGGTTGCTGTGTGTGAGGGAGGGCGAGAGCCGCCGCGTGGTTCGCTTGATGGTTCTTATCTGTGCAGAGAAATAGTACGTGGGATGGGGGTCATTGTCAGTGGATGAAATTCGTTTGTGCCCAAGGAAGCTCGACGGTTGACCTTTTTTGTTTGGCCGCTCTGTGAGCGGTTGAAAAGCAGTTGGGAGAGAAGGAGCCGCAGCTTCCCCCGGGGGCGGGCGGGCGGGCGCTCTCTCGCTCGCGCAGCCCATGTCAGCTCAGTTGCAACCAGTGGTTTTAGAATCTTATTTCAAAAACAACCGCCCTCCTTTAAACCGTCTGTTTTGTACAAAACCTGCACTTTGCATAACCCCCATTTTGCATATCTTTTAGCCGTACTGTTAACTGTAACGCACGGTGCTCTTCAGGCCTGGCCCGCCTTGAGGACAGATCGCAAGTGTTTGAAGGATTAATCCAGAATAAAAGTTTACCGTATCATTTATAGCCTCGCGCATTCCCGCGCATTAAGGCACACACCTGCTGACGCGGAGACACCGGCTGTCCGCCGCCCTCCCGCCTCAGCAGCTTTCGCACCTCACAGTGCGGTTTCAGTCTCGGCCGCGGCCGTTTCTGCCACATTCCCCACTGCCTCTACTCGTGTTTGGTTCGATAGATTTTTAAAAACGAAAGTGACACCGGGACAGGGCGGGTAAATGGAGTTAAGGTTAGCAGCTCAGCCGTGATCTTACTGAATGGCGGGGACAGGCTCGAGGGCCTGAATGGCCGATTCCTCCTAATTCCTGCGTTCTTATGTTTTCTGATTATATTTATTTGGAGGCTGCATCTTCAGTCACAGTTTTGCTAAAGTTAAGGCTTGCGGAATTAAAGCCAATATTCTGGAATGCAATGCCTAGTTACAAACTTATATTTGCAATTTGGGGGACTTCCATTGTGCTGCGGATATTTCTGATATTGATCCAAAGAAATGATCTTTGCATATCCCCCCTTAACACATTACTGACTCACCACTCAACTGATTATTGACCTCTTAACCGTTGATTTGATTTTGTCAATTTCTTGAAATTTAACCATATTCTGTAATTTGTTCTGTATTTTTAGAGAAAAACCCCACATGTTCACTACACTTTCGTTCTCATGACTACTTTATTAGAAGACTGAATCTTAAATCTCCTACTGCAAGGTATGAGAGATTAATTTAGCACATTCTTCTTCCCCCCACCCGAAAAAAAAGATTTTTGTGACATACAGTAGTGCCTCATTGGCATTGATGAAAACATGCGCTGCCACCTTCTGACCAAATAATTCTCCCAAATGTTACTGATTACAATAGTAATTTACATCATAGAATTATACAGCCAAGAAGGAGGCCATTCAGCCCTGTGCCGACTCTGAAAAGAGCTATTTAAATCAATCCGACTCATTGCCCTCTCCCCATAGCCCTGTAAACTTGTCCTCCCCAAATAATTATAATAATACTTGCGTTTGATATAGTGCTTTTCACGTCTTCTAGACGTCTCAAAGCACTTCACACAATATGCTGTAAAGTGAATTGACTGTATATTTTTGGGCGAAACGCGGCAACCAATTGCGCACAGCAATGTCCCACAAACAATTGTGGATTGAAGTGACCAATTTATTATTGTTCTGTTTTTTGGAGGAATTATTTTTTGGTTCCAGTATGGTTCCTTGTATCATAGGATTATACAGCACAGAAGGAGGCCATTCGACCCACCGTGTCTGTGCCGCTCTTTGAAAAGAGCTTCCAGATCAATCCCACTCCCCTGCTCCTTCCCCATAGCCCTGCAAACTTGTCCTCCCCAAATAATTATCTACTTCTGATTCGCCTAAGTGCCAGAGCAAGATTTATATTTGTGTGAAGTAATTAAAAAAAATTACTTGGGAAATCTTTGCATGGTGCTCATTGTTTCTTTAAAAATACAATCAGGTGTTGGTAAAATGTATTACTCTTTGCAGTCCAGAAAGATGGGAGATGCTCACGTAGAGAGGATTGGTTGCCTGCAGATGGTGGAAGTAAGGGATAATAGTTGCCGTCTGCTGGTGTTGCAGAATAAAGATGTTGGTGAGTATGAACAGCTGGAGCTTTGGCTGTCACTGATGAAAAACTGATGTTAACAGCTATAAAGACGGATGTTCATTCAGTTGTGTAACTGGATTTATTTAGAAGAGAATTAATCCAATCATAAAAATAAAAGATTGGGTTTAGATGGTAAAATTTGCAATTTATGTCTTACTGAGGTGATAAAATGTTCAGTGTTGTTCGAAACTTTTTTCACCTGAATTATTCTTAAAATATTAGAATGTGAACCATTGAGCCAATATCTTTTTTATATATGATGCCTCTTGTGACAGTCCATTAAGTGGGAATTTCTCCCAGTGTCCTGGTCCACATTCTCCAGGTAAACCGGTCATAATAATAATAATCCTTGCATTTGATATAGCGCTTTTCACGTCGGGAGGACGTCCCAAAGCGCTTCACAGAACACACTGTAAAGTGAATTGACTGTATATTTGTGGGCGAACGCGGCAGCCAATTGTGCACAGCAATGTCCCACAAACAGTCATGGATTGAAAATGACCAATTTATTATTGTTTTGTTTTTTGGAGGGAATATTTTTTGGTTCCAGTATGGTTCCTTGTATCATAGAATTATACAGCACAGAAGGAGGCCATTCGACCCACCGTGTCTGTGCCGCTCTTTGAAAAGAGCTTCCAGATAAATCCCACTCCCCTGCTCCTTCCCCATAGCCCTGCAAACTTGTCCTCCCCAAATAATTATCTACTTCTCTCTTAAAAGCTGTTATCGAATCGGCTTCCACCAGCCTTTTAGACAATGCATTCCAGATGCCAACAACTCACTGTAAAAAAAATTCTCACCTCCCCTCTGTTTCTGTTAACAACTATTTTAAATCAGTTTCCTCAGGTTACCGACCCACCCGCCAGTGGAAATAGATTCTCTTAACCTTCTCTGTTCCTAGGAGAATAATCCTAGCTTTTCTAGTCTTTCCTGATAACTGAAGCCCCTCATTCCTGGTACCATTCTGGTAAATCTCCGTTGCACCCTCTCCAATGCCTTGACATCCTTCCTAAAGTGCGGTGCCCAGTCCTGAACCCAGTCTCTCGCTGAGGCCTAACCCGTGTTTTATATAAAGGTTCATCATAACTTCCTGACTTGTGTATTCTATGCCCCTATTTATAAAGCCTGGTATCCCGGATGCTTTTTTAACAGCTGTATCTGCCTGTCCGGCCACCTTCAAAGATTTACTATATGACCCCCAGGTCTCTCTGTCCCTTCACCCCCTTTAAGACTGTACCATCAGCGTATATTGCCTCTTCTCATTCTTCCTCCCCAAATGCATCACTTCGCATTTCTCCACATTAAACTTCATCTGCCACGTGTCTGCCCATGTTACCCGTCTGTCTATGTCCATTTGCAGTCTGTTACTATCCTCCTCACGGTTTACTATGTTTCCAGCTTAGTATCATCTGCAAACTTGGAAATTGCACTCCCTATACCCAAGTCCAGGTCATTTATAGAGATCAAAAACACCAGAGATCCCAATACTGATCCCTGGGGGACACCACTGCACACCTCCCTCCAGTCAGAAAACAACCATTCCCCACCACTCTCTGCTCTCTGTCTCCCTTTCAGTTCTGTATCCGCTGCCACTGTCCCTTTAATACCGTGAGCTTCTATTTTTCTTACAAGTCTCTTATGCGGCATTTTATCAAACGGCTTTTGAAAATCCATATAAATGACATCAACTGCACTACTCAACTGGTGGAGTCCTGTGGCTCAGTGGTTAGAGCACTCGCTTTGCAAGCGAGAGACCTGAGTTCAATCCCCGGCAGGTCAGGGCGAAATCTTGGGCAAGTTTCCTTACTCCACACAGAGCCTAATAATAATCCCTCCAAAACCAAAAACAATAATAAATTGGTCACTTTCAATCTACGGCTGTTTGTGGGACATTGCTGTGCGCAATTGACTGCCGTGTTCGCCCACAAATATACAGTCAATTCACTTTACAGTGTGTTCTGTGAAGCGCTTTGGGACGTCCTCCCGACGTGAAAAGCGCTATATCAAATGCAAGGATTATTATTATTACTACCTTCATCCACCCTCTGCGTTACTTCGTCAAAAAAATAGTTTATATTACCTCTCCTCAAATCCATGTTGGCTGTCCTTTAACCCATATTTTTCTAAGCAAAAATTATTTTGTCCTGGATTATATTCTCCAGAAGTTTCCCCACTACTGACGTTCGTTCGTTAGTTAGTTACTCGCCTGTCGTTCCCGGGTTTATCCTTCTGCCCCCCAAGGAGGATTGGAAGATTGTGGCCTGTTATTTGTTATTTCCACCCTGCGTTTACCTACAAATACAGACACTGCACTCAACAGCAATCACCTGTCCAGCACTTTGAGATGTTTTGATGTTATCACAAGGATTATTAAATGTTTTTATTTACTTCAGGCCAGTTTAGTGTTGTAATAATAATAATCCTTGCATTTGATAATGCCATGTCACGTCAAATGTTCAACTTTGTTTTAATGGTTGTTGTTTCACTTCTGATGCATATTTCTTCTGTTTACCGTCGAAGTGTTGACTTCTGGCAGCTGACTGTTCTAGGAGGATACATCCAGTGTGATAGCTATTATCGATGCCACCTCAGAATAAAAAAAACAAGTGAGTTTCAACCTCATTTTCGACCTGACCTGCTTTATTCAAAACCAGATGACAGTATGGTCATGCCTGACTATACCTGGGGTCATCTCATTGCCAGTATATTTGAGTGTTCAGTTGTTTCTAAATTAGTTCTATTTGGTCTAGTCAACAAATGTATTACACCAAACATGTTGTCTACTCTGACAATGTTTTAGGATGTGGGGTGAATGCATCAGTTCTGTGTTGAAAGACGATTATTTTGTGAATCTAAATGCATTTCAGAATTTCTGCTGACTTTAGCCGATGATGAGCCTTATTTTATTTCTGACACCTCATATGAAATTGTTGCACAGCAATGCTTGATTATGCTTTTGTGGCTGAGGCTTATAGTCCATATAACTACTAATGTAAGGTCCTGGTGTTCCGTTTAATTATTGCACTGTGTACAACTATAGTTCTGAAGATACTTGATAATAATCCTTGCAATTGATATAGCGCCTTATAACGTCTTGGAGATGTCTTAAAGCACTTCACAGAATATACTGTAAAATGAATTGACTATATATTTTATGGATTAACGTGGCAGCTAATTGTGCATAGCAGTGTCCCACAAGTAGTCTTGGTGACCACATTATTATTAATATTTTTTTAAAGGGATGATTATCCCCAGTTTCCTCAAATACGGAGGACAACAACATTCTGCTGTTCACAGCAACACTTTATACAAAGGAAAGGGTAGGGTGCAGGACAGGTCTGAATGAATGTCTTTAAAGAATGTAACTTTACAAACCATGTACTTAATAATTTATTGTGATTCATCTTCAGAAATGGTTGACAACCTCAGATTATTCTGAGAACTCAAGTGTGGTGGTGTGGAAACACCTAGTAAAAGACCCTGATGTTCACTTTGGTAACTATGAGAAACCCAAGTCTTCATTTCTAGCTTGGCATTGTAAGGACATTTTTTCCACTCAGCTGAAGATTACTTGATGTTCCCCCCCCCCCCCCCATTCTACAAGATGCAAATGCATTGTTTTAGATCCATAAAGTTATATACTGATTACATTGGGTCTATGGAAAAAAGGGCCACAAATCCCACTCCTGGGTCAACAGTTTGTTACTAACATTGCTTTCGGCGCCCCCAAATAGAGACTATTTGTAAAACTCAAAAAAGCTTTTGGCAAAAAAAAACCAATGTGAGTACTAACATTTTTCAATCCCGCCTGCTTTATTCAAAATATTAAGTTTGAGAACCATTGACAGTATGGTTATGTCTGACTGACTATACCTGAGGTCATCTCATTGTCAGTTTATTTGAGTGTTCAGTTGTTTAAATTATTTCTGGTCAACAAACACATTACACCAAACTTGTTGCCTACTCTGTGTAAGGGACTGGATTCGTTGTACATTACATAATCAAAAACCGACTGGAAATGCTGATGTAAGTCTATGATGAGCCTCTTTACTTTCTGACACCTCATATGAAAGTGTTGCTTTAGCAACGCTTGATTACATTTCTGTGTCTGAGGCTTTTAGAGTCGGTAAAGTCTGTTGCTTTTGGTCAATTACATGTTTTGTCACGTTAAAGGCAAAAATGACCTAATTTGAACAAATTTTTCAGCTGGACCAGAAACATCTACTGGAGTTGAAACGATGAACGATAAGTATCCAGTCGGAACTGATCTTTGTAGAGACTGTTTGTAAAAAGAAGAATTCTCTTCAAACCCAATAAAGTTTTTTTTTGTGAAAAAATACAAGTGAGTATTAACCACCTTTTCGATCTGACCTGCTTTATTCAAAATAATACGTTTCAGACCCAGTGACAGTATGATCGTGTCTGACTATACCTGGGGTCATCTCATTGATTGTTCAGTTGAAATTATTTTTGGTCAACAAATGTACTATACCAAACATGTGTACTCTGTCATTATTCAAGGATGTGGGTTGAATGTATTGGTTCACTGTTAAGAGATGAAGATTATTTTGTGAATCAAAATGCATTTCAGAAGTTCTGCTGACTTTAGCCTATGATGAGCCTTTTATTTCTGACACCTCATATGAAAGTGTTGCACAGCAATGCTTGATTATGCTTTTCTAGCTGAGGCTTATAGTCAGTATTAACTCTTAATGTAAGATCCGGGTGTTCACTTTAGCTATTGCACTGTGAACAACGTAGTTCTGAAAATACTTAATCATTTTATTGTGATTTATCTTCAGAAATGGTATTGGTTGATAAACAACAGATTGTTCTAACAACTTGAGCTTCTGGTGTGTGGAAAGTAGCAGCTTTGGTAAGTATGAGATTATTAATTGGCTCAGGCAACCTTTTTTAAAGATTATTTGATGTGCTCCCCACTATAAGGTGATCCAGTTCAAATAAATTGTTTTGGATCCATAAAATTAGATATCAATTATAATGGGTGAGCAGTGGGGAGAGGACCGCAGATCCCACTTCTGGGTCATCGGGTTGTCACTGACGTTACATCCGGCATGGCCTAGCTGGCTGCCTGTGCTGCAATTCTGACAACCACGAGAATACCCTTGTTGAAAAAAGTTTGCACTGGAGGAGGAGTTGAAATGACAATGTAAAGTTCTGTAAAATGTCAGACTGGATTCTTCGTACATTACATAAATCAAAAACCAACTGAAAATGCTGATGTAAGTCTATGATGAGCCTCTTTACTTTCTGACACCTCATATGAAAGTGTTGCTTTAGCAACGCTTGATTACATTTCTGTGGCTGAGGCTTTTAGAGTCGGCAAAGTCTGTTGGTTTGGGTCAGTTACGTATTTAAAATGGAAATGATCTTAATTGACAATATCTTAATTGACCATCTTTCTTTCAGCTGGACTTGAAACATCCACTAAAGTTGAAACGATGAAAGATAAGTAACCAGTCGGGACTAATCTTCGAAGAAACAGTATTTTTTGTCAAAAAGAATGATGAAATGAAAACAGGTTTGCAGCTTCTTACGAAGTAGCACTGTTGGTGAGGAAAACTGTTTTCTGATGGTGAAGAAACTGAAAGCAACAACAATTTAATTTGTAAAGCGCCTTTCAGGTCAGGAGGACATCCCAAGCCGTTGGACAGTCAGGGATTTGGATCTTAGCCTTCAGATAAATTAGTGGACAGCTAAATCCAGTCCAAATTTCATGATGTTCAAGTTGTTCCAAAGGGAAAGTACTCTTTCAGTTTTGGTCTTTAAGATACCTGGTTGTTTCGTTATTAGAGGGGAAGGACAAGTTACAAGAGGGACCTAAATTTCTTGATTTCAGTGAGTGGCTGAATGATTTTCCACTTTTAAATGATATAATGGCTCATTGGAACAATTTAATGTTGCAGGGAGATGTTTTTGAATCTTGCCCATGACATCTCAGCCACTTTGAATGCATAGAAAGGCAGCTGGAAAATGAAATTTGAATGTCACTCATGATTTCACTGCAGAAGCTGACATTCCTTTGTTTAGTAATCCCTTGGACTCCCAGAAGAGAAGTTCGGTAGACAAGACCAAACATTGCGAATAGAAATCATTGATCGAGGAACCAATTCATCAACCACAGACCTGGTAACTACTACCACCAGATTTTATTCCAAACAAGATGTTTTGCCACGTCTACATTTGTGAGCAGACCTTAGTAAAGGAAATCATTAAAAACAAATGCCCATTGCAACTGACAGATCAAAATCTTACCAATCTCGTGTGTTTGCCCATTTCTCAACTATGGCCGGAGATTGATAAACTAGTGGGATTTGGGAGATTGTGTATTACCAGTTGTACTACATGACTTTGTTCATGCTATATTGGATTTAATAAATGTAAACTTAATTTTATTAAATATCTGCAGTATTTATCTCTGCCTCCATTCTCGACTCCATGACTGACCACTGCTGTGTGTCAGACATCAAGTCCTGGATGACAGCTAACTTTCTACAGGTGAACGTCAACAAGACCAAGGCACTCCTGATTGGCTCCCGTCAGCTCCTGCACATCTCAGCCCCTGACAGCAGAACCATCCAAGGATGCACAATTCACCTCACTGAGCCAATCCGGAACCTTAGTGTCTGTTTGACCCTTTACCCCACATTTGTGTCATGGCATGCTCTGACTTCCCCCACCTCTGCAACATCGCCTGGCTCTGCCACCGCCTCGTCCCTCAGGCGGCTGAAACCCTCATAATAATAATAATAATCCTTGCATTTGATATAGCGCTTTTCACATCGGGGGGATATCCCAAAGTGCTTCACAGAACACACCTTAAAGTGAATTGACTATATTTGTGGGCAAACACGGCAGCCAATTGCACACAGCAATGTCCCACAAACAGTCGTAGATTGAAAATGACCAATTTATTATTAGGTGTGTGGAGTAAGGAAACTTGCCCAAGGTTTCGCCCTGCCTGGAATTGGACTCTGGTCTCGCTTGCAAAGCGAGTGCTCTAACCACTGAGCTACAGGACTCCACACATTCATTATTTCTAGGCTCGACTGCGCCAACTTCCTGCTTGTGGCCTTCCCATCATCCAGAACCCTGCAGCTCGTATTCTCACACACCAGGGTCCATAACCCTATCACCCTCACCCGGCTCCATTGGCTTCCCATCCCCCAGAGGATAAGAGTTCAAAATTCTTGTCCTTGCCTTCAAGCCCCTCCACGGCCTTGCCCATCCTTTCCTCTGCAATTTGCTGACCCTATGTCAACCTGTCCGCTCTGGCCTGCTCCACCATCAAGCCTGAAATGAAGTTATTCCTGGATAAGTTTGTAGTACATTGGAATTAATTTGGTAGTTTTGATTTACCTACTCACTTTCCCTCAGCTTACAGAGATCTGAAACCCTCCACATAAAGTGATATCACTGGTATAATTTACTGCAGAAACGTTCAAGATCTGAAACCATTTATAAATAAAAAGCTGAATTTAATTTTGTTTCCACACTCCACACGCCTAATAATAATCCCTCAAGAAAAAAATAATAAATTGGTCACTTCAATCCACGACTGTTTGTGGGACACTGCTGTTTGCAATTGGCTGCCTCATTCCGCCCACAAATATACAGTCAATTCACTTTACAGGATATTCTGCAAAGCGCTTTGAGATGTCTGTGGACGTGAAAAGCGCTATATCAAATGCAAGGATTATTATTATCAGCAGGGTAGCGGCCTATTTAAAAGAATTGCACCACTTTTGCTCAAATTTGTTTTTGATAAGTTGTAGGGGGGTCTTCCAGCTCTAAGCCTGTGCCACCATTAAGTTTGCTTTTTTTAAGCTGCTGTTGGCCAGAAGACAGATTCAGGAAATTGTATTGTAAAAGTATTGTGCTTACAATGAGGTTTCTGTGTTGTCTCAGCCCTTGAGTGATTGTAGTAAGCAATCTTGAGATAGCTCGAAACAGATGCTTCAATATGTGTAACTTATGATTAAAAATAAATCATTTCTTACCAAGCCTCAATGTTGAGTTAGCAGATTCATGAAATACAAATTACAACCCTGATATTAAACATAAGTCGAGTTACATTGGCGCAAGTAAGGAAGTTTAGTTCAGAAAAACCAGTGCAGTATCACAAGATTCAGGTCGTCCATTTAACTTGAGTTATTTAAACATTACATAGTAATCAATCATTAGCTAGTCCAGAGCAGGTTTTAGTTTTCTGATTAACTTGCTGGCTTTAGGTGGACAAGTGCATGCCATAGTGAGGCATTACATTAGGAGGAAGTAAAATGTGTGAGAAACTAGCCGGCATAGGTAAAGCAGCCTGTGTCAACAGACATTTCATGAACTGTCCTTGAAGACACAGCCAATAACCTTGTATTTGAAATTGTTTTTTAATTGAATAAGAAACTTGGAGAATAGATGATAAAAAGCTGAATTGTGCTGTTAGGGACGAAGGAGACATTGATTGATTGATTCCGGGCAACGTCTGTAGGTTGAGGTGAAATTAAAATTTGGCTGTTTCTATGACATTCTTTCACCAACAGACATAATTGCTGTTAATGCATAATGGGGGTGTTAAGCTGTACTCAATTGAGGTATTTTGGAAGATATATAATGCATGTAGAAGTTTGCACAATTTCACAAACACTGGTTTATGTAAACGGCTGCCTTGGTAGGTTGCTGTGTGTGGGGTTAAGCTGAACTGGCTCAAGGTGACATGCCTGGCAATGGAATGCCGGGATCGAGCAGCCCTCTGGCAAGTTGTGCGGTTTTAGCTGGTTGGACTCCAGCAGTTTCCCCACGCACGCTCTGGGGTCCCCAAGCCTTGGATCTTGCCAACCTGCGCTTAATGCTTACTGGAATTAGGTAAATGGATCGTGTCCCTCCAGGGAGAGAGTCCACATTCCACCTCTGGGATTTCCATGTGAAGGTGGGATGAATGGAAATCTCAGCTTGTTTTGGATTCTCTTAAGCATGTCATGGTGATGGATTTCTGCATGGGGAGAGCAATCACGACAGAGCGGAGGCTGAGGTAAGCACTCGGTCAAGCTGTCGGAACTGTCGGAGCGACGAAAAAAGGCAAAAGTGACATTGGTGTGACGTCATTTTTCAACAGCAGAACCAGGGACAAACATCGACAAACTCAGAAACCACAACACTGACGGCAAATTAAAACAAAAAAACAAACGTAAAAAAATATAGAAAATCACTGTGTGAGATGATGGCAAGTGAAATGCGAGGACTGTGACGTGTGGGAGTTAATGAGGGCCCTGAGCCCCGGCGACTTAATCTGCAGCGAGTGTCTGCAACTCAGGAAACTCCAGCTGAGAGTAGCTGAGCTGGAAGCCGAGGTGCAGACACTGCGCTCCATCAGGGACAGTGAGAGAGAGGTTCCTGGACAGTATGATGGAGGAAACCATCACTTCCCTGAGGCTCGGGAGATGCTTGGCTCAGGGACAGGATAATTTTATCAGTCCTGCAGACAATGGGGTAATTACCCCTCTCTCCATTACCCCTCTCTCCCCTGAGAGAGGGGTAATGGAGCCTTGGGCTTCAAACTTGATCAACGGTTTTGATGGATCAGACACCTCAGGAGGTGGTTACCCCACCCCACACACCGAGGGTTCAGCGGGAAAATGACTGGGTGACTGTCCGGCATGGTAGGAAGAGGGGACGGACAGGGAAGAATGCCCCCAATAGTGTAGCACTCTCAAACCAGTACTCTGTAATGAACATTGAGAGTGTGGATATCTCCAGGGAGGACAGTATAAACCGATTGGAGGAACAGGGGGACGGACATAGGTAACAGGAGCAATGCTGTTGTCATAGGGGATACAACAGTGAGAGGTATATACCGACGTTTCTGTAACAGAAGATGGGAGTCAAGGATGGTATGTTGCCTCCCTGGTGCAACAGTCTTAGACATCGCAGAAAGGGTGGATAAAATTCTTCAGGGGGAAGGAGAACATCCAGAAGTGGTGATCCAGGTTGGGATCCATGATATTGGTAAAAAAAGGGCTGAGATGCTTTTGGGTGAATATCAAAAGCTGGGGAAGATACCAAAGAATCGAACATCCAAGGTGGTGATCTCTGGATTGCTCCCTGTGCCTCGGGAAAATAAGTACCAGAATGGCAGGATCAAGCATATGAATGATTGGCTGGAGAAATGGTCCAGAAAAGAGGGCTTCAGGTTTCTGGATCATTGGGACCAGTTCTGGGGCAGGTGGGACCTGTATCATATGGATGGGTTATACCTAAACAGGGCTGGGGCGAATGTGCTTCCAGACAGGCTATCTAATGCTGTTGGGGAGGGTTTAAACTAGTTTTGAGGGGGAAAGGGAATGCAAAAAATGAAGAGCTAGAAAATGGAGAAATAAAGCAGGAAGTAAGTGCAGAACAGGTCAAGTCGGTCTTGGAGTGCATGTGCCTAAATGCACGGAATTTAGCAAACAAGACTGGTGAGCTGCAGCTCAAGTGGTCAGAGGGGGATACGATGTAGTAGCAGTAACAGAGACTTGGCTCAAGTAAGGACAGGAATGGGAGCTGAATATTCCTGACTATAATGTATTCAGCAGAGATAGGGAAGGAAAAAAAGGAGGGGATGTGGCAATGTTAGTCAAGGATACAGTTATAGCCGTGGAAAGGGTTGAAGTGCTGGAGGGCCCCAAAACAGAATCTATCTGGTTAGAGTTAAGGAACAAAAAAGGAGCTGTTACTCTGGTAGGGGTATACTATAGACCACCAAATAGTGGGAAGGAAATAGATGAGCAGATCTGCAAGCAGATCGCAGACAAATGCAAGGCCAATAGAGTCGTGATAATGGGGGACTTTAATTATCCCAACATAGACTGGCAAAACAACAGCGCAAAGGGCAAGGAGGGGGAAAGATTCCTAAAATGCATACAGGACAACTTTCTTGATCAGTACGCTTCCAGCCCAATGAGGAAGGAAGCAGTGCTAGATCTAGTTCTGGGGAATGAAGCAGGACAAGTGGAGCAGGTTTCAGTGTGAGAGCATTTGGGCAATAGTGATCACAACATCATTAGATTCAAAGTGCATATGGAAAGAGACAAGGAACCATCTAAGGTGAAGATACTCAACTGGAAGAGAGCAAATTTCAGTGGGTTATAAAGGGACCGGGCCAAGGTGGACTGGAAAGAAAGATTGGCAGGTAAAACAACTAAAGAGCAGTGGGAAGTCTTCAAGGATGAGATAGCTCGGGGACAGAATAAATACATTCCCACAAAAGGTATGTATGTAGGGTATCCAAACCTCCCTGGATGACGAAGGTAATTGTATCTGGAATGAAGCAGAAAAAGGAGGTGTATGACAAATGTCAAACCCAAGATACAGAAGACAACCAAATAGAATATAGGAAGCGCAGAAGAGGTTTGAAAAAGGAAATAAGAGGCTAAAAGATTATACGGAGAAAGGTTAGAGGGTAACATTAAAGGGAATTCTAAAATAATTTATAAACATATCAAGGAAAAAAGGTTAGTCAAAGGTAGGGTGGGGCCAATTAAGGACCAAGGGGGAAATCTTATTGTGGAGGCAGAGGGCACGGCTGATGTGCCTCTGTCTTCACAAAAGAAGTGGATGCACCAAATGCCGTAGTATCGGAGGAGAAGGGAGAGGAAATGGATATAATAATAATAATAATAATCCTTGCATTTGATATAGCGCTTTTCACGTCGGGAGGAAGTCCCGAAGCGCTTCACAGAACACAGTGTAAAGTGAATTGACTGTATATTTGTGGGCGAACGCGGCAGCCAATTGCGCACAGCAATGTCCCACAAACAGTCGTAGATTGAAAATGACCAATTTATTATTGTTTTTGGTTTTGGAGGGATTATTATTAGGCTCTGTGTGGAGTAAGGAAACTTGCCCAAGGTTTCGCCCTCTGCCTGGAATTGAACTCAGGTCTCTCACTTGCAAAAGCGAGTGCTCTAACCACTAAGCTACAGGACTCCACAAAGGTAGTGCTTTAAAACCACTCTGGTTGCACCACGCACCAATTTCTCAGACTCTGGGTGGGCTAAGGGTTCATTCTATTCATACAGACTAGCAATACAAGTTATACATTCCTGATCTTCTAGATTGCTAATGTCTGGAGGCCAGAATAAACCCAGATGGTACTTTCAAACAACTGCAAACAATAACAACAAGATTCCATTTATAAAGCGCCTTTCACGTCAGGAGGACGTCCCAAGGCGCTGCACAGTTGGGTCATGACCCGAGCAGGGGGCAAATGGTCAGGGTGAGGGGAGGGGAGGGAGCGAGGAGGGGGGAAATGGTCAGGGTGAGGGGAGGGATGGGAGGGAGCGAGAAGGGGGAAGAGAGTCGAGAGGGGAGCTGAAGGCTCGGTCAAAGAGAAAGGTTTTGAGACCGGCCTTGAAGGAGGAGAGGGAGGAAGCGGCGAAGGCACTGGGGGATAGAGTTCCAGAGCCTCGGGGCTGAGAGGCTGAAGGCCCGACCACCAATGGTAGGGCGATTGGGGCGGGGGACGTGGAGCAGACCGGAGCCGGAGGAACGGAGGGTACGGGCAGGTAGGTAGGGGGATAGTAGGTTGGAGAGGTAGGAGGGAGCGAGGCCGTGAATGGCCTTGTAGGTGAGGATGAGGATCTTGAAATCAATCCTCTGGGGGATGGGGAGCCAGTGGAGGCGAGCGAGGGTGAGGGTGGGTGTGGTGTGGTCGCGGTGTCTGGTGCGGGACAGTACACGAGCTGCAGAGTTCTGAATGACCTGCAGTGTGGAGGGAGGTGGCGGGAAGGCCGGCGAGGAGAGAGTTCCCATAGTCCAGCCTTGAGGTGACAAAGGCGTGAACCAGGGTTTCAGCCGCGTGAGGGGTGAGGTAGTGCTGTAGTCTGGCGATGTTCCGGAGGTGATGGAAGGCGGTGCCAGTTGTGGTGCGGATGTGAGGGAGAAAGGACAGCTCAGGGTCGAACAAAACGCCGAGGTTCCTGACTGGCTTTGAGAGGTGGAGAGTGCAGCCTTGGATGCTGATGGTGTCAGCGCCTGAGGTGCGGAGGCGCTGACGCGAACCAATCAGGAGGGCCTCGGTTTTTCGCACGTTGAGCTGAAGAAAGTTGTCTCTCGTCCAGGACTCGATGTCGGACAGACAGCTGTCAGGACATCGGGGGTCGTGGAGTTGAGAGTAGAGGAGGAAAGGTAGAGTTGGGTGTCATCCGCATACATGTGGAAGTTAACTCCATGTCTGCGGATGATGTCACCACAGGGGGAGCATATAGAGGGTGAAGAGGAGGGGACCGAGGACAGAGCCCTGAGGGACTCCACATGAGACAGTACGGGGGGTGGAGGAGAAGTCATTCGTCGAGACAAAGTGAAGACGGTGAGAAAGGTACGACCTAAACCACTCAAGGACAGTGCCTTGAAGGTTGAGGTGGGAGGACAAGCGGTGGAGTAGGATAGCGTGGTCGACCGTATCGAATGCTGCCGATAGGTCGAGGAGGACGAGGAGGCAGAGGGAGCCCTGGTCACAGATGGTCAGGATATCATTGGTGACCTTGACCAGGGCAGTTTCTGTGCTATGGGCAGCACGGAAACCTGACTGAAGGGGTTCGAAAAGAGAATGGGTGGAAAGGAAAGAGCGCAGTTGGGAGGCGACAACTCTTTCCAGGACCTTGGAGAGAAAGGGGAGGTTGGAGATGGGCCGGTAGCTTGATAGCTGCGACGCATCAAGGGAGGGTTTTTTCAGGGTGGGCGTGATGGTGGCAGTTTTTAAGGGAATGGGGACAGAGCCAGAGGAGAGGGACAGGTTGATGATGTCGGTGATATGTGGGGCAAGAAAATGGAGCTGGGAGATAAGGAGTGGAGTGGGGATGGGGTCAAGGGAGCAGGTGGTTGGTTTTAGGGATAGGATGAGTTTCGTGACCGAGGGTGGGGAAACGGGTACAAAAGTGAGTAGGGGAGGATGGGTAGCAGTCGGAGTGTGGGAGTGAGGGGGTGGGGGGTTGGTGGATGTTGGAGGGGAAGTGACCGCGGAGCGAATTCCCTTGATCTTGGACTCAAGGAAATCCAGCATCTCCTCGCAGTGAAGGTTGGAGGAGATGACCTGCGCGGGGTGGCGGGGGGGACGGAGGAGTCGGGTTATGGTGGAAAACAGTAGCCTGGGGTTGTTCTTCGCCTCCAGGATTATCCTGGAGTAGAAGGACGACTTGGCCGAGGCTAGAGTGGAGCTGTAAATTTTGAGGAGGTCCAGCCAGATTTGTCGGTGGACCGTTAGGCCAGATTTGGCACAGGTGCGTTCAGCGGCCCGCACCTGGCTTTTCAGTGAGCGGAGGTGGGTGGTGTACCAGGGGGAGGAGCGGGAGTAGGAGACCGTGCGGGAAGTGATGGGGGCAAGAGTATCGAGTGTGGAGGAGAGGGTATTGTGGAGGAGGGAGAGAGGAGAAGAGGGGTCAGTGAGGGTTGAAGGCCAGAGGGAGAGGAGTTCAGAGGACTCCAAGGCAGCGGTTAGGGATTGTGGGGGTAACTTCTTCCAAGGGCGGTAGAAGATGGTGGTGGGTCTGGTGGAGGTGGGGAGGGGGGTGGAGGTGGTGAAGGAGATGAAGTAGTGGTCAGAGATGGCCACAATAAGTATAAACAGAGAGGAAGTACTGAAAAGGTTGACTGGACTGAAGGTGATAAGTCGCCCGGTCCGGAGGGGATGCAGCCGAGGTTACTATGGGAGGGACGGGTACAAATAGCGGAGGCTTTGGCTACAATTTTTCAATCTTCGTTGGACACAGGAGTGGTGCCCGAGGACTGGAGAGTGGCCAATGTGACTCTCCTGTACAAAAAGGGACAGAAGGACAAACCTGGGAACTCCAGGCCAGTCAGCCAAACATCAGGAGTGGGGAAACTCCTGGAGACTATAATCCGGGACAGAATAAATCTTCACTTAGAAGAATATGGGTTAATTAGGGACAGCCAACACCGATTTGTTAAAGGCAAATCTTGTCTAACAAATCTAAGACTTTTTTGATGAGGTAACAGAGAGGGGATAAAGGCAGTGCAGTTGATGTCGTTTATATGGACTTTCAAAAGGCATTTGACAAAGTGCCACATGAAAGACTTGTAAGAAAGATAGAAGCCCATGGTATAAAAGGGACAGTGGCAGCGGATCCAGAACTCACTGGGAGACAGAAAGCAGAGGGTTGTGGTGAACGGCTGCTTTTCTGACTGGAGGGAAGTGTACAGTGGTGTCCCCCAGGGATCGGTATTAGGACCACTGCTCTTCTTAATATACATAAATGATCTGGACTTGGGTATAGCAAGTACCATTTCCAAGTTTGCGGACGACACAAAGTTAGGGAAGGGGGTAAACAGTGAGAAAGATAGGAGCCAACTGCAGGAAGACATAGACAGAATGGTAAAATGGGCGACACGTGGCAGATGAGTTTCAATGTGGAGAAATGCGAAGTAATGCATTTTGGTAGAAAGAATGAGAGGAGGCAATATAGGCGGTAATACAATCTTAAGGGTGTTAAAGGACCGAGAGACCTGGGGGTGCAGGTAAATGAATCCTTGAAGATGGCAGGACAGGTAAAAAGGGCATATGGGATACTGGGCTTTATAAATAGGGGCATAGAGTACAAGAGTCAGGAGGTTATGATTAACCCATATAAAACCCTGGGAAGGCCTCAGTTAGAATACTGCTCCCAGTTGTGGGCACCACACTATAGGAAGGATGTTAAGGCATTGGAAAGGGTACAGAGGAGATTTACGAGGATGGTACCAGGAATGAGGGACCTTAATTATGAGGAAAGGCTGGAGAGGCCGGGATTATTCTCATGGAACAGAGAAGGCTACGAGGAGAACCTAATAGAGGTCTTCAAAATCATGAGGTGTGTCGGTGACTCGAGGTCACAGATTCAAAATAGTCTCTAAAAGAAGCTGAAGGGAGGTGAGAAGACATTTCTTCACGCAGCGAGTTGTTCGAATCTGGAACGCATTGCCTGAAAGAAAGGGCGGTCGAGGCCGATTCATTAACTACTTTTAAAAACGCGGTGGACGGATATTTGAGGAGGACGGGTTTGCAGAGTTATGGGGAAAGGACTGGGGAGTGGGATTGACATTAATTGCTCTATTCAAAGAGCCGCACAGACTTGATGGGCCGAATGGCCTCTTTTTGTGCTGTATGATTCTATGTGTCAGACACCCGGCTGAACAGAAAAAATTCGCATTGTATGTGGAATCCAATTACCTTAAAATTACCTATACGCTGAGTAATTTTCACCATTTGAATTAACAATGTGTCTTTCTGATGGATAAACATCTCTTGAATATTAATGAGTGAACGGCTTTCCAATTAATGCTAAATTTCCAGGGAGTTTGATCTGTCTAATGTAACTTAAAAATATGCCAGTTATACCATATTATGTGGGCTTTCATTTTACATGAGCTAAAGGCAGTTTCAGCGCCTTGGGACGTCCTCCCGACGTGAAAGGCGCTCTATAAATGGAATCTTGTTGTTGTTTAAATTCAAATATAGAGTAAGGACTTTACCTTAATTATATAAGTATGTAATCTGTAAATATACATAAAAGCATGTGTTTTCATCTTGAGAATATCCTCTGAATAAATGAAACTATGCAGGTTTAATGGTTGAATAGCTACAAGTAGCAATGGTTAAATAGCCTGCCTTTGAAATGATTCGCTCAATATGGAACTTGCCTTATAACAACATACTAGTTTTAACTAATGCAATCCATTTTATAGAAGCTATTTCATGCAATAAACAAAATCACACCAAAACCTGCAGCAGGGGGCACTCTGGCTTCACATTTAGTTGTGTTTCTCAATACAATTAAGACACCATTCTTGACTTGTATAGTTGTGATGCTTCTGCCTTGAACATTCAGAGCAGAACTCTTTCCCCTGATTTTTAGCAAATGGAGAAACCTCACAGCCTCTGCACTGTGCACTGAGGGGACATTGGTGATCAAATTGTAGCACGGATGTTCTGCATTATCCAGTATTTCATTCAATTCCATAGCATTGTCGCGAGGCTTGCCCTAATTTATATGCACATATTATCAATAATATCTAAGATCAGCCAATCAGTATTGTGCAAATAAAATAGATTTTTAGGCAAGGAGAGTTGCAGTTTAGAAGGTAAACTGAATAGCAGCTAAATTAATTCTAGGTAAGGACACAGAGTAGCTATTATTGAAATATATACATACAGGAACGTGAATAAAGATCCAGACATCCATAAAAACTGATCCTGAGAGAACCTACCCCTTCCCCCCTCCACACACACATTACACAAATCCCCACCTAAGGAAGATAAAAAAAAGTTTTAAAAAAACCAAAATGACATTTATAGAGCGCCTTTCACGTCGGGATGACGTCCCAAAGCACTGAACAGTCAGGTGTCAGGGCCCGAGCATGGGGGATTGGTGGGGGAGGGGTGGGGGAAGGCAGAGAGGTTGGAGGGAGACCAAAGGCACAGTCGAAGCGAAGGGTCTTGAGACCGGCCTTGAAGGAGGCAAGGGAGGAAGCGAGGCAAAGGGACCGTGGGATGGAGTTCCAGACTGTGGGGGCAGAGAGGCTGAAAGCCCGGCCACCGATGGTAGGGTGGGTCAAGCGGGAGACATGGAGCAGACCGGAGGCTGATGAACAGAGGGAGCGGACAGGTTGGTAGAGAGTCAGCAGGTCAGAGAGGGAGAGGCCATGGATGGTCTTGAAAGTGAAGACGAGGATCTTGAACTCGATCCTCTGGGGGATGGGGAGCCAATGGAGTCGAGCGAGGGTGGGAGTGATGGGGTCACGGAGCCTGGTGCGTGAGAGTACACGAGCTGCAGGATTTTGGATGATCTGCAGCTTATGAAGGGAAGAGTTGGGAAGGCAATGTGGAGGGAGTTCCTGTAATCGAGCCGTAGACTTAGCCATAGGCTAACAGGAACTTTGTTGGGATTGTGTACAGTGGATGGTGGTATAACTACAAAGCCATGGTAGCCTCGGGAATTTTTCTGCTGATCACTAATCAGAGAATAAAAAGATCAGAAACGATTATCTCTGTGAGCAGCCAACACACGGGTGTGGCAAGTCTATGATAGGTGCAGGGAAGCAGGTTTCCAGTGTCTTGGTACGTCCTCCTGACGTGAAAGGCACTAAACAATTCTAATTTGTCGTTGTTGCTAAAGCTCTGTGAGTTTTCAATGTTGTAAACTGATGCAGATACAAGTGCTGCAAAAACATAAGAGTCTCTTCAAAATAAGGAGATGACAAATGAGAATACACTTCAGGTCTTTACTCTTTGCAAAAGCATTTGTGACACAACATTAGGCTAGTCAATCATAGCCACCGTTACTACTTGTGATCAGTTGAAAAACAGATATTGTAATGATTTCTTACAATTCTGATATGATGTCTGACAATTTTGCATTTGCAATTAAGCGTTTTTTAAAAAATAATTTACAGTTTTATCAGCAAGATTCACAAAGGTGTCAAATTGTAATTCCCTGGGACCAACATCATTTATTTCCTATGTATGAATATTCTCCTTTATTCTCTTAACAAAACCTAAACTGTTTACAAAGAGCAGTCAAGAATTTCCATGAAAAATATACGCAACATTCATTGAAAATAATCAGACATCAATGTACAATAATTTAACTTCTCTACATAGCAAAACAGTTTTCCTATTCATACAGACTACAAACTGTTTTACGTCAGCAAAAGCAGATTTTGTTTATGTAAACAATTAAATATGGTCATTAAGATCCTGATTAACACCTTTGTATATTGTTTTTAAGCCTCTCCTCCGAACAAACTCTCCTCTGAAAGTGTCCTCAGAAGATAAACACCGTCAATGTACAAACACAAGTACAGACATGCAAGGACTTCACACAAGAGATGGCAAACCACAAGAAAAACTGTCCTGGCTGTTTACACTGATCAGTCTTTTCTTGTACAAATATGTTATTGGCAGAAGAGTCATGTAAGTTAGGACTTGCAGCAACCAGAACCTTTCATTTCTGAATTCACGTAGTCATGAAGCTTGAATTTAGGGTCACTTGGTGATTTCATTGACCTGTGTTTCAGTTCTCTGCAATAAGAAACATTTGACAAATACAGGAAGAGAAATGACAACCACCCTCAGCCTAACATTTTCCTTACACATCTATATATCAGGGACTGAGTACCACAAGGATCCGAAAATCTGTTCAAATCCCAGAGCAAAGGGAGAGGTTGGGATAAATTATTTTTTACGCACACAAGGCAGAATGGGGAACAGTGGTTGAGGCAAAATCCATATTAGCTTTTAAGAGGAATTTGGTATATAATTGAGAAGGAAAAATATTTTTGAAAAGTATGGCAAAAAGACAGGAGAATGGGGCTAAATGGCCAGACAGCTCTTTCGGAGAGAGCTGTCACAAAGGGCCAAATGCCTCCTCTCTGCTGTAAATTTATATGGATCTACTTCCAGTCTCGTTTGCACCTTTTCTTCTGCCTCTTTTGCCGGCAAAGACATGATGGGCTGAATGGCCTCCTTCTGTGCTGTATGATTCTATGATTCTTTCAGCTGTAATGTTTGTGCAAGAAATGCGTTGGGGGGATTTTCAAACAAATTCTCAATGAGAATTCCAAGATGGAGCATAATTTGTCATAAATTGCCACTAAATCAACGATCCTTCATGTTGATAACGGAGTAAAAATAATGGAAATTATTCCATCACCCCAGCAATGACATTTCAAATTGGAAAAGAGCAAGATATCACCAAGAAAGATATCCATCATTCGGCAATAATATTGATATGTGCTCATTGCATTCTAATATTCTGCTTGCAAAAACATCCCACTTTCATCCATAAATCAAGTTTAATTTTGACAGTTCCAAAAGCAGCAGTGCTTGATCACTGTAGTCTCATTAAATGCAGGTACACTTGATCTTTCAAATCACAGTGCTAACTAACCAGGCAACTTGTTAGCTTTCTATTTTGAAGTATGATAAAGCTCTCACGTTCACTTATTTTAACAAAGGAATAAATCTGAAAGACATAAACAAGTAGCTGATTCTCACTGACATTCCCCAATCCAGATAAAATGAAAGGTCTCCACTGTGGAACTTACTTGGCAATAGCTATAAATGCCAACTCCACATTTAGGCCTGTTTTGGCACTTGTTTCCATGAAAGGCACTCCGTATTCCTAGAAGAAATTAAATATCAATCAGCTATTCAGATACAAATATATATATATATATACACACACATATACACATGACTTCCCAATGCATGGACTGCAAATTCAAACATTTAAGATGCTAAAGTGAGATAAATGGAACTGATCCAAATGGTCATGTTTGATGATGTTCTCAGATGCCACCTATTTAACATAGCACATTGTTGGACTTTTAAGATTTCTGAGACAAACTTTAAAAATTAAAGATGCCAGTCGCTTGGGCTTCTTGTTTGATATATAATATATATAAACATCCTAATGACATAATATTGTACTCAGGAGTGGATTATCTATTGCATCCACTGGGAAGCCAATATATGGGCTTCCTTCCTGCTGCAACAAATGAGATGGCAACCATCAATGGAGAGATTGAGCTAATAATGGATTTACTCCCAGGACAAATAGCTATGAGCTATTACATACGAGGTTATCTACATACACTTTGCATAAAAGGAAAATATATTGGTGAGCCTATAAAATGGTGTAATATATCCAAAGTCTCTGCTCTGTATTAAAGCAGCTATGGATGAATTGTAATAATAATATTACAATTATATAATAATAATCCTTGCATTTGATGCAGCGCCTTATCACGTCTCCAAGATATCAAAACGCTTCACAGATTGGTAGAGATTTAAAGTGAAGGTGAAGTAGATAAATCAAGAACAACCAATCCCGATGCCACAAACTTGCACCCTGGCCAATAATGAAACAACTTTGGTTTGAGTGCAGGCCTCAGAGGTGAAAGACTTGTAAAGTAAAATATACTCTTACCCTGTTTGTGACACATAACAATATCAAGAAACCCAACAGGGCAAGGTCACTTCAAAACTCTGTCTCGCAGATAAGGAAGGAATAATCCTTAATCCAAGAAACTGGTAGCTCTTGATTGGAAAATGGAACAAGTATCCTTGAATATTGAAGAGTTTTAATTTTAGAGGATCCATTCATATAATAATAATCCTTGCATTTAATATAGCGCCTTATCACATCTTCAAGACATCTCAAAGCACTTCACAGAATATACTTTAAAGTGAATTGACTATATTTTGTGAGTAAAACGCGGCAGACAATTGCGCACAGCAGGGTCCCACAGGCAGTCGTGGATTGAAGTAACCAATCAATTATTAATTTTTTTGAAGGAAAAGCGATCTGCCAATCGACTAACAATTAGGTTCCTACTTACAGGTGTGGAGTAAGGAAACTTGCTAAACATTTCCTCCTGCCGAAAATCGAATCCAGGTCTCTCACTTGCGAAGCGAGTGCTCTAACCACAGAGCTACAGGACTCCACAATTTACCAGGCATCTTGCATGAATAATACAAAGCATCCAAGCACAAACAAGATATCTGGACTACACTTAGCAAACGACATACCTTTGCTAACTTTTCTCCCGACTCTTTCTTTACTGCCCTCTCCTGAGTTGCATCAGCCTATAAAAGACAGAGAATGACAGTCCATACTTCCTATAACTTCACCCTTATAGTAGTTTAAAATGCATCCTTTCACATCCCATTAGCATTGCCGCTAAACATTAAAAGTGACATTGGTTGGAATCAGTTTAAATATTCCAAAATGGGTTTAAAAGCTTTGCAAAAATCTGTCCAGTGCCTTGGGACGTCCTCCCAATGTGAAAGGCGCTATACAAATGTAATTTTGTTGTTGTTGTTCACTCTGAATGAAGGTTCTTATTTATGCCTGCAGTGATCACTGTCTTGACAGAACACAGCTGTAGAGCTTGGTGTAAATAGCAGGTTTTCTGTTGTGTGACCATCTAAGCATGAATGCGAATTCAGCTTGCTGGAAGGATCCTGGATTTGTAAGGACATTGTTGTAATGATGTCAGTGCCCAGGCTTACCATGTGCCCCTCTCTTTGCTTGGCTGGTGGATTTCAGAAACTCAAGCTGTTGTGATGGTGGAATGTACTGGGTTATATCATAAAATTAAATACACCATAACATCAATATATCTTAATACCAAATAAATATACCTTAACACTAAATGTAGTGTAAGACCAATTTATCATACCAAATATACCATAATACCAATATTGTGGAAGACCAGAATACTAATATATTAGGAATACTACAAATTGGAAGAACATTACAATAGAATACTAATGTATAATTATACTAATATTCTACAATACATGAGTACACGCTCACACAGCATGCCAATATATTACAGGACCAATACAGGAGAATTACTAATTGACTAAAATACCAATAGCTTAGGATGCCAATATGTATACACAGGTATACAAACCCACCATTATACCAATGCACTAGCAGATCATCAAATATACGTTCACTGATTTTATTGATTGTATTGAGAATAAAAATTAGGATATAAGACACCAAAATACTGATTTACAAGAATATATAAGTATCCCCCCAAACTAGAATATGCAAATGTACCCAAACAATCGGGATGTCGATGCAAATAGACAGTGTAATCTAACAACATACGGTAACTCCAGGTGGTGTTTTAAGAGAGGGCAACGTCTTAGCTGATAGCAGTTGTGCAGTATCTGAGACTCACCTTATTTCCCAGCATCATGATCACCACGTCTTGCGTTGCATATTCATGAATCTCTGTCAGCCATGCCTAGAAACAATTTTTAAAAAAATTGATGATCTAAACAGTTTTGTAAACAGTAAAACACAAATACCAACTGATTGTCCATGTAGAACTGAATATTCTGGTTTAGAATTTTCAGATCCATTGATTTCCCCCAAGTTTATCAGACATGAAGTAAAATTGCTGGTGCGAGCGTTGCCAATATCTGCGTTCGATAAAATGTCTACAACCTTGGCAGATTAATGAGGAAAGCTGGTGATTTATCATGAGATGATTGCAATGGAAGGAATACACATCCATTGTGACAAACACAGGAATATGTGCACTGGAAGGTTTCAGATCAGAGATGCTTTTTTTTTAGACTTTACCAAGTCTTATACCCCTGCCTCTGTCTCATGACAAGTCTGAGGACAATAGTGTGGATTTCTATTTTTTTTATAATAATCCTTGCATTTCATACAGTGCCTTAACACATGTGTCTCAAAGTACTTCACAGAATATATTGTAATGTATACTGACTGTGTGTTTTGTGAGCAAAACGCAGCAGCCAATTGCACAGCGGTCTGCACAAACTGTCGTGGATTGTTGTGAATATTTTTAAGTTATAAAGGAAACATTATATCTTAATTATAAATTCACAGACACTGTTTATAAGAAATAATTTCACTACTTAATGGAATGAGATCAGACAATCCTTTGACGCCACAAACTGATTCAAAACTATCTCTATTGTGATAGGGATACTGTTCTTTATGGGTCTTGGCAAATATAATGCATTTCCAAGAAGCTTTGTTGCGTATTATAGAACATGCAATAAATTTTTGAAATGTCAAGTTCTAGGTGTATTCTCACAAGTAATTCAATGTGTTCCCTGTTTGTACTCCTCAACACATTATGGTCAGAATGAAGAAAACCACAGAGGTTCCCCCAGTAATAAAAAGTCTTACTTTAATGTACTGGAGTTGACTTGGTGGCCCATGCCCAATACAAGTTTGACTTGTGACTTCTCCAGGCTAAAGGCAACACAAAAAACAACTAAACATGCTGATTAAGTGTTCTCAGAGAGTTTACAACAGAGAAGGCCGTTTGGTTTATTTTGTCCCTGCTTGTACTAGCTCCCTGCACTGGAAGTTTCTTCTCTAATCCCATTCCCCTGCTCTATACCAGATGCCTTAATACTATATTCCCTTCATAGGGAATTTACATGATTCCTTGCTAAAAGCTGTTCTGGATTTGAGTTATACACAGTTAAAGTAAAGTTAAAATAAATGAAAGAACGGATTTAAATGAAAAAGTGAAATGATTGACAGAGACAATATTGTTGCATTGCAATACTACGAGGAGAGGTTGAATAGACTAGGCTTGTATTCTCTAGAATATAGAAGAATTAGAGGTGATTTTATAGGGTCTTGACAAGGTGGATAGTGTGAGACTGTTTCCCTTGGTTGGAGAATCTAAAACTAGGGTTCATAGTCTCAGGATTGAAGGTCAGCCCTTTAGAACTGAGTTGAGGAAACATTTCTTCACTCAGAGGGTAGTGAATTTATGGAATTCTCTACCCCAGAGGCTGTGGGTGTTCAGTCAGTCATTGAACATATTCAAGACTGAGATCGATAGATTTTTAAAAACTAAAGGAATTAACGGATATGAGGATAGTGCGGGTAAATGGAATTAGGTTACGAGATCAGCCATGATCTTATTAAATGGTAGGGTAGGCTTGAGGGGCTGAATGGCCTACTAAATGCTCCTATTTCTTATGTTTCTTATGGTACTTTTCGACAGGTGATCAAATTGGCTGATGGGAGGGCTGCCAGCTTCCTGTGTGATGTTCACAGTGCAGTTCAGTGGGTCATTGGTGACGAGACTGTTGACCTGCTGACCCGGAAGTGATGATGACCAGCCAAACTGTTGCTCGACCTGTTATAATACGAGAGTTCTTACTTTTATGGACCTCAATCACAGGATTATAACAGGGTCTGACTATTATTGGCGAGAGAAAAAAAGCTAATTTTACTAAAAATGACACACAGTCACACAGCGGACCAAAGGTCATCATCCCACAATTACACAATCAAATTAAATCAAATGTTCCTGTCCCTTTTGCCAGAGTGAATTATTAATTACTCTAATTGAAATATATAATAGGCATGCGTGCTTCTTTTGCCTGAAATATTTTGATGCCTAAATACGTCTTGTTTACTTCACAGTCACAGTACAATTTCTGAAGCAGCTATTATACTTGCCATTTCCGTACTTTGTTTGCTAGAGTTCAATATCCTAGTCCTCGCCTTTCCACGGCCTTGCTCCTTCCTACCTGTGACCTGCTAACACCATATTGATCTGTCCGCTCCCTCTGCTCAGCCTGCCCCATGTTGTTGAAATATACGGACTATGACCTCAGGGTGCCTTGGTATATTTCAAACAGCAACCGAATGTTTGAAGGTTTGAAAGTTAAATGGTTATAAGTAGCTTTGTTGGACTGGATGAGGTTAGCTTCTGATTGCATTTCATATTTTCCTGGGAAGATGTTCACTCCTGAGATAATGAGCGATCGGGTCCTTGAGCCGAGATGTAAGAACAATGGACCGCAGAAAGAAAAGGCTACAGCCTCAGACACCTGCCGATCTCAAGGCTGAGAAACAAGCGGCTGTGGGAGGCTGCCCAGAAGTTGTCCATATTTCTCTCTGTGCAAAGCAGCTGTGAAGGGTGGGGGCTATCTCTGTGACAAGGGGAGGTGGAGTTAGAAACACATAAAAGATGTAACTTTGAAATAGTTGGAGTTGTGTAGAGGGTCAGTGCACTTCCCAGTGGAATCGATATCGATTCTACTGTATCTATGTATATGCACAGGGGGGAGGGAATTTACCTCCAGTAAGAAAGTGACCATTAAAAGTAAAAGAGGAAGAGTGGTCAGGTCCGTAAGGAAGGAGGGCTTTCTCCAATGAAAGTGGTGGTGGACTGTGGGAGTTCCAGTAGCTGTTGCCGCTGCCCAGAGTCAAATCGGGTAAATATGATTTTGGTTCTGTCTGTTGCCTGGTATATCTGTATAAGGGATACAGTGCAGCTGATTTGTCTGTTCAAATGTTAATAAAACCTATATTTGAAAGTAACGTGGTGTCAAGTCAATTTGTCTACAACGTCGCCTGCCCCGCCTGCCCCACCATCAGCGGTCGGGCCTTCAGCCTCTCCGCCCCCACCCTTTGGAACTCCATCCCTCAGTCCCATCGCCTTGCTCCCTCCCTTACCTCCTTCAAATCATGTCTTGATAAAGTGCAATGACTGTGTATCTTTAGGCAAACAACGACCTTCTGTGATCTACGTAGATTGAGAACGAGAGCTCACAGGAGATGCACCACTTCTGTTCACATTTACCAAGTGCCCAGCATCTTAAGTCAGCAGTAGTGTTCTCTAACTAGCCTTCACCTGACTCAAGGTCTGTTTATGATCCTTGCTGTCTTTTCGGGTCAGAGCTATTTCATTCAGTTTGCCCCGCTCATTTAGGCTGTGACCTTAAACCGTCTGCTCTGATTAGTGGTGATAATTCACTCACTCCTCCTTCCTCTGTGAAACATGACAGCACAAGCTATTGGTGATTTTCTGCAACTGTGTTGAAGCAGAAATAATTGCAGGAGAAACAAAATCTGAATATCACTCCCTGCTCCCGAGGCTTCAATTTTTTTTAAAAAGATGATAAAATAACAACTCACAAGAGAAGAAAGTGTTCATTCATACCCACAGCTCAGTACTGATTTCAATAAACGCAGGTATTCTCATTGTACAACCATACTAATGAGCTCAGATGTACATTATATTTGACAAATATACTGAGGCAAAGATTCAGAAACACCTTTTGTAATTTAATTAATTTGTGCTATTGCTGCCACCCAGCTGCGCCACTGCTCCAGCAACCCTGGGGGCCACATTGTTTCAAAATCATTTTCACTGACAAAATACAGTCAATCTACTTTACAGTATATTCTGAGAAGCGCTTTGAGACGTCTCGATGACGTGATAAGGCGCTATATCAAATACAAAGATTATTATTATTAATATTGTTATTTTCTCTTCATGGTTGTATCATTCTGTACTGACTTTGAACATTAAATGATCTTCATCATTAGAAGTTCTTTCCTGACCTGCCACATCCCCTTACCCAGCTGTAAGCAGTTACTATAGGCTCTCCGGGCTGGGATTGAACACTGCTTATTCTTCAGCTGTTTTACTTTCATTATTCTTACTTTATGAATCAGTGTCTGACATCTGCGGAAACCCATCAACGTGCTTAAGAGTATCCAAACCAAGTTGAGAATTCCATGCATCCCTCCTACACATGGAAATCCTAGAGATAAGATAGTTGGAATGGAATGCGCACTTCCCTTGGAGGGAAGCATCCTATTTACCCAACCAAGGCTTGGGGACCCAGAGTGTGTGTTGGGGTACTGCTGGAGTCTAACCAGCTAAAGCCGCATAGACATTGTCTGACCCCAGCCTACACTGATAGAAACTGCGCTGGCTACACAGTCTGCTATCTCTGTGATGTCATCTTGTAAAACGTACACTGCACAAGGTTGAAAATCAGAGTTTAACCTTCATTAGAGTCCTGTAGCTCAGTGGTTAGAGCACTCGCTTTGCAAGTGAGAGACCTGAGTTCAATTCCAGGCAGAGGGCGAAACCTTGAGCAAGTTTCCTTACTCCACACATTATTGTTTTGGGTTTTGGAGGGATTATTAATAATATTATTACTAATAATAATCCCTCCAAAACCAAAAACAATAATAAAAAATTGGTCATTTTCAATTTACGACTGTTTGTGGGACATTACTGTGCGCTATTGGCTGCCGCGTTCGCCCACAAATAAACAGTCAATTTACTTTACAGTGTGTTCTGTGAAGCGCTTTGGGACGTCCTCCCGACGTGAAAAGCGCTATATCAAATGCAAGGATTATTATTATTATTATTATTATTAAAAGCTGATGTGAGCAGAAGTCTGAATTGGATAATTTGATTCTCTTTCATTTCGAAAAGGTCGCTGGGGTGGGGAGGGTGAGAGAGGGGAGAGAGGAGGGGGCAAAATCCATCAGTGTGTTTGTTGATATCACAAATTTGCTTTTTGCACGTTTAGTCTATAAATACAATTGTCCAGCAGCTCAGGAGAGGCTGAGAGGTTGAAATTCCAATCTGAAAGTCTAACTTTAAATTCCAGCTCCTCTATCAATCAAACACCCTTTTCTTCTTAAAACCACTGGCCATAGCTGTCACACGAGAGGACAGATATTTTTTTATGAACTACAGAAAACAGGCTACAAAATTGAGTCTGAATTCAACAATTTGCCAACATCTTGACTCTGTGAAATGGGAGGAAAATAAGAGTAAATCAAGACCCAAATGGAATTTCTCCCCCCAAATGGCAGTTCCATGGAAATAATGCCAAGGCAATAGGTAAAAGTAAAGCTGGAAGTATTTATCACCAGATTGCACCTTGTCACTAATCCAGGTATTGACGAAGATTATCACAACATGTCTTCTAAGTAATATCCTATCTATTGGCCCTGGGTGTTACCAGTGGCTTCTTGAGAAGATTTGTGAAGGCAATATTATGGGAATAAACAAATTAGATTACATAAGTACATAAAAAGTTACCCATCTTTATTCCATCAATAAATCCTCTCTGCAATACAACAAAAATAATCTTCAAATGTTTACAAAGCAATCTATATGATAATGCAATGCATTATCTCCCAATTTCTTTTATTCACCAAATGACTTTGGAACTCAGTCCCTTTGCGTTTTTTAAATAAACCAAAGGATTCTCTGAGGTCCGAATAAAAGCTATTGAAAAACAGTTTGAGCAATGTTGTGAGACAAGAATGTAGAAATCCATTTGCCTCCAAATTTACACATTACCCGTGTCATTTACTAGCGATAGCATCTTGACCGTCTTACATTGCCCCTTTGAACAAAGAGGTGACTATTCTCTCCCCTCCCCACCTCTTTTCCCCTCCTCCACCTCTCTGTGGAGGAATTGCTGGCCCTAAGCGAAGCCTAGTGCAGGAAAGGACACGAGCTGCAGAGTCCAAGGTGGCTTCCAGATTGTGGAGGGAAGAGTTGGGAGTCAGTGAGAATGTTGGCGTAATCTTCAATACAATAGTAAAGTTCAAAAAGGAAAACAAAACTGTGAAATTTCTCTCTGACCCAATGTGTGAATCAAGCTACCAACCAGGATGCTATTTAACCCACAATATTGCACCAAAGGCATTTTATGTTCAGACCAATAAAGTCTCAGTGTTCCATAGAACATTAGATCATCAACTGATGTTATGTACCCCTACAATGTGATATAATTTCTCTTTCTTAAGCAGGCATAATAATAATAATCTTTGCATTTGATATAGCATCTTATCACGCTTTTGAGACGTCTCAAAGCGCTTCACAGAATATACTGTAAAATGAATTGACTGTATATTTTGTGGGCGAAACACAGCAGGAGGCAATTGCGCACAGCAGTGTCCCACAAATAGTCTGGATTGAAGTGACCAATTGTTTTTAAGGAAGGCTTTTTTTGAAGGAAAAGTGATCGACTAACAACCAGGATCCTACTTACTGTTAGGTAAACAGAGGCATGTGGCAGTAAGGAAACTTGCCAAACATTTCCCCTGCTGGGAATCGAACCCAGGTCTCTTGCTTGCTCTAACCACTGATTTTTTTTCAATAATAATTTTTCAATAGCTCTCTTTTTGGTTGAGTTAATCAACTACTAGATTTAATGAGAGTCTATTTTTCATATGTCTCATTGCTTCTGTTATTTTATCCCACTTGAGGCTTGTTAACATGCCCTCACTTCCTGTGACCCTGCAATCAGTGTATTGATTTAAAAAGTCCACAAACCTCAATCTACACTCCCACTGCCTTTCAGCGTCTTAAAGCCCCGGACTGTATCCTGATCCTATTTCCTTTGCTCCAGTGAAAACAAGATATGTTGAAAATTACTTTTAGTAAATACTGTGGTGCCTTGTAATAAAATCACAACCCAATAGTGAGGTAGAAACCTTTCGCTGTGTTTGTAACAGTTACTGACTTGCTTCCTGCATGGAGTGGGGGGGTTAGTTCCCAATATAAAAACAACTTCTGGGTCATCACGTCACTGCCAATGTCACTTCCTGTTTACTATTCTTGAACCTCCTTCCCTTTTAAATAGTGCTATGGGATCTTTAATGCCCACTTGAACAGGCAGACAAATCTAGATTTAATGTCTCATCCAAAGGAATGGCACCTCTGACGAAACAACGCTCTCCCACATTGCACTGGAGTGTCAGCCCAGACTGGGAGCTCAAAGTCCTGACACGGGGCTGAAACGTCTAATGCAGATACAAGCAGAAGCTGACACCCAGCTACCCTAGCATGTGTGCTCTCTCAAAAACCTTTAGCAATATAATGCTGGTTATCACTAATGTTGTTGTTGGATAAAATTCCACTGGCAGATCATCAATGTTTGACATCTTTCCAAAGCAATCAAATTTAATGACCTGGTGAATCTTTTCTCCTATAATAAATTTGTCCATAAAGTGCAAGTATTGACTTGTCCATTTAAGGAGGTTGATTGAATTGAAAAGTTTATTACTCTTATGATTCCAATGGGAAACATTCTGATAGATAGAACCTCTTATATCGTTGCTTTCCTGTGGTTTACAGACAAACTCATTCTCTACCCCTTAAAAATAAATAGCACTTGCAATCTCTTCAGTTGTCGTAGCAATAAATTTCCTATAATCTTCCTTTTAATCACCAAATCTTTGTGTGTCAGCCTGGTGCAGTGGTACCACTCTCGCTTTGAGTCAGAAGGTTGTGGGTTCAAGCCCCACGTCAAGACTTGGAATCACATCGTCTAAGACGATACTCGAATGCAGTCCTGGGGGGGTGTTGCATTGTCAGAGATTCTGTCCTTCAGATGCGACTTTAAACTAAAGTCGCATCTGCCTGCTCAGGTGGATGTTAAAGATGGCACTATTCTAAAAGAGAAGGGAGTTTCTGACCAACAATTCCCCAAATAAAATTGGCGAAACACTCCATCACTGGAGTGCAACATTGTGCAACTGGCTGCCAGGTTTCGCCCACAAATTACACTGTCAATACACTTTACAGTATATCCTGTGAAGCTTTTTGAGACATCTCAATGATGTGATAAAGCACTATATCAAATGCAAGGATTATTATTAGTATCAAACAGTGCATGGTCATTCAGAGAATATTGCAGTTTCAGTGAATGATTTACCATTCCATATAATTTACATTTATATAACATCTTACACGTTGGGCAGACATCCCAAAATGGGAATATTTTTCTCTGAGTTTTACCCTTTGAATTGGTCCCAACACTAAGAAACTGATTAAAATTCAAACTCAAATTGCCCCTGGATATTGAGCCAATGGTCCCCTTAAGAGGAAGCAAATTAATGGTTCTTCTATGTTAGGTCAACACATTTACTGCCTATAGTTCTCGTCCCCTCCCCAAAACAGGTCATTAACTATACAAATAGCAGCATCTGCACTGACAAGGCAGGGCCATTTTGTTTATTAACAAAAACTCAGCCAAGGGGGTGCAGGGGGTGGTAGGAGATGGATAATTTGTGATAGTCAGAAAAGTGGTGGGAAGCACGAGGGCTATTTTTAAAGGTTGGCAAAGTGGGGGGTGGAAGGTAATTCCCCCCGCATCGCCCCCACTTCCCTCCTTCCATCTTACTCTCTAGCCTTTTTTTCACCTTTGGAGTTTGCTGTCTACATGTTGACCAGGAAGGTGCAAATTAACTCCGCTGATCAGTTTAGAGAAATTTGGGAATCAGAACCTCAACCTTGGAGGCTGAGCAAAAGCAAAGCTGTGCCACTGAGACACTTGCTGCAGGGCAGTGCTAACTGCTGTAATGAACAGCTGAAGTATCAACAACCAGCCCGAGAAGCCCTTCCTCAAGCAGATGCTTCTGCTTGTCACCCATTGAGCATTGAGCACAGTCTCTCACTGCATCTGCCACCATCTTCTGCTTCTACTTGCTCTATTAGTGATTAGATGGGTTCAGCATGGCTCCTGTAAATATTTTAAAAATATCTAGTAGTGCAGCTGACCTGTTTTAGTTGAGTGGCTAGAAAATATCTACTCTAACAAGCCAAACTGTGCTTGAAAAGTAATGTCTCTTGGATATCTTACAACTGTTTCTGTAGTTCAAAATACGATTGAAAAATAGGTTTAAAAAATCCTGCTTAACGATGAGAATTAACTTTCCTTGATTTGCTAGATAATTACAATAATAGTAATAATAATCCTTGCATTTGATATAGCGCTGTTCACGTCGGGAGGACGTCCCAAAACGCTTCACAGAACACACTGTAAAGTGAATTGACTGTATATTTGTGGGCGAACGCGGCAGCCAATTGCGCACAGCAATGTCCCACAAACAGTCGTAGATTGAAAATGACCAATTTATTATTGTTTTTGGTTTTGGAGGGATTATTATTAGGCGATTAGGAAACTTCCCAAGGTTTCGCCTTCTGCCTGGAATTGAACTCAGGTTTCTCGCTTGCAAAGCGAGTGCTCTAACCACTGAGCTACAGGACTCCAATACTGATTCCTACCAATTTAAATAAGGAACTGATAGGCTTATATGTCATTAACACAGTAAGCTGCTTCTTAAAGTTTCTCTCCTCCAGACCAAATGTAGTCTTTTGTTTACCAGCTATTAATATTTATTCATTCAGGTGTGTGTAGAGCCATCTCCAGAATGGGCTGTTTTGCTGGCTTCTTTCAGGATTAATTGGGTTGTTAACGAGATTAATCTAGGTGACTTTGTAACCCTGTGTCATAGAAAACGTAAGATACCCAATCATTTGGACAGCCAAAACCTTGGTCAAAACATCAAGAACCAGGAGTGATAACTTCAAAAGACAGTAAAGGAAGAAAATGCAGGAGAATTGGTGTTCAGTACAAGAGCTGCAGCTATGTGGAACAAACTAGCAGACGGCTGAGGGTTATCAGGTGCGTTTTGCTTGTGTTCATGATTTTGTCGCTCGTGAGTTGTGCTTGAGTGACCGACAGCAATTACCAGTGAAACTTGAGGCTGCCAATGGCAGAGTGGGCTGAAGCTGAACATACGGCAACCATTTAAATGAATGTCTCCAGATTTCCATTCATTGCCGAAACCAGCAGCTACAGGTTATCATCCTGGTAAAGCAAACTAAGTAAAGTCTTATTCCTGTGTTAATACTTTACTGCTCTTTAGTTTCTGACTAAGGTCTCTGGTGTTGAGGGAGACTCTGTGACGGTCAGTCAGACAGTCAGGTACTATCTCTGATCCACTTGATCCACACGGAATCAGAATATAGTTGGTGTCTCAGTCCTGGGCAAAGAGCCAAGTGATGGGAAACTTGGAGGCTTTGTGATTGAAGAGGAAGTGCAGAAAGAACTGGCTGACCTGGCAGTTTGTTCATTAGCAACAAGAATCACTGATAGCTTCGCTAGCAACTGCTGCACCGAGGTTTCAGGAAACAAAACTGCACATCAACATGAGTGAGCCCTTGCAAGGTAGAAACATTCACATTATTGCCACCATGATCTTCGGAAGTTTAAGAACTGGTCTTTGGAAACCACCCATAAAACAACAACAGCAACTTGCGCCCCTCATGCAGGGTAGCATCCCAGAGCGTTGACAGTGGTGGAGTACGACACTGAATCGGGGGGAGGTGACTGTAGACACGGTCGAAGAGGGAGGTCTTCGAGCACGACCTGAAGATGGAGAAGGAAGGAGTAAGGTGGAGGGTTAGAGGAAGAGTGCTGCAGAATAAAACCCACTACCCCTCGGGTCCTGCAGGTGTTTGACTCACTGCCTCACCACCAATAATGAAAAATAGTCCTTGCATTCTCTAAGGTGCCTTTCACGTCTGGAGGACGTCTCAAAGAGCTTCACAGAATTTCACTGTAAAGCGTAGTGACTGTGTTTTGTAGGCGAACACAGCCAATTTGCACACTCTAATATCCCACAAACAGCCATGAAGTGAATGAAAAGGCTTTTATCTAGGAGATTGTTGGCCAGGACACCAGAAGAGAGAAACTCCCTTTTCTTTTTGAGAAGTGCCATCTCAACAGGCACAGACAATTTAATGTGTCATCCGAAGGACAGCACTTGAAGCACAATGAAGCAATGAAGCACAAACAACAATGAAGCACGCCGCCAGCACTGTATTGGAGAGTCATCATAGACTATATGAGTTCAAAATCAAGATGTGGGACTTGAACCCACAAAGTTCTAACTCGAAGGTGAGATTCTAACCAACTAGCCGGGCTGAGACACAATCAGTGTGGACTGACACACATCATGTGAGCCCTGTGGGAGTTCAGGCAGCTAGTTAGGGACATTTACCTGCAGTAATTTGTCTCCTGGTGCTATTGGGGAGGGCAGGAGGGAGAGTTGGGAAGAGCAGTCTGCCATAGACATGCTGGAAGCCAGCCTGCATCTCTAGTGTTCATCCACCTCGCTCATAGTTGAACACATTGATAATGACTCACTGACAGCACAGACTATGGCAGCTGTTGTCTCCTGGCTTTGTGCGTGGCAAGCAGTTACACATCTCTATAGCAGTCTGCTCGCCTGTTTAACAACTAAGTAAAAGTGTTGCTGTTTTCTAAAAAACAGGAAAGAAGTTATTTCCTCTTGTTATAAGAAGTTGCTTCCGTATGGTGCTGGGGTTCTGTCTCCAGTCTATAGTTTTTTCAGTGCGAAAGTATCTTTATGGTTGCCTCCACTATTCTACTCAGCCTGTTAGCCTCACACAAACATCCAATCGCTCTCCCTGGTCCTCATAGCAAAAAGGTATTGTGCCCCCTGAAATCTTTGCATTGTAAATAATAATCCTTGCATTTGATATAACACCCCATCAATTCATTGAGATGTCTCAAAGCGCTTCACAGGATTTACTATAAAGTGGATTATTGTGGATGAATTATCCAGGCAGAATGTGACCATCACTACTTTAACGATCGTCATTGGGTCAGTCTGTGCAGTAAGCTTTAAGAAAGAAAGACCTTGTCTTTTTATAGCACTTTATCATTTTAAATATAGCTCAGAGTTTTCTATGAAATGTAAGCTTTTTAGACACACTACCAGGTGACTTACTAAAATTATAACTGCAATATCCCTACATTGGATATCGCGCCTGTAATGTTGAAATATTGAACAAAATATGGCAAAGTGTGGGGATACACATTATTCTGTGTATAATGAGAAAAACCCATGTAGAATATACAACCCCATCAGCCCAATCCTCGCCAGGCTTTGCTGCTCTCCATCTTTGAATAGATCAATTTTGAGGTCCTCGCCCTCACATATAAATCCCTTCTCGCCCTTGCACCCTCCTATCTCTGTGATCTGCTGTTATTTCACTCCTCTGCTCACCAACTCCACTCAACTAACACAGGTCAGATGTACAACTCCCATCCCCCTCCATACCAACATCACCAATGAACTCATCTAGTCAATGATGACACTCCAATACTGTGGTGGGGGTGTGCTTCATTGTTGGAGGTGCCATCCTTCGGAGGAGATGTTAAACCAAGGTCCTGTGCCTGCTGAGCTTTCTATCATTGCACACCTAACCTCTGGAACTCCCTGCCTCTATTCCTCCGCCTCCCCCCTCAACTCCCCCCATCTGTCTTAAAATCCCATCTTAAAAATCTACCTCTTTGGCAATGCTTTTGGTGACCTCCCCTTTTTTAATCGCTCAATGCCCAACCCACCACTGTAAAGTGCTCTGAGACGTATCCTACATTATTGGTGATTGTTATTATCATTCCCCCTCGCCCCTCACCTCCAGTTCGGGCACAAATCCTGGATTGGTCCAGCACCTTGGGATGTCCTCTTGATGTAAAAGGCACTATATAAATGCAACGTTTTTATTATTAAATACACAAACGCCAACAGGCACCAATAAACTCCAGGACCTGAACTCCCAGAATACATCCCCTCACCCACGTTGCTAGAAATGAAAGAAATCTTTTGGAAAGCTCGGCACACCAGGTCGGTACTCCAGGCATCAACTGTGCCACTCACTGCTCCCCTCCACGTGGCAAGAAAGGTGTTTTGGGTAATTATAGAAAACACTTCACAGCAATCCGCAATGAGAGCTCCTTAGGATTCTCCATTGAGTGAGATGTTTGTGGCTGCGGAGGATGGGAGTCAATACGTCACTCGTCAATTCCCACATGGCACCAGGATGTACCATTTGCAGGAAGAATGTGGGGGAGACCTGACATAGAGCTAAAAGCCATTCTAAATCTTTCAATTGACTCACATTTCTGTAACGTTCACGGCCAATGAACAGATTTGATACACAAAATAATAATAAAATAATAATAGTGATCCTTACATTTGATACAGTGCCTTATCATGTCATTTGGATGCTTGAGGATACACTGTAAAGTGGATTCATTGTATGTTGTGGGCAAAACATGGCTGTTGAGATGATCACTCACTTTAGGAGAGTTTATTCTCCACTGACGTTCACTGCTTGTCAATTCTAGCCAGAGAAATAGGGGAAAAGCTATTACTGTCAAAACCAACTGGCATGAGTATCATTCAAAAGATTTAAATAGAGGAGTTTTGTGTCCAGAACTCCAGTGTCAGCCTGGCTCAGTTGATAGCACTCTCAGCTCAGTCAGATGTTGAACCCACACTCCAGGTTCATGCTCCAGAGCAATGCCAACGCAGGGCTGCATTGTCAGACGTGCTATCCAGTGGGTAGAATATAAGATAAACTGAATCCTATCTGCCTGTAAAGATCCCATGGCATTATCCTGGTGTCCTGGCCAATAATCCCCCAAATAAGATTGGTCATTCATCTCATGGATGTTGCTCTGTGCAAATTGGTTCCCCCCTCTGCTTACAAACACACAGTCACTACACTGCATTTTACAACTCTGAAGAACTTTGAGAAGTTTAGATGTTATAGGTGTGGCATCAAGGCACTGTATCAAGTGCAAGGTATTATTATGGTGAAAGAAGCAACTTGGGCAAACTGATACCCCATTCACTGGCAAACAGTGAACAAGCAGTTCACTCCCGGAGTGGCACCTATTCTTTAAATTTTCTCTCTGGCTGGAGTGATCCGCTCCCAAGCTGGGATTTGCCGGATCAGGAGCTGGGAAAAGTCGTTGCTATACATTACTAACTGCCTCTGGAGACAAACTGGTTAATGTAACAGTGGAAGATGGATGTTCTGTGTATCAAGTAGAAGAATGTATCCATCTGATAAATAAAGTCTGATCCATATTTTCCTGTTTCTTTGAAAGAACCTTTGAAATGACTTCAATATTCTACCCTCAAAAACACAATTGAGATTGATAAATAATAATAATGAGTGTTACATTTGATAAGGCACCTTCTCACATTCTTGAAATGTCACAAAGCGCTGCAAGGATGTGCTGTGAAGTACAGTGACTGGGTATTTGAAGGGGAGGGCAACAGACAATTTGTAGGCAAACACGACACCAATACGTGCACAGCAATGTGGCAATCTTGAAACAGGAGCTTGAACATGGAAACCTGTTCCTCGGGGTGACTTTCACATGGACACATTGGATCTGCTAATTTTGAAGATCACTGCTGTCATGCAGTTGGGGTGTTTTGGTAAACATCACTCCTATTAAATACTACACTATATGTGTGGTTCTTATCAATGTTGCAGATTTGATCATTAGCTCTGTTCGATATGACTTACAAAGGATTCAAAGGATATATATTTGGGGTTGTGCTAAGATTTTAACAAATACTCAAATTTGACACCACTGAGACAACAATAATAATCATCCTTATATTTGATATAGCGCCTTTCATGTCCCAAACTGCTTTACAGATGGAAGCCATACTCTTTGGCTCTCGTCAACATCTAAAATCTCATGGTTCTCACCTCCTCCACCTACCCAACTTCCCCCTAAAACTCTCCGAACCCGTACGCAACCCAAGCGTCAGGTTTGACCCCCAATTATCCTTCCTCCCCCACATCCGGTCTCTCACCAGCACCGCTTTCTTCCACCTCCAACGCATCGCCCGTCTCCGCCAATACCTCTCCCCAAAAGCCGCTGAAACCCTGGTCCATACCTTTGTCACCTGCCGTCTGGACTATTCAGCGCCCTCCTCGCCGGCCTCCCCTCCACCACCATCCATAAAATCCAACTCATTCAGAACTCTGCCGCCCACATTCTCACCCGCACGAAACTCCGCTCCCCGATCCCCCAGTCCTGGCCCTCCCCCCACACCCAAACTCCGCTCCCCGATCCCCCCAGTCCTGGCCCTCCCCCCACACCCAAACTCCGCTCCCCGATCCCCCCAGTCCTGGCCCTCCCCCCCACACCCAAACTCCACTCCCCGATCCCCCAGTCCTGGCCTTCCCCCCACACCCAAACCCCACTCCCCGATCCCCCCAGTCCTGGCCTTCCCCCCACACCCAAACCCCACTCCCCGATCCCCCCAGTCCTGGCCAGTCTGCACTGGCTCCTGTCCCAGAAAGGATCGACTTCAAGATCCTCACTCTTGTCTTCAAATCCCTCCACTCCTCTGCACCTCCCGACCTCTCTGACCTCCTCTCTCCTCAAAACAGTACCCATTGCCTTCGTTCCTCCGGGTCTGGCCTCCTCCTTGTCCCCCGAGTCCTCCTCCACCCCCGGCGGCTGTGCCTTCAGCCACTATGCCCCGAGGCTCTGGAACTGCCTTCCTCACTTGCCTCATCCCCTCTCTTTCTATTTTCAAGTCTCGGCTGAAGACCTTTCTTTTCGACCGCACCTTTGGACACCTTCCCACCCCCCTCCCCCTGGCTCCTCCCCCTCCCCCTGGCTCCTCCCCCTCCCCCTGGCCCCTCCCCCTGGCTCAGCCCCGGGATCCGTAACTGTGAAGCGCTCTGACATGCCGTCCGGTGTGGATGGCGCTATATAAATCCAAGTTGTTGTTGTTGTTATAGGATATGCTGTAAAGTGTAGTAACTGTGATTTATGGGCACACCCAGCAGCCAATTTGTATACAAACAGGTGCCCAATTAATATTTAGTAGCTTGTTGGCCAGGAAACCAGGAGAAACTCCCTTCTCTTTTGAAACTTTTAAAAAATAGAGGCATTAGGGGATATGGGGAGAGGGCAGGTAATTAGAGTTAGGTCAGAAGATCAGCCGTGATCTTATCGAATGGCGGGGCACAGGCTCGAGGGGCCGAATGGCCTACTCCTGCTCCTAATTCTTATGTTCTTACGTTCTTAAATAGTGCCATGCGATCTTTAAAAGCTAGTTGGGGCCTCAGTTTAAGTTCTCATCTGAAGGCATCACCTCCGACAATTCAGCGCACCTCCCAGCACTGTGTTGGAATGTCAATTTAGACTCTATGAGTTCCAAATCCCAACACGTATGACATGCAGATGCCAGAAAAGAAACCGTCAGGAACTTATTGCTGTAGGGTTTTTACTACAAAGAAATCATGAATACTGAAATCTCAGCTCTTTACCTTAAGGGTTTAATTTGTTGCCATCATGAATAAATGAATAGATGTGCTGCAAGTGTCATAAATTCAGCCGAGGAGTGAAAGGCAATGGTGCTCATCAAGTGTGACAGTGATTTTGAACAGTTCTGTCTTCCCATCCCAGAAGATAGGCACGAGGTTGCGTGACAGAATGAGGCAATTGATCATTGTGAAAACAAGCAAAAAGTGCTTTCCTTTTGGCTGCACTTTTGGATGGATGTCAGTTCAACAAGGGAGTGACGTATGTTCATTCGATCGTAAGAGAGGTTTGGATTAAGAAGGCACTTTGGTTTCATCTTTGCACAATATCCACCTGAACATCTTGACGTTACAGCATCTGGACATTTCACAAAGACTAGCCCCCTGGTCTCAAGCATCTTTCTGGTAACCTTTTCTAGCTCCTGCTAAGAAATAATAATCCATGCAGTTGACAATCACTCACTTCAAGGCTGTTTACGTAAATCAGCTATTACATCCACTTACAAACACACAGTCACTTTACTTTACAGCAATTATTAGTGAAGCACTTTGAGATGTCTCAGTGTTATAGATGCTACATTAAAACTCATCATTATTATCGTAGGTACTTTGGGATGTTCTCCCAAACATGTTAGGCTCTTATATAAATATAAACGGAAATTTGTATTGTATTGTATTTATGAGCGTTCTCTGTTCAGTTTTACGGGTCTGATCGCAAACCAGGTTTTATATTCATCCATAAGATCCCCTTTGGAACATCTATTTTCAAGGTTGAAGAGTTCTCGACCAGCGGGCTGCCCCAGGTTCAGTGCTGGGACCTCTGCTGTTTACACCTTTTGCCTGTAGTCAGATTTGAACTCCATCCCAACATGGAGTTTGAAAAGAGGCAGGAAGTGTTATTGTATCAACTGAACCAAGCTTATATCTGGCTCAGTTGATAGCACTCATCCTAAGTTGCAATTCGCAAATATAAACACAAGCTCAAACTACAAACTACTTGTTCGAGATCCACTTAAGATTCTGCACCCAACAGTGATATCAATCCAATGCTAACATGTCAAGCGTTGTTCCTGATCTAGACTGGCTCACTGGAGTGTGAGATAAGCAGAGCAAGCTCTTGCGCGCATCAGTTGATTTTGAAGTTATTATATTTCTGATCAGCATTTGAAGTGGCAACAGCACTGCAACAAAATGACATGGTTGCAATTAAAGATTCTGAAGCATGACATTTTATATTGTAATAATAATAATCCTTGCATTTGATATAGCGCTTTTAACGTCTTCGAGACGTCTAAAGCGCTTCACAGAATATACTGTAAAGTGAATTGACTGTATATTTGTGGGCGAAATGCGGCAGCCAATTGCGCACAGCAATGAGTGTCCCACAAACAGCTGTGGATTGAAGTGACCAATTTATTATTGTTTTTTTTGAGAGATTATTACCAGGTGTGTGGAGTAAGGAAACTTGCCCAAGGTTTCGTCCTGCCGAGAATCAAACCCAGGTCTCTCGCTTGCAAAGTGAGTGCTCTAACCACTGAGCTACAGGACTCCTGTATGAAAAAGTCCTGAAAAACGTATGGTGCAATGTTTAGCACCAACAGATTTTAATGTCGATCTTTGGCTACATTGGAAGAAATATACAAGTGCACAGCTATGTTCTGAAATGTTTGCTACATTATCAGACAAGGAGAACATTTATTCAAGCTTCTGTTCAGATTAAGATTAAAGATCCCATGGCACTACTCGAAAAGAGAAGGGAGTTTCTCCCGATGTCCTGGTCAAAAGTCCCCCAGATAAAATTGGATCATTCACTTCATGGGTGTTTGTGGGTAGTTGTGCACAAATTAGCTGTTAGGTTCATTACAAATATATAGTCATTACACTTTACGGCACTTACCTGTGAAATACTTTGAGAAATGTATGTTACAAGCACTGTACCAAATACACAGACTATTAAGAGGCAGGTAGCCATTGTCAGTGGTGCTCACAGTACCCTCACTAACTAGGGTTCTTCCACCTTGATTATTATTAGTTATTAGTTGCAATCTGCCTTGCCTTGCCTCAGGGTATTAACATACATTTACAATACCAATACAATCAATCAACATGGCAATTTAAATTGGTCATTGATTTTATCATGAGCCTCGGTAACGAGCTCCAGTCAATTAAAACCACGCAGTGCAGGTAAATGCGTGTTTCAACAGCTGTACAAAGAATATCCAGCAGGGAAACAGGCCACTTAGCCCAACCAGTCTCCATTTGGATGTTTATAATCCCCACGAGTCTTCACCCATTCCTCAGTCCCTCCCAGACCCTTCCATTCATCTCTCCCTCATGTGAAGAAATGGAAGATTCAGGGGCAGCATTAGAGCAATCCTCTACTTGGTGAACATGCAACCAAACAGGAGGTTACAGGATTGAAACTGAGAAATGTCACTCACACAGCAACACACCCAACTCCCCACCCCTACACATAGACAACACCCCCTCACCCACCCCCTTACAGGCAAACACATACACAGTAACACCCCCGCCCCCTCCCCAAGTATGAAGCACCCTGTGATGAAATCTAGCTACCAAGAATAGATTGGGGTTTGGGGTCGGAGGGGAATTGTGGCTTTCAATCTTTAGAGCCCTTCATACTTTAATTGGCAGAAATAGTATTGTATTTGTTGCTTCTGTTGGTCCACAAATACACAGCCACTAAACTTTAAAATTAATCCTGTGAAGTGCTTTGATGTAAAAAGTGCCATATAAAATGCAAGGATGATGATGATGATTATTATTATTATTTGGTTCACAAGGTCACATGAGAGGTTCAGAAGTGGAAGGTTCTTCAGTTCATTTGGTCTCATCCATCCAGATTACCCACCGATCAAAGAGGAAGGTCTTGATATGGGCCTTGAAGGAGGCAAAATCTCCCAAACAGCCTTTTTCTGACTTCTGCCACAAACTTACAAGCTTTTAAACTCCAATTGCTTAGCCTTTGCTCCTCGATTAATCCATCGCTTCCCCTCTCCTTCTCATTTCAATCTCTGTTGTGACCTAGCCTTTGGCCTTGCACATGGGTCTCTCAATTACAGAAGCAATCAGTTGGTCAATAACTCAAATCTGGCCTTTTTTTTGGTCAATTCCCAATTTAATGAGTAATTTTGGTAATAGAGCTTAGCTGTACAACTTGACGGCCGAGTTTATAAAATCCTGTAACTAGAGCATTAAATGACAATACGTAAGATTTATTCCACAAATTGATGAGTGCTCTGCCAGCAACAAGCAAGAGAAGGGAAAGGGCATTGTATTAACTCTCAAGGCAATTTTAACAGTTCCCTTGAGATTGATTCAGTAACTGCAGTTTTGATTAAAGGGAGAAATAAGACATAGATAATGGGGAAGTAAATGGGGGAGAAATCTGATAAAATCTGCAGCATTGACTTTTAAGATTATTTAAAGATTTATTTGAAAACAGAAGGAAGTTTCCTTTCAGTGTCCTGGCTAATACAAGTTTGTGATGTTGTCAAGTTTCACTGCATAAATCTATGTGTTTATATTTATTTTTGTGACATCACATTGTGTGACAGGGAATGCCAACCAATTTGGCGACAGGAATCTCTGTGTTTTTGTTTGCCAACACAATGGAACACCTTTGTATGTCTATCTATGATGTGTGTGTGTATACGTGTCCAAGTAAGCTTGTCATGTTGTGGTGTTTGCTTGTGGTGTCATCACCACTATAACCAACTATGAAATAGACCACCTGCTCTCTCGACCCCATCCCTACCCCTCTCCTTACCTCCCAGTTCCACCTCCTTGCCCCTCTACTTACTGACATCATAAACCTCTCCCTGACCTCTGGGACCATTCCCACCCCTTTAAAAACATCCTATCCTTGAAATCCCTCCCTGGACACATTCCTGCTCGCAAACTACTGCCCCATCTCCAATCTCTCTTTCCTCTCCAAGGTCCTGGAACGAGTTGTTGCTTCCCAGCTTTGCTCCTTCCTCTCCCTCCATTCCTTTCACGAACCTCTCCAATCGGGTTTCAGTGCCGCCCACTCTGTCTCCTCGTCCTCCTTGACCTCTCTGACCTCTGCTGCCTTCGATACTGTTGACCACTCCATCCCAATTCACTGCCTCTGCTCTCACCTCAACCTTCAGTTATGTCCTTGAATGGTACAGATCGTACCTCTCACATCATCTCCATTTCATCTCCACAAACGTTTTCTCCTCTAGCCCCTGCACAGTCCTGTGTGTGTTCCTCAGGGCTCTGTCCTTGGTCCTCTCCTCTTCAAACTCTACGTGCTCCCCTTGGTGACAACATCCACAGTCATGGGACCAACTTCCACACGTACGCGGATGACACCTAACTCTATCTCTCTGCTTCCACCCTTGACTCCAGGACCCACTACTGTCCTGACAGAATGTTTGTCAGACATCAAGTGCTGGATGAGAACTAACTTTCTTCAGCTGAAAGTCCGAAAGACCGAGGCTCTCCTGATTGGCTCCCGTCAGCACCTCCACTCCTTGGGCCCTGACAGCATCACCATCCATGGATGCACACTCCACCTCATTGAGCCAGCCTGGAAGCTTGGCATCTAGTTTGACCCTCAACTATCCTTTCTACTCCACATCTGTTCCATGACCCACCTCCGCAACATTGCCCGGCTCTGCCACTGTCTCACACCGTAGGTCCCCGAGACCCTCATACACACCTTCATTACATCAAGGCTTGACTATGCAAACTCATTGCTTATCAGCCTCCCCAACTCCTCCCTCCATAGGCTGCAGATCATCCAGAACTCTGCAGCCCGTATCCTCTCCCGCACTAGGCTTCATGACTCTATCACCCCCATTCTTGCCCGACTCTACTGGCTTCCCATCACACAGAGGATACAGTTCAAGATCCTGGTCCTCACCTTCAAAACCCTCCATGGTCTTGCTCCCCCCTACCTCTGCGACCTTCTAACCCCCTACCATCCTGCTCGCTCCCTCCGCTCAGTGGGCTCCAGCCTGCTTCACGTCCCCCACCTTGGCCACCCCATCCTCTAGAACTCCATCCCGCAGTCCCTCCGCCTCATCTCCTCCCTTGCCTCCTTCAAGACCCATCTCAAGACCCTCCTCTTCGACCGTGCTTTCGATCATCATCGTTAACCCCTGCCTTCCACCCTCCCCAATCCCGACCCCCAGCTTGAGTCCGAAACACTGACTGTCCAGTGTCTTGGGACATCCTCCTGTTGTGAAAGGCGCTATACAAATGCAATGTTGTTGTTGTTTTTCCCACAGTCAGGGTATTAGATTGTAAAATTGCGGAGGGCAATTAAAGTCATCTTGTGTTCCCTGGCCTCCTGTATAAATATAATTGACTTTGGGCTTTTAAATGACGTATACGTAGAATACTGATAGGAATTAAACTAGATTTTATTTCCCACTAGAGTCTGGGACAACTCATTACAGGGACTTAGCTTTACTGCTTAGCTGTTTAGACTGTTTGGTGGACACTGTGCAATTGGCTGCCAGATTTCTCCCACAAAGTATTCAGTAAATTCATTTTACAGTATTTTCTGTGAAGCACTTTGAGATGTCTCAAAGACATGATAAGGTGCTATATCTAATGCAAAGATTATTATTATTATTGGACTTGTTAATTCTTAAGGGATAGTGAGTGGGGACTTTATCAGGGTCAAGACGTTTCTTTTAGGGCTTAATAATTTAGTGTTTAATAATGAAGCCATGTCTGAAGTTATTCAATTTAGAAATGTGAAGTCTAGCTTTTTAAATAGATTCTTAGATTTCAGAAATTCAAACCGGACTCTAATTAAGGTTAGATTGAAGTTGTGTTTTTTTAGGGCTGGCTGGGGATATGATGGTCTGTTGCAATTAGAGTTAGAGGAATATTAGCGTTAAGATTAATTTAGATTTTTCTTAAATTCTAAATCAAAACTGAACATGTGTGGAGTCCTCTAGCTCAGTGATTAGAGCATTCACCTTGCAAGCAAGAGACCTGGGTTCGAATTGTGGAATTGGACACAATGCCCTTCAGTGGAGATTGATTCCTGTTCTGATTATCTCACTGTTAATCTCACAATCACAGTGAGCGGAGCCTGCTCTTTGTAGCTTGGGCCAAATTGGTAACTTGTCCAACAATCAACCAAAAAACACACCATTGTTTCATTCCATCTTTCTCAGATTTCAAAGCAGAGCAACAATGTCCCACCTACACATGGAAATTCCAGAGATAGATTGTTGGAATGGAATGCGCTCTCTGGAGGGACACATCCTGCTCACCTAAATCCAGAAAGTTTTACGCACAGTTGGCAAGAGCCAAGGCTTGGGGGACCCCAGACTGTGTTGGATTAAATGCTGGAGTCTAACTCGCTAAAACCGCATGAGTGTACTAGAATGAGTCAGTGACTTAGGAGAGAATGAGGGAATATTGGAATAAGGGGGAGATGAAGAAGAAAATAAAGCAATGCTGTTGCAGGACTAGGAGGGAGAGCTCCAGGGAGATTAAGTTGTACAATGCTAAGGAACAGTTATCTCTGAAAAAATAGCCCTGAATAAATGGAAACCCTGCAATCTTCTCTTTTCAGATCATTTCAAAGATGAGTTGAAGATATAGTCTACTGATCATCAAATATGGGCTGTCTCAGCCAAGGTCTCAGGTGTGTGGATTTTGCTAATGATTAGTGTAATAGGCTCTGGAATTTTATTAAAACTGTGAGTTATTTAACGCTAGTACTACAGCTAACCTTAATGATATCATTCGGAGCAGTAACAGAAGAGCAAGCTAGACTCTGTTAATTAATCATCTTCCTCTTAACATTAAGGATTTTTGATTCTTGATTTTACTACAGCAGAGATAAATATCAGACTCTTAGCAATAGTTCCCAAACTATCAATAAAGGGGAAAAAAACTACAGTCTGACCCAGTCATATATCACAGGTCTGTATATAACACAAGTCTGTATATAACGTGTGTGTACCTTGGACCCAGTGTATATTATTTACAGCACAGAAGGAGGCCATTCAGCCCATCCTGACTTTGCCGGCTCTTTTAAAAGCAAAACTTTCCCATTTACCTGCTCTTTCCCCATACCCCTGCAGCTTTTTAGTTTTTTTCTAGTCTCGATAAATTAGCCACAAAGATAAAGTAAAGCCACAAGGATATGAACCTCCTGATATTTTTCACTTCTTTTCTGAATCATCCAGTGGTAAACCTTCCATAAATGAGCAAAGTGTTAGTGGTAATAGTTTGTTTGGTTTGTTCCAACTGAATTTTATTGCAGCTTCAGTGCAGTAGAGGGATCAGAGTGGAAAGCAACGCAGTTGCTCATTAAAGCCCTTTAGTTGAAAACAGCAGTAAAAAGAGAGGAAAAGGTTAACAGTGTGAACAGAGGAAAATATGCAGATCTATTGTTGTGCTAACAGGAATATCCACCTGAATGCACACAGCTATTATCGAGCCCATTATATTGGCATTTTCATTCAGACAACAACAACAACAACAACAACAAGATTCCATTTATAAAGCGCCTTTCACGTCAGGAGGACGTCCCAAGGCGCTGCACAGTTGGGTCATGACCCGAGCAGGGGGGAAATGGTCAGGGTGAGGGGAGGGAAGGGAGGGAGCAAGGAGGGGGGAAATGGTCAGGGGGAGGGGAGGGGAGGGAGGGAGCGAGGAGGGGGAAGAGAGTCGAGAGGGGAGCTGAAGGCACGGTCAAAGAGAAAGGTTTTGAGACCGGCCTTGAAGGAGGAAAGGGAGGAAGCAAGGCGAAGGCACTGGGGGATGGAGTTCCAGAGCCTGGGGGCTGAGAGGCTGAAGGCCCGACCACCGATGGTAGGGCGGTTGGGGCGGGGGACGTGGAGCAGACCAGAGCCAGAGGAACGGAGGGTACGGGCAGGTAGGTAGGGGGATAGTAGGTTGGAGAGGTAGGAGGGAGCAAGGCCGTGAATGGCCTTGTAGGTGAGGATGAGGATCTTGAAATCAATCCTCTGGGGGATGGGGAGCCAGTGGAGGCGAGCGAAGGTGGGAGTGATGTGGTCCCGAAGCCTGGTGCGGGACAGTACACGAGCTGCAGAGTTCTTACAGACAAACCTTAAAGTCAAATAGTTTTCAAGAGAATTGAGGATCTTCACACATTTAATTAAGCATGTCTATAACCTGAAAACGTACTGCTTAATGTTCCACAAAATATCTGAATCTACCCAATGGAATCTTGTGCCTATCCAGGTGTTATCATTTATGATATGCTTGAAGCTTTCATGAGCACATGAATTATCCAGCTATGTCACTTGTTTTGCTACATTTACTAGCTTTATTAAAAGATCAGTTGGAACGGACTCTATAGGTTGCGTTATAAATTAAATACTGTGCTGTTCTTCACTACCTTTATATTCAGAGATACTCCCAGAGGTCCCCACACTGTGACCTCCTGGTTTCAATCACCAGGAAGTCACAGTGACCGTGGCACTTGCCAAGAACAGACCAAACACACTTTAACACCAATGGTTTCATTAAACTGGGTCCCTATCATTTTGATAGATCACGTTTACTGGCTCCATAGGAACTGCAATAAGAACTCAGCAACAATAATAATAATAATCCTTCCATTTGATATAGAGCCTTATCACATAGTTGAGACTCTCAAAGCACTTCACAGAAGTTCAGGAAGGAACGGACCATTAGTCTTTGGAGCTTCCTCCATCCAATTTCACCCAGGATTCCTTTGACGTCTGTCTCAAGTCCTAACAGGAACACGTGTGGTTCGGTTTTGTACTTAAACCTTGGATACTTGCTCTCGCTGAGGACAGGAATGTCAGGGAGAGAGACAACAGGGAAGCACTTACGTGCAGTTACAAAACAGCCCTGCATAAGCAATAGGCTCAGTCTGAAGATTGGCAATTTACATGGACAACTTGGAAAGACTTGAGAAACTAGACTTCTCCAACTGAGGCAGAGTGGATATTTTACAAATATTCTCCCCCATTTTATTCTATTTATTTCCCAAAAGGAAATGTCCCAAGGTGCTGGACTGTGTAGCATTTCAAACCCGAGCTGGAGTCAGGGGGGGAGAAGGGAGGGGAGGGGAAGGGGGGTGGCCGATGGCATGGTCGAAGAGGAGGGTTTTGAGGCGGGACTTGAAGGAGGCTAAGGAGGCGGTGAGGTGAAATGATTAGGGGATGGAGTTCCAGAGGTTGGGGGCAGAGTGGCTGAAGGCTCTCCTGCCAATGGTGGGGCGGATGGGTCGGGGGACATGGAGCAGCCAGAGCCGGCTGAGTGGAGGGAGTGGGCGGGTTAGTAGGGGGTTAGGAGGTGGCAGAGGTAGGGTGGGGCGAGGTCATGGAGGGCTTTGTAGGCGAGGACCAGGATCTTGAACTGAATCCTCTGAAGGATAGGGAGCCAATGGAGTCGGGCGAGAGTGGGGGAGATGGGGTCACGGAGTTTGGTGCGGAAGAGGACACGGACTGCAGAGTTCTGGATTATCTGCAGTCTGTGGAGGGAGGAGTTGGGAAGGCCGACAAGTAGGGCGTTTGCATAGTCGAGCCTGGAGGTGATGAAGGAGTGGACAAGAGTTTCAGCGCCTGAGGGGTGAGGTAGTGGTGGAGTCGGGCGATGTTACGGAGGTGAATGAAGGCAGAGCGGGTCATCGGTTGGATGTGGGGAAGAAAAGACAGTTGAGGGTCGAACAAGACACCTCGGTTCCTGACTGGCTGGTGAGTTGGTGAGTTGTAGTGTACACCATGGAGGGTGATGCTGCCAGAGCCTGAGGTGCGGAGGCACTGGTGTGAGCCAATCAGGAGGGCCTCAGTCTTGTTCACATTCAACTGTAGGAAGTTTGCCCTCATCCAGGACTTGATGTCCAACAGACAGTCTGTCAGGACAGCAGTGGTCCTGGAGTTGAGGGTGGAGGCAGAAAGATAAGAGTTGGGTGTCATCCGCATACATACGGAAGTTGACCCCATTTCTGCAGATGATGTCACCGAGGGGGAGTGAGGATGATATCACAAGTGAGAGGAGCGGTTCGAATCCCGAGCAGAGCGAAACCTTAGATGAGGTTCCTCACTCCACACGTCTCTGCTTACCAAGCAGTAACATACTTGGTAAACAAAAAAAATTGGTCATTCACTCTACGAATGTTTGTGGAACACTGCTGTGTGCAATTGGCTATCACATTTTCTCACAAAATACACATTCAATCAACTTTGTAATATACTCTGTGAAGTGTTTTCAGACGTCTCAACAATGTGATAAGGCTTACCGATTGCAAATATTATTATTATTAATGTGCATGTAGGGTCACAAAGTCCAGAGAGAGAAGAAAATTAGGAAAACTGGATCGATTTTGGATATAAAGTGAAAATACATTTGCAGACTGTCAGATATCAATCGTAACAAACTGTGTAGGAATAAAAGCTACAATCTCTCTTGACCCCCTCTCTCTGACACACGTATGTCCCCATTGGACATCGGGAATCATTTCACTGTCAAGACGTTTCTGCAGAAAGTATATAATTATTTCAAAATCCCATCTTCATCTCAGATTTAATGATAATTTTTTTGCAAAAAATCTCCAGGAATTTTGCTCAAATTAACCCAAGGAAATGTAAATGTCAAATTGCTCATGAGATTGTAAATAATAATAATAATAATTTGTATTTATACAACTTGACCTTCGCGTAAAATAAACATCTCAAATGGATTTACAAAATATAATTAATTAGAAAGGAAGTGATTGTTACGATGTAGGCAAACACAGGAGCTAATCTGAGCCAGCCAGAACACAGACACAACAGCAAAATGAATAGCAGCAGATTAATTCAAATTTGGGAGTAAAGCTGAGATGAGAACAGGAATATAAAACAGGGTAAAGTGGGTGAAACAGCAGAGTTACATCTCCCTGAATCGCAAGGCAGATGAAACCTAAATTAATAACACAGTTAAACATTGTAATTCTAACCCTGATACCCAGTGTGGAACACTTACTGATTAATACACGTTTCCCATATCAATCATTACAAGAGATTACTATTCATGACTTAATCACTTAGAACCAGTCACTTCTATGCAAATCTTGACCAGCGGCAGAAGCATTATTTAAAAATGGACAGAGTTTGTTCCTGTGCAGTGTGTCACTGATACTAAACATTAACCTAATCTCCCAGAATTGAACTATGAGTAATGATTAGACAAGCTATGACTCTTCAGTCTCGAGAGAAGACAATTCAGATGGGTCCTATGGAGACGTATAAAGTTTTATACGTGTTTGAAAACAAAAACACACATCAATACTTCAGAATGCACCGAGAAAATAGAAACAAGAAACATAGAATTAGAGTTTGTAGTTTCAGGGCAGATGCCAGGAAGTTTTTCTTTACGCAGTGGATAATCAATGAGTGAAACAGGTGACAGAAAAGGTGGTAGAAGCCAGGACATTGAACTTATTTAAAAAGTAGCATGCTGCAGTGATGGGGAGATGGTAAGAAGTGCTCTGGAGGGCTAAGATCAGATCACCAAAGGGCTTTCTTCATCCAAACCAATCCAATCTTGTGAGTTACCCTCATCTTACTAAACATTTCTGCTTTGAATTGACGACTTAATAATAATAATAATCCTTTCATTTGATATAGCTCTTTTCATATGGGGAGGAGATCTCAAAGTGCTTTACAGGATTCTGCCACATGACAAACACAACCGACTTCACAAACATCACTGCTCTTTCATCTCGATGTCAGGCTCAAACGGCTCGGGCTGTTTTACAGAAAGAAAATCTGTGAGAAAATAAACATTTGTTGCATGTTGTTAATGTTGCCTGTAACTGACGGAGGGTTAGTTACAAGCCTTAATTGAAACCTGAGGTTTCTGACTTATGAAGTTATGGCCCATTATATTACCACAGCCCCTCAGTTAATCACAGCCTCAATGCTTGTCGATCAATACGCACGTTAACTGCAGCGCAAAGGAAAATAATGATAAGATATTTCGCTCTTTCAGAAGCCCTCTGAGTGACTAAATGCAGAAGCAGGTTTGAAAATCTTCACTAGATCGAATTTGATTGTATAGGAAACGTTAACACAGACAGAGAATCAACCTGCAGCTTCCTAGCTTAACTGCAGCCCATCTCAGCTACCAGAGCATTCTCTGTCTTTCTTTAAATGTGAAAGATATTGGCTGGTTGCTTCATGCTTATAGAATAAAGTCTGATTCAGCAAGTCAGAGCAGAGGCACATATACAATGCTGGCCTTCTTCTGTAAGGAAAGTGGACCCTTCAGCACAAACAAGCTGTGCCAAATGGCCTTTTCTGTGCTGTAGATAGATGAGAAGAATGGAATTATCACAGACTGGCTGCAATCAATGGCTTCCGCTTCACTTTGTTCACTTTTCTATTTAAATATATTGCATTTTACCACCAGCCAATCTATGTCAACTCAGAAATCATGACAAAGTACTGGTATTTTAGGGGAATGTATTTGTCAGTGTCATTGGTTATATAGAGAAACAGTGGGAGAAAAGGAAAAATTTATATGGGTAGAAATTGTGTTTTACTTAGATTCCTGACCCACGCCTGGTCTCTCTGAGAAGTAAAATAACAACAATAACAATAATCGTTGCATTTTGATACGAACACCTATAAATGCAAAAATGTGTTGAAGCACTTTTCTGTAATTACAGTTAGTGTTAGTGACTTTTCTTTGTAGGCAAATGAGACTCTGTGCACAACGATGTCTCACAAACAAGAGGCGAATGACCAATTGTGACTGGAAGATTCTGACTAGCACATCAGGAGAAGAGCTTTTCCCTCTTGGAGGAGTTCTGGAATCTTTGACACTTGCCTGACTAGCCAGATGGGATCTCGCTTTAAGGGTAGCCTTTCTCATGCTGGAGTGGATTTCCATCAAATTCATCAAAGCACTGAAAAAATCCTCTATCTGAAACCGCAGCCAGCAACAGAAAGCTATGTCTTAAAAAGCAATGACTGTAAGTAAGCCTTTGCTCTCTTATGATTCCAGCATTTCTTTAGACATTGGTAGGTTGACGTAAGCTCTGCACATCACAACAGTAACCACCAGCAAACAAGTTCCTTAACAATAAGTTACAACACGTACACACAGACTGCATAACTCGAACAGCAATTCAGTGGCGGGGTGCAATGAGGCTTGCACGTGCTGTGTCAGAGATTAGTATCTAGTAATGCTCACTAGTTCCGTACGTGCCAATTTTCTTAGCCTGGTTGGGAAGTGGCTGAATGGCACTGCTTTTTCAGATAGTGTTACAGCCTCCATTTACCTCTCACGTCTCAACTTCACTCTGCGGTTAAATGTTGGAAACATTTTGAATGTGGCCTGAGGTTGACTCTTGAAAAATTGGCCTGAGGTTGAATCTTGAAAAAAAGAACGTTGTTGCACCAATTGTGCAACGTTTTCTTATGACACTAAAAATATGTTGCCTCTGGAAAGATCTAGCTCCCTTTACTAACTGCATAGTCGTGCATTTTGAGTCACCGAGCATTGACAGGATCTTCAGTACATGATCTTGCCCTGTGTCCTCTGCCCTTGTTGTCTGATTTCCCCTTGTCAACTGCCTGTCAGTGATCATGGCAAACCTCTTGCCCCTTTCTGTGGTCCAGCCAGCATCCTGGTCATCTTTCACCTGGTGATATTAGCAAATCTACAGAGTGCTCTCTCTCTCTCTCAGCCCTGGGGGCTCTCTCTCTCTCTCTGTCTCAGCCGTAGAGACTGTCTCTCAGGAAGACGGAACGGAAATGAATTTCAAGTTGAATCTGCTATTAAGAATTTTCCACCGATTTGCACCATCTTAAGTCAACTTACATTTGAAGTCAGCAGGTCATAGAGGCTAAGATGATGCAGATTTTGGGTCTGATCCACTTCAGCTGCAGAGACAGTTAATGACACAATGGTGGCACTATGATCTGATCTTACCACTGCTGCCCCTACTTTACTGCGCGGTTAAGAATATTCCAAGCGTTGCCATGGAGACAATAGCCCTTTGAAATTCTAAATTGATGTGCTACGGAAGGAACTTTTGAACTGATTTTCAAAGAGGCAACAGGAAATTACACTGTAAGCACAACCCGCACACAAAATCTGCAGGGAGCCATTGAGGAAGGAGAGGAGAAAACTCGTCAGCAGAAACTGGAGGAGGCCATTCAGCCCTTCCAGCTTGTTCTGCCATTCTATAAGATCATGGGAGAGCTGAATGAAGTCCAATTGCCCATCCTTGACCTGTATCCCTTAATTCCCTGACCTAACAAACAGCATCTGGAACTAGGACTGGAACTACACGGAAGTCAATCTTGGAAACAAATTATAATAATAAAAATAATTATAAACCTTGCATCTGATACAACTCCTATAATGTTAAAACGTCACAGGTATTCGCTGTGAAGTATAGTGACAGTGTATTTGCATTGTCAGCCTGGCTCAGTCGGTAGCAATCTCACCGCTGAATCAAAAGATTGTAGGTTCAAGCCCCAAGTCAGGACTTTGAGCTCATAGAGTTTGAGCTGACATTCCAATATAATGTTGGGGAACAATTGGATTGTTGGAGGTGTCCTTCAGTTGACACATTAAACTGCCCATTCAGGTAGACATTAAAGACCCCGTGGTTCTATTTGAAAAGAGAAAGGTGCTATATCAAATGTATGATTTATTTATTTATATGATTAGTTGTAGGTGAGCACGGCAACCAACTTGAACACAACAAACAGCTGTGAAGTGAATAACCAATTGATACATTTTTCTATGTCCATGCCTTCTGCATAACTATGTGGCAACGTTGTCCTGGACCAGTACTGACCTGCTCTGCACATCCTCCCAAGGCCAGTGACGATAACAAAGGGCAAGATTATTTATCTATACATTGTTCACTGCAGACTGAAGCGGTGATAAGGGAAGTGACTCGAGGAGCACACGAGAGGAATGAAATGAGGAAGATTTATGACAAACGGGAAATTGTGGCCTGGTCTTGTTGGCTCCACTTCAGCCCCTGATAAACATGGCAAAAATATCCTGAAAACAGACCCAGTTTGTGCTAGCTGATTGATCTCCACAACCAGATTCAATCCTTCCAGGTTCCAAAACTCAGAAGAAACAAAATCAACATATTCCAACAAAAAACATGCTTCTTATTCAAAAATATTTTTATGGGGCATTGCTGTGTGCAATTGGCTGCCGCATTTCGCCCACAAAACATACAGTCAATTCACTTCACAGTATATTCCGTGAAGCACTTTGGGACGTCTACAAGATGTGATAAGGCGCTATATCCAATGCAAGAATTATTATTATCACTGTGTGCTAGTTTGGAGGATTTAACAGCAATAATTAACAAAGAAATATTTTCAATGACAACAGAAGCTGTTCTCTGACCACTTTTGCGTTTATCCCAGATGAGTTTTTTTTGAGCGTGAATGAGCCTGTTTCTTCAGGGTTATCACAGCATCACATACAGAATGGATGGTTTGAATGGAGTAGAATAAATACATTGTGCCTTTTCCTGTTTCTCTGCCATTCTAATATGCTGGCGTGCTGCCTCCTTACCCTCCTTTGCCACCTGCTGCATTGTGATTTTCTGAACGTTGTTTTATAAAAAACAAAATCAATATGTGAAAGAAGAATGAACTTTTCTGAGAGAACAATACAGTTCCTGGCCTAAATGGAGTCAACGTCCACACAGACTATGGAGTCAACGTCCACACAGACTATTAATCTCAGCACTTCACAAAAGCTTGCATTCACAGAAGAGAATTAACTTTGTCCACCCGTGTGCGTTTACAGTCAATTTTTCCCTCTCTGACCGACCTGTCTAATGTTTACATCAAACATGCCTGAAATTGCTCCTGGTCTTAGGTTAGCCATTTTGTCTTAAAATTTAAAATCAACAGAATTGAGAAAAATTCTTTTAAAAAAAGTCTTAATTTGGCAGCCAGTTCTATAAGAGCAAACTGGCTTCCAAAATATGACCGAATTTAAGATTGTTTTTCCCCTATTCCACACAAACTTATGGGGAACGGGCTGGGGAGTGGGATTGACATTAATTGCTCTATTCAAAGAGCCGACACAAACACGATGGGCCGAATGGCCTCTTTTTGTGATGTACAATTGTACGATTCTATGATGATTCTATGAAACTTATATTTTACAATCTAAAAATGAAAGCACACTGTCTCGCAGGCTAAGGCCAGTAGAATTTGGGGCTTTTGACAAAACTTAAAATGTGACTTTCGAATCTATAGAATCTTGGATTTGGGAAGCCGGGAGCAAAATCCAAACTCAGTGAGGAAAAGACAAGAAAATTCAGCCAGATGTAGACTGTACATAAATCTGTTGCTCTGGCCTTGTAACTAAGGAACTGAACTGATGAGCATTTTTGCATTCTCACCGCAGTGCAAAATGAAGATGGATGTGAAAATCTGTGGAAATTTTTTATAGGAAATAAAAAAGTCAGATCATAAAACCCGAAAGACATTTACAGACAGCATCCTCTTCAACAGAACAAAATCCTTCCCCGGATACGTTCGGTTGTCTTTTATTTATTGGGACTTACTTATTTAAGCACAATGTGGGGAGAAACAGAACAATGATGACATTTAGAATGCATCTGCAGTTCTGACTGCTGCAGTTTATCATTTTGAGAACTGTGTTTAAAGGATTTGGTGTAAAAGAAATAATAATAATAATTTGATATAATACTTTATCACATCATTGAGATATCTCAAAACGCTTCACAGAATATATTCTAAAGTGGATTAGAATATATGTATTTTGAAGGCGAAAACGCAGCAGCCAATTGCGCACAGCAGTGTCCCACAAACAGTTGTGGATTGAGTGATCAAATTATTTATTTTTTTGGAGGGTTTATTACCTCCAGAAAGCAATCCACCAATCAATTAACAACCGGTTCCTACTTACTGCTAGTAAGCACAGATGTGTGAGTAAGGAAATTTGCCTAAGGTTGCGCCCTATAAAATGTGTTTTATATAGCCATGAGGTGAGACTAAGTGAGAATAAATTTGCGTCAGGAGTCCTGTGAAGCTAGAGCATGTTAGAACTGCTGCTATAAGGTATAACAGCAAAAGGAAGGGTGTTGGAGCAATCTGGATAGAAATTGGTAAAAAAAAGGGCAGTACAATAGAAATTTTCGGTAAAGTATTTTGTCATTTACAAATACAGAGATTAATTTTATTATTGTGGTTGCTGATGCTCATTTGCTGCCTGTATTGCTCCCCCCTCCACCCTCCCCACTCCCTGGGAATAATCTGGGAATTGGAATTGGAACAAACTCCTTTTGAACTCTTGCTGTCGAGGAGTCTGCTCACAATGCATCTGAGAAAATTGTGAATAAACAGAAACAGCCCATCAGAAGCTCCAACTCATCAAGTCCTTGTCATTGAGACCCATAAAAAGAGCTCAAAAACAAAGCTATCCGATTGTTAAAATGGAAAATCTCAATTTGTCTCCAGAACAAATTAAGGGGCAATGAGTCTGGACCTGGACAAATACGATTGTGGCAAGGCAGCTGATGAAATTAACAGCTTCGTTCTGAAGCTGAAATAGCTTTTATTGATTTGTTCACAGGCGAGATTTGGGGAATATAAAACAACAACAATAATTTGCATATATAAAGCGCCCAGCACGCGGGGTACCCACCCGGCCAGCTAGAATTTACGCAAAGCAAGATTCAAAAGTAAAACTGTTATGAATTCACCATGTTCTGAAATGCTAAGAAAACAGAATATAACTGGACAACAACAACAACAACTTGCACTTATATAGCGCTCTCCATGCAGGGTAGCATCTCAGAGCGCTTAACAGAGGCGGAGCCTGACTCCAAGCCGGGGGGGAGGTGGCTGTAAGCACGGTCAAAGAGGAAGGTTTTCAGGCAGGACTTGAAAAAGGGGAGAGAGGGGGCAAGGCGGAGGGATTGAGAGGGAGTGTTCCAGAGTTTCGGGGCGTAGTGGCTGAAAGTGCAACTGCCGACGGTGGGACAGAGGGTGTGAGGGACGATCAGGAGCCGGGGCCAGTCGAGCGGAGGTGCCAGGTGGTGGATTAGGGAGTGAAGAGGTTGGAGAGGGAGGGAGGGAGGTACCAGAGAGTGAAGGGATTTGAACACAAGTGGACCCTGGGGGGAGGGGATTTCTGAACTTTTATTAGGGCATATTACCAATAATGTTGCACTAAGCGGCATGTTGACTTGTGGCTGCCATCCATCCATCCCGTCCCCCCAATGCCCAACACTCTTGTCGAGCAAAGAATTTCAGCCACACAAGGCCTGTCCTGAAAGTGATGGGTTGTGAAGGCCACTGCAGGGATATTCAGTACATTTACTGTGAGTTGGGGTTGACACTCATCATTGACATTGTTTCAGCCAAAAAAAGGGTTTGAAGGAAACTGTGAACATCAATGAGACCGAGACGGATGGTTGCAATCCTGAGGTAAAGACAATTACCACAGCCCTGTGAGTGTCAGCGCCCGTGGTGTTCTGCTGGATTGTGGCACAGCTCTTCAATACCAGTGATTAGCGGAGAGCAGAGAGAAGTCATTGCTCACAAAGCTTCACTGAGCCGCTGTCTCTTTGTAGAATTCCTGACAGTACTCTCACTTTGCTCGCAGCACCTCCCCATTCTGGAGGTTCCGATGGGAGTTTACCAGCCAGTCCATTTGTCAATACAGTAACGGCTGCAAACACTTTCTAACTGTGCAGTTTGAATAATCCTTCAGTGAAGGCTTCACATCCCATCACCTTTATGACAGGCTTGTGGATCTGAAAATCTCTGCTAGACATGAGTTTCATTTTTATATATGACTATAACACACAGAGAGTATATTGAAACTTTCATGTCAGTAAATATAGAAGAATCCCATATATCCCATCAATCCGCTACCACCCGGTCAGGAGAGTTCTGATTTTCCATTACATGATGAAAATATTTTTGCTGCAGTAAGTATGGTATTTTTCATTTAGTTTCAGCATAACACATATCACATCAATAAATTAGATGTGTTTTGGTTGCATATTTTAGTAAATAAAGTGAATATTGCATTTTTCACTGTGGAAGGGTATGCTGGACATTACATGAGTCCTTTGAATGTCAACAGTTTTTTTGACAATAATTGAAATGTTTTAACAATAATTGAAATGGAGTCTTAATGTGCCTTTCCCTACATTCATATATTTGGATCATTAATATATCGGAGCCCCATTTTGCCAAAACTTCAACCAGATTCTCATTCAGTTATTTATTATGAATATTTGTTGTTCATTTTGCTAAGTGGAGCATTGAATCATTTTAACTTCTAAACAAAAGAAGCCACAGTGCAGTTTCTTGTTAAAGATTGCCCTAGCTTTACAGAATGTGTCTTTTTTCTATCGGTGCACTATTGATTTTACTCACATTTTCCCTGTTAGAGGCTCAGAACCTTTTGCAGACAATGCAGGCATGTCTTGTTCTTTTGGGATTGGTCTATTAATCTTCTGATTACAGTGGTATCTCTGACAGGCGATGTATTGGGTTACAAAGCATTCTTTAATTTTACGGGTTATAGAAATATAAATTGATTTTTCATCAGCACCAAAACACATACCCACAGGGTTCCACCTCTCCTGATTCATATTTGATAATACCTAATGAGTTATTTCATTTGCTCCACCTGTGTTCAAAAGTTTAATGATGTAATATTTCCTGCCACACAAGCAGACAGGGAGAAATTCCACTTGATTTAAGACTTACTCTGATTGATTTCAGTGACCAGAATTTGACAAATTCTCAAACACATTCTTAATTTTGAAGCCAATTTTCCATAAGTTCTTTTAAGAACCACAGAAAAAAGTTATGACCAAATCTAAATCCTGGACACTCCGAAATAAGTAGAGTAACATCTATACCTGGGTAGAACGTCTCCCTACTCTGTCCAGCTACTTGTAAGTGTATTCTGATTAATAGTTATAGTGATTTCAAATGATAACTGTTCATTATAGTTAACATAAAGAGCAGGGAAATGTCATTCTGTTTATGGAAGCTTTTCCGAATGCATACCAGGTTAAGTACTTTAAGATACCAACCCAGCGTGAAGGGTGTTATATAAATGCAAAGCGTTCTCGTTGTTGCTGTTGTCGTATTGAGGACTCCACTTAAATAATCACTTAAGAAATAACTGCAAAGTTTTCCCCTGCAAACAATGATAACTAAATAGCAAAGTACAGAATATCCATCTAATTCCACCCAGTGCATTGTCACTATCTGATAAGTTGCCTTCAAAGGTATAACATGACATAGATCTGGCACCTTGGACGATTCTATTTGATCGATTATTTGATTATTTGCACAGACTAGCTCATCTTTTTTCAGTCCCGTTTCTAACAAGGTATCTGCTCTATCCAGCTCTTTTGAATGATGAAAATAGTCTGCAGTATTTATGTTAATGTAAAGGATTTGACATGCTTGTGTTACATTGGATAAAGAGCAACTTAAATAATCCTGTACTAGGGTTTCACAGCCCACCACCTGCTTGACAGACGTGAGTGACTGAGTTTTAATGTGTTTTTTTTATATGACTATAAAATTGAAGCAACTTAAGTGGTCTCTGTTCGGCACATCAATTTTTCCAAGTGCTGATAAAAGAAGCAAATTCATACATTACCCATTAGCCTTGGATTCTGTAGATCCTTTTATTATCCCATCCAGAGATCCAGAGTCCATCAATTTCACAGTGAAATCTGGACAATTTCTGAGTGTAGAGTGTAGATACTTTAAGCTACTACACCCCGAAACTCTGGAACATTCTTCCTCTATCCCTCTGCCTTGCCCCCTCCTTCAGGTCGCGCCTGAAGACCTTCTTCTTCGACCATGCCTTCGGTCACCTTCCCCCGGCTCAGTGTCGTGCTCTGCCACTGCCAAGACTAGGGGACACTCTCCTGCATGAGGGCTGCTATATAAATAAGTTGTTGTTATTGTAGATACATAATACCATGTAGAATATTCATTGAATTCCTGATGTTTCCTTGCCCAGTAATTTGAGGCTCCGTTTCATATGAACAGGGTGCTAGTTAAGTAGAGCAACAGAGTATTACACTTGTTAGATCTCGTTCCTTTCGCTTTTGCAGTGTTAAGGTCTTTGATCTTTCCTATCGTAACTACATTCATTTATGGATATCTTCCAAGGTAGGTAAGGGAACAGACGCAGCTAACATCTGAAGCAGCTAATTAATGCCTGTCGATATATTCATCTTGATGCTATTTACTTTACCAGTCTGAGGGATTGGAATAGTTCCATCTAATTATTCTGATCTCCTGCAGTTAATGAGAGAGTGTAATTAGAACCAGCTAAGCTTCTCTGATAAGATCTGCTGAATATACCCAAGTGTGTATTCCTCTGTCAGACCATTTAATGAGGAGGTGAGATTTTAAGGTTGAGTTGAACTTTGGGGAATATGGAAATTCCATTCTTTCACTTCAGGATCTGGAATTTGTTGTTGTAAATTTAGTCCTGGGTGGAATTCTTCCCTGAGGACAAATATAAATCTAATACAGCCAAGGCAATAGCAACCAGCTCAGCTCAACGGTTCTTTCTGGAACATCGTTGTATCTACTCTTAACAGGAATTACTGTGAAGTGCTTTGACGTGTTTTGGATGTTATGTGAGTTCAAGCAGTATTATTATTATTGGTACATTGTTGTTTTTGGTTCAATTAATAAACTTTAATTTGTTGTACAGTATGGGTATTGAAAAAGGGCAAAACATTGAGATTAAAAGATAATTATAATAATATTGCCAAGGTCTAACAAACTTGTGGAGTCCAATAACTTAGTGGTTAGCGCACTCGACTCGCAAGCGAGAGGAGCACTGGAAACAGTCTCCTTCTTTATATGATAAAACAGATGGCCATAATGTAGATAATTGCTTCCCCTTTGGAAAGCATGTGTCACTGAGCAGCGAAATGTATCACCATCATCAGCCATTTCTGTGTCTGCAACGGTGGCCCCACAAATACTTGAAGGCAGCAGAGCAGAAATTAAAGGTAATCCACTTTAGATTAAAGGTAATCTAGCTCACTGGAGATGGTGCAAAGGAGATTGACCAGGATGGTACCAGGAATGAGGGGCTTCAGTTATCAGGAGAGGTTAGAGAAGCTGGGATTATTCTCCTTGGAGCAGAGAAGGTTAAGCGGAGACTTAATAGAAGTTTTCAAAATGATAAGGGGATTCGATAGGGTGAACAAGGAGAAACTATAATAATAATAATAATAATCTTTGCATTTGATATAGCGCGTTTCATGTCTTCTAGACGTCCCAAAGCGCTTCACAGAATATACTGTAAAGTGAATTGACTGTATATTTGTGGGCAAACGCGGCAGCCAATTGCACACAGCAATGTCCCACAAACAGTCATAGATTGAATATGACCAATTTATTATTGTTTTGTTTTGGAGGGATTATTATTAGGCTCTGTGTGGAGTAAGGAAACTTGCCCAAGGTTTCGCCCTCTGCCTGGAATTGAACTCAGGTCTCTCACTTGCAAAGCGAGTGCTCTAACCACTGAGCTACAGGACTCCGATTATTCCTACTGGCGGGAGGGTCAGTAACCCGAGGCCACTGATTTAAAATAGTTGTTAAAAATAATATAGGGGAGGGAAGGAGAAATGTTTTCACACAGCAAGTTGTTGGGATCTGGAATGCATTGCCTGAAAGGCTGGTGAGAGCCGATTCGATAACAACTTTTAAGAGAGAAGTAGATAGATATTTGGGGAGGACAAGTTTGCAGGGCTACGGGGAGAGAGTGAGGGAGTGGGATTGAATTGGATAGCTCTTTACAGACACGATGGGCTGAATGATCTCCTTCTGTGCTGTATAATTCAATGATTCTATGATTATAGCCTTATAATAACATTAACAATAACAATTCTGCAGATTATACTTTATTGATGTTCTTCTATAACAACAACAAAATGACATTTGTAAAGTGCCTTTCACATTGGGAGGACGTCCCAAGGCGCTGAACAGTCGGGGAGCAGGACCCGAGCGTGGGGGGTGGGGGTAGGGGGGCAGGGTTGGGATGCGGGAGGGCAGAGGGGTTAGGAGGGCGGCTGAAGGCACGGTCGAAAAGGAGGATCTTGAGTCATGCCTTGAAGTAGGCAAAGAAGGGAGCAAGGCAAAGGGAGTTCCAAAGCGTGGAGGCAGCAAGGCTGAAAGCCTGGTCGCTGATAGTGGGACGGATCGAGTGGGAGACATGGACAGCCCAAAGCCTGCTAAATGGAGGGAGCGGACAGGTTGATAGGGGGGTCAGGAGGTCAGAGAGGTAGGAGGGGGCAAGGACGTGGAGAGCCGCGCAAGTGAGGGCGAGGATTTAGAATTCTATCCTCTGAGGGATGGGGAGCCAGTGGAGCCGGGCGAGAGTGGACGTGATGGGGTCACTAAGCCTGGTGCGGGAGAGAACACGAGCTGCAGAGTTCTGGATGATCTGCTGCTTAGGGAAGGAAGAATTGGGGAGGTGATGAGGAGGGAGTTTCCGTAGTCAAGCCATGAGGTGACGAATGCGTGTGTGAGTATTTCGGTGGCCTGGGGAGTGAGGCAGTGGCAGATTCGGGCAATGTTGTGGAGGTGGGGGAAGGCACAGCGGGTCATAGCACAGATATGGGGGAGGAAGGACAGTTGAGGGTTGAACAAGTCGCTTAGCTTCCTGACTGGATGGTGAGGTGGATTGTGCGTCCGTGGAGGCTGATGCTGCCAGTGCCTGAGGTGCGGTGGCGCTGGCGTGAGCCAATCAGGAAGGCCTTGGATTTTCTGACATTCATCTGTAGAAAGCTGGCTCTCATCCAGGACTTGATGTCTGACAGGACATCAGTTGTCCTGGAATCGAGGGTGGAGGCAGAGAGATAGAGTTAGGTGTCATCCGTGTACGTGTGGAAGTTGGCCCCATGACTGCGGATGATGTCACCATGTAGAGCATGTAGAGTTTGAAGAGAAGGGAACCAAGGACAGAGCCCTGAGGAACACACACAGGACTGTGCAGGGGCTGGAAGACAAACTGTTGGCGGAGACAAATTGGAGATGGTGTGAGAGATGATACCTGAAACATTCAAGGACAGAACCTTGAAGTTGAGGGGAGAGGAGAGGCGGTGGAGGAGGATGAAGTGGTCCACAGTGTCAAAGACAGCAGAGAGATCTTTAACAATAACAATAACAATTCTGCAGGTATAGTAATTTATGTGATATAAATGCTTCAAGGAGATAAGAATGGAAAGATTTTACATTCTCATCCTGACTGTGAAAATCGATTATAAAAGATGTATGGCTTTGTTCAGTCTAGGACAGAGCATATCGGGGCTGTCCACACAAGAGCCATCTTTCATGTGACAATATGAAGTGGTGAAGCAAATGTGTTGTTTTCAGGGTTAAAATCCATCAGACTTGGACTGTTTCATCGTTTCATCAACTTTCGTTGACTCCAGCAATTTCAGGAAGAAGGAAAACTGCAGAAATTCCAGAAAATCTGAAATTGTTGAAAAGGAACAAGAGAAGAATAACAACATATAACAACTGTCGAGTAAAGTACACACCTCAGCTGTACATCATTGAAGATTCAACTTTGACTTTGTAATCAACGAATCCAAGCAAGTTGTGTCGGGTCTGAATCAAGAGACCTTTGCAAGATTTTTGCTGCTGTTTGGGAATTTACCAGCCGACTTTGATACAGACGTGTGTCTATGCTATTGACCTGTCTGTTGTATTTGTGATAATTGAACTAACAAACTTTATATTTCTTATTAAGCAAAGAATTTTCAAGGCACAAGTTGCTGAGTGTCTTTGGTTCCTCTGTTCTCAGGTCCTTTATTAAAAGTGAGCTAAATAGAATAATTTTTATTCTGTTCATTGCCAAGAACTCAATAGCCCCAAGGTACCATTGGCTGACATTATTCCAAACACCCTGTTTATACATTGCCTGTCACCAGTTACAATCAAATGGAAATTAAATTGAGAACAGCAAATGATTGACTTAATAATCCTTGCATATCAAATGCAAAGATTATTAAATCAATCATTTGCTGTTCTCGATTTAATAAGATGAGTTTCCTGATCTGAACAACAATAACTTACATTTATACAGTGCCCTTCACGCAAGGTAGCATCTCAGAGGTAATAGGTACAAGAGAGGATCAGATGAATAAAGCACCAGCCCATTTGTTCTCATCCTTCCAGAATCCCCACTCTACCATCTTCCCATCCAGCATCAAGCTGTATTCAACTACCCTGTTCCAATTAGTTAATTACCCTCAGCATAAATAGATAATTTCTGGCGTCTGCCCTTTGCAACCTTGATATGGTGTCCTCTTGTTCTGCTGCTGTGGTGTATGTGAAAGTAAAAAAACAGATAGCAACTCAGACCAATCCAGCCTTGTGGTTTCACCTCCTTTACCCTACCTTTTAGCCTGTTCCGGTCGTTAATTAGCTTGGGTATGTTTTGTGATCATACCCTTGGTCTGTAATGGGAGATGTTAAACAGCGGATCTCATGTTAACCCATTAAAGAGAATTTGTTACCCTCTGGGTAAAGAAATATTTTTTGGTTTCTGCCCTGAAATTGGCCTAGGCAACCCCAGTTTTGGATGTGAATGCTGGTGAAAGGAATTAACCTTTTTTTGTTTCTTGTTTCTAGTGTCAGCCTCAACAATTGGCTTAATGTGAGAAGAGAATTTAATGGTTTATATAATTTGGGGGTAAAAAACAGATTGCTGTTTTTTCTGAAACATGTTCTGAACCTGCAGAGCAGGAGCTCGCTGGAAAGAGGGAATGAGAACCCTGACATATTTCACACTTCAGTAAGACAATATTCATTATTTCCACTTTGACTTCACAGATATGATCATTGTTGGCATCGGGAACATCTTGGGGGGAAAGGGAAGAAATACGAGCCTGTGGGACCAGTCCTGCCCTTCAGAAAGGCACCTGATCATGAAGCACCACTGACAGAGACTTTGGAGACCTCTTTGGCCCTGATGACTCAGGGGGAAGGTAGGGCAGCAGATGGCACTGCCGAAAACATTCTTGAACATCCTTGAAAAATGCATGAGACAACAATTAACAAGCATCAGCTAAAGCTCATTATGAGGAGTGTGCTTGTGTATTTTCTGCACCAGGAACATTAATAATCACTGAAAATAATGAAAACTTAAGTGTTCACTTACAAAGTCTGACTCCAGAGTTCTGCATGAAATGAACAACTCCAGACAAGAGAGAGATCTCTAGGGAAACAAAGAGATTTCCAGACAAGAGAGATACCCAAGCAGAGAGAGATATTCAAACAGGTCAAGCCCGGTTGCTAAAAGCTCAGTCAAATTGTTTCTCATCTGGTTTCTCAGTGTGAAGCTTTCAACTGAAAGACTGCAGTTGAAAGCAACCCACCAATGGGCAAAGAGTAGAATCTTCCCATGACAGACAGAAGGATTGCTGAGGAAATCTGGTGATGTTCGTTGAGAATGGGCCAAAAAACATTTCATGCAATTCAATGAACTCTGAAGTCGGACTTTGTGAGTGAACACTTTGTAAGTTTTCATTATTTTCCACCAGTTCATGATCCTTTTACAGAGAAAACACACAAGCACATACGCAGCCTCATAATGAGCTTCGGCTGATGTCAATTGTCGTCCCTGAATATTCATGGGTTTTCAAGGATGTTCAAGAATGTTTTCAGCAGTGCCATCTGCTGCCCTATTTTCCCACGAGCCACGAGAGGGGCAAAGAGGTCTCGAAAATCTAGGCAGAAACAAACAATGTTCAAGCTGAGGGAAAAATATCCAGGCAGGTGGAGAGGGAGAGAGAGAAAGAGAGAGAAAGAAAGATAGAGAGAGATGCCTTGGCAGAGAAAGATGTCCATTTTATCAGAGTAGATTGGGTTCAATCCCAGGTCTCAGATGTGAAAGATCAGTAACTTAGACCATTACTCCACCTACTCCTGAAATAACTCCTGCTTTGTATGAGACCTTCCTCATGAAGCAGGGTGCTGATACATAACATGTATATGTCTTTGAACAGGTTTACTCAACATAGAATGGCCAAGCAGTCCTGCAGTTAAAAACCATAGACAGAGAAACCAGATTTGACTGCGCTTTTCACAAATACAATTTGAGGTAATTTCACTAAATAAATGCATTTCAGCAAAGATACATTTATCCACATTTAGAATCTTTCAATAAAATCTCATGTTAAAATACCTTGGTGATGCATGTTCCTAATTTCCAGACTTTTTAAGTGAACTTGCTCTGGAAAATGTCCTTCCCAGACTAGCTTTGCCATTGAGCTGTTGCTGAGTGCCATCCATAACAATTATTTTATTTTGACAATGCATAACCCACAAGAAGCTAAAAACAAATGCATTACAAAGGAAAATCGTCTGTTCAATCTACATAAATCAAAGTTAGTGCTTTGTCTTATTGCAGTGCCACAAAAAATTCCTCATGAGTGGATGCATTAAAGGCAGTTTTTTGTTTACACAATCGTAAGTTCTGAAACACTCTGGCCATAAGGCAGAAGTCATTCACATACCCTGAAACAACCAACCCCTGATAGCACTGTACCAGTCCTACTATGAATACTAACTATATAGAACCACACTTGAAATACAATGGTAAATAAAATAGACTTTCTCAAACCCTTTATTTCTGTTGCCACTGTCTTCTTTTTGTTTCCTCATTTTCTGCTAATTCACATCAACATAAAATTGGTCACTCACTTCATTGTTATGTACAAGTTGGCTGCTGTGTTTGCCTACAAATACGCAGTCACTACACTTTACAGTAAATCCCATGAAGCGCTTTGAGATGTAATAAGACGTTGTATCAAATGCAAGGATTAGTAATCATGTCTTTTTCCCATATTTTTCATCATAAAATCTAACTTTGTTTTCTCTAAACTATTAACTACTCCACATCCAAAACACTTCTTTCACCCATTTCCTTTTACTTTCCTGGCTCTTACTGTAACAACAACAACTTGGATTTATGTAGCGCCCTCCACGCCGGACGGCATCTCAGAGCGTTTCACAGTAACAGATCCCGGGGCCGGGAGGGGGAGGAAGGTGACTAAAGGTGCGGTCGAAAAGAAAGGTCTTCAGTAGGGACCTAAAAGTAGGAAGAGAGGGAGCGAGGCGAAGGGAGTGAGGAAAGGAATTCCAGAGCCTCGGGACATAGTGGCTGAATTACTGTATTAGGAGGAGGATGAAGGAAAGAACTTTAACAGGCTAAAACAAATAAATAATAATAATAATCATTGCATTTGATATAGTCTTCCACATCTTCTTGACGTCTCAAAGCGCTTCACAGAATAGACTGTAAAGTGAATTGACAGTATATTTTGTGCACGAAATGCAGCAGCGTCCCCACAAACAACCATAGATTGAAGTGACCAATGTATTATTGTTTTTTTTCTTGAAGGATTATTATCAAGCGTGTGGAGTAAGGAAACTTGCCCAAGGTTTCGTCCTGCCGCGAATCGAACCAAAGTTTCTCGCTTGCGAGGCGAGTGCTCTAACCACTGAGCTACAGGACTCCACAGGCTCTACCAATAATAATAATAATAATCCTTGAAAACACCAAACCTGGCTCTAAAGATTGGGATTCCAGCTAGTAAAACGCTACAAAGCCAAAATTTGACTTGGTTGTGTTTATGGTACGATGAGATTAATCTTGTGGTTTTGGGCTATGGTGACTTTGCTATGGTGGAACCTATAGAAACACCAGAGAAACCTGATCCATGCATTTATTCGGTTTCATATGCCTTGACATGTGGCAATGGCCTTTTAGGTCTGGGATTGCTGCGCTGTGCTCACTCAATGGATTCAGGGACAAGAACCAATGCAGAGCAAGTCAGGAGTTTGCGAAGGATGGTGGATCCATGCAATTGTTGAGTAACTAAAATTGGTCAAAACAAGTAGCATCACGAATGGGACTGTGACTTGTTATAAAGAAAGCCTCGCCACCACCTTCTCAGACTAACTGGAGGTGAGCAGTAAATGCCTTTGTCACTCATATGGAACAACAAATTACATTTGTATAGTTTTCACGTCGGGAGGACGTCTCAAGGCGCTGGACAGTCAGTGATTTTCATATACAAACAATGATTGGGAAAATATGTCGGGATTAGAATAATTCATTCGAACAAAGCAGGTGTTCACAGATTAGAGTGGACAGCACGTTGGAAGACGTTTTAATGGTAGCGTCTCACACAGTTGTTGACCGGAGAAAGTCCAGTCAGGATGTGTGGATGCCTAAAAGTGGACAAGATTCGCAATGATCATTCCTGTTTAAGTCACCAAAAAAATATAAAACAGCAGTAACAAAATAGCAATTGAAAGCCTCCTTCAAGTCTATTGTTACGTTGCAGCTTTGTATATCGTCTCTGCAGTGATCAAGTGCGGTACTTGTGGCTTTTAACATTTTTTGTAACAGTTACACAGAGTTTTAGTCACAATAAATCAGGATAATGCTGTGGGGAAAAGTATCTGCATACCAATCAACATCTATTAGCTCACTCCAAGTGAAATGGTAGTTCCAGAGTTATTTTTCAAACACTTATGCATAATTCACTCATCACCTTGACTTCTAGCTCCCTATTACACTGACTGCGCTTTATGTATAATTCAAACTTGTTTTTCAAACCCATCAATTTATTTTTGTCAATTAAATTGCCTCATGCTGGATTAATCTGGAGAGCAAAATATTTTGCATTCTGCGATGGTTCTCACCCCTTGATGTACGTGCAAATTTTATTAACGCTTTCGTACTAAGTGGCCTCTGCTTCACTTCTAACCCTGTCCGTGTCAGTCCCCATTTCAAAGGTGACTTGACCAGTCAGAGTCACACACAGCAGGTATTCCCAGTTAACCCCAATGCCCGGTAACTGGAATGTCTAATCGGAGCCTGCTGCACTGGTAGACCTCCGATGTTGACAACTACCCTCCGAAGTGCTTACTCCTTTTCTTGTCTACAATACTACAGAGACTCGAGGACACATTCGTTGGAAACAACAGGTCTTTATTAAAACCTAGCAACCCTAGGCTCCCCTGCATATAAGCAACACAACAATGGGATCAAACATAACTATCGCACATAACGATGACAACTGGCAGCACAATACTACATTAGTAAGGGAACATGAAACCAACCCTGACTGTACAGTACTCCTGTACACATCAGTATGTACCAGATGATGACCATTAGTTAACGACCACGAGGAGAGCCGAGCTTTGCTTTGTATAGGTATGTGGCTCCACACACCGTGAGTGTTTGTTCCCGTGCTAGCGCCCACGTGTTACTTTACTCTGCAGCTGCTTGTTAATGCTTGTTTCCTGATGGTCAATCAGGCAGCCCTGCATCTGTATTTTGTTGTAAACGTGTCGGCTGCTGCTAACTCTGTGCTGGAAGCAACTTCTACAACTTGGAATCTTACAGACCCATTTAAAGGGGCAGGCCTCCCCATTTTCCTTAAATAATATTATATAGTTATATACACATATTATTTACACATTACAAAATACTGCAAGAATCGGTTAACCGTGACAGTTCACAGCATCGAGTCAAATGAAAGCTTCTCAAAGACATAGTAATAGAAGCCTTTGCTATGAAGTTCTACTCCTTGGAGTAGGAGTCAGTAATCGACAATACTAACATACTTGCTTTGGCAATCAACAGTGATCAGACTGCACAAAGCAAATGAAATATCAGAGCAGTGAAGTACATGTGAGGTGTGTTAGGTAGATTCGGATCAATAGGAGACTCCTACTGATCACCAGATATTTGATATACCTTCGCATTTGATAATAATAATAATAATAATCCTTGCATCTGATACAGCGCTTTTCACATCTTCCAGATGTCTCAAAGCGCTTCACAGAATATGCTTTAAAGTGAATTGACTGTATATTTGTGGGCAAAACGCAGCAGCCAATTGCACACAGCAGCGTCCCACAAACAATCGTTGATTGCTCTAACCACTGAGCTACAGGACTCCACAAAGACTCCTCATTTGATATAGATCCTTATCGCATTGAATCATCACAAAGCGGTCCACAGAATTTTATTGCGAGGTGTAGTGATTGTTTGAATGAACGCAGCAGCCAAATCGCACACAGCAATGTAAACAGTAAACAGCTATGAGGGATTGTTGACCAGTACATTGTTTTTACCAGAATTTCACCTTTTACAAATGGGAATGTAACATAATGAATGCACCACCGACGGTGAACTATTCACAACTCTCCTTCATGCCCTGGTGAAACTTCACTGCACATTCCAATGTGCTAATGGCAACTTCAGTCAATAAAGGGCCGAAATTCCACCTAATCCCAGTCTTGAAGACAATTGGGAATATCCCTGGAGGGCCGTCGTGTCTTAGATTTTAAGATTGTCCAGAATTCTGGAAAATGCTTGAAATCAGAATTGAAAGCCGGTTCTCCACAGTTCTTGAAAAGACACCAAGACTGAATTGAGGCATTTGCCACAATTCTGCATGAATTTACTATTTTAGACAAAATGGCCTGATAGGTGAAGACCCGGTAGAATTTCAGGCTGTAAGAAGGATGGACACTGCCAGATTTCTCCACAAATCCCTGATTGGGACTGTGTTACAATATATTCTTGTTTAACAGACGGCTCATTTATTATGAAGCAATTCAAGGTTAATTTCAAGGGGACATTATGTAACATACAGAAATAAATGAGAACGTCTATTTCATCTGGTTCATCGCAACTTTCTCGTGTAATGTTAAAAAGAAAAGCTTGACATTGAGAGTTCCAGACTACATGTTATATAGCGGAGCGTTTGTCAAACTGGTTTTAATACAGAAATGTTAAGGACTAAGGCTGTGCAAAAACATCTTAAAGAATTTCAAAGGGACTTGCTGTAGTGGGTGTGTATATGTAAATCAATTGTAGGCCTTGTCTGTCTGTGTCACTTACTGATCTAGCTAGAGTGTCAGTTTGGCTCAGTCAGTGGCACTCTTGCCTCTGGGTCAGAAGAAATCAGGACTTTGAGCTCAAGTCTAGACTGAGACTCCATTGCAGTGCTGCAAGAACACTTCATTGTCAGAGGTGCCATCCTTCAGATGAGATATTAAACTGAGGTCCCGTCTAACTGTTCAGGTGGATAGTAAAGATCTCACGGCACTATTCGAAAAGAGAGAGGAGTTTCTCCAGGTGTCCTGGCTTACGATCCTCCAGATATAAATCTGATCATTCGCTTCATGGCTGTTTGGGGGACATTGATGTGTGCAAATCGGCTGTTGCATTTATTTGTTTACGTAAAGGATGGCATCATTATAATGGGCGTCATGAGAGCACGAGTTTGCATATAATGTAAGTGTCCTGTGTTACTGGGAGTCTGGTACATTTCTGGCTCCTGGTGCAGACCGGCTGGTTTAGTGCGAGCCCTGTGCTCAGGAAGCCAGGAGGCCAGTCTACATCAGAAGCTGGAAGTGACATCTGGAAGCAGTGGCCATTTTGCTCTTGTGTCCATAATAATAATAATGTGGTCACTCAATCCATGACTGTTTGTGGGAATCTGCTGTGCGCAATTGGCAGCCGCGTTTTGTTCACAAAATATACTAGACCCCGAGGAAGTCTAATGTGATGAAACTCTCAAACAATGTTGAATGTCAAGCAACTGAATGGGACAATAGTTTTGATTCTAGTGAGACTCAGAGAATTTCAGCTCTGATGTTTAGTTCTGAAGCAGTGTAGCATGCTTTGTGGATCAGTGCCTGCAGCTAGAAAGTGCTTAAAAGGCCATTCTCACTCTTGAAAGGTTAGACGAGAAGCTTAGGGACACAGACTTGTATTGCAGTGCAGTGATATTTTAATGGTAAAATACTGGAAAAACTTTGCTTTTATTTAGGAGAGACCCAGGAGGAGGGCCAAGGACCAAAGCGAAGGACGCCACCGAGGTTGAAAAGAGGAGGAGAGAGAACATGGTAAATGGAATACAGGTGAAGACACCAAGCCTGAGATATACGAGGGACATCACCAAAGTAATGCCTCCTTTCTACTTTCTCAAAATTCTTTAATTGTTAACTTAGAAAACTTAACAGACACAAAATAAGTTTTTTTTAAATACACCAGGGAAGGTATTTTTCCATAAAGTCTCGATCATGTAGAACCTGTGGTTTGTCAGTGTACAGGGAGAGTTAGCAGTTCATTATTTGCCTGGGCACGTGTTTATTTATTGCACTAAATAAGGGTTTCATTTTCACAAAATATCTCTTTCTTGGCATCAGGGTATCTAAGTCACTATTTATAAAAATTATTTTTTGAGGGGAGGGAGAGCTTGAGAGAACCCAGTTGAAAGGGCTCATGCTGCACAAGGTTGAATTGAGTGGGAATGAAATGAGAGGTGGATGAAGGGGTGATTCGCTGGCACAAAGCTTGAGGTTTATTACTGAATTCCTTATCTGCCCCCATGCTTGATAGGGCAAAGGTTCACCTAGCCAATCAGTTTGGAACAGAAGAGGAATTTTAAGCCTCCTCTCCTAAATGTGTTGACTCATTTGGTTATTTACTCAATTGGCCATTCTTTAGCTCTAGTCTCAGACAGTGAGTGGTGGCTGCCTTTCCTGTTCTCATTCATGTACGTGCACCTTGGATTGGCATCAGCAGTGGGAAGCCTTGTATTCCCCAGCCCCCCCCCAACCCTGGCGCTTGCCCAGAACAATGAAACGTATTTGCTGCTTTGTATTGGGACTGTGGCTGAGATCTGCTACCCCAGCACATTAGCAGTGACTGAACCTGAGATGCTGGATCTCTATGGCCCACTGTTACTGTCCAGGCTACAGCATTACCAATGAGCCAGTGCGAAGGCTAGTGTATCCACAGAGAGAATGGTGGAGTGAGGGTTATGAGCAAGGCTAGAGATCACTCTATTTATGAAGCAATTCAGATTGAAATAGTCCCTTTCTGCACATCAATATATTGCTCCAAGTACTCCTGGAATAAAACAATAAGGTGTGGGCAGTAAAACCATGTGTTCTGCTCACTGAACAAGGTTAAGTTGGCACAAGAGGCACAAACTAGGTAAGAGGAGATTAAGTTGTGTTTTAGAAACCGTCAGCAAGTTACCTGCTGTAATGTAACTTTTCTATTGCTCTTACCTCTTATTGTTTCCCAAAAAACTATAGGGAGAAGAATTCCCGGGGAGGAATTTAAGCTAGCATGCACCCAGTACGGTGATGTTCTAACATCCATTACTCAAATAATGGCAATATGACTCCACATTCATTTCAAACCACAAACCAATGTCCTTAATATGTGGGAACGGTGCCTGTGTAGTCACACATCACTTCAGCTACTGACCTACTTCTCTCCCTTCCTCCCTACCTCTTCCCGCTTCTAATCTAGGGAGATCCTAAAGTGATGGTGAAATCCTCAGCATTCAACACCAGTTGAGCACTACAAGGGGTGATGGGTCAGTTCTCATCATTCATCGCAGGCACCATTATAGTCCAAGCATGCAGGTAGCTGCAAAGTAAACCAGTACGTAAACCAGTACATATCGATATGACCCGATATGTACTGTGCCATTGTTGAGATATATCAAATGTATAGGTCAAATGCTGCTGAGTAGCATTTCTTCACAGAGTCCCGTAGCACAGTTGTTATTGAGCTCGTCTCGCAAGTAAGAGGACTCGGGTTGACTAGCACCTTATCATGTCTTCGAGACAAAAACAACAAAATGACGTTTGTAAAGTGCCTTTCATGTCTGGAGGACGTCCTGAGGCACTTCACAGAAATACTGTAAAGTGAATTGACTGTATATTTTGTGGGCCAAACGTGGCAGCTAATTGTGCACAGCAGGTCCCACAAATAGCTGTGTTGTTTTGCTACATTGCTAAACCCAAACCAGACGCTGATCGTAACACTGTTCCTATTTTTAAAAAAAATTCTCTTGACCTAGTTTTATATGTAATAAAACATTTTTAGTTCTTCACAGAGAGTAGATGCATTTGCTGCAGTTACATCCATCCCTGTCAAGTCGGGAGAATAAATGACTTCTGAAAATTGTCAAGGAGACGGCAGAAGTTAAAAGATGTAAAATGATAGGCAGCCAAGAGAACAGTCAGCAATCGCTACATTAAAGAATGTGCTGTATCTGGGCTCAGATGTGAGAATGACTTTATTACGGTCGCTTCTCTTTGATGGTCTGTTTGAATTTTGGTGTCTAATCTTGGGTGGCCTTTCGTCTGAATCAGCTCCCATGGACGAACCTCATTTATTTGGGGTTTAACTGAGAGAGCTTTGAAGAAACTCAGCACCTTTCAGAGGCTGCCTGTCTCTGTGCTGTGCATTCTAATGAATATTGAGCTCGGCCCTGATCTGAGTTTGCGTTCCTCATAATAGTGCTTAGATTCCCCGTTTAATCCTTGCATTTTGATATAGCGCTGTTCACGTCTTCTAGACATCTCAAAGCGCTTCACAGAATATACTGTAAAGTGAATTGACTATATGTTTGTGGGCGAAACGCAGCACACAGTTGTGTCCCACAAACAGTCGTGGATTGAAGTGACCAATTTTTTTTTTAAGGTTTATTATCAGGCGTGTGGAGTAAGGAAACCTGGCCAAGATATTGCCCTGCCAGGAATCGAACCCAGGTCTTTCACTTCCGAGGCGAGTGCTGTAACCATTGAGCTACAGGACTCCTCCTCATTTCAAACTTGAGAAGCATTATTAAGGAATCCTGTGAAGAAATATTAACAATGGAGCCCAATGCTATAATCACTGACTGATTCAGTTGCATTGATACTCATACCGTCCACGAACAAATACAACTTGAACCTATGAAAAATCTGAGGTCGGGATATTTGATTCAAAAACAAATTTAATGCCAAGTTTCACCTTGTCCCCAAACTCTTCGCTCCAGTCAAGCTTTGCAAATCCAAGTCATTAACCTGGAAACAACTCTCACATTATTACAATGTTACACTCTTGCATAAGACGCAGATAAATAGACCAGTCCTGATGATAATTTTATAGTAATTTTGCAGTTAAATGGTTATTTTTGCTATTTTAATAAGTTGATCATTGGTAATGTTCTGAGGAATAAATAGACGGAGTCTGTGTTTCAGCAACACTCATTTGTTGAAGTGGAGTTAGTCACTCGCATTGTTTATCCAGTTTCTTGACCGGTGACCTGATACCGGGATATTTGAAACAAACTAAGCGTAAGTGAATACACTTTCCACAATATCATGTCTCAAGTCAAGCTTTTGCAAGGTCCCAGTGTGACTGCTGTTTGGCTCACTGTGCTAAGCAACAAACAGATTCAACATTTCCTTCTAAGAAACGGTATTTTCCTAACCAGTGATTTCCTACTCAATAAACTCTGCTCCAGAGCATTTATAATTAAATAAAACGACACAGTGATATATTTTACCAGAAGCTGTTCACTCCTCAAGCCAACAAGCTGGGTATTACTCAGCAAATTATCCATACAGACCAAGAGGTAGTCCTTACCTGAATGTTGTCAAATGATGTTTTGTTGGTGACATCATACAGCAAAAGCAGAGCTGTGAACACAAGAAAATGATATGAAACTTGGAGTTTTTACTCAGGTTGTCAGCAATTCACCCACAAAATACAGTCAATCCACTTTATAGTGTATCCTGTGAAGCGCTTTGAGATGTCTCGAAGATGTGATAAGGCGCTATATCAAATACAAGGATTATTGTTATTATAATAATTCCAAATCCCTCCTACTCAGCATTTAGTGTAGGCGGCCTCATCCTAACTAGATGCCAGAAAAGATTCTATCAAGAATGTAAAGTACGATTTCTGGCACTGAATAAAACAATAATAACTTCAATCCAGCAGGGTGTTATTTGAAAGTTCTGACAACTTGGACTCCTCCCTATAACAACAGGAATACTCTTCTCTCTACACTATGTGAGTTTCCTCTGTATAACGACAGGAATACTCGGCTATCTGCACTACTTGTAGTGTCTCTTCAATGGGAAATCAATTTCTAAGTGTTTTCCCAATGAAGATTACTACATTTCAAGTTTGCAACATTACCCAACTCTGCCTCCCTCCAAAAAACAGTATACCTTCCACTTCATTTGCACTTCAAATTTCTTTTTAATATTCAGTGATATAACAGGGTACAAAGATTAATGAGGATAATTTCACTTTACAGGATATATACTGGGAGTAATTGTATTGAAATATCAACACAAAGCTACAAACATCCTGTAACTTTAATGCATCTTCCAGGAATCTTGGTGGAACAAGCGATTTCTAATTGTGTATCTGAACTGCTGCAGATAAGGTGCAATGATAGCAACTCCAGAGAGAGAAGCAGTCACTGGGCAGGCCATCCGAATCAAATCCGAATCATTACCACACAGCAAGAGATGGACTGTCTTTGTTGTTAGTGAACAAAGATCCAATAACCCATCAATGTAAAGTGAAACCTGTGGAAAATATAAGCCGTTTGCTGGTGGAGGTAAGCATTGTTGAGAATTTCCATCCTTCTTTCAATTCTTACAGCTGTCTTTGCCGCTTAAGAAATGAGATGTCAATACCAGGTCAAGAAGCTGAACGGTTGTGACTGAAATCTTGCACTCTGACAAGAGTGGAGGTGCTTAGGCGCCATTTCTATCAATCATTCTCGACAATTATTGATTTGTTTTATTTGCCTTTAAATGAATTTAACAGATCTTGGAAGTGCATTCACTTATCATGACCTGAGGTTGCATCCTCTGAAGAAGATACTCATTCTGTCCAATAGATAACAGTGGCAGAGTCATGCTCCACCACTGTCAAGCGCTCTGGGACGTCACTCTGCGTGAGTAGTGCTATATAAATGCACGTTCTTACTGTTGTTGTTGTAGGTCCTACGATATGCGACAAAAAATCTGCTTGCTAATAAAACCAAGTTACCTTATTCTATTACATATCCCTTCATGCCCTGGCAACTCCCTGCCTCTCCGACTTGCTTACTCCCCAATCCACTGCCTACGCTTGACTGGCTCCTGCCTCCTTCTTGTCCCTTGTGCTCTCCGTTCCACCAACGGTGGCCGTGCTTTCAGCCATTACGCCCCCAAATTCTGGAACATTCTTGCTCTATCCCTCCGCCTTGCCCCCTCCTTCCCCATCTTCAGGTCACCCCTGAAGACCTTCCTCTTTGACCATGCCGAAAGTTAACTCCTCCCTACCCTTGGCTCTGCTACTGTTGAGCACTCTGGGACATTACCCCGTGTGAGGGGCACTATATAACTATATAACTAACTGGAAGTTGTTGTTACAGGCCTTGGAGATGTCGAGGTCCATTTCTCTGACTTCAACTGAACAGGAAGAGAAGCAAAAGATCACAATGGTTGACTAATGGGCTCTGAAGCTGCTGATTGTAATTGAGATATTGAAATAGTTTATCTGTCACCAAAGTTTCCATGAGCTTCAATAGAACAGGCAGTAATTCAAAATAAATAAACCTTACATTTGATATATCCTCTTTCAAGTCAGGAGAACGTGAAACACTTCACAGGATTTATGGTAAAGTGCAGTAATTGTATTTGCAATCACTGCAAACATGGCAGCCAATTTTGCATATCGAAGAGAAGGGAGTTTTTCTTGATGTTCTGGCCTACAATCCCCCAGTTAGCACTGGCCATTCACTTCATGGCTGTTTGCTGTACATTGCTGAGCGTAAATTGGCTGCCTCATTCACCTACAAAAAATACACAAGTTACTACACTTTACAGTAAATCCTATGAAGAGCTTTGAGATGCCCTTCTGACGCAAAAGGTGTTACAACAAATGCAAACTTATTATTATTAATAATTAAATCATTACAGGAATAGCAATACCTGAACGGTTCTGTTGCCTGAAACCGAATGTGAGGTCATTTAAAAAGTGTCACAAGTGCCCCAATCACAACAAGGCTTCTAGTTAACAATTCAGGCATTTCCCCCAGTTGGATATTCAAATAACAACAACAACAAGATTACATCTGTATAGCGCCTTTCATGTAGGGAGGACGTCTCAAGGCGCTGGACAGAGTACAGCATTTCAGACCCGAGCTGGGTGTGGGGGGAAGGGAGGGCAGGGGAAGGGAGGTGACCGATGGAATGGTCGAAGAGGAGGGTCTTGAGGCAGGACTTGAAGGAGGCTAAGGAGGCGGCGAGGCGGAGTGATTGGGCGATGGAATTCCAGAGGTTGGGGGCAGAGTGGCTGAAGGCTCTCCCGCCAATAGTGGGGCGGGTGGGTCGGGGGACGTGGAGCAGCCGGAGCCGGTTGAGCAGAGGGAACGGCGGGTTGGTAGGGGTTAGGAGGTCACAGAGGTAGGGTGGCGAGAGGCCATGGAGGGCTTTGTAGGTGAGGATCAGGATCTTGAACTGGATCCTCTGAAGAAAAATACATTCTTTATATGTCCCACATTATCAGGCTGGTGAAGAAATCAAAAGAATGCAAAGCAAGTGGAAGAAGCATTCTTTTCTGCTGCCTGTAAGAACCTGAATACTCAGTGCAGAGTCACTCGGTTGACATTGGGGATGAAGGAAGATCAAAATCTTGCAGAACCGGGCTGTATTTAATAAAGACAATAAGATTGAGGGGATCTGATGGCTGTGCTCCCAATTATGGAAAGGCAGATAGTGAAAAGATAAAGTGTCCAATCAACATCTAACAAACCAAACCACAAGGAAGTATTAGAATTTTAACAGGTTAAGACCACATGAAAGATCTTAGCTCCTTGCTCCCCCATACTAGAATAGCATTGGTTTGGGCATAGGCAACAAAGAGAGAGGGGCACCAACTCAAGATTATTACTGGAAACAGAAAAGAGAAGATAGAACATTTTTTTACACAAAGGATTAGTCTGATGTGCGTGTGTTAAAGTATTGCAGAACGTACCACTTTAATGGAGAAAAGAACTTATATTTTTATAATGTCTTAAATGTATCATAAATGGCTGCCACGAATGATGGGTTTTGTGGAAATATTCGGATGCCATTTGCAGCAGCAAGGTCCCACTCACAGTCATGAGATGATCTGGAGGATTATTGGTCAGTACAGCAGGAGAAACTCCCTTTTCTTTTCAAGCAGTGCCATGAGATCTTTAACAGCCGTCTGAAGAGCAGGCCTCAGGGGACTGAAGACGAGACCTCAGTTTAACATCTCAAGTATTGGCATCTCATTCATGCCTCCTGCCATCACAGTACCAATGCACTGCACTGTCTGTCTTTGTTCAAACTGAACTGAGTTTTGTAGGTTTTAATGAGGTCCGCAAGGGACTGAATCTTAACATTAATATCAGTAAGCATAAACTCAGTAAGTGGTCAGAAGTATGTATCTAGACCTTCTTCCAGCACACTTTATCTGACAATTTCAAAACAGAAGGAATAAATCATTTATGTCCTTATCTGACTAATGCAACCACTAAAGCGTGGCTGCCTGCCCACCCAGCAAATTATCATTATTCCGCTATCATTATTATCAATGTGTGTTATACTGCATGTGGTTCAGCATCTTGCTGTCTGTTCCCCTATAATTCCACTACAGGAAGAATGAATAATCCTTTTTATATGATTGAAATAACAGGGGTCAGCCACAATGAGTTTCCTGTGGCATCTGGAAAATCNTTTTTTGGTTGGGGGCGGGCGGGGAGCAGAGAAGAGAAAGAAAAATTCTCAAAATCTGGGTTATAATTTTCAGAGATTCTAGAATGGGGGATGGGGGGGGAGGTGCAGGGGAGCTAAGATACCTCATATGGTTTTAGCCTGTCAAAATTCTAACACTTGTGGTTTGGTTTGTTAAATATTAATTTGACACTTGGATGTGATAAAATGATGCATTATTGCTTTCTGGGGGTAATATTCCCTTCAAAATAAGTAAATTGATCGCTCAATCTACGACTATTTGTAAGACACTGCAGTGCTCAATTGGCTGCCACGTTTTGCCCACAAAACACACAGTCAATTCACTTTACAGTATATTCTGTGAAATGTTTGAGACATCAAGACAATGTGATAACGCACTACATCAAATGCTAGGATTATTATTACTGTGGGAAAAAGGTTTATTTAATTTTCAGTTTGAACATTACTTCTGCTGCGCTTTCTTCCTGGAGTCTCGTGGAAAAGAAAAAGGGCCATGCTTAAAACAACCATTTCTCACGCACCAGCAATTAACAAAGAGAAATACCACAGCATGAGTTTGAGTTCTATACACCCTAAAGGCCCGGACACAGGCTGGCCCCTTATGCTTTGAGTTAAGCTTTTGTTACAAACATGGCAGGAAAGTGACACCACTCTGCATATCAGCGTCAGAAGAAATTAATTACCATTGGCAGTGTGCAGCAGATTAAAAGGGGATTACTGCAAATTAGCAGTGATGAACTACGGAAAATGTGCCCTTATCTTAGAACTACTTTATTTTTAAGCCATAAGGAAGAATTCCTCCCTTCTGCCTAGTGTTGGCTAGTCGTGCTGTTCCAGGCAGGTTGGATCCCTGAAATCCATCTGGACTCTTGGATCAACAAAGCCCACCCCAGGGTTTGGACTCTTACCTTCACACCTACTTAAGACTCATTCTCATCTTCCTTCTGGGTATGTACTGTATTATATGCAACATACTCTGGGTATGTGTGCGTGTGTGTGTATAGTGCTTGCATTGTGATCATACTGTTATCATATTGTGATAATAAAATGTGGTCACTCAATCCACGACTGTTTGTCAATCAATTGATATACAATCAGTTGACTTTGCAGTGTATTCGGTGAAGCGCTTTGAGACATCTCGAAGACGTGATAAGGCGCTATATCAAATGCAAGCATTATTATTATATCATGTTCATAGCTTCTACTGTATCTCTCCTACCTCTGCCATATAATTGGGTTGTGAGGCTTTGCTCCTCAATAAAATAGCCTGCAGATACTCTGGTCACTGAATGAAGATCTCGGTCAGCACTGCAGGCTGACCGGCAACTGCAGGAAGTTAGCACTTCCAGAACACAAAATAGAACAAGGACAGGCCATTCAAGCCTGTTCCAGCAATTTATTAGATCTTGGCAATTTTTTTTAAAACCCAATTGCCCCCACCATTTCCCATACCCCTTAATGCCTCTACTACCCAAGCTTCTGCTTAGCTGTCTTTAAAACATCCCTATTGATTGAAAGCTCTGTAGTTTTCTGGATCAGATGACTATGTGTATAGTGGTGCCTGGGGAGATTCAGCGAGAAGAGAAAATAAGATACCTTGAAAATGGGTTGAGCAGGGGTAAATAAACAAACATATTATGTGCACATTTAGATATTAAAAGCTCTGGGAATATTTGAACCATCACTGTGCCAGAGCAACTCATAGAAAGATTTGCTCTACATGTGTCTATTAAAGTGCTTTTCTTTATATTTGTATTTTCAGATGAGCCTTAGCTTGTGATACCTAACACATCTCATTCTGCTCCCACTTTCTTTCCCTTGCATTACCTGGCTCAGTGTCTCTCGAATCTGTTTATGGCTTCTGGCTCTTTGGCAGTCAATGTTTATCTTGTATGCCACCCGAGGCAGATGGGTACTGTGTCTGTGGAGTAGGTTATTTCGATGAGTTCCCAACTGATTTCCTCGGTTCGCTTGATGTCAGCCTAGCTCAGTTGGTCAAAAGATTGTGGTTCAATTCAAACTGAGGTCCCATCAGGTAGACGTTAAAAGATCCCACTACTCAAAAAAAAATACTTACTGATACCCTGGCCAATAATCCCCCAAATAAAATTGGTCATTCACTTCATAACTATTTGTTACACATTGCTGTGTGCAAATTGGCTGTTGTAATAATAATAATAATCCTTGCATTTGATATAGCGCTTTTCACGTCGGGAGGACGTCCCAAACTAGCCTATATGTACACAGTCACTACACTTTACAGTATATCCTGTGAAGCGATTTGAGAAGTCTTGACAGTGAGCTGAAGTGCCATATCAAATGCCAGAATTATTCATTATTAAATAAGCATTATGATATAACTGTTTCAGAGAAGTCATGACAGATGAGCTCGACTTTAACCATCCCCACAACAACAAAATTAAATTTGTATAGCGCCTTTCACGGGTTACAAATTGAGGAAACTGTGTATTCCAGGTACCAGTTGCTCCCACATGTCACCTGCCTTTATATTCTCTGACCCATTACTGCAGTCATCGCCACAAGATAATACACTGTGTTTGTGCATGACATTCCTATCTTTAATGTGATTTTGTTTGGGGTCATAGCTATCCAGGCTCTGAAGTGTCTTCCTTCCCCTAGGTTTCACGCTTGAGCCCAGATGTTCTGTGGCAGACACTTGCCTTTGAAGTGTTGTAGAAAACAGAAACCAAGCATTTTACGGACAAATATTGATTCTTGTTCAAAGCATCTTTTAATGTCTATCTGGAATAATGATCAGCAAAATGTGTACTTTCTTTTAGAAAAATATTCTGTTTGCCAATGTTATCCCAAATCTACATTGACATTGTTGCTCATTGATGACAGACCCTTCCAAACCCACGGTGCCATCCTTGAGGTGAGACATTAAATCAAAGTCCCGTCTGCCTGTTCAGGTGGATATTAAAGAACCCAGGGCACTGTTCATAAAGAGAAGGGAGTTTCACCCTATGTCCTAACATAACATAACATGAAGGAGCAGGAGTAGGCCATTCGGCCCTTCGAGCCTGCCCCGCCATTCAATCATGGCTGATCTTCCAATCTAACTCCAGCTAATAACCTGACCCTGCCTTATCCCCATATCCCTTAATCCCTTTTGCAATAAGAAATCTATCTATGTCAGTCCTGTCCTAGTCAGCAATCATCCAAATAAAATTGATCACTCACTGTATGGCTGTTTGTGGAACATTGCTGTGCGCAAACTGCCTGCTGTATTTCATCCATAAAAAATACAGTTGATCCACTTTACAGTTATAGCCTGTGACATGCTTTGAGACGTCTTGACAACATGAAAGGCGCTATATCAAATGTAAGGATATTATGATATAATATTATGATTATTATAGATATGACCACATTTTAGCAGGAGATACTATTGATTAGAACTAACCTGACTGCACCAGAAGTGTGTCCCATCCAATCAATCAATCTGCTTTAAATTTACACTTGATTTCCTGCACTGCCCCACTTTAAAATGATGGTAGGTAGGGTGAGTATTCTGAAGGGATGAAATCAGATGGGCCAAAGACCCTTCTTAAGAACATAAGAATTTGCTAGCGAAAAAAGCCAAATGTCCATCTAGTTCGCCTTCCACCATCCTGGCAGTCACTTGACATATCTTGTCCCAAACTATATATTTTAAACTATATACTCTTCACCGAGACTAACCTTGTGACTGTGAACTTGGGAACACTGTCTGCCAACCACTCTCTTGTCAGTGGAGCATTATGGGATCGCTGGGGCTACCTTTTCCTGAGTCATGACTGATGCTCTAGTACATCTCTGAATGCCGTTGGTTTCATCTGCCTCTCGATAGCGACTGCACGCACCAATATCAGGAGGCATCACAACCCGTTCGTACATCCCCTGAGACACAGTTCCCATCGACCAAGTGAGAAAGGTAAATTGTTCGAAGACCGGTCGCTGTCCTATTTTGCCATAAGTGACAAGCACTTTGTCATTGTTAAACAATAGGTAGAGTTTATTGTGCATTAGCATCTTTTTTTCAACACATCAGAGATCTGTCATTTTGCCAGGCAGCTGGCTGTACAGATAGATGGTTTATTATAGCGCACAGCTAAAGCAAACAGCTACAGGCTTTAGATGTCAGCAAACAAGAGAGCCCACTTCTGCCCATTTCTGGGAAAAAGTAATTAAAAAATCGGCAACATCTATTCCATCTACTTTACAAAAATCAATTCAAGTCCAGCAGTTCTTTAACAACCCTTTTGTCTGGTTGTTCAGTTTGAAAGTGCACCTGTTATAAAAGCACAGGGCCAAAACATGTGTTCCTCTCAATTAATGCGCCTCACTATTGCTGTTTAATAATTCCACCGATTGGATATTGGCAACACATTGGCAACTTTCTACCGCTCTTTTTTTTCTCACTCTATCATTCTTCTTCCTCATAAAAATTCCAAATACGTTTCATTTCAGATTTGCAACATTATGTAAAAGAGTTGATACAAATTTTTCCACTGTGCTGTAGATTTCTGGTTTTGCTTCTGTCAGAGCTTATTACTGTACCTACAAGACTAATATTCGTGTGTAAGCGATTGCCACTGCACAAGATGATTATTACTGTACAAGATTCTTATATTATAATAATACGATTACTACTGCGCAAAACGATTACCACTGTGAAACAATCAATTCTTCACCAAACTAGTTAGTTGGATATACATTATGAATGAGTCGTTATGTTGCATTTGGACCTGGCCTGCCAACCCCTGTACCCTTTGAAACTTCTTCCCACAGTTGCTTTGCCTTGCTCCCTCCTCAAGACCCTGCTCTTCAACTATACCTGTCTGCTTTCCACCCCTTCTGATCCCAAATTCCTGCCTGTTCAGCAACTTGGGACGTTCTCCTGACATGAAAGGCGCTATACAAATGTAATTTGTTGTTGTTTTTGTGATACGACTCTATATCAAAAGCAAGGATTACCATTATTATAATATTCAAGGACTTTCATTAGTTGACTATGGACTAGCTGCAAGATGGCATGGAACAGTTTCTATGGGTATAAGTGATTAGTTGCTGAATCAGGCAAACAACAGATAGACAAACAACAGGTTCCTGATAGAACCTTTTATGGCACCGGATACACAACCTGAACATCCTGCAATTAAGTTAAGTAAACAGACAGAAGCAAATAACGACTATAGTAAAGAGGCACCAATCCATACAGGAGGTAGGTAGGAAGGGCATTGATTCTGTCTATTGATTTTAAAAATGAGAATGAGTCCTTTCCAATGTGAATTCACACTTACGTTTTGGGCTGACAAGGTTGACGGGCCAGGTGAGGTGCATTACTTCAAGATTTGAAATTATCATAATACCACTGGCAATAACTGCACAGTTATTAAATTCAGATTACAAGAAAAAAAATTATTCTCCCAAACAAAAACATAGAAAGCTGGGAAAACTTAGCAGGTCAGGCAGCATCTATGGAGAAAGGAAAGTGAGTCAACGTTTTGGGTCCACGACCCTTCATCAGAACTGGGGCACGTGGAGGGTGAGGTTTTTAAGGACAAGTTGAGAGGGGCGGCAGGACAGGGAAGGCAAAGAAGACAAAAAAAGACAGGAGAGAATGTGTTAGTTGATGTTAGTTGTGTTAAGTCATTTTCTATAAGCCCACCAACTCCCACAGCTACCTTGATCAGACCTCATCCCACCCTCCTGCAAAAACACCATTCCATTTTCCCAGTTCCTCCCCCTCCGCCGCATCTGCTCTGACAATGAAACCTTCCACCCCAGAGCAACCGAGATGTCCTCATTTTCCTCGTCTGAGGATTCCCATCGACAGTAATAGCCAAGGCCCTTGACTGTGTCTGCCCTATTTCCCACACCTCTGCCCTCACCCCTTCCCCACCATCCCGAACTGTGATAGAGTCCTCTTAGCCCTCACCTACTACCCCACCAGCCTCAAGATTCAGCACATCATTCTCCGACATTTCCGGCACCTCCAGCGTGACTCATCCACCAAACACATATTTCACTCCCCTCCACTCTCCGAAAGGATCGTTCCCTCCGGGATTCCTTAGTTGATTCTGCCATCAGCACTGCCAGCTGCTCTCCTTCCCCTGGTACCTTCCCATGCCAGCGCAGGAGATGTAATACCTGCCCTTTCACCTCCTCCCAGACTACTACCCAAGGCCCTAAACACAGCTTCCATGTCAGACAGCGGTTTACATGTACTACCACCAACGTAGTCTATATCCACTGTTCACTGTGTGGTCTCCTCTATATATTGAGGAGACTAAGTGCAGATTGGGTGACCGATTTGCAGAACACCTCCGTTCTGTACGCAAGGTCAACCCTGATCTTCCGGTCTCCTGCCATTTTACCTCACACTCCCATTCACAGTCTGACCTCTCCATCCATGGTCTCCTGCGCTGTTCCAATGATCCACAGCGAAAGCTTGAGGAACGGCATCTTATGTATCTGCTCGGGACCCTACAGCCCTCTGGCCTCAATATCGATTTCAGCCACTTCAGACCATAACAGCTCACTCTCCCCACCCCCTCTTTCTGTTACCGGAAGTTATCTTCTGTTATCATTACAATCATCACCCCAGACACTCTTTGCCTCTCTGGTGTGTTGCCTGTTCCTGCACTATCAACACCTCTTTTCCCCAGTTTTATTTCGACCCACCCACCCCTTTTGTTTTAGCCACTATCACCTCTTTAACCCATCAGCTAACACATTCTCTCCTTTGTTTTTTTTGTCGTCTTTGTCCTGCCGTCCCTCTCAACTTGTCCTTAAAAACCTCTCCCTCCTAACGTGCCCCAGTTCTGACGAAGGGTCGTGGACCTGAAACGTTGACTCACTTTCCTTTCTCCATAGATGCTGCCTGACCTGCTAAATTGTCTTAGCTCTCTCGGTTTTTATTTCAGATTTCCAGCATCTGCAGTATTTTGTGTTTAATTTATTCTCCCAAGTGATTTAACAATACCTTTTGCAGAGCTTGCTCAAGGTCCGGTCTAGTTAGCCATTGGAATGGTGGCCTGACCGTGGCTAACTAGAGCAGTTAGGGAAAGTATAAAGTTAAAGGAAGAAGCCTATAAAACAGCTAAGATGAGTAGTAAATCCGAGGATTGGGAGAATTTTAGTGATCAACAAAGGAGAACCAAAAAAGTGATTAAGAGGGAGAAAATAGAATATGAGGGCAAACGAGCGAAGAACATAAAGAGAGACTGCAAGAGTTTTTATAAATATATAAAGAGGAAGAGGCTGTCAAGGGTAAATGTACAGGCAGAGACAGGGGGAATTATAGTAGGGGACAAAGACATGGCAGAGTCATTAGACATGTACTTTGCTACTGTCTTCACCTTAGAAGACACTGAAAACCTACCAAGAATAGAGGGGAACCAAGAAGACAATGTTAGCGAGCAACTTGGAGGAATTAATATCAGTAAAGAAATGGTTTTAGGTAAATTGTCAGGTCTTAAAACTGATAAATCCCCTGGACCTGATGGCCTACATCCTGGGGTTTTAAAAGAGGTGACTACTGAGATAGTGGATGGCTTGTCTTTGATCTTCCAAAATTCTCTGGATTCCGGAACGGTTCCCATTGATTGGAAGATTGCAAACATAACACCACTATTTAAGAAGGGTGGGAGAGAAAAGATGGGGATCTATAGACCAGTTAGTCTGACATCAGTGAGGGAAAATTCTTGAGTCCTTAATTAAAGATGTCGTTATGGGATTCCTGGAAGACCATAACAAGATTAGGCGGAGTCAACATGGCTTTACAAAAGGGAAGTCATGCTTAACTAATCTTTTAGAGTTTTTTGAAGATGTATCCAGCAGGTTAGAGAGGGGGGAACCAGTAGATGTAGTATGTTTCGATTTTAAGAAGGCATTTGACAAAGTGCCACACAAAAGGCTATTGCACAAGGTTAAGGCCCACGTATGAATGTAACGTATCTAAATTTGCGGATGACACTAAACTCGGTGGGAGAGTAAGCTCTGAGGATGATGCAAAAAGATTGCAACGGGATATAGATAGGCGAGGGGAGTGGGCGAGTAGGTGGCAGATGGAATTTAATGTGGGGAAGTGTGAAGTTATTCACCAAGGTAGAAAAAATAGAAAAACAGATTATTTTCTAGAGGGGGAGAGATTAGATAGTGTTAGTGTTCAGAGGGATTTGGGTGTCCTCGTACACCAGTCTCAAAAAGTTAGTTTGCAGGTGCAGCAGCAACTAAGAGGGCAAACGGCACGTTAGCGTTCATTGCAAAAGGTTTAGAGTGCAAGAGTAGGGAAGTCTTGCTGCAACTGTATAGGGCTTTGGTGAGACCGCACCGAGAGTATTGTGTGCAGTTTTGGTCTTATTTAAAAAAGGACATACTTGTCCTCGAGGGGTGCAGAGTAGATTCACTCGGTTAGTTCCTGGGATGAGGGGACTGACCTATGAGGATAGGCTGAATAAATCAGGGCTGTATTCTCTAGAGTACAGAAGAATTAGGGGGGATCTCATTGAAACATATAAGATTCTTAAAGGGCTGATAAAGTAGACACTGAGGGACTGTTTCCCCGGTGGGAGAATCTTTAACCAGGGGTCACAGTCTGAAATTAAGGGTCAGCCTTTTAGAACAGAGTTGAGGAAACATTTCTTCACTCAGAGGGCAGTGAATTTATGTAATTGACTACCCCAGAAGGCTGTAGATGCTCAGTTCTTTTTAAAAAATAGAGGGATTAGGGGATCTGGGGATAGGGCAGGTAATTAGAGTTAGGTCAGAAGATCAGCCATAATCTTATCGAATGGCGGGGCACAGGCTCAAGGGGCCAAATGGCCTACTCCTGCTCCTAATTCTTATGTTCTTATGTTCTTAAGTTATTGGACATACATCCCTGTGGCTAACATGTATTAATCTTTAATATCGATACACTTTGCTCCACTCGATTCTGATATCTTTTAGCCATATTCTTTTTTAATTATGCTAACCGGTCCTTCACTCCTCATAACACAGACCGCTGTATCAAGTATTCGAACGACAGCAGACAATGGGCAAAAATTGTCCTTCAAAACAGCCCTTAGCGCATATTTCCCATAAATAGACCCGTCTCCAAACTAACCTCCAGGCTCCAAAGTGGAGCTGCAAAGCTTTCATTCTCAAACCACAGTCCAACATCTGTATTAATGTTTCTATCATGTTTGCTTTGATCAATTGATTTAAAGGTAGCAGTCTCTCCTCTCGGTCAGAACGTTTGTGAGTTCTCACCCCACATCGAGATTTTGAACTCATAAGTGCATTGTCAGAGGTAACCTCCTTCAGATGAGACATTAAACCAAGATCTCATCTACCTGAACGTTAGAAATCCCATTGCATCATTTGAAAAGAAAAGGGAATTTCCTAGAGTTTCCTAGGCAAAAGTCCTCCAGATAAAGAAATGGTCATTCACTTTAAGAGCCACACCACATTGGGCTGTGCTATAACAGCTATAACTACCTATACAGCTTCATGAAAGTATTCTCTGATATTTGTGGGGGAACGATTTCCTACCTTTGGTGCCTGTGATGCTCAATTAAACGCCTCATGTTGTGCTGGGTATTCTGGGCTGAGCTTATCAAGAAAACACTGAGGAACAGGTTGCTTGTGCCACAAGAACCAACAGCAGCTGCTGTGTGAGTATTATCTATCAAGTCATATTTGTTCACAAACTTGTGACAAGGTTGAAAGGTCCTGTAGACTCTCTGGTGGGAATATTTAAAATCTTTTGTCTATTTTCAATGGAACACGCTCTGTTTTGTAGGCACAATGGGTTGTTTACATATAACCCACTACCAGGAAATTAGTCAGCAAGTGAAGGTAACACACAGAATAATATGATCTGTTTTTCTACACACTTGGACATATATGATGAAATTTTCACTTAGTCTTATGCTCAGTCCACAACACCATTTTTTTGTCTTCAAACTTCATATTCGACGAAACCTTAGCCAAGTTTCCTTACTCCACACGTCTCTATTTACCTAACAGTAAGTAGAAACCCCATTGTTAATTGATTGGCTGTTTGCGTTTCCAGGCTTAATACCTCAAAAAATAATAAATTGGTCACTCAATCCACGATTTTTTGTGGTACACTGTTGTGTGCAATTGTCTGTCACATTTCGCCCACAAAATATACACTTTAAAGTATATTCTGTGAAGCGCTTTGTCCTCCTGACTCAAGAAGCCCCGACTCTCATCACTGAAGCATTGGGTATAAAATACCAAGCTACATGACAGGGGTCTGTTATTCAGGTCAATATGGAAACAATGCCTCTTGTTAAAGCCTCTGTTCAATCAATACAACTCAGTCCATGGTGTGGCATAATTAGCGAGTGGTGGACAGTGTATCAAGTCTGTGTGGTTGGTTGCCTTTGACATTTTGTTTCTTCAACTCCATTAGGCTTCGGAAAACTATCCTGTGTTTCAAGGATCTCATTTACTGAGAGTTAGACAGCTCCGAGGATACGAGGAAACAAATGCATGGAGAGGAAAACAAGCCATCTGCGGATCAAATTGGGCCACGGAAGCTGCTGGAGGTCATAACGTTGCTCCTAATAACAGAATGGCCTGTCATTAATGACCCTTTGGTATAGGATACTGCACTTACTGTGGGGCAGTTATAAAATGTTTATTTTATCCCAGGTACATCAAGCGTGAGAGCTATCTCACACCCTACTGAGCATGTGCGAAACCTTAATTAACCCCTGGCTCAAGCATGTTCCCTGGACTCTACCAATAACCTCATAAATGCAGGGGTTAACAGAAGGTCAAACCCACCAATACAGTGAAATGTTGTCCTGAGTATTCCAGGACTACAGGAGAACATCAGACTTCCAAAATCAGCCAGTCAGGAAACAGAACATGGGCATTTTGCTTAACAACTGCAAGTGGACCTGAACATGAGATGCATTGTAATGGGCACCTTGGTTTGCTTATGGTTTAAGCAGCAAGTCAAGGAGACCACAGTTCTGCAGATTCTCAAGTTGTAAGACAGAATAGTCCCATTAAGGCTAAGATTGGGTATAATGTCAGGGTGTCCAATCCCACATGATTAGCTGAGATCCCTCAGATTTTAGACTATCAAACAGCAAATTTGATTATATTAAAATCTGAATTGAGAATTCAAAAATGCAAAGATTCATTCATCCTACACCTCATCGCCCACAAAATATACAGTCAATTCCCTTAACAGTATATTCTGTGAAGTGTTTTGAGACGTCTCGAAGACGTGATAAGGCGCTATATTAAATGCAAGGATTATTATTATATTATTATAACATGTTAGCACCAATATAATATCTCCATCTGAATTCTAGTTACAGAAAATGAGAGGAACTGAGATCAGCAACAAGGTGGCCTTACCGTGAGCATCTCGATAGTAGGCATGAGTAACACTTCGGAACCTTTCCTGTCCTGCCGTGTCCCAAATCTGAAATGACAAAACGTATGAATTATTCTTCGCTGCTTTTAGGTCACAAAACCTGAACGCTTCGAGCAAGCTGCTCGTACTTCATGGAGTCTTGTATCTTAGTGGTTAGAGCACTCGCCTCACAAGAGCACCCAGGTTCGATTCCTGGCAGGGCAAACCATTGGACAAGCTTTTTTACTCCACACTCCTCTGTTTACCTAGCAATAAGTAGGAACCCAGTTGTTAGTCGATTGGCGGATCACTTTTCCGGGACTAATAATTCATAGTAGATCATGGTATCTTACCTTCAATAAAAATAATAACAATAATTTGGTCACTTAATCCACAACTGTTTGTGGGACTCTGCTGTGCCCCGTTTTGCCCACAAAATAAACAGTCAATTCACTTTACAGCATATTCTGTATGATGCCTAGAAGACATGATAAGGTGCTATATCAAATGCAAAGATTATTATTATTATTATTATTACTTTGGTGCCCGTGGGTTTGACGCTCTTGTGCCTTCCTCCCAAATCCGATTGCTCTATTTCTGGTAGACACACAGGAGCGTGCATCTGATAATAATAATCCTTGCATTTGATATAGGGCCTTATCACTTCTCAAAGCACTTCACAAAATATATTGTAAAGTGGATTGACTGTGTATTTTGTAGGCGCAATGTAGCAGCCAATTGGGCACACCAGTGTCTCACAAACAGTCTTAGATTGAGTGACCAAATTTTTAAAAAAACATTTAAGGGATTATTACCCCTGGCAAGCAATCTGCCAATCGACTAACAACCAGGTTCCTACTTACTGCTAGGTAAACAGAAGTGTGTCGAGTAAGGAAACCTGCCTAAGGTTCACCCCAGCCGGGAATCAAACCTGGACCCTCTTGCTTGCGATGCGTGCTCACTAGCCACTACATTATGGCACCCCACAAATCTACAAGCACAGCAAAGGAATCGCAATCTGAAACTGAGCACAAAGAAGCTTGCGCTGTTAACATTCAGCTCCTCTGTGGTATCGTAATCATAGAATATTATTTAAATGGAAGAATGAGCAAACTAGGCACCAAGGGTTTGGAGAACTGCTGAACAACAGTGCACTAACGAGATACAATGATTGTCATGCTTCATAAAGCAGGAGAATAGAAAGCAGTCGTAAAAGAGAATTAAATAAATCGGGAAGTTTGATTGAAGCCAGTGAATGCAAAATATTTTGGGCATTTGTTTGTTTCAATGGATGTGAAATTTCACAATTTTAACTCTCCAGGATAAAAATTACAGAAAAATAAATTGATTTTGTCCCACAACAATCTCTAACATCATAATAGTCCTTCTATGGACAGTCTATAATGGCAAACCATGTGAAAGTGCTTCATGGGTAACTGTAAGAATGTGAGTCGAGTGTGTACTTGAGGGGGAATGTGGCGGCTAATTTACAACCATAAAATCTAAGTCGAGATGTGATAGCGCATGTGATTGCCCACAGCTGGCCGACTTGCTCCATATGCTCAGTTTGATGCCTATAAAATGCAAATTCTGCACTAAACCCGATGTAAAACCTCGGGGTAATCTCACCTCCGCAAAGCACAAAACGCAGTTTGTACTGCCAACACATAGCAGCAGAATTTATGTCAGCGTATAAAAGAATAATGTAGACATCTCGTCCAGCAGTTTGTAAAGTGCTCAGCGAAAAGGCAGCTCTTCTGATTGCAGTACAACAAACATGGATACTAAAATATTTAACATTACTTTTTTGAAAGTGAAATCAAGAACTCTTTCAAAAAAGAAAAACCCAGATGAAGTTTCTAGGTGACTTTTCATGCCATCTCTCTCTGTAAAACCAGTAGCGACGGGATTCAGCATTGAGGGCAACAGATTGCAAAGCTTGGGAAATGTTGGAAGCATCAGACACATGTTTTAAATTGCAAACCACATGGAAAAATGAGATACTGGTTGTGGTGGCTACATTTAAAGTAGAGATTGGAGGCACTTTGACTTCAGAGCACCTCTGCACATCACGCTGAGCCTAACAACTGAAATATGTTGAACTGTTTGAGTTTTAGATCCGATTCCAAGGTTATAATAATATTATTATTATATTATTATTATATTATTAGTATTATTATAGATTCCAAGGTTCTCGTCTTACCTGTAGTTTGACCTTCACGCCGTCAACGTTCAACACTTTATTCTGAAATAAAGAAGAGCGCAGTGTTAGCAGATTTAAACTCTTCAGGTTTTGTTCATTTCATCTATGTGCAGTACTTTCCCGTTGGTGATAGGGACCGTTCGGTAGTACAGGTTTGACATGCCATTTTCCAGCGTTTTTCAACCTATTTGATATCTGGGAACAGCTCAGGTTCTCCTTAATATGCAACGTCCATTAGTAAATTGACTAACAATTTAAAGAGATTTCCTGTGTGGATTGGGCACATGGTTATCACATGGTCCTCAAACCAGTTGTTGAGAAGCACTAATCTACAAGAGTTGGCTCGATGGGCTGAGTGGCCTTTTTCTAGGTCCATCCTCTGCTATATCTATCTCACTGCTGGATACTGATTGAAACTAACATCTGAGAGCCCTGCGCGACTTAGGCTTGCGTTTTCTCTTCATCAGCGTGAAGGATGATCGTTAACACAGAAACTGTTTGGCTGTTTAATCACCACACTTCTAACGAAATAGAAATCTAATTAAAGAGCCCTCCTGCAACACCACTTATAATAATAATCCTTGCATTTGATATAGCGCTTTTCACGTCTTCTAGATGTCTCAAAGCGCTTCACAGAATATACTGTTAAGTGAATTGACTGTATATTTGTGGGCGAATGCGGCAGCCAATTGCCACAGCAATGTCCCACAAACAGTCATGGATTGAAAAATGACCAATTTATTATTGTTTTGTTTTTGGAGGGATAATTATTAGGCTCTGTGTGGAGTAAGGAAACTTGCCCAAAGTTTCGCCACTTCACGCTTCTGTGTATTTTAGCCAGAAATAGCAACAACTTATGACAAACAACTATTGATGATTTTTCAAAGCTGCTTCCAGGACAAGGAAAGCTTCCTCTTTGAAACGTGTCCCCTTGCAGATGACATTGGTAGTCTACAAACTCTACACCTGTACGATTCCTAGATCTGTCACTGGGACATTTTACATACAGTGTTTGCTCTGCAGCCGAATGTGGACAAGATGGAAGCCATACTCCACTCCGCGGATCTGAACTCCTCAACCTCCCTGGCCTCTCCCTCAGACTCACCGAACCAGTGCACAATCTAGGCGTCCAGTTCGACCCTCAGCTGCCCTTCTTCCCCACATCCCCATGGCTCCCCATCACCGAATGGATCGATTTAAAGTTCCTCACATTCCATCAAATCCCTTTCTCTGGCACCTCCGACCTCCTCACTCCCCAATCCACCACCCGGAGCCTCCACTCACCTGACACCGGCTCCTGCTCGTCCCTCGCACCCTCCGCTCCACCATTGGAGGTTGCGCATTCAGCCACTACGCCCCAAAACTCTGGAACGCTCTCCCTCAATCCTTGCCCCCTCTCCCCTTTTCCAAGTCCCACCTGAAAACCTTCCTTTTCAACCCTCGCCCGACTCCACTGGTTCCCCATCCCCCAGAGGATCGAGTTCAAGATCCTCGTCCTCACTTTCAAGGCCATCCATGGCGGGCTCCCGCCCGACCTGCCCTACCATCAGTGGTCAGGCTTTCAGCCTCTCTGTCCCCACACTCTGGAACTCCATCCCACGGTCCCTTCGCTTTGCTTCCTCCCTCGCCTCCTTCCAGGCCGTCTCAAGACCCTTCTCTTCGACCGTGCCTTTGATCTCCCTCCCACTTCTCTGCCTTCCCTCAACCCTACACCACCCCTCCCCCATGCTCGGGCCCCGACACCTGACTCTTCAGCGCTTTGGGACGTCCTCCCGACGTGAAAGGCGCTCTATAAATGTCATTTTGTTGTTGTTGCTTATGGTCACCTCCCCCCGGCTCGGAGTCAGGCTCCGCTACTGTTAAGCACTCTGAGACACTACCCTGAGTGGAGGGCGCTATATACGTGCAAGTTGTTGTTATTGCTCATCGGAAGGTGTGTTTGATCAGGCTGTGACTGGCAGGGTAGGAGTTGAACACAAAACTCCCTCGATGGATCAATTGGTCAAGTCACTGCCTGGGCTCAAACTGAGTGGCCGCAAGGAGTCAGCTACCTGCATCTACCTTAGGAATGGCGGGGGGAGTGGAACAGAGCCCGAGGAGAGAGACTGATTGACCGTGTCAGCCAGCAAGGGGGAGAGGAGGGGGAGTTGAGTGACGAGCAGCTGGGTAGGGAGGGAGTTGAGGCAGCAGTTGGTGAACTTCATCCAGGTGATTGTGGGTGAGAGGGAGGGAAAAATGGGGGCAAAGGAGTGTAAGGAGTGGGGAGTGGCAGCAGCCCTGGCGGAAAGAGAAGGCAGTGTGGATGGTCTGGGTGGGGTGGAAGGGGACATGGCGGGGGGGGGGGGAGGCTGGGGAGTACGATGCAGAGAAATGGATGTTTCCAATTTTTGAGGCGAAGAAGTCTAGGAACGCTTCGCAATTGGCGTTTGATTTAAATCTGTAGATCCCAGTGAGATCAGGAGCCCAGTGCCTCCAGCAGGCATTAACCAGCATTTATTTTTGACCTGCTGTTATTTGTTTTTTGGGGCTTTGCTATTGCAATAAACTTTATATCCATAGGATATCCCCAAGGTAAAAGCATGTAAAATAGACTGATGAAAGGATTTTGCTCAAAGAATAAGATTAAAGAAGAGCCTAGTAATGGCAATGATTGAGAGTGCTGGACCTTAGAGCACAGCCTGAATCTAAATACCAGCCGCACCAGAGATTCAGTGAACGAATCTTAATGCTTGCTAGCCTGCGTTTTGGATGACCATTCTTAGCAGTTTCTAAAGAATAAGCTTAGAGATATGAATGATTTAGAGGACCGAATCAAGAGCGCTACTTCCAGGAACAGCGGGTGAAGGACTTCCCGGTTTGAACCAAAACATTCAAGGTTAGGGAATCTAATCTTAACTAGTCCTAAGGATTTGCTGCTGGGAGGATTCGCATATTAATAATAATTATCCTTTTTGCATTTATATAGCACCTATGACAGAAAGTCTCAAATGACTTCACATGCAATTGCTATCAGGTGTGGTGACTGTGTGCTTCTAGGCAGTCACAGTTGCCAATTTGTGCACAACAAAATCCCACAGTCGGCCGCCAATAGCTAATTTATATGGAGGATTGTTGGCCAAGACACTGGGACTCCAACCTACTCTTTCTTGCCAAAATCCTGGAAAGCATTTTTGCAGGTCAACTACGGTTACACCTCTCCCTCTACTCCCTCCTCAAACCCCTGCTGTCTGTTTTTTCTCCGACTGCCCACAGCACAGAGACAGCGCATGTCAAAGTCACAAACGACATTCTCTCTATCTGTGACCAGGGCTCCCTCTGCCTCCTCGTCCTCCTGGATCTCTCTGCCTCGTTCGACACAGTCGACCACGCCATCCTCCTCTATCGGCTCTCCTCCCTCATCCACCTTAGTGGGACCGCACTCGCATGGTTCGAGTCCTACTAACCGCCTCCACTTCATCTCAGCAAATGGTTTCTCCTCCCATCCCCACCCGGTCACCTGTCGGATACCCCAGGGCTCCATCCTTGGCCTCTTCTTTTCTTTATCTATATACTCTCTCTGGGCGATGTCATCTGCAGACATGGGATAAACTTCCACATGTTTGCGGATGACACACAAATCTACTTTGTCTCCTCCAGCGTCTACTCCAGGTCCCTGATGTTCTATCAGCTTGTCTGGCAGACATCAGGGCCTGGATGAGTGCAAACGTCCAGCAGCTGAATGTGGACAAGAAGAAGCCATACTCCTTGGCTTCATTCCAATCCACCACGTGGTCCTCCACTCGACTGGCACTGGCTCCTGCTCGTCCCTCGCACCCTTTGCCCCACAATCGGAGGTCGCGCTTTCAGCCACTACACCCCAAAACTCTGGAACACTCTCCCTCAATCCCTCTGCCTTGCCCCCTCTCTCCCCACTATCAAGTCTCACCTGAAAACTTTCTTTTTCGACCATGCTTACAGCCACTTCTCCCCCCACCCCGGCTCGGAGTCAGGCTCCGCCACTGTTAAGCGCTCTGAGACACTGCCCTGAGTGGAAGACACTATATGAGTGCAAGTTGTTGTTGAATAATAATATAAAAATAATAATAATCCTTACATTTGAAATAGTGATAATATAATCCATCCCTCCACTTTGCCTTCTCCTTCCCCATCTTCAGGTTGCTCCCCCCCTGGCTAGGAGTCAAGGTGTTACCCTGCGTGATGGGTGATATAAAGGCAAGCTGTTGTTGTTGCTGTAGTGCCTTTCACAGTGCGAGACTTTTCACAGCATTTAACGGGATTCACTTCACACACTGTAATGTCCCACAGTCAGCAGTGAAGCAGAATGATGGAAGTAAACAGCAGCAAGGAATCTCCCTTCATTCACTGCATTCTTTCCAATAAGCTTTTACGTTGGCCTGGCCTAGATGATATCATTCCTGCCTCTGGGGTCAGAATATTGCGGGTTCAAAACTGAGATTAGGACTTTGAACTCACATAGTCTATCTAGACTGACACTCAACACAGTGCTGGGTGTGCATTACATTGTTGGAGGTATACTCCTTCAGATGAGACGATCAATCGAGCTTCCGTCTGCCTGTTCAGGTGGATGTTAAAGATTCCATAGGCCCATATTGTCACTTTGAGCTCACAATCTGGTCCTGCCCTGAAGTTGAAAACCAGCACACTCGTTGAGTAGACAGATTGACAAACCAATCACTGAAAATATCGGAGCTCGTGATAAATGCTGTCTCAATCCACTGTTGCATGTCATTGCTTGTGTCTGATTTGTAGCTCATTTGGGTTTGGCTCATGCACTTTGCAATCTACAATTCAATTCTAACACACACTCTGGGGTGCCCCAGCCTTGTCTCTTGCCAACTTGCATCTGGGATTAGGTGAACAGGAAACACCCTCTAAGAAGAAAGTTCAAACTCCATCCAGACATAAGGAAATTTCCATCCATACATATGTGGAAGCACGGTTATGATTTTCTGTATGGATCACAAGATGATCGACTGACCAAAAAAGAAAAATCATTTCTAAATAGTTTTTTTGATGCAGCCTTATTTTTATAGATTACAACTGTGCTCCAAAACGTTGCCTTGAAGCAATAACGAAGAAACATGGTTTCTGGTATTGATTCGTTATCATTTTTCTTTTTGAATTACAAACATCATCTCGTACACTAACCAAGCACATTACCAATAAGATTTCAACTTCATCAGGTGCTCCTCCAGATCCCAGAATGCCCTGTTAAAGTTCCATTACCTGAAACAGCTTTAACAGACATCTTGAGCAGATACTGGAAAAAATACAATTAAGTACAGCAATGGATTTATCAGTGGAAGTTAATTAGATTACAACCGATACAATTATCTAAGAACTGGGAAGATCCAGTGTAGGTTCCTTTTGCGCTTTTGTTTTGGGCTAGGCAACTGCACAGTAATTAGGATTCTGCCTAGCTCAAACAAATGCACTCCTTGAACTTCAGCCTCTCAGCCCCCAGGCTCTGGAACTCCATCCCCCAGTGCCTTCGCCTTGCTTCCTCCCTTTCCTCCTTCAAGGCCGGTCTCAAAGCCTTTCTCTTTGACCGTGCCTTCAGCTCCCCTCTCGACTCTCTTCCCCCTCCTCGCTCCCTCCCTTCCCTCCCCTCACCCTGACCATTTCCCCCCTCCTCGCTCCCTCCCTTCCCTCCCCTCACCCTGACCATTTCCCCCCTCCTCGCTCCCTCCCTTCCCTCCCCTCACCCTGACCATTTCCCCCCTGCTCGGGTCATGACCCAACTGTGCAGCGCCTTGGGACGTCCTCCTGACGTGAAAGGCGCTTTATAAATGGAATCTTGTTGTTGTTGTTGTTAATTCAAAGCAAAACTGTGTTCTCATTCAGTTCTGAAGGCTGGGTCAGTGGATATATATAATCTATTCTGAGATATGGCTAATGGCCCCTTTAGGGCAGTGCTCTCTTTTTGCTGTTACAGTGATCATGAGGCTTCTCTACATTTCTGTGTTCAATGATATTTAAGTGCGATTTAAGCATGGAGTATAATTTTTTGTTAAAGTGAAGGTCTACAATAAAAACACTTCCATCACTGGAACTTCCTACTGGTCTCTGACGTTTGATAAGTAAGGAGAAATAGGGCATGGATTTCATTAAAAAAAAGGAATAGTCCTTGCATTTGATATAACGCCTTGAGATGTCTCAAAGGAATTCACAGGATATACTGTAAAGTGGATTCTGTCGGTGAAAATCCACACTTCGTTATCTTTGGATTACGTTCAATTCCACGCATTTCCTCATTTACCTACACAATTCCAGAAAGAGATGCCATGGGTTGAAGTGACCAATTTATTATTGTTTTTCTTTCTTGAGGGATTATGATCAGGCGTGTGGAGTAAGGAAACTTGCCCAAGGTTTCAGCCTGCCAGGAATCGATTCCAGGTCTTTCGCTTGTGAGGCGATTGCTCTAACCACTGAGCTACAGGACTCCATAAGGACTCCACATTTGATATAGATCCTTATCGCATTGAATCATCGCAAAGCGTTCCACAGAATTTCAATGCGATGTGCTCAAGATACTGCAAACTACAAGAAAATCCACTGCAGAAGTGGGGTCACAGCACTTGCCATGGGATCTTTACGTCAACCTGGAGTCCTATATAGCACTCTTTGCGCAGGTAGTGTCTGGAGCACTTGATCGCACCTCTCAGACACATCTACACTCTCGGTTTCATTACCTTGCCTATGCCAGAGTTCGCATGACACTTCCAAACCAGATCAGACAAGTCTATGCCTTGCCGGAATGTCAGAAGTGGCTGACTGGCAAGCCTGAGCAACACAGGAAAAACCTCCATTCATCCAACTGTGATGGCAAGAAAGATGTTATTTTCTATTTATTTTGCTACCAGAGAACCATAGAAATGTGTGACTCAGTAACAGACAATCGACCTATTGCATAAGAGCAATGGTCCACTTTATTTTCTTGCATCGACAGGACTTCATTCGCAATAAAATAAAATATGACCCAAGTACAATGAAACTGGTTAGACATCTTATCAATTTCTTTATTCTAACAACGGTATTGCTAGAGAACGTTGTAAACAAAAAAAATATCTTTGCATTTGGTATGGCACTTATAATGTCGAAACGTCTCAAAGCATTCACAGGGAATTACTATGATTGAGTATGTGTAGGCAAACACAGCAGCTAGTTTCTCCCAGCAAATCTACTGCAAACAGCCATCAAGTGAATGATCAATTTAACTGGAACATTGTTGCCCATCAGAGTAGGAGAAACTCCCTTCCCTTTCCAAATAGCCTTATGAAATCTTTAATGTTCAATTGAACGGGTAGAAGGGACCCTCAGCTTAAAGTCTTATCTGAAGACCATCACCTCAGACAATGCAGTGTCAGCCTAGACCCTAAGCTCAAAGTCCCAACACTGGGTCTTCAAGTCACAACTTTCTGATTTCAGAAGTAAATGTTTTTACCAGCTGAGGACACTTAACAAAACAAATTTCACTTATATAGCGCCTTTCACGTCAGGAGGATGTCCCATGGCACTGGACAATGAGAGATTTGCACCCAAGCTGAGGATTGGGATCAGAGAAGGGTGGAGTTAAAACAACAACTTGCATTTATATAGCGCCCCTCACGCAGGGTAGCATCCCAGAGCGCTTGACAGTGGAGGAGCATGACACCGAGTCAGTGCAAGGTGACTGTAGAAGATGAAGGTCTTTAGGTGTGACCAGAAGATGAGGAAGATGCTCACTTAACTTCTTTCTTTCCTCTGGGAAAGCTGCAGCATCGAGGGATGTTTTTAAGGTTTACATTTTAGCATTCATGCTGTTTTATTTGTGCTATCGATTGACTTGACGGAAACCTGGCTCACCCCAGGCGACACCTTCCCCCTCACGGAGGCCACACCACCTGGCTACACCTCCCACCACATCCCTCGCCCCAACCGCCGTGGCGGTGGTGTAGCCCTTATCTCAAGGACACCACTTGCCCTATCCCCCTACTCCTCTGGCTCTTTCCCCTCTTTTGAGCACCTCACCCTCTCCCACCCCTCCTTCCTCTCACTTAAAATCCTCCTCCTCTACCGGCCCCTAAAACCTCTCCCACCTTTATCTCTGATATTTCGACACTTCTCACATCTCTCTGCCTCTGCTCTGATCGCCTCATCATCCTGGGCGACTTTAACCTGTACTTCACCCCCTCCTGCTCTATCTCCTCAGATTTCTCCTCCCTGCTCTCCTCGCTCAACCTCTCCCTCCACATCAACTCCCCCACTCACAGTCACGGCCACCCACTCGACTTGGTGATCACCCGGGGCCTCAGTGTCTCGGATGTCACCATCACCGATAAGGCCATCTCCGACCACCACTTCATCTCCTTCACCACCTCCACCCCCTCCCCACCTCCACCAGACCCACCACCATCTTCTACCGCCCCTGGAAGAAGTTACCCCCTCAATCCCTAACCGCTGCCTTGGAGTCCTCTGAACTCCTCTCCCTCTGGCCTTCAACCCTCACTGACCCCTCTTCTGCTCTCACCCTCCTCCACAACACCCTCTCCTCCACACTTGACACTCTTGCGCCATCACCTCCCGTACTGTCTCCTACTCTCGCTCCTCCCCCTGGTTCACCACCCACCTCCGCTCACTGAAGAGCCAGGTGCGGGCCGCTGAACGCACCTGCGTCAAATCTGGCCTAACGGTCCACCGACAAATCTGGCTGGACCTCCTCAAAATCTACCGCTCCACTCTAGCCTCGGCCAAATCGTCCTTCTACTCCAGGATAATCCTGGAGGCGAAGACAACCCCAGGCTACTGTTCTCTACCACATCCCAACTCCTCCGTCCCCCCGCCACCCCGCGCAGGTCATCTCCTCCAACCTTCACTGCGAGGAGATGCTGGATTTCCTTGAATCCAAAATCAAGGGAATTCGCTCCGCGGTCACTTCCCCTCCAACATCCACCCACCCCCACCCCTTCCCTCCCACACTCCGACTCCTACCCATCCTCCCCTACACACTTTCGTACCCGTTTCCCCACCCTCTGTCACCAAACTCATCCTATCCCTGAAACCCACCACCTGCTCCCTTGACCCCATCCCCACTCCACTCCTTATCTCCCAGCTCCACCTCCTTGCCCCACATATCACAGACATCGTCAACCTGTCCCTCTCCTCTGGCTCTGTTCCCATTCCCTTAAAAACTGCCACCATCACTCCCACCTTGAAAAAACCCTCCCTTGATGCGTCGCAGCTATCAAGCTACCGGCCCATCTCCAACCTCCCCTTCCTGTCCAAGGTCCTGGAACGAGTTGTCGCCTCCCAGCTGCGCTCTTTCCTCTCCAACCATTCATTATTCGAACCCCTTCAGTCGGGTTTCCGTGCTGCCCATAGCACAGAAACTGCCCTGGTCAAGGTCACCAATGACATCCTGACCATCTGTGACCAGGGCTCCCTCTGCCTCCTCGTCCTATCGGCAGCATTCGATACGGTCGACCATGCTATCCTCCTCCACCGCTTGTCCTCCCACCTCAACCTTCAAGGCCCTGTCCTTGAGTGGTTTAGGTCGTACCTCTCCCACCGTCTTCACTTTGTCTCCACTAATGGTTTTTCCTCCACCCCCCGCACTGTCTCGTGCTGTGTCCCTCAGGGCTCTGTCCTCGGTCCCCTCCTCTTCACCCTCTATATGCTCCCCCTGTGGTGACATCATCCGCAGACATGGGGTTAACTTCCACATGTATGCGGATGACACCCAACTCTACCTTTCCTCCTCTACCCTCAACTCCACGACCACCGATGTCCTGACAGCTGTCTGTCCGACATCGAGTCCTGGACGAGAGATAACTTTCTTCAGCTCAACGTGCGCAAAACTGAGGCCCTCCTGATTGGCTCACGTCAGCGCCTCCGCACCTCAGGCGCTGACACCATCAGCATCCAAGGCTGCACTCTCCACCTCTCAAAGCCGGTCAGGAACCTCGGGGTTCTGTTCGACCCTGAGCTGTCCTTTCTCCCCCATATCCGCGCCACAACTGGCACCGCCTTCCATCACCTCCGGAATGTCGCCAGACTACGGCACTACCTCACCCCTCACGCGGCTGAAACTCTGGTCCACGCCTTTATCACCTCAAGGCTGGACTATGGGAACTCTCTCCTCGCCGGCCTTCCCGGCCCTCCCTCCACACTGCAGGTCATTCAGAACTCTGCAGCTCGTGTACTGTCCCGCACCAGGCTTCGGGACCACATCACTCCCACCCTCGCCCTCGCTCGCCTCCACTGGCTCCCCATCCCCCAGAGGATCCAATTCAAGATCCTCACCCTCACCTACAAGGCCATTCACGGCCTCGCTCCCTCCTACCTCTCCGACCTACTATCCCCCTACCTACCTGCCCGTACCCTCCGTTCCTCTGGCTCCGGTCTGCTCCACATCCCCCGCCCCAACCGCCCTACCATTGGTGTCCGGGCCTTCAGCTTCTCAGCCCCGAGGCTCTGAAACTCTACCCCAGTGCCTTCGCCGCTTCCTCCCTTTCCTCCTTCAAGGCCGGTCTCAAGACCTTTCTCTTTGACCGAGCCTTCAGCTCCCCTCTCGACTCTCTACCCCCAGAGTAGAGAGGCATTGAATTTTAAATAATGCCTGTTTCCAGGCATTAAAATTCAACTCATCTTCTTGTCTTCAAGGGCTGATAAGCAGTGTGAGGCTATTTGTCACACAGCGATGCCCAAAAGCAGCTAGTTATATTATAACAGGTGGAGAGTTTGCAACCTAATTGAAGCTTTTGTGGAACAGTTTCTCAGCTTAACATTGTCAGAAAAATTCAACGAAAGAAGACTGGAGGCACTGAGAAGCCTCCAGTCCACTGAGAAGCAGATGTCAGACACCAAGCAGCTGAAATGTAACTGACACTGTAACACCTGTTTCTAATCCTATTGGCAGCATCATCATGCCTGCAGCTTCTTAACTCAAAACCGCCTAAACCTATTCCACACTGTGGTTACCACTTAGGTTTAGCAGCTTAGAGAATAAGCGGTACTGTGTGTAATAACCTGTTCTCTGACCTCTGAACTTTACAAAGGTCTTAAGAAAGATGGCCTTGTGCCATTGTAGCCCATTTTCCAATGAGTGGTAGTTCACAGCACAAAACTCTCTCACAACCTGCCACTAAATTCATCACCCGGAACACTCAGCAGGTCAGGCAGCATCTATGGGGAAAGGAAATTAAGCCAATGTTTTGGGTCCATGATCCTTCGTCAGAACTGACAATGGGTCGGTGACCCGAAACGCTGACTCAAAACTGAGGCCCTCCTGATTGGCTCCGTCAGCGCCTCCGCACCTCAGGCGCTGACAGCATCAGCATCCAAGGCCGCACTCTCCACCTCTCAAAGCCATCAGGAACCTCAGCGTTCTGTTCGACCCTGAGCTGTCCTTTCTCCCCCATATCCGCGCCACAACTGGCACTGCCTTCCATCACCTCCGGAATGTCGCCAGACTACGGCACTACCTCACCCCTCACGCGGCTGAAACTCTGGTCCACACCTTTATCACCTCAAGGCTGGACTATGGGAACTCTCTCCTCGCCGGCCTTCCCACCACCTCCCTCCACACTGCAGGTCATTCAGAACTCTGCAGCTCGTGTACTGTCCCGCACCAGACACCGCGACCACATCACTCCCACCCTCACCCTCGCTCGCCTCCACTGGCTCCCCATCCCCCAGAGGATCCAATTCAAGATCCTCACCCTCGCCTACAAGGCCATTCACGGCCTCGCTCCCTCCTACCTCTCTGACCTACTATCCCCCTACCTACCTGCCCGTACCCTCCGTTCCTCTGGCTCCGGTCTGCTCCACGTCCCCCGCCCCAACCGCCCTACCATCGGTGGCCGGGCCTTCAGCCTCTCAGCCCCTAGGCTCTGGAACTCTATCCCCCAGTGCCTTCGCCGCTTCCTCCCTTTCCTCCTTCAAGGCCGGTCTCAAGACCTTTCTCTTTGACCGAACCTTCAGCTCCACTCTCGACTCTCTTCCCCCTCCTCGCTCGCTCCCTCCCTTCCCTCCCCTCACCCTGACCATTTCCCCCTCCTCGCTCCCTCCCTTCCCTCCCCTCACCCTGACCATTTCCCCCCTGCTCGGGTCCTGACCCAACTGTACAGCGCCTTGGGACGTCCTCCCGACGTGAAAGGCGCTCAATAAATGGAATCTTGTTGTTGTTGTTGAGTGTTCCCAGTGACTTCTGTTTTTGTTTCAGATTTCCAGTCTCTGTAGTATTTTGCGCTTTGTCTAAACTCATCAGTTTGAGTCCAAGGGCCAGAGGTTACTGCACACAGTCCTCCAGGTGTAGCCTGACCACAGCACTGTGCACTTTACAGCTTAAAAGCACCTTTTCTGTTTTTAAAAATCTATTTATTAACCACAACAACTTGTATTTATATAGAGCCCCTCACGCAGAGCGCTTGACAAGAATATCAACAAATTACATTTATACAGTGCCTTTCACATTGGAAGGTTATCCCAAGGCACTGGACACTTAACAGTTTATATCCGAGGTGGGGGTGGGAGGATGGCCGAAGGCACAGTCAAATAATCCTGATAGTAGCCTTAAAAACAGAGCCAAGGTCAGGAAGCATTTTTTCACACACACAGGGTTGTGAAGATGCAAAACGCTTTGCCTCAGAAAGCTGTAGAGGTGGAATTAATAGAGACTTGAGTTGTACAGGCATTAAAGGGTATTCTGAAACGGTGGGGCATTGAAAAGATCTGCCAAGATCTAATAAACAGGCGGAACAGACTCGATAGGCTGATTCCTCTTCCTGACCTTGGTCTCCATTTTTAAGGCTACTGTGAAGTGGTGTTGACTTTGTGTATTTTGTGGGCGAACACGGCAGCCAATATGCATGTAGAAATATCCCCCACTATACAACAACTTGCATTTATATAGTGCTCTTTACACGCAGGGTAGTGTCCTAGAGCGCTTGACAGTGGTGGAGTCTGACCCCAATCTGGAGGAGAGGGAGGGGGGAGGTGACCGTAAGCACTATCAAAAAAAGGAAATGGGCCAAAACCTGGTCATTTACCATTCTAGGGCAACAATTCTCCTTTAGTTAAAAACAAAATAAAACAAAAATCTGTTTATAATAATAATAATTCTTGCATTTGATATAGCGCTTTTCACGTCTTCTAGACGTCTCAAAGCACTTCACAGAATATACTGTAAAGTGAATTGACCCTTCAGTTTTTACACACAAAACACGCATTTCCGGCTAAAAGTAAAATAGAATATTGAGCAAACAGAAATGGCAGATTCCTATTGCACTAAACTGGAATGATTCTCAGCTCTAAAGACACAGGACTATCACAATGCTCAGCTTTATATTGAGCTACATTAAACACTGCTGAAAATAAGTGCAACATTGCATTGGCGATGCATCTCATTTCCACATTGGCATTATATTTCTAATGTACATGTTCAAGAATAAAACAGTGTTTAAAGCACTTTAACTCACTAGTAAACAGTATCAGCAGACCAATGACAACATGCATAGCATTGCCTGCCATGCCAGGGACATTGGTGATAGATTAATGAAACACCATGCAAACTGGGAGAACATTACTGCAAAATGGAGCGAATGAGAAATGTCACTTGTAAGCACAGCAAAAGGAACACTGCCTCATTAAAGCAATTCTTCAGCTCTTCATTAATCACGAAACAGTCCAAGAAAGCGGTACATCTCTCTGTTCAGGCAAAACAGTTTCTAAGCCATTCACAAGGATTCCTCTGAAGTCACAAGTCAACTGAATTCACAGCTAAAAGGCAGAAGGCAACATTTTACCAACGTTTATCTTTTAAAGACGGCTCCGTCATCTTATGCAAGTTACACGTCAATATAGTTTTAACAAGCATCTCCATTAATTATTAAGTGTTTCATACTAAGGCCACAATAGTAACCTGCAAATAAAGTGACCTTATGTTAGGAATAAATCCCTGGGTCACATTTGTTAATACTGAACTGCTGCAAAAATAATAGCTTAATTTTTTTTATATAAAAAGGATTGTAAAATCAAAAGATATCAATTTTACAAGATTGGCTGGAACTTAGCATTGGTGGATGGGATGGTTCATTTTCCACATGTTTAAATAATGGAGACCGAGGCACTGCTATGTAATTGTCTCGCTTTCACTTTGTTTCTCGTGTGTACGTCTCTCGTGAGCATGATTTGAATGTTGCTTGAAACCGCATGAAAGCACAGACACAGAATAACGCCTCTCTGCATCACATTGAGCTGCTGAGATTGAAAAGTCAACTGAATGATTGGGGACTGCAGCTCCCCACTCCCCCCTTTCCCCGGGAATTGTCCCCCTGTCAAAGGACCTGGGTTTGATTCCCAGGTAGCGTAAAACCTTAGGTATCTCCCTTGCCAAGGTCGGTCTCAAGACCCTCCTCTTCGATCATGCCTTCAGTCGCCCTCCCACCTCTCTGCCTTCCCTCACCCCTACACCACCCCTCCCCCATGCTCGGGTCCTGACCCCTAACTGTCCAGCGCCTTGGGACCTCCTCCTGACGTGAAAGGCGCTCTATAAATGTAATTTTTTTGTTATTATTGGGCAAGCTTCCTTCCTGCACACGCCTCTGTTTAGCGAGCAGTAAGTAAGAACCCAGTTGTTAGTCAATTGTCGATTGCTTTCCAGGGGTAATAATCCCTCCAAAATATAATAATCATTTGGTCACTCAATCCATGACTGTTTGTGGAACACTGCTGTGTGCAATTGGCTACCACAATTTGCTACCGCATTTACTACCTTACCTAACTTTGTGTCTATTACAAATCTCACAACTAGATTGATCATTGTTAACCAAACTACCAACCAGCAGCAACCAACTCTCTAATTTGCTCCAAATCTATTACAAGTAAAGGTATAACTTCTTACCCCTCCCTAAGTCGGATTCCACGTGCTCAGACAGAAATAATCACAACATACTCAAATCAGTTGCTAAAATTAATCATATCATGTTCAAATCCCTTCACTCTCTGGCACCTCCCTACCTCTCTGAGCTCGTCACTCCCCAATCCATCAACTGGCAGCCCCGCTCGACTGGCACCGGCTCCTGCTCGTCCCTCACACCCTTCTCTCCACCATTGGTGGTCGCATATTCAGCCACTACGCTCCAAAACTGTGGAACACTCTCCCTCAATTCCTCCGCCTTGCCCCCTCTCTCCTGTTTTTCAAGTCCCGCCTGAAAACCTTCCTTTTTGACCGTGCTTACGGTCACCTCCTCCCCTCCCCCCGGCTCGGAGTCAGGCTCCCCCATTGTTAAGCGCTCTGCCCCATGAGGAGGGCGCTATATAAGATGTTGTTGTTGTATAGGTGCATGAATAGAAGACTCTCAAACAGTTCATGCTGGGCTGGAAAAGCTACCAGTCATACAGAAGGCAGCAAGCTAGCAACGGAAATCAATTTGTCTGCATTATCATCACTGAAACAATTCAGCACACTGGCTGTATCCTGTACAAATAAATTCAAGCCAATTCAGAAACAAATTACGTTTTGTCTGACGAGGACCTGGGTTGGGACTGGCCAATTCATTTCATGCCGGATCCCACAGCCATCAGGAACTTCCATCCCCACATTAAGGCTGGATTCAAACTCAGGCTTTGGCACCCAATGCCTCCAATGAATGATTAACAAATGGTATGAACCTGGAATAAATGCACTGCATTCAATAAAGTGTGGCACAGCAAGTGGAATAGTGGAGTCCTGTAGCTCAGTGGTTACAGCACTCGCCTCACAAGCGAATGACCTGGGTTTGGTTCCCGGCTGTGCCAAACATTGGACAAATTTCCTCACTCCATACTCCTCTGGTTACCTAGCAGTAAGTAGGAACCTGCTTTTAGTCGATTAGCAGATCGCATTTCCAGGGGTAATAATTTTCTTTTAAAAAAAATTGGTAACTCAGTCCACGACTGTTTGTGGGACGCTGCTGTGGGCAATTGGCTGCCGGGTTTCACCAACAAAGCATACAGCCAATTCACTTTACAATATATTCTGTGAAGCGTTTTGAAACATCTCGAAGATGTGATAAGGTGTCCTGTAGCTCAGTGGTTAGAGCACTCGCTTTGCAAGCGAGAGACCTGAGTTCAATTCCAGGCAGAGGGCGAAACCTTGGGCAAGTTTCCTTACTCCACACAGAGCCTAATAATAATCCCTCCAAAACCAAAGACAATCATAAATTGGTCATTTTCAATCCACGACTGTTTGTGGGACATTGCTGTGCGCAATTGGCTGCCGCGTTCGCCCACAAATATACAGTCAATTCACTTTACAGTATATTCTGTGAAGCGCTTTGGGACGTCCTCCCGACGTGAAAAGCGCTATATCAAATGCAAGGATTATTATTATTATTATTATATCAAATGCAAGGATTATTATCCTTGAACATATTCAAGACTGAGATAGATAGATTTCTTATTGCAAAAGGGATTAAGGGATATGGGGATAAGGCAGCGTCAGGTTATTAGCTGGAGTTAGATTAGAAGATCAGCCATGATTGAATGGCGGGGCAGGCTCGAAGGGCCGAATGGCCTACTCCTGCTCCTACATGTTATGTTATGTTATTATTATAGTATTATTGTTGATAAAATGCCATTGTATATGATTTGGCTTAATCCTGTACACTAACATACAAACAGGCTAATCCACAACCTCCTGAGTACTCATCAAAAGGGCATAGAACAGGCAGAAAGGTTCACTAGGATGATACCTGGGATGAAAGAACTTTGGTGAGAGGCTGAATAAACTAAGGAGTTAATTACGTTTGAGGGTGAATCTCATTGATTGAATCTCATATTCAAAATAATGAAGGATGTTCGGGGAGAGGAGTCAGGACAGAGCGGAGGCGAAGCCTGGGCCTAGCGAGCAACATAGAAGGAGCGGCTGAGGTAAGCCTAACATCAGCAGTGGGGAAACTCCTGGAGACTATAATAAATAATCCTTGCATTTGATTATAGCGCTTTTCACGTCGGGAGGACGTCCCAAAGCGCTTCACAGAACACACTGTAAAGTGAATTGACTGTACATTTGTGGGCGAACGCGGCAGCCAATTGCGCACAGCAATGTCCCACAAACAGTCGTAGATTGAAAATGACCGATTTATTATTTTGTTTTTGTTTTTTTGGAGGGATTATTATTAGGCTCTGTGTGGAGTAAGGAAACTTGCCCAAGGTTTCGCCCCGTCTGGGATTGAACTCAGGTCTCTCACTTGCAAAGCGAGTGCTCTAACCACTGAGCTACAGGACTTATGGGGAAAGGGCTGGGGAGTGGAATTGACATTAATTGCTCTATTCAAAGAGCCGGCACAGACTCGATGGGCCGAATGGCCTCTTTTTGTGCTGTACAATTCTAATATTCTATATTCGCAAAATAAACAGGGAACGACTCATCAATCCAGCTGGAAAACCCAGGGAGAGAGAACTGACTTCACACAAAGGGATTCAAGAGTGCAGGACAGGTTGCCTCACAGGGGTGTGGAAACAAGGCATGAAATTTCCATCAGTGTAACACATAGTGTTTTTTGCTTACAATGACCAATATCACCAAAGGTGCTATACGAGAGAGAGAGAGGAATTTTAAGTGATATGAAAAAATGGAGGGGAATGGAAGTAAAGAATTATAATTATTTAATGGCAGTGCAGGCTCAATGGGTTAATTGACTGACTCCTGTTACAACATTCATCACAAAAGACTTTAACACAAACAATTTCCTTCTGGTGTTTCCATGACAACGGCACTCACTCCCCTACTCACTGTACTTGTGTCACTCTGCTTATGGAACAAACTATTGTATTAACAGATATAAATAGAAAGCACATTAACTCTCTGAATGCAATAAATGATCCACAAGTAGGTCTAATGCTAAAATACATTCCTCCCTCCTCCTCCTCATGACACGACCACGTATAGGTTAGACGGTTAAGTCTGTCAGATAAATGTGCTATTCTCCCTTGTAACAGAGGACCGCCAAAGATATTCTGAATTAGTTGCATCTCAATTGTGATAAACATGCTCCCCCTTGGTGACGTCATCCACAGACATGGGGTAAATTTCCACATGTATGTGGATGACACCCAACTCTATCTCTCTGCCTCCACCCTGAACTCCAAGACTACTGGTATCCTGACTGACTGCCTGTCCAACATCAAGTCCTGGACGATGGCCAACTTTCTCCAACTCAACGTCAGCAAGACCGAGGCCCTCCTGATTGGCTCACACCAGCGTCTCCGCACCTCGGGCGTTGGCAGCATCAGCCTCCACGGCTGTACACACAACCTCACTGAGCCAGTCAGGAACCTGGGGGTCTTGTTTGACCCTGAACTGTCCTTTCTCCCCCACATCCGCACCATGACTGGCACTGCCTACCACCACCTCCGCAACATTGCCAGACTCCGCCACTGCCTCACCCCTCAGGCTGCCCAAACCCTCACCCACACATTCGTCACCTCAAGGCTCGATTATGGGAACTCCCTCCTCATCGGCCTTCCCAACTCTTCCCTTCACAAGCTGCAGATCATCCAAAACTCTGCAGCTTATGTCATCCATTGCCTTGCCCCTTCCTATCTCTCTGACCTGCTGACACCCCTCCCCCATGCTCGGGCCCCGACACCTGACTGTTCAGAGCTCTGCCTTCCCTCACCTCCGTAACATCGCCCGACTCCGCCACTACCTCACCCCTCAGGCCACTGAAACTCTTGTTCACGCCTTCATCACCTCCAGGCTCAAATATGCAAACGCCCTACTTGTTGGCCTTCCCAACTCCTCCCCCCACAGGCTGCAGATAATCCAGAACTCTGCAGCCCATGTCCTCTCCCGCACCAAACTCCGTGACCCCATCTCCCCCACTCTCGCCCGACTCCATTGGCTCCTTATCCTTCAGAGGATTCAGTTCAAAATCTTGGTCCTCACCTAGAAAGCCCTCCATGGCCTCGCCCCACCCTACCTCTGTGACCTCCTAACCCCCTACCAACCCGCCCGCTCCCTCCGCTCAGACGCTCTGGCTGCTCCACATCCCCCGACCCACCCACCCCACCATTGGTGGGAGAGCCTTCAGCCACTCTGCCCCCAACCTCTGGAATTCCATCCCCTAATCACTCTGCCTCACCCCCTCCTTATCCTCCTTCAAGTCCTGCCTCAAAACCCTCCTCTTCGACCATTCCTTCGGTCATCCCCCTTCCCCTCCCCTCCCTTCTCCCCCCGATCCCAGCTCGGGTCTGAAATGCTGTCACTGTCCAGCGCCTTGGGATGTCCTCCCAACGTGAAAGGCGTTATACAAATGTAATCTTGTTGTTGTTTGGGACGTCCTCCCGCTGTGAAAAGCGCTCTATAAATCTAATTTTGTTGTTGTCGTTGCCGCTTCAAAGATAATTGAAGCCGTCTGAGTTTCATGTTATCCTGAAAGCTGATAGATTTGGACGCCCATACAGTTCAAGTGCTATTTTGAATTAGCTTGTAGGATTCCTAGTTGTATCTTGTGGGGGGCATAGGTGGCTATTAGACCAATTTCTATTGGTTGAATCAGAGAGAGAGAGTGAGAATCTATGAGAGAAAGAACCTAGATTGAGTTTTGTTTTGGTTGTATCTTTATAAAATATCGGACTCGGCACAACTGGATGGGTGGATGGTAGACGTTGCTGAATCCTTTCTCAAAGATGATTTTTTATCACATTTAATGCCCAACCTGTTCATTTGGTGTACTGGACAACAGACCTCCAGATTAATGTTTCATTAATGTTATAGCTGCTTGCAGGACCTTACTGTGTACAAACTGGTTGCTGTGTTTGCCTACAAATACAAAGTTACTACATCAATCTAAGTTCTTTGAGACGGGTGTATGTTGCCAGAAGTGCCATCCTCTGGATGAGATGTTAAAATGAGGTCCTGACTGCCTGTTCAGGTGGATATTAAAGATCCCCTGGCCCTATTCGAAAAGGGAAGAGAGTTTCTCCCAGTGTCCTGGCCAATCATTACTTTGTGCATTTGGCTGAGGTGTTTACCTACAAGATACATGGTGACTGCACATTACAATATATCCTGTGAAACGTTTGAATTGTCCTCCTAACAATAAGGGTGCTATATCAACTGCAAGTATTATTATCATGATCATTATGGACAATTTCTCTACTCATGAAGTTCTACTGTCTGAGATGGTACACAACACAACACTTGGCCCAGAAGAATCCTCAATCATTGAAGGTCCGCACACTTGAATAACACAGAGTATACAGTTCAAGATCCTGATTCACGACCCCCACCTCGCTCGCCCCCCTATTGGCGGGCAGGCCTTCCGCCACTCTGCCCCCACCCTCTGGAACTCCATCCCGCAGTCCCTCCGTCTCACCCCCTTCCTCGCTACCTACAAGACCCACCTCAAGACTCTCCTCTTCAACCGTGTTTTCGATTTCCCTTCTTCCCCTCCTGCCCTCCACCCTTCACTATCCCAATCTCCAGCTCGGGTCCGAAATTCTGTCTGTTCAGCGCCTTGGGACGACCTCCCGACGTGAAAGGCGTTATACAAATGTAATTTTGTTGTTGTTGTTGCTTTCATGTCAAGTGAATTCTCAATGTAAAAGCCAATTCAGTTTATTTCTTAGGAGCTCATTACTGCAATCAACACAGTATCTGCCTTGAACACACACTTAAAAAATATATATGTATATATTGGTTTGGGAAGAACCAGGTTGCACTGGGAGATAAACAATCTTTCTTGACCCTCTAAGCTTTTATAATTCAGAATGAAGATCACATTCTCATTACAGTACATCAAAATATTAAACAGTGTAGATCAGATACACTCAATGTGCAAAGTAAGGTGAGAGCTGAACCAGAGGATAGAAATGAATAAAAACAAGTTAAAATCAGATACCAAGAAACAAAAAAAATGTCCTCTCTCTCTTATGGTGTTATAAAGGTTTTGAATAAGTTGTCAAGTAAGGTTATAGAGGCAAGGGTTTAAAGGCCATTAGGTATCCTCATACAGTGCCAGCCTATGTCTCTCCCCAACACCCAAAGTGCCAGCCCACATCTCTCTCCCACACACAATCCCGCATGTCTCTCCCTGACACACACACACACACACACACACACACACACACAGACAGACAGACAGACAGACAGACAGACAGACAGACAGACAGACAGACATACATACATACATACATACGCCAGTCCTTCTGTCTTCTGGCACACACAGTTGTGCCATCATTACTCTACCCATACACCAAATGCCTGCCCTTCTCTTCCCCATCACAGACAGTGCCCGCTCTTCTATGTTCTCGCTATCAAACACTGTATTTGATTTCTGTGAGAACACTGCAGCTGACGAAGGGTCGTGGACCCGAAACATTGACTCAATTTCCTTTCTCCATAGATGCTGCCCGACCTGCCACTATGCCCCGAGGCTCTGGAACTCGCTTCCTCACTCCCTTCGCCCCTTCTCTTCCTATTTTCAGGTCGCGGCTGAAGACCTTTATTTTCAACCGCGCCTTTGGTCACCTTCCCCCCCTCCCCCTGACCCCTCCCCCTCGCTCAGCCCCCTCCCCCAGCTCCTCCCCTGGCCTCTCCCCCTCATTCAGCCCCCTCCCCATGGCTCCTCCCCCTCCCCTGGCTCCTCCCCCTCCCCCTGGCTCGGCCCCGAGATCTGCTACTATGAAGCCCTCTTGGATGCCGTCCGGCGCTATATAAATCCAAGTTATTGTTGTTGTTATTGTTGCCTGACCTGCTGAGAGTTCCCAGCGACTTCTGTTTTTGTTTTAAATTTCCAGCATCTCCAGTATTTTGCGTTTTACTTACATTAAATTCTTCACCAAATAACCATCTGAATCCCTCTTTACTTTGCCTCTATGGCAATACACATCAAGCATACCGATGCAATGAAAGATTCTTGGTGCAATTGTGCTGACATTATTCCTGATCTCCGCTGGGTCGTGCTGCAGTTGAGAGGACACGGGATTGTCCAATGTGTGGATACAGGGCACTTGCCTGTGGGTGCTCTATTCAACTGCAAGAGAATGTAAATCTCCACCGTTGTGAACTGCTCAATCATATTGGGCAACGAGCATCGTGGAGGCAAAGTCAAGAGGGAGTTCGATAGTCATTTGACGAAGAATTTAATGTATGTGTAAGCGAGGTAGAACAGTGTAGGCTCACTCCCTCCATGGCTGTTTGGGGTACATTGCTTTGTGCAAATTGGTTATCGTGTTCACCCACAAAATACACGCAGTGTCATCACAACACTTTACAGTATATTCCGTGAACCGCTTTGAAACAGGTCAACAACGTGAGAGTTGATAGACCAAATGCAAGGTTAATTACCGTTATTTAAACTATTAACATGGGTTCCCTTGGGTGGACCTACGGGACCTACCAGCATTTATAAAATGAACAACTTCCAGGTCATCACATCCCAATACAATACAAATTTACATTTATATAGTGTGGGGAGGATGTCCAAAAGCACTCAACAGTACTGGCTGGGCACCCAACTCCCAGGTCTCAACTTGGAATTAGCCAACTTTGTAGTCATCACATCACTACTAATCTCATATCCGGAGCACCGTTACATACAGAACAAGTGACCTTGGAGCACGTTTTGCAATTTTGGTGCCTGTGATGCACGTTTTGTGCATTTTAAACTCGTTTTCCCTTATATTTGTCATTCTTCCATTAGTTCTTGCCCACAACCAATGGAGCTGAAACCATCATCTACGCCTTTGGCATTTCACGGCTGGACTATTCCAAAGCCCTCCTTATCACACTGAGTTTCTTCACACTAACAGATTGCAAGGACACTAACCGCAGCCACAGTAACACACATAAAATATTACAATAAAATTATGCCACAAATCATATTAAAGGCAGTATAAGTCTTCAAGTAACCAGATATTCACAAAACAGTTGTTTCTCTGATAGATTTGCAATAACTGATTTGCAATAAGTGGAACTAACCACTGTTTCTCATCCCATCATGCCCTACTTAAGTGTCCAGTTTAGTCTCATTCCCGCCTCTGAATCAGAAGTTTGTTGGGTCAATCCCCATGTTGGGAACGGGAACATACAGTCTAAGCTGACACTCCAGTGCAATGCTAGAGTGTGCTGCATTATCAGACCTGCAGTCCTATCAATGAGTCATTAAACCAAGATCCCGTCTGCCTATTCAGGTTGACGTTAAAGATCCCATGGCCATTTCTACAAGAGAAGGGAGTTTCTCCCAGTGGCCTGGCCAACAATCCCCCAGATAAAATTAGTCATTCACTTCATGGCTGTTTGTGGAACATTGCTGTGCATAAATTTGATCTGAATACATTTCCTATAAGGGTGGTAGAAGCAGATTTGATAGTAGCTTTCAAAACAGGAACAGCTTTTAACAAGGAAAAATTTGCAGGGCTGTGGGGCAAGAGTGGGGGAGTGGGACTAGTTGGTAGCTCTTTCAAAGAGCCGGCTCAGGCACGATGGACCAAATGGCTTCCTTCTGTGCTGTAAGATTCTATGATGTGATCGAATGAGCCAAAGAGGCCTTCTTCATCCAAACCAATCTTGTGAATATTATTGAATATCTCAAGGCCGGGTGGATAATAAACATATGAGTCCTGCAGGCAGGTGGAGAAGCAAATCTATGAATGGCAAGTCAGTACATTAAGGGAGAGGGACACAAACAGCCCTTGGCTATGCATTGTGTATCTACAAGATTGGGATACATCAGCTATAATAAGCAGAACTGCACTATAATTAGAAAAATAAATGTTTCCTTTAAATGTCTTCATTAAGAGGCATTATGCTTGATCAGGTCTCTTTGATTTTTCACACACATTAATTATTCTCTTCAAGTGTGACCATCGAATACAATCAAGGGATCAGCAGCTTTGTCAAAGTACTAGGATGTCAGAGAACTAGTTCTGATTTCCAACAGAGGAAAGAGAAAGCCCAATAAACTGAAACTTACAGGGACAAAAATGCTTCTGGGAGAAAATTAATTAATGGAGGTGTGGGCTCGTGGGTATGAATGGGTCTCAGAACCTGTTAAGATTAAACTATCTTCACTTAACATCTCTGGAATTCAGATGGATGCAGAGCTCATAATAAGTGTAAGTTTGTGAAACATTGTTTGGGAATTATATTTAATCAAAAAGCATTTGCGATACTGTGGTCAGAGCTGGTGTGTCAAATAGACAAGCGTCAATTTAGTTTAACATTTCCAATGTAGACCGCAGAAAGTAAAAGTAAAGCTGTGAATAACCTCGTTGATCAACATTGTGGAGTCCTGTAGCTCAGTGGTTAGAGCACTCGCTTTGCAAGCAAGACACCTGGGTTCAATTCCAGGCAGGGCGAAACCTTGGGCAAGTTTCCTTACTCCACACAGAGCCTAATAATAATCCCTCCAAAAACCCAAAACAATAATAAATTGGTCATTTTCAATCTACGACTGTTTGTGGGACATTGCTGTGCGCAATTGGCTGCCGCGTTCGCCCACAAATATACAGTCAATTCACTTTACAGTATATTCTGTGAAGCGCTTTGGGACGTCCTCCCGACGTGAAAAGCGCTATATCAAATGCAAGGATTATTATTATTATTATTATTATTATTATTGTTTTCTCTGCACCACTTCAGCACCAGAAACTTTTTAATCGCAGACGCACAGCAAGCACCATACACGATAACCCAATACAGCAGTAGGAACAGCACAATAATAATAATAATAATCCTTGCATTTGATATAGCGCTTTTCACATCTTCTAGACGTCTTAAAGCGCTTCACAGAATAGACTGTAAAATGAATTGACTATTTATGGGTGAAATGCGGCAGCCAATTGCGTACAGCAGCGTCCCACAAACAGTCCTGCATTGAAATGACCAATATATTTTTTTGAAGGATTATTATTAGGTGTGTGGAGTAAGGAAACTTGCCCAAGGTTTCGACCTGCCTGGAATCAAACCCAGGTCTCTCACTTGCAAAGCGAGTGCTCCAACCACTGAGCTACAGGATTCCACGTACGGTGTAAGCTGCCAGTTATAAACACAGCTATTGCATAAAATACACATTATTGAAAGGTGAGTGGAACAAATTGCATCAAAAAAAGTCAAATAGAGGAGAAACTAATTTAAAGTTGTAGGTACTGAACACAGAAATATATTGTTTTGTAAAGTAATTAATAGCAGTGAGAGTCAGTTAGTTGAGGCTGCCTTATAAGAGGCTAAATTTTCATCTTTTTGTCTCTAAACTGGTTGCCTTCCACGTGTCTGAAACATTCCCTTTCCACCGCTCCCGTGTGTTCAACAAACATTCATTCCCTCTCTGTCATTCACAAAGAGGTCAATAAGAGTCAAAATCTCTACAACTTGGAAAATTTATCTGCTTGTCACCAACGTTCCACTTTGCATTTGTGGAGCCACCAGTGAAGCACAGTCAGGCCAATGTACCTTTTCCTACATTTTGAAATGAAGTCGCAATTGACAAGGCAAGTCTATTTTAATCTTTGTTTGTAAGCTTCTAAGTCATATCTGCACAGCTGAAACTTGGCAGCACCCCAGAAATAAGCAGCCATCATTTCTAGCTGCTGGTAAGGTTACACACGGAGCTGTGAACAATGATTAGACAGTCTTGAGAAACAAAGTCCCACAGGGACCTTATACAGGTGTATACAGGATTGACAGAGTAAACAAAGAACAATACTTTAAGATGCACTGAGCAGCAGAACAAGAAAACACAAATTTAGGGTTGCAAAAAGTTAATTTGAAGAATTTACTTCAGGACAGATACCAGGATGCATTTCACTGCCCAGAGGGTAATTAACAACTGGATGGTTGCGACCAGGATATTAGATACATTTAAAAACAATTCGATGCCATGTTGGGAGGATAGGTGTTGTGGAAGGATAAGATCAAATGGGTCGAGGGCTTTCCTTATCCAAACTAATCTTATTAGTGCAAGTCAAATAATTAAGATAGTCTTTTCCACAAGGGTATAGGAGAATGGACATGGGGAACGTAGGTAAACACCATCTCCAAAGTGACCAAAGAGTTCCATTTGACTATCCACAGGCACATATAACTGCGAATCTGTGAATGGCAGCAAGTTCAGAGGGTCACAAATAGCCCAGAGCTCTGCAAGATTAAGATACATGTTTGCCATAATATATAGAACTATACTATAAACAGAAAAACAAAAGTGGATATTAAGGATCCCAGCAAGTTATTGGGAAAGAAAAAGGAGTTTCTGGCCAGAAAACCTCTGGATTAATTGGTAATTTACTTCATGACGGTCTGTGGGCCATTACAGGCACAAAATTCCTGCTGTGTTTGTATACAAGATAAAGGTCAGTGCAGTTAACAGTGATGGCTTGTGAAATGCTTTGAGATGTTGAGACGTGACGAGGCGCTATAAAAATGCACGTTCTTTATTTATAAGTAAGCCAAGAGTCAATCAGGTGATATTTGTCAAATGAAGTGTTTTAGATGAATGCTCAAAGGAAATATGCATCAGAGCTGGAAACTTGTCTTGTGTACCTTTGTTTGTGGGACATTGCTGTGCGCAATTGGCTGCCGCGTTCGCCCACAAATTTACAGTCAATTCACTTTACAGTGTGTTCTGTGAAGCGCTTTGGGACGTCCTTCCGACGTGAAAAGCGCTATATCAAATGCAAGGATTATTATTATGATTTGTAAGGATTTCCGATGGTTGGACTCTGTACAGAAGCGAATGAGAATTGTATTTCTGGGATTCTTCAAAGCATCTCAGTAACATGGCACTGCTGTTCCCTCGAAGATGAGGGACTCAAAAAAGATTTGGTCACTCAACTCATGACTTTTTGTTGGACATTGCTGTGTGGAATTGGCTGCCGTGTTTCGCCACAAAATACAGTCAATTCACTTTACAATAAATATTCTGTGAAGCGCTTTGAGGCATCTCAACAATGTGATAAGTTGCTATATCAAAAGCAAGGATTATTATTATTATGAAGATGACATGATATTTCAGTGCATGACTTATCTTCCAACAATGTTCTAATAGTTTCCAATAAAGTTCATCTTCCAGGGCTGTTTTCTTATGTGCAAATGGGCAAATATGAGGTAGATCTTATAGATACTGATTTAAAGCTGCTATATGAACAAGCAGCTGAAGGACTTGCTCAATAATAATCCTTGCGTTTGACATAATGCCTCAACATGTCATCGAGATATTTCGAAGCAAATCACGGGATTCCCTGTAAAATGTAAACACTGTGTATTCAGAGTTTAACACAGTGGTTAGTTTGTATATGACGTTGCCCCATAAACAGCCAAAATGAATTTTAACTGGGAGAATAATTAATAATAAGCCTTACAATTGAGATATTGGCCAACCCCCAGGAGAAACTTCAGCTTCTTTTCTAACAGTGCATGGGACCTTGAACATCTACCTGAACATGCAGACGGGACCTCGGTTTAACAACAACAACTTGGATTTATATAGCACCCTCCAGCGGTTGGGGGAAGGCAGAGGGGTGGGAGGGCCACTGAAGGTACGATCGAAGAGGAGGGTCTTGAGACTGGCCTTGAAGGACGCAAGGGAGGAAGCGAGGTGAAGGGACTGTGGGATGGAGTTCCAGAGTATGGGGGCGGAGAGGCTGAAAGTCCGGCCACCGATGGTAGGGCGGGTCAGGCGGGAGACATGGAGAAGGCCGGAGACCACTGAACGGAGGAAGCGGGCAGGTTGGTAGGGAGTCAGCAGGTCAGAGAGATAGGAGGCGGCGAGGCCATGGATGACATGAGCTGCAGAGTTTTGGACGATCTGCAGCTTAATAATAATAATAATAATAATAATAATAATAATAATAATCCTTGCATTTGATATAGCGCTTTTCATGTCAGGAGGACATCCCAAAGCGCTACACAGAACACACTGTAAAGTGAATTGACTGTATATTTGTGGGCGAACGCGGCAGCCAATTGCGCACAGCAATGTCCCACAAACAGTCGTAGATTGAAAATGACCAATTTATGATTGTTTTTGGTTTTGGAGGGATTATTATTAGGCTCTGTGTGGAGTAAGGAAACTTGCCCAAGGTTTCGCCCTCTGCCGGGAATTGAACTCAGGTCTCTCGCTTGCAAAGCGAGTGCTCTAACCACTGAGCTACAGGACTCCTTGTGAAGGGAAGAGTTGGGAAGGCCGATGAGGAGGGAGTTTCCATAATTGAGCCTTGAGGTGATGAATGGTGACCCTTGGGTGAGGGTCTTGGCAGCCTGAGCGGTGAGGCAGTGGCGGATTCTGGCAATGTTGCAGAGGTGGTGGTAGGCAGTGCTGGTCGTGGTGTGGATGTGGGGGAGAAACGACAGTTCAGGGTCAAACAAAACACCCAGGTTCCTGACTGGCTTAATGAGGTTGAGTGTGCAGCCGTGGAGGCTGATGCTGCCAGCGACTGAGGTGCGGAGGTGCTGGCCCGAACCAATCAGGAGGACCCTGGACGTTCAGCTGGAGAAAGTTGTCCCTCGTCCAGGACTTCCAGAAATGCATTGGAGTGTCACTGTAGACTATAAGCTCAAAGTCGACCTGGGTCTTCGATACACAATCTTGTAGCTCAGAGATGACAGTGCTACCGACTGAGTCAGGCTGACAGTTCGCAATTAAATGGTGCAGCACTGGTGGGACAATGGAATTAGTTTCACTCGATTTCACACAAGCCAGCAGCTCCTGTCTGAAATACAGACCAGTCACTGAGAAGGACCTTGAAGCCCACTGTGTGTAACATAAGTATGTGTAATATAAAACTGCAGGTGCCAAGCCAATACTATTCACAAACCCTACGGGCAAAACCCTGTACAGTGCTTTTTGCGCTGTGTGTGCTATGTGAGGGTACATTTTGCGTACCTGAAGTTAAGTGTTGATTCAGCAAGCAATCATTTCAGCAACTTCCCAGGAGTAAGAATCTTTTGACGGCTGAGCTACTAAGACAAGATCTCTCCAACAAAGATGTTTACTGGACTAAGTGCCTCAGAGATGCCTGGAGGTAGATCTATTCTCAAAATCTTGATATTCATAATAGGTTCCCTTTGATGTAGTAATTCCAGTAGGACAAGGGCAGTGCAGACATAGCATTGTTAGAAAGGTGTAATGGCGATTGGTGACATTTTAAGCGACAGAGCATAGATGGAGGTTATAACAAAACACCAGCTGAAATCTTAATCGATGTGTAATGTCACTGCTGGTGGGGAATTGTTACAGGCAACCTTACATTTAATGCAATTATTGCAGTGAATTTAACTGAGTGGTAATGGATTGGTACACGGTAACTAAAACAGCATTTAACAAAGACAGACGGGCTTAACATTATTCCAAAATGCTGCTTTGCACATTTGGGTTCTTTTGTGTGTCTGCTAATAATTGGGCTTATCATTCTATCTATCAGATATTCTATCAGATAAAATCGGTTTAATGGGAATACACATTCGCTCTTTCCTTGGGTAAAGCTTCAAAATTCCAAGAATAAAATATAAGTCACATCACAATAACCATGGATATTTATAAAGGAATGACCTTGAGAAGGCTATTAAACATCCAGTTTAATTGAAGGTAAGGAAAAGCTTTGATCAATTTCCATCCCCCACTGGAATGAGAGTCAACAACAAGGGCATTGCTTCAAACACTGAGCTTAGGAGGCAGTCAAAGCTTTAAAGTGCCGTGTACAGATCTTAACACAGATGGACAGATGAGAATGATAATCAGTCATTTATTTTCTTCATACCAAGAACTGAGATGTAGGACACTTTGTCTCAATTTGGGAAGTAAATGATCCAGAAAGGTCTTTCTAAACATGCGAAATGCATTGTTGTGGCAATTCTTCAATGTGGAGCCAGTATTCAGCTAAACAAGGCCACCCCCACTTGCAATTTGCTCCCCAACAGCTTATATTGGCAGGCTATCTATTCAATGAGCATGCAGGTGAGCCCAATTCCTGTTGCTATACAACATTATCACTTCCAGAGGGATCCCTTCAGATCAGGAGTGCAAATGTTGGCTGGTTTATCACCCACCCTAGCCCAAGAACACTGAGGTCAATCACAGCTCCTCCACTGCTGCCTTGACCATAAAATGATAAGAGAAGTTCGGACAAAAAAGAGTCTTCGGGTTATTTGATCTCAGACTTCCAGCATACCCTACACTACCATCAAGCAGTATTATTAAATGAGTCCAGCATCCTGGCCTCTTGGTAACCTGTTTGAGTCGTTAATCACTGAAGTAAGTACGCTGTGGTGTTTGTCCTCCAATTGCCCTTTGCAACCCTGAATGTCCATCCACTGAATCCTTGTCTCTGAATAGACCCATCAAGGTTGCTGCTGGTGTCCACAGCACTTCCACAAGTAATTATTGTCAAATATAGTGACTGTATATTTTACAGTCGCTCTGTTTGACAGTAAAAAAAAATTATTTGGTCACTCAATCCATGACTGTTTGTGAGACATTGTGTTCAAGATTCCAGCGTTTTTGCCACAAAATATACATTCAATTCACTTTACAGTATATTCTATGAAACACTTTGAGACGTCTCAATGATGTCAAATGCAATTATTATTATCATTAGGCACACAACACCCATTTTGTGGACAGCAAGGTCACATAAACAGCCATGAGGTGATTGACTAGTTAATCTGGAGTAGAGTTGGCCAGGACATCAGAAGAAACCCCAAGGTGAATGTCACATCCAGAACGATCAATCCTTTAAACAAAGACCCCAAGATACAGGACACAAAGTGTTAGATTTTCCTTTGCCAGTAATGCTCTGCCCCGATTGGATCTCTGGCAGGTGATTAACAATGATATTGCTCTTTCCAGTAACGCCACTGCTGGCAGATTCCAGTGCAGCGAGTATCACTCTGCAGCCTCACCTGCCATCTCAAGGCTACAGGTGTGGCATAGCCTCATAGGTGTCAGCCTTGCTCAGTGGTACCACTCTCGCCTCTGAATCAGAAGGTTGTGGGTTCAAGTTCCACATTGGGTCTTCAAGTTCACAATCTAGGCTGAAACTCCAGTACAGTGCTGAGAGACGGTTGCATTGTTGGAGGCGATATCTTTCAGATGAATTGTTAAACTGAGGTCCCATCTGTCTGTTTTGTTGGATGTTGAAGATAACATTGGTCACTCACTTCATGGCTGTGGGACATTGCTGTGGCAGTTGTGTTCACCTATAAAATACAGTCCCTTTTACACTTTATAGTATATCCTGTGAAACACTTTTGAGACATTTCAACAACGTGATAAGTTGCTATATCAAATGCAAGGATTATAGGATTGTTATTCAGTGTTAAATCCTTGCTTATTACCTGATGAGAGAATCCATTGCTGAGAAAATATTGAGGTTTTGCACTGTGAGCTTTTGGTCCCATTAGCTAGTTAAATCCATTTCAAATGATAGTTTAATAATTACACTGCAGTATTCTAAGTGTGCTGCTCTGGTTGTAAGATTAAATTCTTTATTCAGTCCCAAAGTTGGAGCAAAATTCTAGCCAATTAATGAACCAATTAACACTGTATATTACTATGGTTCTATGGAACTACCTACACAGGATGTCTTGTGGGAGATGGGGTTAAGATTTAAAGCGAAAAGGTAAAAGATTCCCCCATCACCTAAGACATCCTGTGTAGTTAGTTCCATAGAACCATAGTAAAATACAGCATTAATTGGCTCACTTTATCTATTTATGGACTTGAAGGACTCAATCTGATTTTAATTCATCACTATTTCATACGGCATCAAATAACCACAAGGGTTTTTGATTTATGTTCCTGAAGACCATTATGCCCCTTTAGTACATATGTAAACAAAACCTGGCGGCTGACTTGCCTGTCAGGCTGTACAGAGTTAAGGGATCTCAGCCACGGCAGTTAATAAGAAAGCTCCACCTACTTGCTGCAGAAAGCAAATGTAACACACCAGCCAGTCAGACAGTCCAGGCAAGAGCAGCCAACTTGGCACAGAACAGGGGTAAAACTCGGGAACTTTGCACTGAGTTAATGGCTGAGATAAACACTAAGGCACCAGCACTGAGCCCAGGAAACCCAATGTCTCACAACCTTCCATTAACTGAGTTGCAACACATAACCTCCATGCAGCTAATACACCAGCACCCTAACAACACAACTCTCCCTGAATGATGTCTCGGGTATTCTAAGTGACAACAATACAAAATTACATTTGTATAGCGCCTTTCACATCAAGAGGACATCCCAAGGCGCTGGATTTGGACCTGTCACCATGGAATAAATTTTGCCCAATGCCATGTTTAATATTCTGACTCAAAGGTATCATCATGTAGAACACCTTCTGGTTTAACTAGACCATATTGATTTCCGCTCAAAGTTTTTTTTTTACACGCTATTCAAGATATGTAGAGCTGATGAGCAACGAGCTGTTTGCAGTAAACGTGTCAGTCTCCTGTGTTATAGCTTCACAATTTCTGTTTCAATTTTCTCCCCGTCAATCACAGGCCAATCTGATCAATTCAATGTCAACAATATCACAGTAACGGCAACCATGTGAATTCTTATCTCTCGGTTGGGGTGGGGGGGGGGGGAGGTGAGAGGGGGTAGATGGAAACTGGTGAGAGGTTTTCTTCATTATAGACAACTATTGAATGGAACCAATTAACTTGGTCCAGCAGGATGTTTATGATAACAGGGTTCGGCTGAAGAAGGCCCTCCAACTCACTTAATAACAATAATCCTTGCATTTCATACAGTGCCTCATCACATCATTGGTATGTCACAAAGTACTTGACAGAATATATTGTAAAGTGAATTAACTGTGAATTTTGTGGGTGAAAATACAGCAGCCAATTGCGCACAGCAGTGTTCCACAAGCAGTCATGGATTTTTTGGGAGAAGGATGATTATCCCCGGAAAGCAATCCTCCAGTCGACTAACAACTGAATTGCTATTTACTGTGAGGTAAACAGAGGCGTGTGGAGTAGGAAACTTGCCTAAGGTTTGATCTCATCCTGCCTGAGTACACACCCAAATTTCCTTTCATTAAAGTCAAGCTGCTTCTTAAACCAACTCCAGTGTCCTTACCAGCAACCCAATCCAAGTTGTTTTCTCTCCGTGTAAAGAAATACTTCCCGGTGTCTGCCCCCAATTTTACCTTCACAGCCATTAATCTGTGCCCTCTTCAACTGGGCCTTTGGTCACCCTCCTTCCCGTGCCCTCCCTGCCCTCTAACCCCCAGCTCGGATCTAAATTCCTGACTGTCCAGCGCTTTGGAACTAGGAATTTGTTTTTGGTGTTGCAGACTTAAAGCAATGTTCGGGGTATTTATATGCGAGCCCATCAGCTCCAATTATCACTAGGAATGGATCTCAATTAAGTTATCTTCCTCCAATCCAATCTGCTCGCATTGTTGCTATTGCCACAAGGCTTGAGGGAAATAAGCTCTTGCCATGTTTAGTGTGAGTGTTGCAGAGCATGTAAATACGGTGGTTGCCTGGTTGTACTCATTTCCCTGACCCTCGCTGTAAATTAGGACAATAAAAAAAGCTATTAAACCTGTGCACTCAGCTGCCTGGAGAGCAGCAGAGTGGACGCTGCTGAGAGGAAAACAAAGCAAACTGGTTAATGGATGATCCTTAGGGTAGAGCTAATTACACATATTAAAGCAGTGTCTGTTCTGATGTGTCTGATACCCACTGTTGTTCTTACAGCATATTGCAGGTTCTGCTTCCAGCAAGCAAACACTGGCAGGTTATCGCCATTCAAGTGGCACAGATTTGCCAGTCTGGCTACCATTTTGATTTTCTGAATCTGACACAAAAGGAACAGGAGGAGGCCAATCAGCACATTGAGAAAGTCCACACTGTCTAGTAGTTTAAACAAGTCTCACTAAGCCTCCAAGGGCATGTTTAGGTTTCCGCTTTAGACTGAGTTCCTTTACCTCTTTTTTTCAGATCGTTCTGCCACTTCCGAATTCAAGACCTCCTTCAAGGCCGGTCTCAAGACCTTTCTCTTTGACTGTGCCTTCAGCTCCCCTCTCGACTCTCTACCCCCTCCTCGCTCCCTCCCTTCCCTCCCCTCACCATTTCCCCCCTGCTCGGGTCCTGATCCAACTGTCCAGCGCCTTGGGACGTCCTCTCGACGTGAAAGGCGCTCTATAAATGGAATCTTGTTGTTGTTGTTGTTCCTCTGCACACACACATGCCTGCTGCCCCTATCCCCTCCTAAGTTTGCTTCAGCCACGTCTGCCCCCAAACTCCCACCCTATTTGTCTCCTTAAAGTGCTTTGAAATATTCTCCTATGTGAAAGGCGCCATACAAGGATAAGCTGTAGCTGTGATTATAGTGATATTTGCTGCTCTCTAATTGGAGTTAATGGGTTGCCCCTGCAGAGTTTGAAGGAAATCCCACAGTAGACAGTGAGGCAGGGAGCAGCTTCTCACTTTCCTACCGGATTTCTTGCGTCTTCCATTCCATTTTAAATAGAATCATACAATTATACAGCACAGAATGAGGCCATTTGGCCCATCATGCCTGTGCCTGCTCTTTGAAAAGAGCTTTCCAAATCAACCCCACTCCCCCACTCTCTCCCCATAGCCCTGCAAACTTGTCCTCCCCAAATAATTATCTACTTCTCTCTCTCTTAAAAGTTGTTATAGAATTGGCTTCCACCGGCCTTTCAGGCAATGCATTCCAGATCCCAACAACTCGCTGTGTGAAAAAATTTCTCCTCATCTCCCCTCTGTTTCTTTTAACAATATTTTAAATCAGTGCCCTCGGGTTACCAACCCACCCGCCAGTGGGAATAGTGTCTCCTTGTTCACCCTATCAAATCCCCTCATTAACCTTCTCTGCTCCAAGGAGAACAATCCCAGCTTCTCCAGTCTCTCCTGATAACTGAAGCCCCTCATTCCTGTTACCATCCGGTCAATCTCCTTCGCACCCTCTCCAATGCCTTGACATCCTTCCTAAAGTGTGGGGCCCAGACCTGAACCCAGTCTCTCGCTGAGGCCTAACCCGTGTTTTATATAAAGGTTCATCATAACTTCCTGACTTTTGCATTCTGTGCCCCTATTTATAAAACCTAGTATCCAGTATTAATTACAACAATGTACATTTATACAGTGTCCCTCACGTGGGGTAGTGTCTCGGAGCTCTGTAATGACAGTGGTTCTAGAGGCATTGGAATGTATGCCATTTCTTTTCATTTTGCCACTCAATTGTGCTACATCTTTGGGGCAGCAGCAGTTAGCATACTCCCATGGCTATCACTATTTGAGGAGCTGACAGGTAGTTTTTTAGTGTCTTTTTAAGGCAGCTTTTTAAAGTGCTCGCTTACCTGATCGGCTGGCATTTTCCAACTGTTTGGGGAATCTCACGATTCAGGATTACAAGTCCCATTTGCAATTGAAAACTCACAACTGATGGGCTGGGTAAGAACAAGAAGGTGAAACAATACAGCACAGCCTTGTCGGCCTGGCCAGGAGACCAGGAGAAACTCATTTCTCCTTTCGAAAAGACACTTCAAAAAAAAAATAGTGATTTTGGTCATTCAATCCACGACTGTTTGTGGGACGCTGCTGTGTGCAAATGGCTGCTGCGTTTTGCCACAAAATATACATACACTACACTTTACAGTATATTCTTAGAGGTCTCAAAGCACTTCAAAGACATGATAAGACACTATATCAAATGCATGGATTATTATTATTATCCTCCAGAACGGGCATTCAGTTTAACATCTCATCCAAAGGATACCACCTCCAAAAACGCAATGCACCCCCAGTACTGCACTGGAGTGTCAACCTGGACTCAGAACTCAAAATCCTGTTGGAAAATGATGGAAGGAAGGAGATGTTCTGAGTACAGCAGAAAATCTACACAGATTGAGTCTAAATATCGTGCAGTGTAATCTGCACTTCACTAAAATGATTTTCCAGATCAGAAGGCTGACTGATTGAACATTACTGAGAAGTTGGTGGATGAAGAAATCACAGGATGCAGTCCAGCTCATCTTGAAACAGCTGCATTCCCAATACTGAGAGCAACTGGAAAAACTATTCAATACCACACAACAAAGTAACTGAATTGTTCATTGGGGTTGGGTAGATTTCCCACTGAAAAGATATAGTAATAATAACCCTTGCATTTCATATAGCGCCTTATCAGGTCGTTGAGATATCTCAAAGTGCTTCAAAATAATTGTTTAGATGGACTTTATTCAAGTCTGGTTTGTACCCGGGCAAATTTCACTTTCCGGTGGCTAATTTAATGCAAATTCTGGTCCTTAATCTGACAAAATGGAACAAACTAGCGAGCGTGCTGGTTCTGAAAAGTAATCAATTTAACAAAGCTGGCACCCGCTTTATACTGTATTACCAGTGGAAGCCTCTCCTTTCTTACGCACCCCTCCACCCTCCACTTTTGGAAGGAGAACACAACTGGTGGACAGCACAACTGCAATAGGGATTCCTGACCGTGGATGAAATTGATCCACCTCCAAAAGCACCTGGGCCATGTGGCCAAGCTGTTAGACTGCTGTGGCTTTTGTTCTGGGCCCCCTGAGAAAATGCACCAATGGATGGTTTGTGTACACGGGCAGTGATGTTAACATCTGAACAATGTAGGTCAGAGTCCCAGCACAGAGCGCTGTTCCAAATTCCCCTCTATGGAAAGCAAGTACCTTTATTTCCTGGTCAGACAACTTTACATGCACATCCATAAAGCATGTGGTTGGTACACTCTCAAAGGCACAGATTATTATTACCATTATTATTAAAAACAAATGCACCAAGTCACAAAACAATACATTACACCTTTGGCACTTTATAGGGCTATTGCCATTTGATGCGCTGTACGAATATTGAATGAAAGCTGTAAATTGCAGGTAAATCACAAAGCTGTAAATCAATCCGATTCTAATTGCAGATGAACCAAATAATTACTTTCCCTGTTTGTTTCAGCTGAACAAAGGAGCCAATGCCGGATGCCATCTGGGGTTTATGGCTGAGTGGCTGGAAAGCAGAGGGAGGTTAAGTTGCCGTTGATTCCGTTTTTTGGAAATAACTCAACATAAACGCTGCCTTTGAAATGACTGGATTCAGTTTGTTGTTCTTGTCCTTGCCAATGAAGAACTAATGTACATAATCATAATAAAAATACTGCAATAATAAGCCCTGCATTTGAAATGGCGCCTTTCACGTCAGAAGGATGTCTCAAGGCGCTGGTCAGAATTTTCTATGCAGACTTTGTATTTGTATGTGACTGTGGCAGGCAAATGTCCAAGAAGCAGCCAAGAAATAAATAACTAGTTTACACCGGATAGCCAGGACGCTGGGAGAAACTTCCATCTCATTCTGAATAGTGTCATGGGATCTTTAACGTCCACCCAAATAGTCAGACAGGACCTCAGTTTAAATGTTTTACCTGGTGGGTGACACCTAACACTCCCCCTGGATTTTCTGCAGAGTTCAAAGTCCCCACAAGCTTCTGACTCAAGCTTGTGAGGACAGTGTATTACCAACCAAGCCAGGCTGACAGATAGCTTTATTTGGAAAATACACAAAAAAGCCCTTCTGGATAAAAGATGTGAACAGATTCCAAAATGAAATGTGGATTGAGAGGGCTTAAAAATCAAATCTGTGAAAATCTACATTTAGTGTGAGATTCTGAAAGCCGCTTTGTGCCTGGAAGCTGTTCCTCTTCCTCCCCATCATCTCAGGTCAGTTGCTTTGATTGATTGTCTTTGTTGGAATTTGATCCACAATTTGATCTAGATAAGTATTTCATAGAATCATAGAATCGTACAACACAAAAAGAGGCCATTCGGTCCATCGAGTCTGTGTCGGCTCTTTGAAAAGAGCAATGTAACATCAATCCCCCTCCCCAGCCCTTTCCCCAGGCGCTGTTTTTCCACTGTGCTTTTTAGAACCTAAAGACCCATAGCGCAGAAACAACCCTGGTCAAAGTGACAAATGAGACTCTGTCCATCTCTGACCAGGGCTCCTCTGCCTCCTCATCCTCCTTGACCTCTCTACTGCTTTTGACACCGTCAACCACCCTATCTTCATTCACCACCTCTCCTCTCACCTCAACCTCCCCGGCACTGTCCTGGTTCAGATCATACCTCTAACACCGCCTGCACTTCATCTCCACAAACGGCTTCTCCTCTAGCACCCGGACCATCTCGTGCAGTGTTCCTCAGGCCTCTGTCCTTGGTCCCCTCCTCTTCAACATCTATATGCTCCCGCTTGGTGACATCATCCGCAGACATGGGGTCAACTTCCACATGTATGCGGATGACACCCAACTGCACCTCTCTGCCTCCACCCTCGACTCCAGGACCACTGCTGTTCTGACAGAATGTCTGTCAGACATCAAGTCCTGGATGAGAGCTAATGTTCTTCAGTTGAACGTCAACAAGACCGAGGCTCTCCTGATTGGCTCCCATCAGCACCTCCACACCTCAGGGGCCGACAGCATCACCATCCATGGGGCTCACTCCCCCTCACTGAGCCAGTCTGGAACCTTTGGGTCTTGTTTGACCCTCAACTATCCTTTCTACCCCACATCCGTGCCATAACCCGCTCTGCCTTCCCCCACTTCCGGAACATCGCCCGGCTCCACCACTGTCTCACATGCAGGCCACCGAAACCCTCATACACACATTCATAACATCGAGGCTCAACTATGCAAATTCCTTGCTTGTCGGCCTCCCTAACTCCTCTCTCCATAGACTGCAGATCATCCAGAACTCTGCAGCCTGTGTCTTCTCTCACACCAGGCTCCGCGACCCTATCACCCCCCATCCTCACCCGACTCCATTGGCTTCCACACACAAGAGGATACAGTTCAGGATCCTGGTCCTCAGCTTCAAAGCCCTCCACGGTCTTGCTCCCCCCTACCTCTCCGACCTCCTAAACCCCTACCATCCTGCTCGCTCCCTTCGCTCAGCGGGCTCCGGCCTGCTTCACGTCCCCCGCCTTGCTTGCCCCACAATCTGTCACTCTGCCCCCACCCTCTGGAACTCCATCCTGCAGTCCCTCTGTCTCGCTCCCTCCCTTGCCTCAAGACCCACCTCAAGACCCTCCTCTTCGACCGTGCTTTCGATCTCTCTGCTTCCCCCCCTGCCCCACCCCCCTCCCCCGACCCTCAGCTTGGGTCCGCCCTCCCGATGTGAAAGGCGTTCTATAAATGGAATCTTGTTGTTGTTGTAACTCGGTCTGTCCAGCGCCTTGGGATATCCTCCCAATGTGAAAGGCGCTTTACAAATTTAATTTTGTTATTGTTGTTGTTGTAGTAAAGACAAACAGCTTCAAAATCAAGACTGATTTTTCACAATTTTAAGGTTTTCTGCACATTTGTCAAACTATTCTCCAATAAAGTCATTTTCCTCATGACCTCATCCTGGATGAGAACAATATTCTTGGGTTTACGGAAACCTGGCTCCCCCAGTGACCTTGTCCCTCTCATTGAAGCCCCCCACCCCCGGCTACACTTTTCACTATTCCCTCCGCCCTAACCAACGTGATGGCGGGGTGGGCCTCATTTTCAAGCTTCCCTTGGTCTATCCCCCTATTCCTCTGGCTTTTCTCCTCCTTTGAACACCTCACCCTCTACCATCCCTCCTCTTTCCCTCAAAATTCTCCCTGGTCGCTTTCACCCCCCCCCCACTCCCACCTCACGCTTCCACCACACATTCACACAATTCTAATTGTTTAAATAAAATGAAAAGCAGAATCCTGCTGTGCTCCAAATTAGCACTGGCAAGAAATTTTATGTGTTTAATGAACAAGCCCAGTGTAGTCATGCAGAGGAGGAGAGAGTACATAATGCACCAGGCTGTAGTGTAGTGGTCAGCGCGCTCGCCTCGCAAGTGAGAGGACATGGATTTGAATCCCGGCCCGGAAGAAAACTTAAGCAAGTTTCCTTATTCCCAACTCCTCCCTCCACAGGCTGCAGACCATTCAGAACTCTGCAGCTCGTGTCCTCTCCAGCACTAAGCTCCGTGACCCTATCACCCCCATCCTCGCCCAATTCCACTGGCTTCCCATCACACAGAGGATACAGTTCAAGATCCTGGTTCTTACCTTCAAAGCCCTCCATGATCTTGCTCCCTCTACCTCTCCAACCTCCTAACGCCTGACCATTCTGCCAGCTCCCTCTGCTCAGCGGGCTTTGGCCCGCTTCACAACCCCTGCCTCGCCCGCCCCATTGGTGGACATGACTTCTGTCCCTCTGCCCCCACCCTCTGGAGCTCCATCCCGTAGGCCCTCCGTCTCGCCCCCTCCCTTACCTCCTTCAAGACCCAACTCAAGACCCTCCTCTTCAACCATGTTTTCGATCACCCTGCTTCCCCTCTGCTCTGTACCCTCCCCAATCCCGACCCCCAGTTCGGGTTCGAAACTCTGACTGTCCAGCGCCTTGGGATGTCCTCCCCACATTAAAGGCGCTATACACATTTAATTTTGTTATTGTTGTTATTCCACGCGCTTCTGTTTAGCTAGCAGTAAAGTAGTAAGGAATCCAGTTGTTAGTCGACTGGAGGATCGCTTTCCAGAGATAATAATCCCTTCTTTTTTGGTCCCTCAATCCACAGCTGCTTTTGGGACACTGCTGTGCGCAATTGGCTGCCACGTTTTGCTCATAAATATACAGTTGATCCATTTTACACTATGTTCTGGGAAGCGCTTTAAGACGTCTCAACAATGTGATAAGGCTCTACATCAAATGCAAAGATTATCGTTAGTCATTGTGGTACTGTTATAAATTCAGTGTAATGCTCAAGCCCAGTGTAATCCTAATAAAATAATCCTTGCATTTGTCTATTAATGCACACACCCAGCAGTGTAAATCTCCATAAAGCGTGGAGAAGATCAAACTGAACCAATGTTACCCAAATGGCAAGGAGTTCTTTGACCATACATGGTCAGAATAAGAATAGTCTCATGGGAGCCGAAATAAGATTTTAAAATGTTTAGACACATGCTGTGGTAATGGTATCTCATTGTTCAAAGCTAAGCAAGAAATTCTATTCTGTTTTACTACATTGATTGGGAGCCACCTGTGGTGTGCATTATAAATTCTCAACATTAAGATGGAATAATCCTTTCACTTTTTAATCTGCATTTACAGCAAGCTTACAATTTAAAACAATAGGAAGAGGGTTTTCCCATGGTGTTCTCAGTCAGTCATCATCATTTACCACTCGGACTCCAATTACAGCCTTGCGGCTCCACAGACTGAAAGCTACAGAAGGCAAGACTTAAGTCGCTAATTTTTTGTACTGCACATGGTGTGTGACCATTGACAAAGATGGATTTCAAACCAGGTGCTTTAATCATTTCAGGTTCCTGCTCTTTTTTAAAAATATCCTTCTCTGCGTAAATTCCAGCATTGTACACTGTGTTACATTTCACCCTTGATTATACCCAATTGCACAATCCCGTGACCCTATGTATGACCCTTTACTTTGTACACAATTACACAAATTCAACTACATTTGTCATACTGGATAATCCACACAAAAGTTAATTTTAGTCAGGCCAACAGTGGAGACATAATGGTTATGCCTGGTATTAACAACATAAAGAGAAGCACATCAGCTCAGATTCCTACTCAACTGGCTCAGGTAGTAGCACTCTCGCCTCTGAGTCAGAAGATTGTGGGTTCAAGCCCCACATTCAGACTTTGAATTTACATCTTCTGGAAGGACACTGACAAGCAGTGCTGGAAACACACAACGTTCGGACTAGCAAGCAAGAGTGAGCAGGGCAGTCAGCCCAAACAAATTAAATGCTTTAACTTTGCTTTAGGGAGAGAGGCATCTCATCTCACACAACCTCACCAGAGTGTCAACACGCACTCCGGGCAACTGTGGTAATTAAATGAAAATGAACTGAAACAATCTCAATAATTGCTTGAAATAATATAACATACTCTGTTTAATAAATAATCTATTGGGAACTGGGTTATATAAATTTTAATTTCCACTTATGAACAGTTATCTAGTCAAGGCTCCTGTGAAAAAAAGCATCTTACAACAAAGGCTCCAAAAATCATTCTTTATCATGTACTTCTGCACTGCATGAGCTTTTCTGGTGCTCCTAGACATGCTTTGAAGGAGGCAAGGGAGGGAGCGAGGCGAAGGGAATATAGGATGGAGTTCAAGAGGGTGGGGGCAGGGAGGCTGAAGGCCCAACCACCGATGGTGCGGTGGGCCGGGAAGGGGACATGGAGCAGGCGGAGCGGAGGGAGCGATAGGTGGATAACGGGTTAGCAGGTTGGAGAGATAGGTGGGGGCAAGGCCGTGAAGGACCTTGAAGGTGAGGACAAGAATTTTGAACTCGATCCTCTGACAGATGGAGAGCTAGTGGAGCCAGGCAAGAGTGGATGCGATGGGGTCATGGAGCCTGGTGCGGGAGAGGACACGAGCTCTAGAGTTCTGGATGATCTGCAGCTTGTGGAAGGAAGAGTTGGGAAGACCGACAAGCAGGGCGTTGGCATAGTCGAGCCTGGTTGTAATGAAGGTATGTATGAGGGTTTCGGCAGCCTGAGGGGTGAAGCAATGGTGGAATGTTGTGAAGGTGGAGAAAGGCAAATTGGGTCATGGCATGGATGTGGGGGAGAAAGGACAGTTGAGGGTCGAACTAGCCTAGGGTTCTGACTGGCTTGGTGGAGTGTGCATCCATGTCTGCCAATGCCTAAGGTGCGGAGGCACTTGTGTGAGCCAACCAGGAGAGCCTTGCTGACCTTGCTGAAGTTCAACTGTAGAAAGTTAGCTCTCATCCAGGACTTGAAGTTTGACAGACATTCTGACAGGACATCAGTGGTCCTGAAGTCTAGGGTGGAAGCTGAGAGATAGAATTGGGGTATCATCCGCGTACATGTGGAAGTTGACCCAATGTCTGCGGATGATGTCACCAAGGGGGAGCATGTTCGAGTTGAAGAGGAGAGGACCGAGGACAGAGCCCCGAGGAACACTGCATGAGATGGTGCGGGGGCTGGAGGAGAAGCCATTTGTGGAGACAAAGTGGAGCTAGTGTGAGAGATGGGATCTAAACCATTCAAGGACAGAACCTTGAAGGTTAAGGTGAGAGGAGAAGCGTTGGAGGATGATAAGAGTGGTCTACGGTGTCAAAGGCAGCAGAGAGGTCGAGAAGGACGAGGAGACAGATGGCAACAGATGGACAGAATGTAATTTGTCACCTTGACTAGGGCTGTTTCGAAGCTGTGGGCTGCACGGAAACCCGATTGGAGGGGTTCGTAAAGGGAGTGGCAGGAGAGGAAAGAGTGAAGCTGGGAAGCAACAACTATTTCAAGGACTTTGGATAGGAAAATGAGGTTGAAGATGGTGCGGTAGTTAGTGAGCAGGAATGAATCCAGGGAAAGTTTTTTTTAGGATAGGAATGTTGACAGCTGTTTTTAGGGGGTGGGAACGGTACCAGTTGGATCGGTACGTTTTTATGTGGTCCATCCAGACCTGTTGACAAAGTCTGAGAGTAAAGGGCCGAGAAGGTGGAGCTGGGAGTTAATGAGAGGGGTAGGGATGGGGTCGAGGGAGCAGGTGGTGGGCTTCATGCAGGTTATAGTGGTGGTGAGCGAGGAGGGGGAGACAGGTTCAAAGGTGTGGAGGACGTAATGGGTAGGGACCAAAGTGTGAGGGAGAGATAGGGAGGGTGGGCGGTTGGGCTGATGGAGGTGGCTGAACAGATACCCCTGATTTTGGTCTCAAGGAAATCCAGCATCATCTCGCAGTTGGAGGAGAGGATGGGTGAAGCGTGAGAGGGTGGACGGAGTTGCCGGTTGGTAGTGGAGAAGAGAAATCTGGGGTTGTCCTTGGCCTCCAAGATTGCCTTGGAATAGAAGGATGATTTAGTGGAGTCGAGGACGGACCGGTACATTTTTATGTGGTCCATCCAGATCTGTCAGTGGACTGTAAAATCAGATTTGAGCCAGGTGCGTTCAGGGGCCGCGCCTAACCCTTGAGCGAGCAGAGGTGGCTGGTGTACTAGGGTAAGGTTCGTGAGTGGGATGTGGATTGGGAGGAGAGGGGAACCTTTGAGAATGGTGGAGAGGGAGTTGTGGAGGAGAGCGATCGAGGAGGATAAGTCGGTGTGGGAGGAGTTCAGACGACTCCAGGGCAGCGGAGATTGAGTGGGGGAGATTCTTTTCCAGGGGCGGTGGGAGATGGAGATGGGTTGGGCGGCGGTGGGGAGAGGGATTGAGGGTTAAGGGAGATGAAATGGTGATCTGAGATGGCTTTATCGGTGATTGTGAGATTCGAGACACTGAAGCCCCAGGTAATCACCAGGTCGAGTGGGTGGCCATGAACGTGGGTGGCAGAGTGGATGTGATGGGAAAGGTTGTGAGAGGAAAAGAGAGAGGGGAAGTCGGTGGAGATAGAGCAAGAGGGGGTGAAGTGCAGGTTGAAGTCGCCAAGGATGAGGAGATGTTCGGAAGAGAGGCAGAGGGAAGCTAGAAGGGCAGAAATGTCAGAGATGAAGGTGGGGGAGGGTTTGGAGGGGACAATAAATCAGGAGAATTTTTAAGAGAAAGATTGTGGAGGGATGGTAATGGTAATGTCCCAAAGAGAGCTAGGAAGTGAATGACCATTTTTTTCTCACTGGAGGAATTGTAAACCAGGACCCCTGGAGAAACTCTCTTCTCTTTGTTTATAATAATCCCTAATAATCCTTGCATTTGATATAGCACCTTATCACATCTTTGATTTTTTTTGTGTATCAAATTGTGGTTGTTCTTTCAAATTATAAATCATAATTAATTAATTGATTGATTAATTGAGATCTATCTAACAAGTGGGTCAAACTCCAGCTGGAAATATTAAATATAATAATCCTTGCTTAAGAGTCTTCAGTTCTGAGAGTTGAGGAGGAGAAAAGGTTAGGGGCTTTGAGCCCTCAATCTCATCTGACACTCCAATGCTGTATTTGGAGAAGAGCTGTCTATCTGTCTATTCAGGCGGAAGTTACAAAACCTTGAAAAGAGAAGAGAGCTTCTCTTGATGTCCTGGCCAACAATCCTCCAAAAGTAAAACTGCTCATTCACCACCTGGCTGTTTGTGGGCAATTCTGCATTAGCTACTATACTATGTTCACCTACATATACAATATACACAATACCTTAAAGTGCTTGTAATAAATAATTCAACATGAAATGCAAGGATTATCGTTATTAATGCACAAAAGATATTGTATTTAATATTTTTTCACCCTTCTTGTTATCAGTGTCTTCACCTCGTAACTATTTTCACGAACTTGGTTTTCTTCTCAGTCACTGGAAATATGCTTTATGCAACTCACATGGAAGGGAATAGAAGGGTGTGGGAGAGGGGATTAGGAAGGGTGAAGCTTATCTGGAGTATAAACAAAGGCATGGATGAGTTGGACTGAATGACCTGTTTCTGTGCTGTAAAAATTCTGTGTAATTTCTCAACACTGACAATGCCTTTGTCTATTTCAAATTAGTCATTCTGTTTGATATCCCTCATCTGTGCAAATGTGGGGTCTTGTTTCCATGTACCGTCTCAGTGCTCAGAACTGCTTGAAAATAAATTCCTCTCTGGAATGAAAGTGATAGACAGGCAGGTATCTTCGTTAAGAATTTGAGTGCCTAATCTTCTGCCATGTATCCTTTCAATCAATTCTCCATGCGATGGGCAATGGAAACAGGTTGAAATTTAAACAAAAATTGGCCGATGCAGGTTTATAATATGCAAATCCCAGTGTAAGGTCTCATCACGGTCAGTCACTTAGTGGCCATTGGAAGGTCTCATCCGGTGCATCTGCTCCCAGCAGTGCAGCCAACACAAACAATGAAGAGACGATGTTCTGCTCTGCACTGCTACTTGCTGTGCCTTGGGCTGACAAGAGGAAGGATAGGATGGTGTGAAGAGACATCAGTGGGAAACTGTAATTACTGCTCACTACATGCAATTATCAATTCTCAGTACTGCCCAGACAGAGTCATGTTGTCAGCTGGATTGAACCAGACAGCTGGTTTGAAATGAGTGAAGGGTTTAAAATTGCAAAGCCAATGATTTGTTTAAAGTTCTGGTCTGGCATTCGGGGGAAGAAATATAGTTTTTTAAAAAACGGTGAACATTTGAGGGATTTCAGGCCCCTTTTTCTCCAAGTCAATGGCAGCGTGCGGGATCTTAAAGATATAACTGAGAGTGAGCAGGAGTGAGCTGAATTTCATGGGGCAGAGGGTCAACAGTTGGTTGTGGGTTCAAGTAGACCTTGAGCTCACACTCAAACCTAAGACTCCAATACAACAACAACTTGCATTTTTATAGCCGCTTTCACACAGGGTAGAATCCTGGAGTGCTTGAGCGGAATGCTGTGCACTGTCGAAGGTGCTTTCAATTGGATGAGACATTAAATGAGATATCTGTTCAGATGAAAACTAAAGATCCTATGGGACAATTCAAAAAGAGAAGGAAGATTGTCCCCAGTGTCCTAGCTGACAATTTTAAAGATTAATTGATCGTTCACTTCGTGGCTGTTTGTAAAACCTTGCCACACACAAACCAACTGCTGGCATTTGCCTATAAATACCCAGTCCCTACACTTGAAAGGAATTACATCTGAAGCCCTTTGAGATGGCTGAACTCAAAAGGCTTCAAAACACGATGAAATTATCTGGACACATTCACCACAAAAGTTTTCACTGCCAATTCCATATTATAGTACATGTGTTCACTCGATGGCAGAATATTTCTAAATTAAGTGTCAACTCCAGGTCCTTCAATATTAACAAATGAGATGCTTTTCTAGAGTGTGAAAGTTCACTCAATCAATCAATGAATGCTGTCCCCGTGAACGGCATACGAGACCTTGGTTTAACATCTCATCCAAAGCATGGCAGCTCCAAAAATGCAGCACACACCAGCATTGCAATGAAGCGTCAGCTTAGAACTCATGGGTTCCAAGACCCTGCATGGGGCTTCAACCCAAAATCTTCTGACTCAAGAGACAAGAGTGCTACAAACTGAGCTAGGCTGACATACAAAAAGGGAACTGGATGAATAATAGCAACTCGTTTTAAATGTCTACTTAAAATTATGTCATTTGAAGTTATTTAATTGTGGGTTAGGGTTCAGTAATGATGTTATTTCTGGAGTCTTAGCAGCATTCATTACTTTAATATCACTGTGTTCTATCAACGTCACAGCACACAAGCTAAAAATGCAGATCCACTCGCCACACCAAGAATAGAAAACAGCAGAACACAATCATAGATTAATATAATATTTTTTGCTTTTGATATAGTGCCTTATCATGTCATCCAGTTGTCTCAACGCACTTCACAAGATGTTGCTCTAAAGTATAGTTTGCAGGAATACCCAGCAGGCAATGTCCTGTAAACAATGTATGTCAGCCTGGCTCAATGGTAGCACAATCTCCTCAAGTCAGAAGGTCGTGGGTTCAAGCCCCACGTTGGGACTTGGAATCACATAGCCTAAGTTGACACTCCAATGCCAGTGCTAGGGTGGATTGTCAAGAGTGAGACCTTAAACCAAGGTCTCATCTGCCTGTTCAGGTGAACTATTCAAAAAGAAAGGGAGTTTCTCCCGATGTCCTGGCTAACAATCCCCCCAATTAAAATTGGTCTTTCACTTCTTGGCTGTTTGTGGGACATCGTTGAATGCAACTTGACTGCTGCGTTAGCACACAAATATACACAGTCACTCCATTTCACAGTAGTTTTGGGTCATCCTCCCGACATGAAAGCGCTAAACCAAATCATAGAATCTTACAGCAAGAAGAACATTCGGCCCATTTGCTTGCGCCGGCTCTTTAAAAGAGTGATCCTTCTAGTCCCACTCCTCTGTTCTTACCCATGCAAGGATTATTATTGCAAGGATTAATATTATAAAATGAATGATCAATTTTATCTGCGGGGTTGTTGGCCAGGACATTGGGAGAAACTGCCTTCCATTTTCAAATAGTGTCACGGGATCTTTAATATCAAACGGAATAGGCAGTAAGAAAGGACCTCAATATAACATCTCATCTGAAGGACAGCACCTCCAATAATGCAGCACTCCCCTAGGATTGGGGTGTCAGCCTAGACTGTCATCTCAAAGTCCCAACCTTCTGTCTCAGAGACAGCAGTGCTACAGACTAAACAGACATCTAAAAAAGGATTTTCCAGCCCAACTAACATTCTCTGGGCTCAGTTGGGAATGACTGGATCTCAAAACGGGTTGGATTTTCTACTTTGAAAAGCATCTGATCCACATATTTTCCAGCTATTGCTTTTATGCATCAGTCCTGTTTTGCTAAGATCAAGGGCAAATTTACTTGTCTGTAAGAAGCTCGTGCTTCTGAGTGATGTAAATGTGTGTAGAGTATCAATGGATCATCATTGTTTTGGTGTGAACAAGGCTCATCGAAATGGATCCCACAATCCTCTGTCTCTGGTTGGGAGAAGATTAATCGCTGTATATTCTGATCAATTGGAAGATCTCAGCTCATTATCATTTGGATTTTTATATTAAAAATTAAAATATGCAAATTCTGAAACATAAAATAAAACCCTCAGTTTTGATAACGAGGATGATCTGTTGTGCGTCTAAGTATTTATGTATCCCTTTAATGGACGCAAGGTCAAGAAGGTAATATTTTGTGAGATTTTCACCCATTAACAAATGTTACAGTAACTGCTGAATTCTAGCCCGTTAACTCCATCGAACAAGCATAAATAAGCGGGTGCACACTCAATCATCTTGGTTCATTTCAGCTGACAGATACTAAAGGTGCATTTAAATACCACAATGCAAGCACGCAACTCTCAAAGCAAACTGTAAAGGTTTTAGAACAACATGCAGCAAATACTCAAGAGAGACTTCACCATCAACAAAAGGGCAACAAAAGACCATTACAGCAAAGGTTAAAGGGAATTTTGATTAAAATACATGGCAATTTCCCCCCTCCCCTCTCATTTGCCTAAGAACAAAATAAATAAATATAAATAATCCTTCCATTTGATATAATACCTTTCACATTGGGAGTAACAATTAGAAAAGCTAGGGCTCTTCAGTTTTGAGAACAAGGCTCAGAAGGGATCTCATAAAGGTAGGTGTACAAGACTTTAAATAAGATTAGAATAGTAAACCCAGATCAATAATTTAGGATTTATCAAGCCAGTAGAACAAAACCACGTAGGTTTAGAATTGTAATATTTAGTTAGAATTGAATTGAAGTTAGAATCACCAAGGATATCAACGACTGAAGCAGGGTGCCAGGAATGCAGGAGACAGGACTGGAGAGTGGGGGTTCTGGAGGGATGGTTTTTATTTATGCAGACCAATCTTGTGAATTTGTGATCTTGTGTAAGGATGTCTAAAAACATTTCACAGGACTTACTGTAAAGTGTAGTGACTGTATCATAGGGCTTTGCAAGAAAACAAGGGGGATTCAAAATTCTATTGTAAAACCCAAACTTTTCTGGTGAACCAAAGACCTTCCTTGCTCAGTACCACATCATGATACCAGGGTCACACGTTGTTATAATTAATGTTGCGCAGTATATACAGTCTTACACTCAGGGCTGAATCAAGGGATAGTACAGAAGTGGATTCCTTTACACTATTTTTAATTGTACTTGTGAGCTCTGAGAGCGTCACAAGTCAGGGAATAACATTCACTATAACACTCTCTCCTGAGCACTACCAGCAATACTGGTGTAAAGACTAGCCATCAACTATGGACTAGCACAAAAGATAATAATTAACACGCTCGAAACTAAAAAACGCTCACCTCCCATAGCGTCATTACTGAATTAATGTCCATTGTATCCAATACACAAACTTGTTGAAGTACTAGGGATGAATCTGTATCCAAGGCAGACTCTTTGTCAAACTAATACATTCATTAATGAGGTGCCAGACGATGGTAACAGACGAAAGTTATTCCAGCCTGGTGTAGATCAGTGACAAGGCTACATTTGGAATACCGCATACAGGTTTGGGTGGACTATCGTCCCACAGCAAACAATGGAGTCGGACAGGCTCTGATTCCTACAAATAACAATCTTTTCCAATAGAAAAACAAATCCCATTAAATATTTTCTAAAATTAACACTGTCATCTTGGAAAGCTGAGCTTTCTGAACAGTCCAATGCACCAGGAGGTCAAACTGCCAGAACCTCGGGATTAACACTGAGAATCTGCACTAATCAAAGGTAAAACATGGCGCTTTCTCACCAGAAGAGAATTGGAGCAAACATTCCACTGTTAATACGTAGAGATATGAAGCACCACTTAACAGGAAAACTATCTGACAGCCAAGTGGACTTTTGACCTTTTCTTACAATTTAACAGCAAATACAAGTGATAGATTGAATAAACAGCTAGCAACATTCACCCCCCCCCCACACACACATAAACACATGTATGTACACACACATGCATACACACATACACAAATGTACACATTACTGAAGTTAACATAAGCTATTCAGTATTTTCCTGCCAAGCCACACATTACCCCTAAACAATAAAAAATATTCTAAAATATGATTACTTTACATTTTATAAAGGCCTTTCAGGCCTCATTCACACACATTTCTATTGTAATGTGCTTCACCCCAAAGCCACACGTGGCTGGAGTGGGAGTCCAAGTGCTTTCACTCTTTGCTTGCAACAGTCTCTCAGGACATCGCCCTTCCACGGTGCACGGCTCAGAATTGGGTGAAACAAAAGATTATGTGGAGTGGCCACATGCTGGAACACGAAGTAGAATGGTTCTCCCAGCGACTCAGTTGGTAAGCAAACTGTATGGAACCCTAAACAGCAAGAAGGATCCAGGCTGCAATTTCAGGCTGTGCCAAGTGTCCTGATCTCAGCTGAGTGCCAACAAGAGTGCTGCAGTCAGGCTCAGCCTCACTGAAGTGGAGCAGAGAGAAAGATCAGGTCTCTCACTCCTGATCTCAATCTATTGACTGCAGCTACCACATGCACATGTGTGCACATCAGGTTCAGACAGAGCCTCCTCTCATGAGGAGGAGGAGGAGGAGGGAGACGGAAATTACATAAAAAGACTTGTGTTCAGATAGAGATTTTGAAAAGTATCTGTACTTATTCTAGTCACTAAAAATAAGCCCCCACCTCCCTATGCCCCCCTATTCCCCACTCTTCCTGCTTCCAGACATTATTCTAGGGTCAAACCTGCTCTATAAACGCAGGTTGTTGTACCTTCTGCAAAGGTTACTATCAAATCACCTACAAATACAGAGCCACCACAGGTCACAGCAAAAATACTGTGAAGCGCTATTTTGCCAACTTGACAAGGTGCTATAACAAATGCAATCATTATTATTATTTATCGCTAAGAAGATTTCTGAGCAATTTCCTCTTTGTCGTTGGTTACTTCCATCAAGACAGTGTGCAAAAAAAAAAAAAAGCCTGTTTCAGCTTTGGTTAAAATATTGTCACCACCCTGACAGGTCAGGTCTCATTTCACAGAGACTTGCTTTTCAGTGTCAGAGATCCAGAAGCAGTTTTTGTTTTGGCAACGCTCCTTCCCTTCCCTCAGAATTTCTGATTTTCTCTTAAAAGGAATCAAGGGTCAGTGAGATGAGTAAAGGCCACAACAAACTCCAGTGTGTAATGGAAAAGATCTCCAATATAAATCAAGTTAAGAGCACATGTTATTTTCTCCAGGTAAAAACGGCCAGGCATCAGTCTTGAGTAGTAAACATGATAAGCTTTGACGCAGAATGGCAATATACTTAAATTCATTACCAAAAAAATTGATTGTATATCTAATGTATACAGTCGCCCTCCCAGCCCCCGCCACAGAGCAGCCCTGATGAGCGGAGCCGAGTCTTGCTCTGTGGTACCATCCTTTCTGCTCAATGCGTTGTGATGGAGACGGTTGCCGGGCGAAGGCAACAATGCTCAGCAGTTGCCGTGGAGACACAGGTGTAAGCAAAGCCTGAACAGCAACAACATCCATCTCCCAGGGGTTCCATTGGTCACTCACTTAATGGCTGTGGGATATTGTTGTGTACAACTGGATATCAAGTTGGTCAACAAAACGCACAGTCACTGCACTTTATATTAAATCCTGTGAAGTCCATTGAGACATTTCAATGATTTGATAAACTGCTGTATCATCTTAAAGGTTTATTATTATTATAACCCTCCCACTCACCCAACCTGGGCTCCATCTCACTCTTTGTAGAGTTCCTGGAGACATTCTCCTGCATAAAAAGTACTGTATAAATATTGTTACGTAGTAAGTGCCTGCACGTGTGGATATCAGGCGACCCTAACTGAGTTCAAAGTGCCATTGTTGGCTTGAATCAAAGCGCTCTGGGATGCTACCCTGCGTGAGGGGTGCTATATAAATGCAAGTTGTTGTTGGGATCAGGTCCAGCTCTGAAACCAGGTCCGTGAGAGGCCAGAGAGGGAATGGGCAGAGCTGGGAGAACTCCTGTGGGAGGGTTGTAATCTGAAAAGGTAACAGACACACACCAATCATTACACATACCTTTAAAGCTATGGAAAACTGCAGCCTGAACTCAAAATATAAAACTGTCACTTCGTCACTCAGAAGAAATAAGTCTCAATTGCATGAGTCACAGGACAAGTGAAGAACTCACTTTTTCATTATTAATGTATTTTTCTGGTTGGTATGGCTTTTGAGTCTTATGTCACCACCAACCTTTCCCAGTGTTGTGCTAACAAACGTGGAAAAAAGTTCACTAGAAATTTTGTACAGATAAAAAAAAGTCACCATTTGCTGATAAAGCACAGCAGTGACTGTAGTTAAGTTCTGCCATTCACCTTAAACCAGATAGTAACAGAAAAGCGATATGTTAATTGTCGTTCTCCAACAAACCCATAATTTTAAGTGCAGATGTAAAGGGTATATCCAAAGGAGACATGACGATTCACATGTTTTGAAATAGAAATTAAAAGTCTGTAGTTAATGACCAAATATTAAAGGAATGGTTTAAATTATTGGACCCTATAATTTCCCACCATTGTTGTTATATGTAACTAATTACAGACTTACAGTCGGGAATAAAACAAAGTCTTATCTTTGGAACATTTCAATGTAAGTAATAATAATAATAATAATAATAATCCTTGCATTTGATATAGCGCTTTTCACGTCGGGAGGACGTCCCAAAGCGCTTCACAGAAGACACTGTAAAGTGAATTGACTGCATATTTGTGGGCGAACGCGGCAGCCAATTGCGCACAGCAATGTCCCACAAACAGTCGTAGATTGAAAATGACCAATTTATTATTGTTTTGGGTTTTGGAGGGATTATTATTAGGTGTGTGGAGTAAGGAAACTTGCCCAAGGTTTCGCCCTCTGCCTGGAATTGAACTCGGGTCTCTTTGCTTGCAAAGCGAGTGCTCTAACCACTGAGCTACAGGACTCCACGACTCAATTACAAGATGTAATTGTACTTTTGTTTTACAGACCCCCCACACCATTCTTCTCATGGTATTTGAAGATGTTCTTCAAATTTTCCAGGTCTTCAATCTGGGCATCAAATTCTTGCAGAAAAGTAGATATGAACATTTCTGAGGTCACACTCTGCAGAGTCTCCTGAAGAAGTGGAATCTTCACTGACAGTACTGCAAGCAGCACAATAGCGATTAGGGTCCATTGGGAGGGTCGGTGAAGGATATTTGTGTTTGTTAGCCTGAATGTTTTTACAAGTCTGTTTAGCTCAGGAGAAATGTCACACATTGTACACAAGTACTTCTGAGGTTAAAACAAATCAATTCTTCAGAATTCACTGCAGATATCTCGTTGGCGCAATAGAAACCCCTTGGCTTACAATCTTAGCTTTTGGATCAGTACACACTTTTCTCAAAGCAAAAAGCCAGCAAAGTAAGGTTTGCAATATAGATTCAGTCACAGCACCTCTCACACGGCAAGGTGGCTTAGTGCACAGAGGAAGAAACAGAATGAGAGAGAGCTAAGGGAAAACAAGAAAGGGAAGAAAGATAATAATGATAATCCTTGCATTTGTTATATCGCCTTATCACGTCTTCTAGACGTCTCAAAGCGCTTCATAGAATATACTGTAAAGTGAATTGACTGTATATTTTGTGGGCGAGATAGTGAGAAGTCCCAAGGCCTTGGGACAACCTTCTAACCTGAAAGCCACTGTACAAATGTAATTTTGTTGTTGAGAAAGAAAGATGCACAGAAGTAGATAGTTGCACACAGTGGGGGGTGTGAGAAATAGGGAAAAACAGTTAAGCAAGAGCTGGTTTGCTCTTGGTCCTGTGTATTACAGAGAGACACTGGCAGTGGCCCAGGAGGGTTCTAGGACATCACGACACAGAAGTCCGGATACAAGTACAGCAAAACTTAACAGACACCAGTCGAGACCATTGTTCCCCGCCACCAATTCCCCAAACAAATTAGAAAAACCTATTGCTCCATTTGTAAACACAGAGCATAATGTTGGGCACCGTGAACAGCACTTTATGAAAGGTGCATTTATGTAGATTCTCCATTGGTTAATAAATGGCACTGTTGTCAGTGTTGTGATGTGCAAACAGCTTTGTAAGGAAGACAAGCTGAGCTGCTGTTCAATTAATTAAACTATAAGGTGCAGGATGTGATTGCTTTGGGGATCAGGGTTACATTATGAGTATTTAAACATGTTGTCTTCTGAGCTTTAGGACTGGAGCCACGTTGGACCAGATAGCTCTATATCTTCGCAGGTGAAGAGACTAGATTCTGCGGAGTCTTAATGAATTGGCTGATTGACAGGCTAAACGAGCTGGTGCAGGCTCTTTTAAAGTTGCAAGTTTTCTTGGATTTGCAATAACTGAATCTGCACTACAACAAAATCAAAAGACAGAAATAAAAAAAACTGGGAAGGAGAGGAAACAAAGCCTTTAAAAGGTGGAGTCCTGTAGCTCAGTGCCACACAAGCGAGAGACCTGGGTTCGATTCCCGGACAGGGCGAAATATTGGGCAAGTTTCCTTATTCCACATGCCTCTGTTTACCTAGCAGTAAGTAGGAACCCAGTTGTTAGTCGATTGGCAGATCGCTTTTCTAGGGGTAATAATTAAGTTAAAAAAATTATAATTGGTCACTTCAATCCACGACTGTCTGTGGGATACACTGCTGTGCGCAATTGGCTGCTGTGTTTCGCCCAAATTTAATTCACTTTACAGTACACTTTACTGTGAAGCGCTCTGATATGTCTCGACTTGATAAGGTGCTTTATCAGGCACAGGATTATTATTACCTAGCCTGCTGAGTATAGACACCAGACAAAGAGAGACTCTCTAATCAGTAGAGATACAAAGCACAAACAAAGCAGTGAAACAAGGAAAGGTGTGAAGAGGAATGAAGTCACCAAAGTATGTGGAATCATGTCACAACACAAAGAAACTCTCATCTTCTAGCACACACTTTGCTTTCAAAGAATTGTCCGAGGTTTACTTTTTCAATCCTGAATCTGAGACAAACAACTGCCATGAAATTTCACACCATTCCTTGTTGATGTGAATGGGAGTGGTCAGGGGCAGCAGGTGAATGGGATGGATGGTGCGCTATCTAATTGAAGAAAACAGTGTCTTTACTGTTTTTGAATGTAATCAGCTATTCTTGTATTTATCTCCCTAGCCCCCTTCGCTGACTGTGTGCATTGTTAATTAGCCTGATCTAAGACTATAATGCTGTAAAGCAACATTAACATTGGTAAACAGAACTGCTTTGGGTTGTTAAGTATTTATTTGAGCAAGTAGCAAGATTAGTGGATTTTCTTGGAAAACTAATGAAACTTCATGCATATGATTGAACCACAGCAAGTGTCAATTCCCTAACGAATGTAGGTCCACACAAGGTCATGTGTGGAGCACTGTGCAGCATGAACATTTCCAACTCCACTTGTACTGGCTCAGTTATTAGACTGTTCGCAGCCCAAAGTAGGGATTGGTTCTGCCAACTCTGTGCAATGTTGTACCGACTGGTCATCAGGTCTGAGCAAGCTGCAACAGAAGACAGCTAAGCAATCTCCAGCTTCCGATACAGAGACCAACTGGGCAGATCCCAGTCTAACTGGTACATTCATTGCACTAATGAGTTTTGGGGTCCACCTTGACCCAAACCTCAACTCCAATAAAATCAGCTGGACAGTGAGGGAAGTTCACCAGGCATCAAACAACGTTTGATGTTAAACATTTTGCTGTGGCAGCTATGATAGCAATTTTCATACTGCCAGAAACTCTTAAGAGAGCCCACAATCAAGAGATGATGCTCCCAAACAGGTTCACTCCGTTCTAGAAACATCAATGCAGTGATACACATTTAGCAGAAAACTGAAGCTGCCAAAAATGACCTTTAGAAATACAACAGAAAGGAAGCCATTCACCACAGAAGAAAAAATTCTCTTTCTCTCTCCTAAATAAACCTTAAGTCTAAATCTCTGTTCAATCTCACATCCTACATTAAACAACCTGACCAGTTATTGGCATTGATGTATGACATTTTCCTTCGCAAATAACCACTCAATTCCATTCATAAGCAAACAACCACTCAGTTATTTCTTGTTCGACCACACAGTCTATAAAAGGTGAGGGAGTCAAAGGTGCCCTATTCCAACACAGAAAGAACTCCCTCTAATCCCCTGTTCAATTCATTTCATAAATCTGCTTGTGAAAGCTGGCATGAGTCATTGCTACAGTTGTCTCTGATCTTCTGCCCTCAGATGATAATTTGCAGCCAGAGACTTCAGACTTTGCTTCACCTTCATCAACAGACCCAAAAGAACCTATGCTTGACAGAACCTGCAGTTCACAAGCTTTATCTCTGACACTCACCCCCATTCACAATCTGCACAGCAAACTCAGTTAACATCTGATAAAATTTGTTCAGTGGTTATCAGATTAGAGTGGCCACAGTCATAAAAAAGTCTCTTTGGTGTCATAAAAAAGTCTCCTTGGTGAAGATTGAGTGAGGTGCATTCATGATGTTTCCAAGCTGCCTGTTCATCACTGAGCAAGGAGATAATTTCCATCTGTAGCCAAAGATAAGCTCAAATTTGTCACTGATCACTGCACATAGAGAGAGGCTTCCCTTATCACCTCAATACCATTCAGCTAGCTGGAAGGGTACAAGAAGAGCACTGCAAATTTACAGTAGAGGCACTCGTAATCACACTGTGAGACAGGACACGATTTGCCAAAACACACATTGAATAACTATTGCAATAATCCACAGTGTTTTACAGTTTCATTTATTGCATTTTCTCTAATTGTTTTGTGGAGTCCCGTAGTGTAGTAGTTAGTGGACTTAGCAAGTGAGAGGACCAGGGTTTGATTCCCGGGCAGGGGGCGAAACCTTAGGCAAGTTTCTTTACTCCACCATGTCTCTTTTTACCTACCAGTAAGTAGGAACACGGTTGCTTGTCAATTGGCGGATCGCTTCCCGGGGTAAAAATCCCTCAATCCACGACTGTTTGTGGGACACTGCTGTGTGCAATTGGCTGATGCATTTGGCCCACAAATACAGTCAATTACAGTCTGGCCTGCTCCACATCCCCCGACCCATCCGCCCCACCATTGGCAGGAGAGCCTTCAGCTACTCTGCCCCCAACCTCTAGAATTCCATCCCCCAGTCACTCCGCCTCGCCCCCTCCTTAGCCTCCTTCAAGTCCCGCCTCAAGATCCTCCTCTTCGACCATGCCATCGGCCACCCCCCTTCCCCTCCCCTATATTCTGTGAAATGCTTTGAGATGTCTCATTGATAACGTGATAAGGCGCTATATGGAAGGATTATTTATTATATTGTTTTCCACATATTCAATTGTGTCAAATGCAATTCTTTGCCCTCTATGTGCAGAGTAAATGAAAGAATAGATTGGAAGATTTGCATATTTATATTGTGAGATAGCTAGCAGCTGAAGCTAGCCTATTTATACTGGATTTTATTCCAATTGTCTCCCTTTCTCTCCAGAAGGCACTGTACATGTCAAACTAATTCCATAGGTCCCTCCAGCATCTCAAGCTAAGTTGTCATTTTCATTTATGAGCTGAGGCAGGGAGTCACACAGCCCAGTCCAATGCAACTCCATGTTCACACACCAGATAGTGATCAAGAAGATTCCCTGTTTAAATGCGTTCACCTTTCCAATAGTGAGATCAGTTAATAATAATCCTGTAGCTCAGTGGTTAGAGCACTCGCTTTGCAAGTGAGAGACCTGAGTTCAATTCCAGGCAGAGGGCGAAACCTTGGGCAAGTTTCCTTACTCCACACAGAGCCTAATAATAATCCCTCCAAAACAAAACAATAATAAATTGGTCATTTTCAATCTACGACTGTTTGTGGGACATTGCTGTGCGCAATTGGCTGCCGCGTTCGCCCACAAATATACAGTCAATTCACTTTACAGTGTGTTCTGTGAAGCGCTTTGGGACGTCCTCCCGACGTGAAAAGCGCTATATCAAATGCAAGGATTATTTTTATTATTATTATTATTATCCTTGCATTTTAATTCAGCTCCACAAACATTGACTCATCCAAAAGCACTTCACAGGTAAATTGCTTACGGTTGTTACTATACTATACACGTGTAGGCAAAGCTGACAGCCAATTTGCACACAACATCCACAAACTGCCATGAAGTGAATGACCAATTTATCTGGATGACCTTTGGTCAGGGCAACTTCTCTTTTTGAACCTCACCCCTCAGGCCGCTGAAACTCTTGTTCATGCCTTCATCACCTCCAGGCTCGACTATGCAAACTCCCTGCTTGTTGGCCTTCCCAACTCCTCCCTCCACAGCTGCAGATAATCCAGAACTCCTACACCAAACTCCATGACCCCATCTCCCCCACTCTCACCCGACTCCATTGGCTCCCTATCCTTCAGAGGATCCAGTTCAAAATCCTGGTCCTCACTTACAAAGTCCTCCATGGCCTCGCCCCACCCTATCTCTGTGACCTCCTAACCCCCTACCAACCCGCCCGCTCCCTCCACTCAGCCGGCTCTGGCTGCTCCACATCCCCCGACCCATCCGCCCCACCATTGGCAGGAGAGCCTTCAGCCACTCTGTCCCCAACCTCTGGAATTCCATCCCCCAGTCACTCCGCCTCGCCCCCTCCTTAGCCTCCTTCAAGTCCCGCCTCAAGATCCTCCTCTTCGACCATGCCATCGGCCACCCCCCTTCCCCTCCCCTCCCTTACACCCCTCTGACCCCAGCTCGGGTCTGAAATGCTGTACATTGTCCAGCGCCTTGGGACGTCCTCCCAACGTGAAAGGCGCTATACAAATGTAATCTTGTTGTTGTGTTGTAATGCTGTGAGATTATAAATCGGTCACTCAATCCTTTACTGTTTGTGGGACACTGCTGTGCGCAATTGGCTGCTGCGTTTCACCCACAAAATATGCAGTCAATTCACTTTACAGTATATTCTGTGAAGACGTGATAAGGCGTTGTATCAAATGCAAGGATTATTATTGTTAACAAGTACCTGAACAGATGGACAAGCCCTCAGCTTTAACATCTCACGCAAAGGACAGTGCCTTTGGCAACGCAACAGAAATTGAAGAAATGCACTGGAATCTCAAGTTCCAAATGGGGCTGACGCCCACAGCCAGGCTAATGCTTTACACCACAGATCAGAAAAATCAACCTGCGATCTTCCTCAGTAGTTCCCCCTGCAGTACAATTACCACTGAACACCAGAGCAGATCTCCCAAGTATAGCAGTTTTTTTAAAAAAACACTTTACTACCCTGTTATTTGGAGGCGATAAAAATTATGGATCCCTAGACATTATTTCTCGTGCCCTGAAAGGTTGTGCATGAAATGAGTGCGGAAAAGAATGCCTATTGGAAAATGTGCTGGCACCACACCAAATCAATAAATTAAAGGAAACGCTCACTCCAAGCCCAGAGCCAATGTAACCATGCTGCTGCTGGGAGGCTGTACAGTGTGTTCAGATATTGTATTTTGACAGAATGTTTTTTGTTCGTATTTTGATAACATTTAAATAGTTTGATATAACACATCTAAATGACACACACACAGAGAAAATAAAGGAGTATCTCACCCGGAAATCAATTCCCACTGTGGAAATAAAGCTTCCTGCTAAAAAAGCTCCATCCTTAAAGCGCACCAGCAAGCAGGTCTTTCCAACTCCGGAATCTCCAACTAACATAACCTAAAATAAAACATCTGGTTACTATAGAAGCTGTTAGAGGCATAAATCTTTCCATTTTATACCATTCTTAAGCAAGACTTTTGAAACTTCCAACTTTGTAATGAAACATTGGCGGTAAATAGCTTTCTGCAATATCTAACACACAAGCTACAATGGGAAATACAGATAACAAATTTGAAATTACAACAGTACTATAAGCAGCAATAAAGCAATACAAAATACAGAACTCCCAATGGCTCAATGTGGTAATATACAGACCAGGGAAGTCTCAATGATCCAACATGGTTTGTGATTAATTATTTTCAGTCCACATAGAACTTTTGGGCAAAATTATTTCTTCCTTATTTGGATAAGATTTAACCAGCTTGTGAAGCCACAAAACCAATTATGGTTCTCCAGGAAAAAGCAAATAAATTCAAAAGTTATGTAAGAAGGACAAAAATAAATAAACTTTTCTGTAAGTCAATCACCATAAACAAGCTGCCAATAATTGATGAATGAAAAAGCAAGTCAGTAGACAGTGAGAGAGTCTTTCTCCTCGGTAACAATGAGCGCTACACTACACAGACAGTCCCAGGTGCTGGTTTAGCTGATCTCACGACAATTGTCCCCAGTGTCCTAGTTTGTGAGTCAGGTGGGTGGGGTGGGAATCAACAAGGATTTTTCTCTCCCCCCACTATCCAGAGACCCCTGCTGGAATGCATCCGAGCGTGCGGAAGAACGGCAAGGACAGGATCGGGTGAGGACAAGGAGGAGGAAGCCACTGAGTGGGTGGTGCCTGTTTATGAGATTACGGCAGAAAATTTCCCCACTTTTTTCTCCATCCCCATTCAATACCCGGCTGTGATTGCCCCCTGACACAATACCACCCACCTACCCATCAACACCACCGTGGTTGCAATCACTGTATGGCTCATGTATGGAAACATGTCAGTTAAATGACGATGGACCAAAAGGTGATGGTGTCTGTGGAATGGAGTGGGGTACCCATTATGAGAGGGGAAGAGCAACATGACAAAAGTGGAGGGAAAAAGGGACACAATTTGCATTCAAATGCATTGCAAAAGGATGGCTCTGCTCTCTGTGTTGATACACTAGATGTCTACTTTGGGTAATGTGTGTCTATGTCGCATACGTTATTACTGTTCAAGGGTGATAGCTCTCCCCAATGTCAAAGACGAGCAGACCGAAAAGGCTTCTGTGTCTGTGTTTTTCTGTGTCTCTTGAGTTGCTTCCTAAAAGTCTGGTGCCAAAAAGAACTTGGGCGAGATGCTTAAACAGTAACCGGAGGAGGGGTTTTTTGATGGTGGGGGGGTGGGGAAGAAAACAATTTGTGGATCATAACCGTAATCAGATGCTCCTATAAAGTGTTACCAAACAAGATTGGACATTCCAGCCTATTTGTGTGGTTGAGACATCTTGAATATGTACAGCATGTGACCCATTAACCCATAATCCACCACATCGATCTCTTTCATTTACAACTGTTCAGGACCCGTACAACATCTCGCAGAGTCCACACCTCCCAGGGTTGTTTTCTGGGGGCAAGAGGGGGTGGGGGTGGGAGAGAGGTGGGAGGGTGTGAGAGGATGGGTGGAGTGAGAGAGGGAGGGTTGGGTATGAAAGAGGGGGAGTGGGTGTGAAGTGGGGGGGGGCGCGGTGGTGTGAGAGAAAGAAAGGGGTGACTGTGAGAGAGGGGTTGGTGTGGGGAGGGGGGGGCGGTGGGTGAGCAGTGGGGGGAGGGTGTTTGGGTGGAGTGTTGGTGTGTGATGGAGAAAGGGGTTTGGGTAAGGGAGGTGGGGGTAAGGGAGGTGGGGGTAAGGGAGGTGGGGGGTAAGGGAGGTGGGGGTAAGGGAGGTGGGGGGTAAGGGAGGTGGGGGGTAAGGGAGGTGGGGGGTAAGGGAGGTGGGGGGTAAGGGAGGTGGGGGTAAGGGAGGTGGGGGGTAAGGGAGGTGGGGGGTAAGGGAGGTGGGTCACGAGTTAGGTCAGAGGGGTGGGGTTTGGGTAAGAGCGGTGGGGTGGGGGAGCACAGTGATGGGGGGAGTGAGGGGGAGTGACGGGGGAGCACAGTGATGGGGGAGTGGGGGGAGTGACGGGGGGAGCACAGTGATGGGGGGAGTGAGGGGGAGTGACGGGGGGTGCACAGTGATGGGGGGGAGCACAGTGACGGGGGCACAGTGACGGGGAGGGCACAGTGACGGGGGGGGCACAGTGACGGGGCACAGTGACGGGGGGGGGGGCACAGTGACGGGGGGGGGCACAGTGACGGGGGGGGCACAGTGACGGGGGGCACAGTGACGGGGGGCACAGTGACGGGGGGCACAGTGACCACACACAACCTCACACCCCCACATACACACACTCCCTCACACACCCCCACACACACACCCTCACACACCCCACACACCCCCTCACACCCCACCACACACACACTCCCTCACACACCCCCACACACACACTCTGACACACACCCTCACACCCCTCCACACACACACTCCCTCACACACCCCCACACACACCCTCACACACCCCCTCACACCCCCCCCCACACACACACACCCTCACACACACCCTCACACACCCCACACAACCCCCTCACACACACACCCACACACACACCCACACACACCCCCTCACACACCCCCACACAGCCCCTCACACCCCCTCACACACTCCCCCACACACACACCCACACACACACCTCACACCAACACCCACACACACACCCACACACACCCCCTCACACCCCCTCACACACCCCCACACACACACTCTCACACACCCCCACACACACACCCTCACACACCCCCACACACCCCCTCACACACCCCCACACACACACTCCCTCACACACCCCCACACACACCCCCTCACACCCCCACACACACAAACTCCCTCACACACCCCCTCACACACCCTCACACACCCCCTCACACCCCCACACACACACTCCCTCACACACACCCTCACACACCCCCACACACACCCTCACCCCCCCCACACACACACCCTCACACACCCCCTCACACCGCCCCACACACACACACCCTCACACCCCCCCACACACCCCCACACCCCCCCCCACACACACACACCCTCACACACCCCCACACACCCCTCACACCCCCCCACACACACACTCCCTCACACACCCCCACACACACACCTCACACACCCCCTCACACCCCGCACACACACACTCCCTCACACCACCCCACACACACACCCTCACACACACCCTCACACACCCCCACACACCCCCACACACACACACACCCTCACACACACCCTCACACACCCCCACACACCCCCTCACACCCCCACACACACACACTCCCTCACACACCCCCACACACACACCCTCACACACCCCCACACACCCCCTCACACCCCCCACACACACACTCCCTCACACACCCCCACACACACACCCTCACACCCCCACACACCCCCCACACCCCCCACACACACACTCCCTCACACACCCCCACACACACCCTCACACACCCCCTCACACCCCCCCACACACACACACCCTCACACACCCCCTCACACACTCCCACACACCCCCTCACACCCCCTCACACACACCCCCACACACATACCCACACACACCCCCTCACACACCCCCAACAGCCCCTCACACCCCCTCACACACTCCCCCACACACACACCCACACACACCCCTCACACACACCCCCACACACACCCACACACACCCCCTCACACACCCCCACACACACACCCTCACACACCCCCACACACCCCACACACCCCTCACACACCCCACACACACACTCCTCACACACCCCCACACACACCCCCTCACACCCCCACACACACACCCTCACACACCCCCACACACCCCCACACACCCCCCCACACACACACCCTCACACACCCCCACACACCCCCTCACACCCCCACACACCCCCAACACACACCCCCTCACACACCCTCACACACCCCCACACACCCCCTCACACCCCCACACACACACACTCCCTCACACACACCCTCACACACCCCCACACACCCCCACACACCCCCTAACACCCCCCCACACACACACACCCTCACACCCCCCACACACCCCCACACACCCCCCCCCACACACCCCCACACACCCCCCCCACACACACACACCCTCACACTCACCCTCACACACCCCCTCACACCCCCCCCACACACACACACACCCTCACACCCCCCACACACACACCCTCACACACCCCACACACCCCCTCACACCCCCCCACACACACACTCCCTCACACACCCCCACACACACACCCTCACACCCCCACACACCCCCTCACACCCCCCCACACACACACTCCCTCACACACCCCCACACACACACACCCACACACCCCTCACACCCCCCACACACACACTCACCACCCCACACACCCCTCACACCCCCCACACACACACTCCCTCACACACCCTCACACACCCCCACACACCCCCTCTCACCCCCCCACACACACACACCCTCACACACCCCCACACACCCCCTCACACCCCCCCACACACACACACTCCCTCACACACCCCCACACACACCCCCTCACACACCCCCACACACCCCCTCACACACACCCTCACACACACACCCTCAGACACACCCTCAGACACCCACTCACACACCCGCTCACACCCCCCCACACACACCCCCTCACTCACACACACCTCCTCACACACACCCACACACACACCCCCTCACACACCCACACACACCCCCCTCACACACACCCACACACACCCACCCCTCACACCCACCCCCTCACACCCACCCCCTCACACCCCCCCTCACACACCCCCCTCACACACACCCCCCACACACACCCCCCACACACACACCCTCACACACACACCCTCACACACACACCCTCACACACACACCCCGACACACACCCCCTCACACACCCCTCACACACCCCCTCACACACACCCCCTCACACACACCCCCTCACACGCACCCCCTCACACACACCCCCTCACACACACACCCTCACACACACACCCTCACACACCCCCTCACACACACACACACCCTCACACACACCCCTTCACACACACCCCCTCACACACACCCCCTCACACACACCCACACACACCCTCACACACACCCTCACACACACCCCCACACACACACCCTCACACACACACACCCCCTCACACACACCCCCCCTCACACACACCCCCCTCACACACACACCCCTCACACACACCCCCTCACACACACACCCTCACACACCCCCTCACACTCACACACCCCCTCACACTCACACACACTCACACACTCTCACACACTCACACACCCTCATACACACACACACCCTCACACACACACACCCTCACACACACACTCTCACACCCCCTCACACACACACACCCTCACACACACAGGTCAGTAATACAAGGTTTGAATTGATTACAAATGAGGTGACCGGGGGATTTGCGTCATGAACGGCGCAGTGGGATAATTCACCGCTCAGTGTGTGTGACATCAGCGCAAACCCAATGCTGTTTACCATTCAGTTAAACTCTTAACAAAGTGGTGGTAAAAGTTTAACTTTTGTGCCCACGGATCTGTGCAGTTTAATTCTGAGCAGCGCAGCGCAGCACCAGACGAGGAGCCGTGTTAGCAGGAATGTCAGTGAAGCAAAAGGAATGTGTGCAGTTGATTAATGCGCAAATGCAGTATAACTTGGTGGGCAAGACATACAGTGAATCTCTCATAAGTCATATCAATTGGGACCATACATTTACAACAGCAACAACAACTTGGATTTATATAGCGCCCTCCACGCCGGATGGTGTCTCAGAGCGCTTTGACTTTAATATGACTTATGCAAAATACTGTACGAGTTATGCCAAACTTGCACAGAATTTTTTTAAAAATTGGTCACTCACTACTCCACTGTATTTGGGACACTTCTGTGCGCATTTGGCTGCCATGTTTCTCTCAAAATATACAGTCAATTCATTTTATAGCATATTCTGTGAAGCCCTTTGAGATGTCTCAAAGACATGATAAGGCGCTATATCAAATGTAAGGTTTATTATTGTTATGATTATTGAACAGGACTTGAGCAGAAGTACGACTTAGACGAATATACAATCTATACAGGTCAGATTTATATAATACTATATAAGTTTTACTGTATTTAGATGCTGGAAGTGTTTGAACTGATCTGCATATTTAGGTGAAACACATATTGCTGTGTGGGGAACAGTACATCTGCGCCCAGTGCAACATCGACCATTTGTTTCTAAGTCCTGTTAATCATTACCTTGTACTGTACTGTGCCTGGTCTTGGCATAGCATCTGCATAATGTTTCAATATGAGAAGGCAACACCACATATATACAGTTGATTCATTTTACATTGTATTCTGTGAAGCGCTTTGAGACGTCTCGAAGACGTGATAAGGCGCTATATCAAATGCAAGGATTATCATTATTACATATGTGCTTTCCACAATGTAATTACAATCATTAAAAAAAATCATACGTGGAGCCAGGCTTAACCAGCTGTAAGATTTCTTTACCATAACATATTCCCACTGCTAATATTTATATTATATATGATAAATAGCATTTATTTTCTTGAAATTGCCTGAAAATTAGCCCACCCATGTTTCCAAGTGTTCCACTTCACAATATATTGATTTAAAGCACAGCATTAAAATGGTGCAGGAAGGTACAGTATTGCTGAGCAGGTTATAACATAAAAATTGCTCGATAAAAGAAGACCAAGCTCCATCCAATTTGCCTTCCACCATCCTGGAAGTTGCATGCACATGTCATGTCCCAAACTATACTCTATCCTACAATATTATTTAGTAAAAGGAATCTAACTTATGAGTTGTATTACAAAGGTGGTGGGGGGGGAGGACGTGGAGTGAAAAATGGCTGTTGAAATATGTCCAGGTTCAAAAGATGACTTTTATACCTGAATATGACAGATTGTCTGATACCTGTAACTCCAGTAAGGCTGTAATGGTTGGCAGGCATGATTATGGTATTCTGGAGACCGTTACAAACACTAATGATAATAATCTTTGAATTTGAGACGGCGCCATTCACATAGGAGAACATCTGAAAGGGTTTCAGAGGATTCACTGTGAAGTGCAGGGACTCTGTATTTTGTAGGCGAATGCTGCCCCTAATTTGCACATAGAAATATCCCACAAACCACCATTTATCTGGGGGGATTGTTGGCTAGGACACCGCAGAAACCTGACGAGGCAGACAAAACAACAACAACAACATAATTACATTTGTATAGCTCCTTTCATGTTAGGAGGACGTCCCAAAGCAGACAGACTGAGTTACGGACCCGAGCTGGGGGTCGGGGTCAGGGTGGAGGAGGGTAGGGGGGAAGCAGGGAGATCAAAAGCATGGTCGAAGAAGAGGGTCTTAAGGTGGGTCTTGGAGGTGGCGAGGGAGAGGGCGAGGTGGAAGGACTGCGGGATGGTTTCCAGAGGATGGGGGCAGAGTGGCTGAAGGCCCGCCTGCCTATCGTGGGGGGAGCGAGGCGGGGGACGTGAAGCACTGTCCACTGAGCGGAGAGATTGAGCAAGATGATAGGGGGTTAGGAGGTCAGAGAGGTAGGGGGGAGCAAGACTGTCCAGGGCTTTGAAGGTGAGAACCAGGTTCTTGAACTGTATCCTCTGTGTGATGGGAAGCCGGTGGAGTTGGACGAGGATGGGGGTGATAGGGTCACGGAGCCTGGTGCGGGAAAGGACGCGGGCTGCAGAGTTCTGAATGAAACCTCAGTTTAATATTGTATCGTATCTGAATGACAACACACCCCCAGCAGTGCCTTACACTGACAGCCTAGATGATATGAGTTCAAAGTCCTGATGTGAGGCTTGAATTCACAACCTTCTGACTCAGAAGTGGGAGTGCTGGCAACTGAACCAATAGCAACTATACATATAAAGCTACAAATGATGTTCGGTGCTCAGAAGATGGTAGAGGAGGGGAAGGAGAGAGGATATAACACCGGTGAGTTTAGTGCTTAATGGTGCAGTCATAATTACATTCCACATTGCAAAGCAGTGAGCCTCTCTATCCTTGCTTTCTACTCATTACACTTCCCCCGACCTTCATTTGCCCTGTGCAACAAAAACAATTTGCTTTCATAGAACGTTACAGTACAAAAACAGACCATTCAACTCTGATGGTGCGTTTCTGCACATGAGCCCCCTAATCGCACCCCACTCTCCGGTTTGCTCCCCACCCCCATTTATATTCCTCTCTCAGGTATCTTATCAAATCCCATTTTATTTCGATAGATGAATGCTGCCAGTGGCTTACAGCAAAGAATTCCACATTCCAACCAACCTCTGAGTAAAGAAATCTTTTATTTCACAAAAAGATGGTTCATTATTACAGTAATAATAATAAGGTCCTCACCCTCACCTATAAATCCTTTCACACCCGAGCACCTCATATCTCTCTGATCCCACAAACTAACTCTGGAATTGGTACATTCATTATAGTCAGAACAAAAGCTAAAATAATAGCTCCAAGGGCCAAACTCAGAGCCCAGTCCAATATCTGCCA